>NC_030833.1:18377126-19028203 GCF_001704415.2 Capra hircus | reverse complement strand
TATTTGTTAATTTCAATAATCGCCTAAATAGAAGCAGCTCACAAGTACATTACTATGAATGAGTATCTCACCAAATATCAAAGAGAACCATTTTCATCTTATCCAAACTTTAGTCAATTCTGAATGGCAGGTAAACTGGATCCATGATTCTTAAGTGGTTGTTTTTTTCCCTTTGTTCCCAACTTGTCAGAGGATTATGTCTGTGCAAGCGTTTAGTGAAAGGCTGCAGTTAACAAAAAAATTTAGAGCTGGGATGGAGGGCCTTATAGTTGACCTAATCCAGTTTCCTTCTCCATAGAAAAGAAAATGGCTCAGAGAGGCTGAGCGATTAAACCACCTGGGTGAGTGACAGCTGAACCCGACAGAAGCCAAATCATCAAACTTCCTTTACAGAGTTCTGAACTGTCTCCTACCCACTCTTGAATGAAATCTAGTTTGATCCAGACAAGGTCTACAGCATTTGCCTGCGGTTGCCCCTCTAAGGCTAACGTAAGGTCTACTTGTGTTAGAAGTAAAGAAATCGGAGGATGAAAGCTCAAGGAGGGGAGGGGAGGAGCGGGGAGAGGAGGTGAGGAGAGAGACGTGTGTGTGAACTCAGGACCGGAGGCGTAGATGAAAATAAGCACGAATGAGACTATTGGGGGGGGGGCGGGGAGGGAGGGAGCGGGGGAAAGGCGAGGGACCAGGAAGGCAGGACGGCGAGCGCGGGGAAGATCTGTAGAAGGCTATTTAGGACTGGACTGGAGTGAGTCAAGCGAAGAAGATCTGAGAACCAGAGCAACAAAGATTTCCACGCAAGAGATGTCGCGCTGCCTCGTGCCTCAGTTTCCCTCCCGTGTTATGGAGCAGAGCACTGAGAAATCCTCACGCTGGGGACGAACATCTTGGTAAGGGTGGTTGGTCTCGATTTCCTGGAGATGCTGGCTTCATTCGGGTGGGGCGATGACCGCAAAATCATGTCCCCTGCTTTGACTCCCACCTCGGTCCGGTCCTCAGTGCCCGCTCCTCGGCCATCGCATTTCTGGGGCGGCTCGGGCTCACCCGGAGCAGACTCTCTCCCTCTCGGATAACTCCGTCCTGGGTACCCCAGCCCAAAGCAAGTAGAAAGTAAATTCTGTGCGCTAGAAGCTGGGGTGTGTAACCAGCCACGATCCGCGCGTCGCTCCGCCAGCGCCCTCGCAGCTGCTCTCCTGCTCGAGCTCAGTGCGCAGTCTCCGTGACAGCCACTTCCGGGAGGTCCGCCGCATCAACCTTCCGTCGGGAAGCAAGTTCCTCTGGCTTCTAGTTTGGGGAACCGGAACCGCTTTCCAAAACGCGGAGGAAGGAAAAAATGCTTTTAAATGATTCCTGAGAACACGAATTTTTTTAGGCTTTTAGGGACACTGATTGAAAGGGTTTTCCTTAGAGAACTTCTTAATCTTGGAGCCTAAACGGAAACTGAAACACGCACCCAGCCCAACTTCCGGAGGACCAAGATCGCGACGAACAACCAGGAAGCGGTCGGCCTGGGAGCTGTCCCCGGTTCTCTGCTCCGCTCTCTAGGGAACTTTCCGGGTCCTTACACTCTGTTTTTCTTGCCCCGCGTGACCTCAGCTCCGTTCTAGGCTCCGACCCGGGCCGGCCACTCCGGAACCCGCCATGTCGTCCGACTTTGAAGGCTACGAGCAGGACTTCGCGGTGCTCACAGCAGAGATCACCAACAAGATTGCAAGGGTCCCCCGACTCCCACCTGGTAAGGGCGCTTCTTAGGCCGGGCGGGGGTGTCCTGGAAAGTGGGGAGGCTCCGGTGTGGACGATGGAACTCTGCCTCAATGCCTCTTAGGCGCGAGCCTGGAGGATGAAGTAGTGTCGGGGCCTCCGGGAGGAATGGTTGAGTGGGTTGAGGGTAAGGGGAGGATCCAAGCTGGGTTGTGGGGTGCAGAGCCTTTGGAATCTGAAGCTTTTTTGGAGTTCTTATCTGGACTTCACCACCATTTTACTTGTATAACCGTGGGAACGTTTCTCTGAGTCTTCGTTTTGGTTGGGTTTTCTGTTACTTTTGTTTGTGAAATACAGAGATGTGAGAGTATTCAACGAGAATGAATTAACGTACCAAGGTCATGGGTCTACACCATACAGCAACGTTGTTTTGTTAGTAACGATGTTATTACTATAGGCAGAAAAGCAGGGTTGAGAGCCGTGGTGCCTGGATTCAAATCCCAGCCCTGCCACTTAGAAGTTGCATTTAGGCAAGTTTCTTAACTTCCCGCAACTTTTATTTCTTGGTAAAATGGAAAGAATTGTGCATCTCTCATGTGAAGATTAAATGACTTAACATATGTAAAATCCTTTTTTTTAATGTTAGCTGCTATAATCATTAATATTTTTCATACTATCAAGCTCATTTATTTTTTTCTCATCCTTCTTGAGAAACGATGTGTAAAAATTGGTACAGAATAATTTTTCTCACTTTTAAAATCCCACAGCTGTCATTCAGAAGAATTTTTTTGTTTTAGCACATCTTATTTTAAATGCTGGACTGTCAACTATGTGAAGGTGGGAGCTATCTTTGGTTTCCTTGGCATTTACTTAGAAGGAGCTCAGGAAAATGTTTAAGGAAATGAACAGATACATAATTATGATATCATGTAATTTTCATCTGTAGGATATTGTTTTAGGATTTGTTTTCTCTCAATACAGATTTAATTTGAGTATTTAGTTGCAAATAAGATTGCTATTCGGGAACTTAGCTGTGGTAGGGAAATTGAACCGTATACCTTCACTCTGTGGTGTAAAGTTTATCTGTGAACTGGTGGTCAACTTCATTGTTCCACCTTGTCAGTCAGTCCTTGATGCCAGCAATAATTTCTCCTATACCGAAGTTGTGATTCCTCTTTTCCTTTCCCCACCTCTCCCCAAACTTATGTGTTTATAAATAATTTTCTTCCTTTATTTCTTTATTTTTCTCCACCCCTTCCCACACCTGTTTTCTATTAATAGGGACATTTGCTTGAAGCCAGGATCTCTGAACTTACACCCCATTCACCTCCTGAAGTCCCAGTTAGTTCTGGAGGAGGTGGAGGATGATGTCTTAAAGAGGTGTATGAGTCCAAGTGAGGGAACAAGAGGAAAGAACCAAGGTAGCATCTACCACGGAGCTCTGCTGCCTGGGAGATTGTTGTGGCGAAAGTGGCCAGTGGCCTCATCACTTCATGATACATCACCTCGCCTCTTCTCTTCAGTTCTGCTTTCCTCCACCGCCCAAGATCATCTTGATTTTTGTTGTCATTATCGTTGGAGCCTACCTTTGACTTCAGTCCCAGAACCTCAGAATATCAGGATTTGTGGTTTTGTGGGATTTTTTTGCTCTGTTTTAATTGTCAGAATTGTAGCTTAGCAAACATTTTTTTTGTTTGGGCTAATAGCTTTGGTATTGAGAAGCTATGCTATAAAGTAACAAAGTCATTCCTGGGTGCAAAATTGTAACAGCCAATTCCAAGAAAACAGATTTGTTACAATTGTTGTTGTTGTTGTTTTTCTTACCTTTATATTTTAATATAACCATTCTTACCACATAGAAACCTTTGAATTAAGTAACTTAAAGACCTTGAATTTCTACAGCTACAATGTAATGTAAGGTCCAAAGAAGCAGCTTCATGGGAATTGAAAGGAGACTATAGCTGGCATTGGAAAAATGCTTACTAAGTTGAATAATTAAATAAAATAGTAATTCTTAAAAATACTGTGGTTTCCCTCTCAGTAATTATTTGTACTTGGTCATTTTATAATCTGTTTCTAGTTGATAAATAGGGAAAGATAAAAAATATTGTCTTTGTAGTTATGCATTTCAGATGTATATCTGTGGACAACAGGAATTGATTATGTGCAACCATGCAAAACTAGTATGATTAAAAGTAATTATAATCTCTTCCTGGCATCATTGGTGGTTGACCGAGAAATTACCCAAGTTAAGGTTAAAAATTGGAGCAAAATTTTCAGCCAAAGCAGTTTAGTCCCTGAAATATTAACTTACTGAAATGGGATTAGAATAAATTGGATTGATTGCAACTAACTTCATTCTCTGTTGTGCATGTACAGTGTGTTAAAGTGTTACTTCCAAGAGAATAGAAAAGATTAAATATTTTAAAACTTCAAAAAGAAATTTGATTACTCTGTGGACCAAAAGATAGATCAGTCTCTTCTTAAGTAATATTCTTATTGCACTATATTTGAGCTTTGATTTTAATGATTTGTATTCTGGAGTAAAGTCAGGAAAATGGATGAGTGGAAACCATCACTAACACTAATTGTAACGTTCCTCTTTCTCTGATGATGAGTTGTAAGTGGGGGAGATACTTCATAGAGGCGGGAATTCCATGCCAGCAAGCAGGCTTCCTGAAGGATCTTAAGCAAAAGGTTCCTTTGCAGTTAGTTGCTTATCTCACCGTGTACAGGGAGAAAAATGGTCTGTTGTGAAGCCTATCATTTGGTAGCTGTAGTCAGAAATACTGAGAAAGGCGTTATGGTAACTTCGTGACAGTTCACACGTGGCATCAGATCTGTTTAGAATCCCAGCTCTGCTGCTTATTAGATGTGCAACTTGGGCATGTTGCCTTGCCTGTCTAAGTCTGCCTCCGCCACCTGGAAAATTCTGTGTGTGTGTGTGTGTGTGTGTGTGTGTGTGTGTGTGTGTGTGTGTTGGAGGCAGGGTGTGTGTATAATAGTTTCACCCTTCAGTTCAGTTGCTCAGTCGTGTCCGACTCTTTGCGACCCCATGAATTGCAGCACGCCAGGCCTCCCTGTCCATCACCAACTCCTGGAGTTCACTCAGATTCACGTCCATCGAGTCAGTGATGCCATCCAGCCATCTCATCCTCTGTCGTCCCCTTCTCCTCCTGCCCCCAATCCCTCCCAGCATCAGAGTCTTTCAGTGAGTCAAGTCTTCGCATGGACTGGAGTTTCAGTTTTAGCATCATTCCTTCCAAAGAAATCCCAGGACTGATCTCCTTCAGAATGGACTGGTTGGATCTCCTTGCAGTCCAAGGGACTCTCAAGAGTCTTCTCCAACACCACACTTCAAAAGCATCAATTCTTCGGTGCTCAGCTTTCTTCACAGTCCAACTCTCACATCCATACATGACCACAGGAAAAACCATAGCCTTGACTAGACGGACCTTAGTCAGCAAAGTAATGTCTCTGCTTTTGAATATGCTATCTAGGTTGGTCATAACTTTTCTTCCAAGGAGTAAGCGTCTTTTAATTTCATGGCTGAGTCACCATCTGCAGTGATTTTGGAGCCCCCCAAAATAGAGTCTCCCACTGTTTCCATTGTTTCCCCATTAATTTGCCATGAAGTGATGGGACCAGATGCCATGATCTTCATTTTCTGAATGTTGAGCTTTAAGCCAACTTTTTCACTCTTCTCTTTCACTTTCATCCAGAGGCTTTTTAGTTCCTCTTCACTTTCTGCCATAAGGGTGGTGTCATCTGCATATCTGAGGTTATTGATATTTCTCCTGGAAATCTTGATTCCAGCTTGTGCTTCTTCCAGCCCAGCGTTTCTCATGATGTACTCTGCATGATATTTAAATAAGCAGGGGGACAATATACAGCCTTGACGTACTCCTTTTCCTATTTGGAACCAGTCTGTTGTTCCATGTCCAGTTCTAACTGTTGCTTCCTGACCTGCATATAGGTTTCTCAAGAGGCAGGTCAGGTGGTCTGGTATTCCCATCTCTTTCAGAATTTTCCGCAGTTTCTTGTGATCCACACAGTCAAAGGCTTTGGCATAGTTTCACCCTTACAGTGTTGTAAAAGTCAGTTGAAATAAAGCGTATGATTTTGTTGTTGTTCAGTTGCTGAGTTGCTACTCTCTGCAACCCATGAAGTGCGGCACACTAGGCTCTTCTGTTCTCCACTATCAACCAGAGTTTGGTCATTGAGTTGGTAATGCTGTCTAACCATCTCATAACTATTAGTAGTTGCCCTTCAGTCTTCCCTGGTAACATGTTGAATCTTCCAACCTGGAGGGCTTGTTTTCCAGTGTCATATCTTTTTGCCTTTTCATACTGTTCAGGGGATTCTTGAGGCAAGAATACTGGAATGGCTTGCCGTTTCCTCCTCCAGTGGACCATGTTTTGTCACAGCTGTTTGCTATGACCCATCCATCTTGTGTGGCTCTGCATGGCATGGCTCATACCTTAGTTACACAAGCCCCATTGCCACAACATAGTTGTGATCCTTGAAGGGGAAAGCATATAATAACTAGCACAATTTTTCCTCCCGTAAGAGAGTGCATGATAAATTAGCAGCTACTGATACTGCAGTGGTGAAGACAGCAGCTGTAGGGTTAGTCAGCACCTAGCTTCTCAGACTCTGTGATATCAGTTGAACTCTTAAAGAAACATTGACCCTCAATTTTGTTTCCTTTCTGTGCTAGAGTGAATGTCTCTTGATGAGCACCTGCATTTGAAGGGAGATGTGTGATGGGCACTTTGGGATACAAACTTGGAATTGGACTCTGAACTCAGGGTAACAGGGAGGAAGTCAGAGAGAGAAGTGGAAGTGGTGGGGTGAGATGGGTGTCTTTTCTGGAAGGAAATGCTTCAGTCTAGCTAATTGATTATGCCCCATCCCTGGAGGCTTTTGGACACTGTCTAGACATGGCAATGTGTGGAAGAAGCTGTGACATTCATCCATGATTCTCTCTTGCCTTTGCAAAGTGATTGTAATAAGAGAATTCAGAAAAGTCTGCTTTTATTTATGAATACTGTGGTTTGCTTTACATACATGTGGTTCTGGAGCTGTAATATTGATGTGTAATTGTTGAGCACTTGAAATGTAGCTGTTGCCCTGTAGTGAAATGACAATGTTTTTAGTATTAATAAATTAAAAAATATTAAAATGAATTTCTCCTGTTTTTTTTTTTTTGTTTTTACTTTTTGAAATGTGGCTACTAGAAAATTTAAAATTCTGTTTTGTGATTTGCATGCGTTATATTTTTGTTCTATAAAATTAGAGTTGAAGAGATGGTTCCAGACCTAATTCAGGAACTCAGGTGCAGAGTGAGTTGAAGTAGGGTGAATAGGACTTGAGTTAGGCACACTCACATACCCACATTCTAATCCCTTAAATAGTTTAGTTAAACTGAGTAATAGCCTTGGGCTACCCAGGTCCGTCTAGTCAAGGCTATGGTTTTTCCAGTAGTCATGTGTGGATGTGAGAGTTGGACTGTGAAGAAGGCTGAGCGCCGAAGAATTGATGCTTTTGAAGTGTGGTGTTGGAGAAGACTCTTGAGAGTCCCTTGGACTCAAGGAGATCTAACCAGTCCATTCTGAAGGAGATCAGTCCTGGGATTTCTTTGGAAGGAATGATGCTAAAGCTGAAACTCCAGTACTTTGGCCACCTCATGAGAAGAGTTGACTCATTGGAAAAGACTGATGCTGGGAGGGATTGGGGGCAGGAGAAGAAGGGGATGACAGAGGATGAGATGGCTGGATGGCATCGGCGACTTGATGGACGTGAGTCTGAGGGAACTCCAGGAGTTGGTGTTGGACAGGGAGGCCTGGCGTGCTGTGATTCATGGGGTCGCAAGAGTTGGACACGACTGAGCGACTGAACTGAACTGAACCCAGGTGGCTCAGTGCGTAAAGAATCCACCTGCCTTGCAGGAGATACAGGAGACGCAGGTTCCATCCCTGGTTGGGAAGGTCTCCTGGAGGAGCAGATGGTAACGCACTCCAGTATTCTTGCCAGGAGAATCCCATGGACAGAGGATCCTGGTGGGCTACAGTCCATGGGATCACAAAGAGTTGAACATGGCTGAAGCCACTATGCACACATGCATGGCAAGTAATAGCTTCATTGATTTTTTAAGAAAATGTTCAATTTTAAAACAGGTTTAGATTTACAGAGAAATCACAAAAATAATACAGAGAATTCCTGTGTAGTCCATGTCCAATTTCCTCTATTGTTAACTTCTTATATTAATATGATACATTTCTTGCAGCAAGTGAACCTGTGTTGCTACTTATTATTAACTGAAGTCCATACTTTATTCAGATTTCCTTCTTCTTCTTCTTCTTCTTCTTCTTCTTCTTCTTAAAATCTAGTGTCTTTTTACTATTCTACGGTCTAGTCCAGAGTACTACAAATCATTTGTAGTAATCATGACTCCTCAGGTTCCTCTTGGTTGTGACAGTTTCACAGCCCTTTCTTTGTTTTTGAAGACGTTACAGTTTAGAGGAATACTGACCAACTGTTTTATAGAATGTTCCTCAGTTTGGATTTGCCAAATGTTTTTCTCATCATCAGACTAGGGTTATAAGTTTTTGAGAGGAAGACCACAGAGGTAGACCACCGTTTTCATCATATCATGTCAAGAATTCACACTGTAAGGTAACTTAGCAGTCTTAATATTAACTTCGACCACCTGGCTAAGGTAGTATTTGTCAGGTTTCTCTCTTGTAAAGTTACTCTTTTCCCTCTTTTCCTTATTCTTAGAAGGAAATCATATGCATAGCCCACACTTAAGGAGTAGGGGATCATGCTTCATCCCCTTGAAGGCTGAGGATTTATGTAAATTATTTGGAATTCTTCTATATGATTCTTCTAGAGAGATTTGTCTGTTCTCCTCCACTTGTTAATCCAGTCATTTATATGCACAGACTCATTTATACTTTGTGTTGTATTCCAATACCACTTTATTTTGCTGCTCAGATTATTGCAGCTTTGACCATTGGAATTCCTTCCAGCTGGCTTTTGTGTCATTTTGATATATGCCCATCAGTGGTGTTCTTTTTTCTCTCCTTATTAGCATTTCCTTACTTTCTGATATTATAAGATACTCCAGAATCATCCTGTATTTTTCGTATACCAGTCCTTGAATCAGCAGCAGAGTCCTCTTTCCTGTTATTGAAAAATGGTGTTAGAAACCAAGATCTGGACATTAGGTGCACACATTGGTACTGAGGTTTTATTACTTCTGGACCCTTTTAGCTGACACAGCAAAGAAAAATGTGTGTATGCTAACTCATGTATACATACATACTGAGAGCTTTGTGTATGAGGCCATCTATATTTATAATAAGCTAAACATGAGTTATATTAATGTCTCCAACTCCAGTCCTTTATTCACACGAATCATTCTAGAATGGGTTTGTCTTAATTATTTTTTCATAAAGAGAAACTTGCCATTCTAATTGGGAGATTTGCCCCAGTCCTCACTGATACAATTTTTCTTTCTCTCGTTTTGTGTGTGTGTGTGTGTGTGTGTGTGTGTGTGTGAGAGAGAGAGAGAGAGAGAGAGAGAAATTTGAATGGAATCTGTACTTTAGTTAATAATTCTATATTGCATGTCAGTTTCCTATTTGTTTGATGTTTTTTACAACATAACATCTTTTTATATTCTCAGAATTGGATTAGAAGTTTCAAGCCTCATTCAAAAACAACTTTTTAAATCGCTGAGATAATAAGCTTTCTAGACTTTTAGGAGTAATACTAGATGCCAAAATAAATGGAACTATATCAAAGTTTTGGGTGCATTTAAATTAGAAATCTAGCATCCTATTCATACTTGGTCAAACAAGTGGAACCAAAATGTTATAAATATTTTAGCTAGACAAACATTCATAAGGTTTCTAAAATATATATAGATTATGTGTACTATATATATATATGTATGTATACAAAAGCTTTTCTACTATGTTTGATAAAGGCTTGAGAGAGAACAACAAAAAATGAGATGGAGAAGTTGGAAAACATAAGCTAAATTAAATGGGAACACTGAATATGAAATAGAGCAGCCATGTTTAAAAACAGTGGGACTATATGATGACCTTTTACAATTTTTCTTATTCTCTGTGAGTAACAAAAATGATGCTGAATTATAAGACTCGTGGATTCATTCAGTAAACACAGAGTGCACACCTACCATATACAACTGTCTGTGCTAAATACGGAATTAGGACAAAGATGTGTTGAGAGTCGTCCCTGCCTTCAAGGAGCTGGAAATGAGGCTGAAGGGAACCAATTACTAATATCCATCAGAGATGCTAGTGCAGAGCACGGAGGTCTAGGAATTCAGAGGAGATAAGATCATGTCCTGGGAGGTCACCTGGAAGGGTAGTTGGATTCAGCAGATGGAATAGGGGAAAGACTAAATGAGTTGCAGTAAGTGGATACAGTGGGCACCTGCTGCTTCCGAAGGCCCAGAACCCTCTGTTCTATCTTCTGAGAGCATCTTCTCCATTTTCCTTTGAGAAATTCTCTAAACTCAGTGTTGGTGGAACTGACAGGCTGCCATGCCCTGTCCAGGTCAAGAAGAAAATACCTTACTCAAGGGAGGACAGTCAGTGAATTTTTGCCAGAAATTGAAATTTGGACTCTGCTTCTGCAGAGACTGTCAGTAAATTCCTGCTCCCTTGGTTCCCTGAGCCACCAGGGTACTGTCCTCCCTGAGCTTGGGAGCACCTTTTCCATTGATTCTTTGTTCTTTTTAATCAGTTGCTATTTCGAGTCTGTTTGCAGCCCAAAGGACTGCAGCATGCCGTGCTCTTCTATCCTCCACTATCTCCTGGAGTTTGCTCAAATGCATGTCCATTGAGTCGGTGATGCTATTTAACCATTTCATCTTCTGCTGCTCCCTTCTCCTTTTGCCTTCAATCTTTCTCAATATCAGGGTCTTTTCTGATGAGTCGGCTGTTTGCATCAGGTGGCCAAAGTATTGGAGCTTCAGCTTTAGCCTTAGTCTTTCCAATGACTATTCAGTCATTGGTTTCCTTTAGGATTGACTGGTTTGATCTCCTTGCAGTCCAAGGGACTCTCAAGAGTCTTCTCCAGCACCACAATTCAAAAACATCAGCTCTTTGGTGCTCTGTCTTTGTGGTCCAACTCTCACGTCCATACAGGACTGCTGGAAAAACCATAGCTTTAACTATATGGTCCTTTGTCAACAAAGTGATGTCTCTGCTTTTTAATATGCTAAGTTTGTTATAGCTTTTTTTCTGAAAAGCAAGCATCTTTTAATTACATGACTGCAGCCACCATCTGCAGTGATTTTGGAGCCCAAGAAAAGAAAATATGTCACTGCTTCCACTTTTCCCCCCTCTATTTGCCATGATGTGATGGGACCCTGTGAGCCACCCTGAATTATTCTGATAAATTCTGTTTTTGGCTTAGGTTAGCCAGAATCAGTTCTGTTGTATTCAACCAAAGAACCTAAATAGTACCTTGAACAAAGGCTTAGATCAGGGAATAAAATTGCACTTGGATAGTAATGGATAGCATGCAGAGCACATACTAGAGAGCTAGTAGTTGGAAATACAGTTGGAGAAGTTGCTTGGGTCTGGAATGTGGAGGGCCTTGACTTCCAGGCTCAAACGATTCAACCAGAGCCACATTTCTGGAAGATCAAATGGGGGAAGAGGGATTAAATGGTGAAAGTAAAACCATTGTGGTTGGTAGCATAGCTTCTTTCATAAATTCTTGTACTCACTGCACTATTTATTCATTTTACTACCATGATTTGAGAACTGATTATACATCAGGCTCAGGGCTAGACTATAGAACTAGGACATGGTTCTTGTCTTCCCAGAGCCTCCAAGGTAGAAGATAAATCAGCCCTGTGAGTGTGAGAGAGAAATCATGAGGATTAGGTAAGAGATCTAGGAACTTTCTATAAGAGCAAGGAGTTAATTCTTCTGTTGGGTTAGATAAAACTTCAAAGAGCTGGTGATTTCAGGGGAGAAATAAATGGGCTGATAGACTTGGAATGAGGGTAAGGATAATTTTTCCAAAACTATCTGCTAGAACATGTCTCTTCTAGAATGGAGAGTTGTGGTTGGGTTATAGCTTGATTGTGGTACAGTTTGAAGAAATCACATGTAGGTATTTAGCATTTCACAAATTAGAAGTAATTCCTCTTGCATCAACTTATTTGAGCTAAAAAGAGTCCAAGTAGATGTATTTAGTTTCCAGTTCAGAGAGTATATACCAAGTCTCAGCTAAAAACTCTTTCTTACCCAATATCCCATAACCATGAGTAGATAATGGTTTGGGGTTTAGAATCAGTAGTTCTGACTTCAAATCTTTCTTCCATTACATTCATCTCTTAAGGAGAGCACAGTTTTTTAAAGGATGGTAAGATCTTGCTCAGTTTTAGTAATTAGTATATGTTACTTTTGGTTTTTTAGTTTGTGGGTTTTTGTTTTGTTATACATGACCTTTTTTTTTTAATATGTAATTTTTAAGTTGTCCTCATGAGTACATTATTCCCAATTTATTAAATTAATGAGTTTGCAGATTCCTCATGCCACCTCTAAATCTGTTGTTGACACAGTCTCTTGTAAAGAGCAAAATAATTTTTGTTTTTTCTTAAAAATGTTACAGCATCTCTTCAGTACTCTACAGGATTATGTATTTCCAGACTGCCTAGAATCAGTGTCTTACAGTATTTCCTAACCCACCAAAGAAGGATATGGCCATTTGCCTGATATGCTAATTCTTTACTCTGGTTAATCAGAATGGAAAAAAAGATATATAAAAATAGAAGTTTTTAAATATTAAGTTTATCTGTAACCTTAGCAATTTCTTGATGTTATTGTTTGTTTCAGATGAGAAGAAGCAGATGGTTGCAAATGTGGAGAAACAGCTCGAAGAAGCGAAAGAACTGGTATGTACAGACTTAGTAACATATTTAAAACACTACCAGAGCCATTTAATCTGATGCCTTCCTCTAAGCCTCATTTATTCATTGTAGAAATGTGAAGCATACCTGCTTAAGTGCTCAATGATTAAGAATTCATCAGTGTCTACATTGGAGAGAATTTAATAGCTTCTTGGGATTTTATTCCTCTTAATAAAGGTGATTCATTAAATGCCCACTTGAATTTTTATCACTTCATAATACTTTTCATAATAGCTATAAATAGCTAACCCTGGTTAAAGGTCTATTAGGTACCAGACATGGGTTAAGCATGTTATTTGCTTTATATTATTTAATTTTCACAAAATCTGTATGAGACAGGAACTGTTTGTCAAAAACTGTTAAGGATTGAGCTTTTCCCTACTTGTCCGCTTGCAAGTGAGCTTGCCACAATCTCAAGGATGCTGATAGAAGACATTAGATTCCTACGTCATAGAAAAAAGGCTCTTATTACTCACAGCAAAAGCTGCTGCCAAAATTTCAGCAGGCTTGTGTCAGTTCCCTGAGTCCTAATTGCCAAGGGGTTGTGCCGGGGTCCAGCCCTGGTGGATCCAGGGTAATTTGAAGGGGAGATGGATAGGCGAGGGAAAAACTTATTTAGATAGAAATATAAAAAGAGATTAGGAAGAAATAGTATAGCAGGAAAATTTAGTGGAGAAAGAAGGCTGAATAATGTGGCTTACGGGGAAGGCCAATAAAGTTCCAGACAAGGAGCTTGCACCATCTACGTTGGGCCACCAGCGCCCACTTGAATATCAAAGGGTGCCCCGCCTTAGGCTTCCTTTTGCGCAGGTCTTAGAAGCCAGGGTAAGTAAGTAGATGTGGTGAGCTGCCCCGCTCCAGATGGAAATTCAGCCTGAAATTAGAGTAAAGAGGAGACACGGGGGAAACCAGTCCAGCGACTGGCCCCGGCCTCTATTGTCTAGAAAGGCCTTTTATACCTTTTTGATTGTACATAGAGATCAATTGGTAATACAAAATTATGCAGTGTTAGCAGCCCAGACTCTTATCAAAACCAGGCTTTTCTCTCTGCATACCTAGTTGTATACCCAAGTCTTAGGTAATTTACATCATCTTCCGGCCAAAAGGGCCAATTAACATTTTACAGCCTTTTTTCTGATAAGGGTTTGTCAACCTGAAAACTTATTTCTGTTGATCTTCCCAAAGTCTGGTGCCACTCTCAGAAAGCACTAAATAAAGTTACATTCTTACATAGCAAAGATACAGCAATTTATAACAAGTAAAAGGAGTACAGTGATTTATAACAAAAGAAAAGTAATTAACTCAAAAGTCTAGTGTTGCTAACATCAAAACTATTATATATCTTTTTCCATATCCCGTTTACATTGATTAACATCCTCCCAGGTGCCTAAAAGATAAAGAATATGGAGGCCTGGCAGCAGTCATTGAGTCAACAGTGAAAACCCGTCACCAATATGATTTTTAACTCTTTAGAAAAGGCTCTGTATCTTTAAGATGCTTTTAAGCTTTGTGCTTCTCGCAGTTGGGGGGCTGTAAGCAATTCACAAGCTGTAAGAGGTCCAGGGGAACCTGTTAGGCAAGCTAGAGAGTTATCAGAGGGGGTTTGAGCTGAAACATCCCTTTCAAATGCAGAAGACTAAAGCCCTGAGTTGACTTTTTCCAGAGAATATTAGAAAAGTGAAAAAGCAGAGTACAAAGGCTGGCAAATTTTTGTTTTTTGGGGGTACATGCCTGGGAAATACCAGGGGGAACCCCTGAAGCCTGATCACATCCTTGCGTTTTGTCAGGCTTCCTTCCTCATGACCTTGTCACGGGTGAGATTCCTCACGCTGGCCCCTGGCAGGGCTGATGCATGTTTGCCTAGAAAAATGCCTACACGTCAGTGGATTATCTTATAGGAGAGAAACGCGGGGCCTGGGAAGGATACTGCTTTATAGCAGCCTGTAAGCAAGCCTGGTCTTTGCCCCAAGGCACACATTGTTTCTGACCCCCAGATTGCTCCCTGCCTGGGAAAAGAGTGATCAGGGCCTTGCATTCTTGGTGTTGCAGCAAGACATGGAGAAGTGTGAGAGATACACAGAGGAACATCATTATTCCCATTTTGTAGATGGGAAAACTGAGGCTTAGAAAGATTAATTGGTTGTGGTCCCACACCCAGTTAGTGCTTCTGTAAGGATTTGGACTTAGGTATGCTAAACCCAGAGCTTTAACTTTTTGATACTAATAAATTCTCAAATCAAGGAACAAAAAGTATTGAAATATATTGTGTCCTAATTTGGGGTTTCAAAGACTGGTATTGCAAGTATGATTCGACTTGTTCCTGCATTGTGGTCCTAAATGAGGGTGTTGCTTTTCTTCATACTGGTGGGTACCACTTGGTGTTCCTTCAGTATTGGTATAGTTACTACAGTTTCCCAAAGTGTGTTTCTGTTAACTGGTGTTGCCTGTTCAAACAAGTTTGGAAACCGTAGCTTAAACAGAATTCTCCAATTATAGGTCTTTTTTGGGTTACTATTGCTTTGGCCAAAAAATTGATTCATGTATTTTCATAAGATGTTATAGAAAAACCTGAATGAATGTTTTAGGCCAACCCAATATTTTTCCAAGCTTCTCTGGTGGCTCAGCTGTAAAGAATCCGCCTATAATACAATGCAGTGTATGAGACGCGGTCCCTGGGTTTGGAAGATCCTCTGGAGAAGGAAATGGCAACCCACTCCAGTATTCTTGCCTGGAGAATCTCATGGACAGAGGAGCCTGGCAGGCTACAGTCCATGGGGTTGCAAAAGAGTTGGACATGACTGAGCAACTAAACATTGACAACAGTGATATTTTTCCATAGAACTTTCTTAGACTCTTCAGTTGCCTTGAGGCACGATGACTGTCTCCAAAGGACTCGAAGGGGTGGCACTCCAAGCTAATGTGCCTGAGTAGCAGGGCCATGCACGGCAGGCCTGCTGCTCAAGACGGGTGGGGGGTTCTGAGCAGTAGGTGATAATAGCTGCCCATTACACCGCATCAATTCTTTGGTGCTCAGCCTTCTTCACAGTCCAACTCTCACATCCATACATGACCACAGGAAAAACCATAGCCTTGACTAGCCGGACCTTAGTCGGCCAAGTAGTGTCTCTGCTTTTGAATATACTGTCTAGGTTGGTCATAACTTTTCTTCCAAGGAGTAAGCGTCTTTTAATTTCATGGCTGCAGTCACCATCTACTCTGAAGAAGGCTGAGCGCCGAAGAATTGATGCTTTTGAAGTGTGGTGTTGAAGACTCTTGAGAGTCCCTTGGACTGCAGGGAGATCCAACCAGTCCATTCTGAAGGAGATCAACCCTGGGATTTCTTTGGAAGGAATGATGCTAAAACTGAAACTCCAGTACTTTGGCCACCTCATGAGAAGAATTGACTCATTGGAAAAGACTCTGATGCTGGGAGGGATTGGGGGCAGGAGGAAAAGGGGACGACCGAGGATGAGATGGCTGGATGGCATCACAGACTCGATGGATGTGAGTCTGAGTGAACTCCGGGAGATGGTGATGAACAGGGAGGCCTGGTGTGCTGCGATTCATGGGGTCGCAAAGAATCGGACACGACTGAGTGACTGAACTGAACTGATTACACCACAGACACTTCCTTCCATGTCCGTGAGTGCTCAGGCGGCAAGTTGCAGAGCTGCTGCTCCGTCTTGCCCATCTCCAGTTCTTTCCTAGCTGTCAGAACGCCTGTGCATTCCATACCCTGTAACAGTGAAAGTGAAAGTCACTCAGCAGTGTCCGACTCCTTGTGGCCCCACAGACTATACATTCCCTGGAATTGTCCAAGCCAGGATACTGAAGTGGGTAGCCTTGACCTTCTCCAGGGGATCATCCCAACCCAGGGATCAAACCCAGGTCTCCTGCATTGCAGGCGGATTCTTTACCAGCTGAGCCACCAGGGAAGCTGAAGAATACAGAATCTTCCTGACCCAGGAATCAAACTGAGGTCTCCTGCATTGCAGTTAGATTCTTTACCAACTGAGCTATCTGGGAAGCCCACACTCTGTAAGAGTTACTTCTAATCTCACTGTCTCTGCAGGAGCAGCTTTATTCTAATCCTCGGCCTCTCATGTTTGCTTCTGTTTTGAAAGTTGTGTTTTGTTTGTGTTTTTCCAAATTCTTTTCTCTTTCCTTTCTTTTTTACAATCAACTGTTTTCCTCCTGCTTCTTGGCCTTCATGTACGAAGACTGAACTTTTATATGCCATAGCTGCCAACCAAGACGCTTCTTCCTTCTGGTTGCTATGCTTACCATACATAGTGCATGCTTAGTCACTCAGTCGTGTCCGACTCCTTGCAATCCCTTGGACTGTAGCCCATCAGTTTCCCCTGCCCATGGGATTCTCCAGGCAAGAATACTGGAGTGGGGTGTCATGTCCTTCTCCAGGGGATCTTCCCAATCTTCCCGGGGATCGAACCTAGGTCTCCTGCGTTGCAAATAGATTCTTTACCACTGAGCCACCAGGGAAGTACAACTGGTCAATTCTTTGGATCGTGGGTTAACTTCTTAGCTCGTTGTTAAGTTCTCAGTAGCAGGGTTTTTGTTTGTCTTTGCCATCAAAATCTGTGTTTTGGTTCATTGGTTTGCCCTCTTTTGGAGACATTGATTTACATGATGATGTGAGAAAGCTTCTTTCCTAATAACCAAAGTTTCACTGTACCAAGAACTGTAAAACATGGTTATACCCCTGTGGAGCTTATGGTCATCTCCAGTTGTTACTAATATGAAGAGTTTTGTCTTAGATATGTGTTTCTGCTTGTTTAAAATGTCTATGCAGCTGACTTAATTCTGATGGCATCCTTATTAAGGATGCACATCATTATATACTGTGTTTTTGATGAGGACCTTAAGAAAAGAACTTCATTATGATTTTATTTGTTAGGATTAGTTGTATTTCTGTTGAACAATTGGTATTAATCTCTTGGACACTGCATGTCTCATAATCACCATGTATTCCGCTTGACATTGGCCATGTGAATGTTGTGATAATATAAAACTAGTAGTATCACTCTTGTTTCTGGTTTCAAGTGTTTGTCGTGTGTTTCCTTTTTCTTTGTCTTACCAACTTTTAATTAGTATGTCCTTATGAAATGCCTGAAACAAAACTGTAGCTAACACTCAGATTTTCTCTCACATGTGCTTTTGCAGTTATCTGTCTGGATGCTCCTGCTCGACCTTTCTAAAACTCAGTTCTTAATGATGATTTCAGAGAAGTGCTCTAAATAATTGCATTGCTGAGTGACTGATTTATTGGTGCTTCATAGTTATGCTGAGACATGGCAATAATTTAAATGGTTACTGCTTAAATCAAGGCTAATGAAACCTTTTTTTCTTTATAAAAATTAAAGATTGTGAATTGAAACATTTTTTAAAATTTTGTTTATCTGAGTTTTACTATTTTTGCTCAGACTCTTAACACCAGACAAGTAAGAGCTGTATTAGTGCCAAGTGTGTAGTGTTTATGGAAATAATTTATTAGGGCTATTTGCTTTAAGAGGCAAAATACCTGACAACATTTTGGATGTGAGTTTATTAGACATCACCTGAGGCAATTTGTAGTTGGTGGTTTTTATTTTTTAATGCCAAGTGTAAATAAGCTATCTTTGATACCTTACATCATGCTTGCTGTCTTTCTATTTCATCATCAGTAATCACCACTCCTATTATTCACATTAGTTGAGTAATTACCAAGTAAAAGATACTGTTCTAAGCACACTATAGGAATTACCCTGTTTAATCTTTATAGTTGTCTTACAAAAGACATACTATTTTTTAGAAATGAGACATGTGAGACCCAGAGAAGTTAAGAAGCCTGTCCAAGCTTGCATGACTAGTGAGCAGTGGAGCCTACGATGTGAATGCAGGTGTCTGACTTGAAGGCCTGTTTTCTTAATCATCATACTGTTTCAGTATCACCTCCCATGAAATGCTCATGCGTTGTATCCAGGTTGTTATAAAGTGCCCTGCTGTGATTTCACCGAGCCTTGTGTAATTTAATATGTTACTATATCCATTTAGCTCCATATCCGCCTGGTTATAAAGTATGAGGTTGGAGGTCACAATCACATATTGGTTGTATCCTAATCAGAAAAGACTTTCCAGGAGAATTTTCACCAAATAACTGAGACTGGGCTGATATTTCATAGAGTAACTGTAGAAATCATGCTTTGGTCTATCTTCTCATAGTCCTAGTGGTTTGAAGTCAGAAGACCAGACCAATTTGGGTTGGATGATAGGATGCTCCAGAGATAATAAAATCATTATCACAGAGGGTGTTTGGCTTAATGCACATGGTTTTTAAAATTCTTGACAGAGTAAACACTTTGGCACTCCGTGTGTCACTTGGCAAGCCCTCAGTAACTGTTTATTGACCTTAACAAAAATGGAGCACAAAAGTGGTCCCCGTGTTCACTTGACCACAGGCAGTTTGCTTCCTGGGCTTGATTCCTCAAGTTGTAAAATGAGGACTTGGAATTAAATCCTTTCAGCTCTCAACATCAAGTCATGTGAAGAGTGAGCAGATGGTTTAAACCATGGTTTTCTCTCACCCTTCCAGCTGGAACAGATGGATTTGGAAGTCCGAGAGATACCTCCCCAAAGTCGAGGAATGTACAGCAACAGGATGAGAAGCTACAAGCAAGAAATGGGAAAACTCGAGACAGATTTCGTGAGTCAAATTCGATCCTTTATTATACTTGCCAGTCTTTACAGTGATTGTCACATTTTTTTTTTTTATTGCTTCCCCCACACACCTTCATCAGCATTAAGTGCGTCGTCTTTAGGAGCTTGTGCCAAAGACATGCCACAGCTGCCATTGTTTTGCTTGTAGGGCTGGCTGATGATGGACTTGAAGGTATGTTGGATTCCTGACTCACAAAATAGAGGCAAGTCATATGGTTTTTGAGTTTGGATGGTATTTATTGATATTTAGCATTTATTGGAATTTTGGGGCCTAATTTGGGGCCTTTCAGAGTTTGCAGGTTTTAAGCTGCATTGTTCATGGATGAACTTCAGGGACTTGTGAATATCCTGAAATTATATCAGTATGTTTGGATGTGTGTTTCTATATGTATGTTTTTCTGAGATAGGCTTCATAGCCTTTATTACCAGAGTTTTGAAAGGATATATTACACTTCTCCCCTCCAGGAGCTCAATTAATAATTTATATAAGGGTTCTTTGTATTGAGTGTCTTATGAGAATATTTAGCTTTCTCTTCCTATGTATCTGACTTTCAACTCCACCCACCATTAGCAAATTTAAGAATATAAATTTAAAGATATTGGCATTAAAATTGTTAGTAATTAGAAGGTAATAGGAGCAGAAAGATACAGATGAGCAATTCCACTTCTGGGTATATACTCCAGCAAATTGAAAGCAGGATCTTGAAGAGATAGGTGTTATTGTGGCAATACCCAAAGATGGAAGCAACCTAGATAGAAAGAAAGAAATGAAGTCGCTTAGCCATGTCCGATGTCCGACTCTTTGTGACCCCATGGACTGTAGCCTACCAGGCTCCTCTGTCCATGGGATTCTCCAGGCAAGAATACTGGAGTGGGTTGCCATTTCCTTCTCCAGGGGATCTTCCTGACCCAGGGATCGAACCCCAGTCTCCCGCATTGCAGGCAGACACTTTACGCTCTGAGCCACCAGGGAAGCCCTGTAGTGTGCATTCGCAGGTGAGTGGATGAACACAGCGTGGTGCGTGCATACAGTGGACTATTAAGGCAGCTTAAACATGCAGGACATTATGACATACGGCAAGGATGAACACTGAGAACATCGTGCTAAGCGAAATAAGCCAGTCACAAAGGACAAATAGATGAGCCACTTAGAGCCACGTGGAGCCACGTTTCCGCTTAGATGAGCCACTTAAAGTAGGAAGTAGATTGCTAGTTACCAAGCGCTGAGGGGAGGGGAACCGGGCAGCTACTGTTTCGTGGCTGTAGAATTTCAGTTTTGTGGCATGAAAAGCTGTAGAAATTGGTTGCTCAGCCATGTGAATATATTTCAATGCCTTGAACTATACACTTAACATTGGTGAAGATGGTAAATTTTATATTATATGTATTTTACCACAATTAAAAATTAAAATTAAAAAAAGTGTAGATGAAGAAAGATCTGAGCTTACCATTCTGTGAGCGGCAGGAGTCAGGTGTGGGCATGTAAACTGACCGTATTTCCGACCCTGGGGTCCAGATTTGTAAAGAAAGTTGAGAGTTTATAAGGACCCTTCTGCCTCTGTTTCCTCCATAGCTGTTTCACTTTTGGAAGCCACATCTCCTAGACCACAGTGTACCTACCCTCCCACTGCAAGACCAGTGGTGCTGAGTCTCTTAAGAGTTTTACCTGGAGTCTGGAAGTAGGGTGACTTGCAGTTTTGCGTATTTGTTTGACATTATCATGGGTAGTTGCCTGAGAAGCTGAGTCGGGGTATGTCAGTGACTCTGATGCAATTACTTTTTAAGTTGCATGCCTATTAATTAAAAAGAAAAATTAGAATCCACAATAGGCCTAAATTCAGGAAAGAAATGTAACTGCC
This sequence comes from Capra hircus, assembly GCF_001704415.2. Classification (NCBI taxonomy): domain Eukaryota; kingdom Metazoa; phylum Chordata; class Mammalia; order Artiodactyla; family Bovidae; genus Capra; species Capra hircus. Next base: position 19,006,966 of record NC_030833.1, on the reverse strand, counting down.
TCGCTTCTGTACTTTGTACTAGATAAAACTTTCCCTGCTTGTAAAAGATAGGTTCCCTTAGCAAGACTGTGAGAGATGATGAGAAAATTGGACTGATTTAAGAATCTGACAACTTAAAATTGTACTTAGTTCTAATTAAAGTTAATGTTCTAATATAAGTGATTAAAGTAAAATAAGTATGTGTAAGGATTATTTTAGTTTGTTTACCTCATCTTTATGAAGTGCTTTTCCAAAGATTTTCTTCTCTTGGTTTGTAAAACAACTAAGCATATTAGTCTGCTAGCATTGCCATACAGCGTACCCCAAACTGGGTGCCTTAAACAACGAAAATATATCTTCTTGAGGTTCTGGAGTCTAGAAGTCCAAAATCAAGGTGTCGTAAGGGTTTGTTTCTTATGAGGCCTCTCTCTGTAGCTTGTGGATGGCCTCTTCTCCATGTGTCTTCACAGTCCCTATGTGTTTATGTTCTAATTTCTTCTTCTCATACAGAAACCAGTTGTATTAGATTAAGGCTCGCCCCAATGGCCTCATTTTATTTCATTTAACTGTTTACAGACCCCCATCTCCACGTACAGTCACATTCTGAAGTGTTAAGGGTTAGACCTCAATACATGAAACGGGGCGACACGATTCAACCCATTAACAGTAAATTTGGAGAAGGAAATGGCAGCCCACTTCAGTATTCTTGCCTGGAAAATCCCATGAATGGAGGAGCCTGGCGGGCTACAGCCCATGGGGTCACAAGAGTCCGGCGGGACTGAGCAACTTCACTGCGCTGCAACACTAAATTTAGTTTTAATCTTTTCTTCTTTTTTTTTTTTTTCAGAAGTTAAGTTGCTTTTATGGCTTCTAAGTCAGCTAACTCAGTGTTCAGAATTTCTTTCCTAACGACTGTAATCTTGAGTAGAGTCCTTCAGATATTTGGATATCACATAGGTAAACGTTTCTCAGGGGTATTTTCTGTTATAAAGGAAAATGGAATGAGCAGCTATGAACGAAACACTTATTCTCTGGGCGATCATTAAGATTCTTGTGTTTATTTGTATACTTGCCGCACAGTTCCCTTCTACTGCGTCAGGAGACATCCTTCACCACCACCACCACCATCACCGCCTTGTATGTGGTTCGGTTTATAAAGTGCTTCCCCACGCATTATTCATTTCATTGTATGAAGAGCAGACAGAACAGCTGTGGATTACCATCCCCAGTTTACACACGATAGAACGAAGAGGTTCGACTTGACTGTGGATTTCCTTCCACAAGTCTCTTTCCCGTCCCTTCACTCTTGGCGGTCCTGGGTCTTGCGGGTGCGCACAGGCTTTCTAGCTGCGGCGCGCGAGGGCCCCTCTAGTTGTGGCGCGTGGGCGGCTCGCTGCAGTGACTTCTCATGTTGCGGAGCACAGCCTCTGGATGCGCAGGCTCCGTGGTTGCGGTTTGCAGGCTCTAGAGCACAAGCTCGGTGATTGTGGCACATGGGCTTCGTTGCCCCACTGCATGCGGTGGAATCTTCTTAGACCAGGGATCGAACCCACATCCCCTGCATTGGCAGGCAGGTTCTTAACCCACTGGACCACCAGGGAAGCGCTCAAGAGATCTTTTTCGAGCTCTGTAGTAATCAGGCAGTGTCCTGGGTGCTGGGGAAAAAAGCCATGATTAAGAGATCAAGTTCTTGCTCTTATGGAATTTATATTGTAGTGGGGATGATGAGAAGCAAGTAAATGCATGTATCTTAGTTTCAGATAGTGTTAAATTCAATAAATAAGGTGAGTTGATAGTGACTGGCAGGGCTGTTGTGACTGTCTTTGCTTGGGTGTTCTCTGCTTGAGTCGGGGAGAGAGAGGCGCATGTGGTTATAGAGGGAGACAGGAATATCAGTAAGGGCATTGGAGGAGGAGTAAAGACCTTGGCTTTTCCTCTGGCTCGATTGGAAGTGATTTTAGGGCTTTGAGAAGTAAGAGGTCCTTTCCCTCCTGTTTTACAGTTTTGTCCACTTTACCATATTTTGTCACATGAGGTGTTTGAATAGAATGTAGAAAATATTTACATAATTCCCTTTTGACTCTTATTTTCTTCTTACATTTAATTCTTTTATTTTTTAATGGAATGAAAAATATCTTCTTAAAGATGTTGGATTACTTTGTTATACTGATATGTCTAGAAGTATTGAACCCCAAGAAAAAGTAGTAGAGATGGTCCTTCCTCTTTTATTTGCAATGTTTATTGCAAATGAAGATGTTATGTCATGGCCCTTGTAATATCAAGACCTTGGGGGAACATCTATGCCAGTGGGGAAAGGCAGAGGACAACTCAACACTTTTTTCTTCCACCCCATTGCCTGCTAATTTTCTTTTTTCTGGCCCTTCTTCCTGTGCCCATCCTTCAGCTGCCTGGACTCTTCAGGCTTCTTTTCCACTTACCCTACTGTCTCACTCCTATGTTATCACTCCTGTGACTTCAATGACCACAGCTATATTCTCTTGCATTTCTCACTGAGACCTCCCTCCAGCTCTAAATTCATATTCCCTACTATTTACTGGGTACTTCTAATCCAGGGTCCTTTAAACCTTAGATTTGACAATGCTAGTCATTTCAGCATGAGCTTTAATTTTTCCCTCTTTATCTTCTTGCACATCCAGTTGGTCACTGAGAGTTAACAATCCTTCCACTTAAATATTTCCCGCTTTCATCACCACCACTGGAAGCCTTCATGTTTCTCAATCTGGATGGTTGTAGTAGCCTTTTCTTCTTCTATTCTTCTCCCAACCTAAACTGTCCTTCTCTCCACTCGGGAATGATCTTTCTAACACCTTGATCTAAATATGTACCCTGTTCCACAAAATTCTACAGAGTTCTCATTCCATGCTGAACCAAATTCAGGTCAACTTCTAGACTTTCTGTTGTGTTCCATTGTTTCTTTGCATGTCTAGTAATTTTATTAGTATGTACTTGATATTGTGGATCTTTGTTAAAAAGCCTGCAATTTGTTGTTTTCCTGTGGAGTAGTGCCTCTCAATTTTGTTGTTGTTGTTGTTCTCACCCCACTAAGGAACTTTTTAAGACTTTTTCCTAATTGCTCCTCTCTCCCCAAGGAAATTTTAATACCATGAATATACTGTGTATCTGAATATCTGTTCATGTAATGTGGTCCTTTGTAAGGCCATAAATTTTTGTAATGTTTAAAATTCTTCATCTTTCCAAGTGGGCTTCCTTAGTAGTTCAGTGGTAAAGAATCCGCTTGCCAATACTGGAGACGTGGGTTTGATTTCAGGGTCAGTAAGATACCCTGGAGAAGGCAATGGCAACCCACTCCAGTATTCTTGCCTGAAAAATTCCATGGACAGAGGACCCTGGAGGGGCTACAGTCCATGGTGTCACAAAAGAGTCAGACAAGACTTACGGACTAAACCATATCTTCCCAAGTACCAGTTTTAGCCTCTGGGCGTAATATCACCCCTGTTGACAGTGCGTGTTGTAGAGAATGTTGTCCTTTATTTGGGCAGGCAGATGATTTGCTGATATACCCTTTCAAGGCTTATCGTTAACTTTGTTAGGATGTGTCTAGAGTCGCCTGACTTTGGGGGTATGCCTTTCTTGCATTCCGTTTGAACAACTGGCATGTTCAGTGCATGTTCCACTCTCTGTTGCTTAGAATTCTGTCCCCTGCTTTGCGTGACCTCCAGAATGTGCATTCTACCCATGTTTCCCTGATACATGTCCTCCTTAAGTCCTCTTGCCTCTACTTATGCAAGTTCATTTTCAGCCAAAGACTTAACAGGACACCTTTATAGATCTCCGGAGTGCCTTCTCTCCAACACTCTGCTGAGTTTCACCCATCTCAGCAGTCCCCGCCTCCAGCGTGTGCCTCTTAAGCTCAGAGACACGCCGTGCTCCGCTTGGGCTCCATCCGCCATGCTGTGGGGCTTCTCAGGTGGCTCAGTGGTAAAGAGCCCGCCTGCCAACACGGGAGCTGCAGGAGGCGCAGGTTCGGTCCCTGAGTCGGGAAGACCCCCTGGAGTAGGAAATGCCAACTCACTCCGGTATTCTTGTCTGGGGAATCCCGTGGACAGAGGGGTCTGGTGGGCTACAGTCCACGGGGTCACAAAGAGTCTAATATGACTTAGTGACTGAGCACACACACATATATATTTGCTGCTGCTGCTGCTGCGAAGTCGCTTCAGTTGTGTCCGACTCTGTGCGACCCTGTAGATGGCAGCCCACCAGGCTCCCCCGTCCCTGGGATTCTCCAGGCAAGAACACTGGAGTGGGTTGCCATTTCCTTCTCAAATGCATGAAAGTGAAAAGTGAAAGGGAAGTCGCTCAGCCGTGTCCAACTCTTCGCGACCCCATGGACTGCAGCCTACCAGGCTCCTCTGTCCATGGGATTTTCCAGGCAAGAGTACTGGAATGGGGTGCCATCGCCTTCTCCGAATATATTTGAAAACGACTTAAAAAATTAGAATTCATGTACTTAAGCCATCTTATAATTTCTCCCTTCATTATTGGTGTGAGTTTAGCTAGGGCACGGTCATATCCAGGAAAATGAACCAGCTCAAAGGAGGAAAAATAATGAGTTGAGGATTTTTTCCAAGTTTAAGATTATTGTTTGCTTCTTCAGAAAATAAAATCAAGTGAACAACAACAACAAAATCCCTAAGCTTGTACAAACAACAATAAAAAAAACTAACATTGTGTAAAATATTTGACCAAGTCTCAGTAAATAGAAAGAGAAAGGAGCAAGTAAGAGGTACCAGGATGAGAACGCGGAGTGTCCAGTGATGATGAATGCCTTTTCACATCTGATGATGTACTATGATGCTGGCGCCATCTTGTGGTCGCTATGTATAGTTGCATATTTCTTTTTTCTTGTAACAAAGCTGAAGTTTCTTTAAGACGTTACACAGAGACTACAGGATTTTGGGTGGAGGATTAGATTGTAAAAGAATGTTAGAAGTAGAGCCTTTCAGCCCCAGCATCAAGTTCACTTCTGTCCCAGGTCAGTGGCGCCCGAGTGCCGTCCTTTTCCTGTTTGGCAGGCTATGTGATGTGATTGTTAGCCCAGCTCCAGGTGCAGTGCTGTCTACATCAGAGAATGGCACTTCTATTGACAGTCTCAGCAGTGAGGCTGAATGGTCCTGGAAACCCAGCTACCTGCAGACTATCGGAGTTGGTCCCTTAGGTCAGGGTTCAAAGGATGTTGTGGAACAGCTTGAAGCTTTTACTGCTACTACCTGTACTCACTCTTTTAACAGGTGACTGGACAACTTGAGTATCTGAGTTTATGAGTGAAGCGAGTAGCCGTATTCTTTTTTTTTTTTTTTTTTCAGTCTAAGATAGACTAAAGAAGTATAAACGACAGAGATGAACTTTTTAAAAATTCTGACTTTAGTTGAAAGGTCAAAAACTTGACGCTTCTGTTTCTGTTCTTATGACTTCCTGAGATATTTTGGGTTTTTTCTGTGGAAGCTGTAGAAAGCCATGAAAGAATGTTTTAGAAATTCAGATCATATCAGTGGTAATATGTTGTAATTTGGATATCAGCTATCCTTCTTGCAGGAATATAAGTGCATTCTGGATAGACATAACAAAGCCAAACTGCACAGAACGATCTCAAGAAAATTTCCTCCACTATGTGTACTTAATAAATAGAATTTCCATTTTAAAATTACATTTTTATTAGATTCTCTATAAAAATAATATCTGTTTATTATGGAGCATTCTGGAAATAATTGAGAGTAGAAAGAAGCAAAAAAAAATCTTAGCCCTATTACCTCAAAAGATTCATATTTTGCATTTTTATTTGTTTCCTTCTTATCTTCCCCTCTCCTTTGATAATTCATTGCTTTATTTTACATAGTGATGATCCTAATATTTAATTCATATTTTCTCATATTTTTTAAAAACACAGGATGCTGACAGTGATAATTTCTGTTTCTATAAATTCTTAATCATTTTAATGGGTGCATAGTATTTCAGAGTTTCCCTGGTGGCTCAGACAGTAAAGAATCTGCCTGCAATGCAGGAGTTCAGTTCAGTTCAGTCGCTCAGTCGTGTCCGACTCTTTGCGATCCCATGAATCGCAGCACACCAGGCCTCCCTGTCTATTACCAACTCCTGGAGTTCACTCAGACTCACGTCCATTTAGTCGCTGATGCCATCCAGCCATCTCATCCTCTGTCGTCCCCTTCTCCTCCTGCCCCCAATCCCTCCCAGCATCAGAGTCTTTTCCAATGAGTCAACTCTTCACATGAGGTGGCCAAAGTACTGGATTTCAGCTTTAGCATCATTCCTTCCAGAGAAATCCCAGGGCTGATCTCCTTTAGAATGGACTGGTTGGATCGATCTCCTTACAGTCCAAGGGACTCTCAAGAGTTTTCTCCAACACCACACTTCAAAAGCATCAATTCTTCGGTGCTCAGCCAGACCCGAGTTCACTTTCTGGGTTGGGAAGATCCCCTGGAGGAGGGCATGGCAGCCCACTCCAGGATTCTTACCTGGGGAATCCCCTAGACAGAGGAGCCTCGTGGGCCACAGTCCACAGAGTCCAGAGTCAGACATGACTGAGTGACTTAACACTCACACATGCATAATATTTCAGTCGGTGATATTAGTTCATCTTTTGTTCAGTCCTTACATTTTTCATTCATTCCCTCCATAATTTATTGTGCTGCAGTGAACAGAACAGGATTATTTCATCAGGGTCATTTCTCAGAAGGCAGATTACTGTGTAAAAGGGTAACAAAAATATTATAGCTCTAATAAAATATTCCTTGGAAATTCATTTTACTGTGACTTGTCAGATCATTTTTCTTGCTGTAATCGTCTCTGTGTTTGAAGGTAAAGAACTAAAACTCATAGGCAGACCAGAGGTAAGTACTTTATGTATATCACTCATTTAAGCCGCAATTATATGAAAAATAAACTGTTGTGATCTGTTATTACAGGAATTTTACAACTCTAGAATTAAATATAACTGAGATTTCTTTTTCTAAGATACTTTTCCATGGAAGGTATATTCATGCTGGTAAGGCTAACTTAGCATGACTCTCCATATCTGGTCTAAACCTGATCTCATTTTATATTTTCAAAATTTCATGATCAAAAGCTGAAGAATATTTTAGTCCTCTGGATATGACTATGACCCTTTTAAGATAAAAAGTAATACTGTATTTGTATGTTGTTATTATTTAATTGCTAAGTTGTGTCCAACTCTTGCAACCCCCATGGACTTCATGCAGCCTGCCAGGTTCCTCCACCCATGGGATTTCCTAGTCAAGAATACTAGAGTGGGTTGCCATTTCCTTCTCCAGGGAATCTTCCCAACCAAGGGATCGAACCCACGTCTTTGGCATTGCTGGCCAATTCTTTACTGCTGAGCCTCTGAGGAAGCCCGTGTTTGTGTATACACAGATGATTTTTCTTGTTTGATGCTATTTTCTGAGAACACGAATTCCTAAAAAGCCTCGATAGGTGAAGCTGCTGGAAAAGCATCATGCCATTGGCCTTCTTTGTAGGATTCTCGGTCCAGGCTTTGACCTTGGAAATCTGTTCACAGCGTCTCCGATAATTTCAAAGCTGACACAGGAAATGGATCCAAAAGTCTGTTTTCAGCTGTGGTGATGCCTCCTGGGGGCTGCTCTGTGCTTGCCTGTCACCTTGGTCTCCTAATTCAGGATGCTGTAAAGGTTCATGTTCTTGACCCTTCTCCCCATCATGTAAACTTTAATGGAACAGTAGTATGTTTTAAATATTTTATGATTCGTCCTATGTACTGAATTTGAGCTTGGCCTTAATAGATTTTTCTTCTCTTTGGCAGCCCTGACACATTCTTCCAAAGTGACTGTTTTTAGGATGACTGCTTTGGGCCTCAGACCATTGTCTTTAGCTCCTATAGAGCTTTATGACCTGCAAAAATCACTTCCATATCCACTGTAGTCACTGGCAAAGTTGAAGTGTGTCGTGGTATCAACATATCCTGTGTGTGCACTTACACATTCTTGTGTATGTATACATATATTTTAAATTGTTGTCAGATTCCTGAGAAGCTATTACAGTTTTATTGGAAGATTTCTTTTACTGTCTACTCATTTTTTTAATCATTGAAATCAAAGTTTTAATGTCATTTTATGGTGGAGGAGCTAGTTTCTGTTATGACTTTTATGTTATTTCTAGTGGTTTGAGTTTTTTAAGCAGATGAAGTGTGTATTTTCTGGATATGGTGTTAAATTGTTTTAAAACAGGTAAATAATTATAAAGTTTATTGGTTTTAATGCCGTTGTCTCTGCTTATAATCCTTCTTAAAAGACTTAACAGATTATTATCGGCTTTCCTGTTATTTGTTTTGCCTAGCCACTTTGATCTTATCTAGGAAATAAAGAGGAATGATAAAAATAGGTAAGATTTTTGAAAGATGAACTGTAAGCTGGTAATAAATTTGGCTTCGTTGTTAGTCACTAGATGGCACTCTTTATTTGCAGAGTGCCTTTTTTTTTTTTTACGTACTGGTAGTAACTGAAATTACTGCCTCATGAATAAAATATTTCTGATGGGATTTGCATTTCTATATTGGCTGAAGACACTGTTGAATGTTTTATTAACCAGCCCAGTGCAACTGTCAGCCTATTTAAGAGATCCAATGGTCCCTGTTTAGATAAATAAACTAAATAAATCCAATTCGTCAAATTGTGTTCCTGGCTGTTTATTTTCCATTCTTTTGATGTACAGTTTATTTTAAGTTAAAGCCACATTGGTTTAAAAATTAATGGGAAAATGTTATTTGGTGTTTGGAACACGAAGAAACTAATTGCCATCGTCAAAAAGCCAGCTCTGTTTTAATCTTAAATTGTTTGCTCATACATAGTAAACTTTTTACTGGTTGCTGGTAAACTGTCCCATGCTCAAAAATAGCCTGATATTCTTCAGATATGTGGTCAGAGACTGTTATCAAGGTTTGTGGAAACCCTCTTGAGTTCCCCTGGGACAGGTGCTATGTAGCGTAAAAGATAAGGCTTTTGCCTGTCTTTGCCTGGGGGTCCTGCTCCTTTTTCTCATGGGTATACTGTATTCTTTGGGGCCTTCCTGGTGGCTCAGTGGTAAAGACTCTGCCTGCCAGTGCAGCAGCCACAGATGCCATCCCTGGGCCAGGAAGATCCCGTGGAGACGGAAAGGGCAACCCATTCCAGTAGTCTTGCCTGGAAAATCCCATGGACAGAGGACAGCCTGGCAGGCTACAGTCCATAGGGTTGCAAAAGAGGCGGACATGACTTATTGACTACAACAACAACAACAACATGCTATTCCTTGGAAAGAAGAGTAGTTAATTGAGTTTTAAATAGGATATCTTTTATCAGAGCGCTTGCCAGACAGTGTCCCAATAAGTGCCAAACTTTGAAGGGGGTGACAGTGATGCCGTGATGTTGCTAGGGCAACCAAAGGCCTCAAGGCTGTTGCTCCATACAGATGCCCACACACCTTCAGTGCCCTCTTAAAGCTTATGTTCTAAGGGATCTTGAAGCTCAAAATGTAACTATTGAATTCGACTGACTGAGCTAGAGATTTCAGGCCTGAGGGTTAAAGCATATTCAAATAGAGCATGTCATTTTCGTGCTTTGCTACGCTGAAGTTAGTGAGCTACTGGAAATGACACATCATGATTCCAACTTTGCTTTCTCATTTCTTTTTTCATGAATCTTCCGCTTCTTTTTATGCCATTCTTATTGTCTTTTATCCAGTTCCACATTTGTGAGGTTCAGAACAAAGCTTAAAACAGAATAGGCACTTCTGACTTAACTCATAGCTTTTAGGAGCGTGGAGCTGCTTGTGATGAAGATGGAACCCGATCTGGTCTCTAAGGTGAAGGTTTTTCAACTGTGTAATAGTGGTTGAGGAGTTTTGCTATGTTACCTAGTTTAAGCTTTCCTGAACAAGAACTTAAAAGGGGGCTAGAAGAGATTTCTTTGCCAGAGACTCTTCCTCTTGGTTTCAGATCCTTGGAAATCTACCAGGACATGGACCATGCACATAGACAGTCTCTTTTTGACTTGTTTTGTTTAATGTCCTGTCCTTTATTCCCCCAAATGGAAGATTCATTTTTAAGAATAAAAAACAAGAACAAATGTGGAGTCAAATTGGTCTGGCTTTTGTTTTAAGAAGTTCATCAGATTGTGGATTAAAAGCCTTTGCTAGAAATGCCTCTGAAGTGCTGAAGTGTGGTCAGATTGGGAAACATCATCAAAAAAATGGGACTTTATCTTCAGTGCTTTTTATTAGTTCTTGAGGCAGCTTGTGCCTTTGCAGATTCACAGAAGCTTCTGTAGGTACGAACACGATCACAGAAGATTCAGAAGAAGTGTACAAATTTTCTCCATTTGGTTCTGTTAAATATTGTTTAATTCAAGATATCACTGTCTTAGACTTGAAAATCTACTTTGAAAATGGAGATTTCTGTTATTGGTTGTAAAGAATTTGACCTGTAATTGCATTCTTAAAATGGAGAGAGACAGTCAGATTTTATGGTTCGGAAAGTCGTACGGCCTGGCATTGGTCTTGGTGTAAAATGTTCAGTTATAGAAATGAAATGAGTTTCTTAAAAATGTATTCTGTACTTTAAAAAAACAGGGGTGCCCTTAGTTAATTTTGTCTGAGTATTTTCCATGACACCCCTTGATTTTCATAATGAAGCATAGCATCTTTGCATATTAAATGATGGATATTTTTTGTTTCATTGTTTTCTTATTTTGATTTTTTCATATAAACCAAGTCTACAAATACATTTCAACTGAAATAAGACTAGAGTTGTCTATATATGACTAGAACTGTCATAAATATGGCCATATATAATAATAATTTTTGGAGAGGGCAGTGGCACCCCACTCCAGTACTCTTCCCTGGAGGATCCCATGGATGGAGGAGCCTGGTGGGCTGCAGTCCATGGGGTCGTGAAGAGTCGGACATGACTGAGCCACTTCACTTTCACTTTATAGTGAAGCAATCACCATTTTTAGAACTTTGCAGATTTCTTCTTAGCTTCAACGAAATTTAAGTTTTTCTTTTTCTACTCTTTTTTTTTTTTTTTTTTTAAGGGCATGGTTCAGCACTATCCATTTCAAATGCTGTCTATCCAGGGTTCTTATTTGATGGCTTTATTTATCCTTAAAAAATATCATACATGTATTATTGGACATTGGTTAGAAAGGTCCATCTCATAGTTTTCTAACATTGTACGAAGCTGAATTTGGTCACAGACCACTTTGCCAAGAGAGGAAGTGTGATTTAGTGAGAAAAGCCCAAGGAATGCCGACCCAAGGCTTGAGACTTGGCATATTCCTTCTGCGCTTCAGTTTCTGGACCTGCAAGTTTGGGTTGTCATGTCAAGTCTGCTTACCTGATGGGGAAGGGTGGGGGTCAAATAAGATAATAAATGTGCAAATACTTTGAGAACTTCACTGATTTCCAGTCAGTGGCTTTGCTGTGCGCAGTCGTAATCCTAGAATTAAAGAGTTTAGAGGTTGAAGTAACTCCAAGTCAGAAGAGTCTCTCAGTATCCTAAACCTTCCTTCTCAGTGCTTCAAGACGGACTGTGGGAGCTTACACAAAGGATTGAAACATGAAATCTTCCTTCTTATTCTCAGACATGACCTTGTATGTTGAATTGCTTTTGTATTCTAGCACATTTTGTTCCATAAAAGATGTTTTAGAAATTAATCTATGCAAGCAAGGTTTCTGCTTGACCTTGTGGTCAAGAAGAGTCAGAAGAGTTATGGTATGCTATATTATTTTATACCATTTTATTATATGTATCATATTGCTAGTTAGAGTTATATTTGTACTGAGTTTTTCATCTAGAGTTCAAACTACATGTTGAAGTATTAACTTTAAATTTTCTTCCCATTTCTTCCTTAATTTCTAACAACTGACATTTCCCAGAAACTGTTAGAAGTTACTGTTTTGGCATTGTTATGTCATTGGCCTAATATACCAATACAAAGAAGGAGAAGGGCAAAGGTTCTGTAATATTTGTTAAAGTAGAAGTGTTAGTCACTCAGTCATATCTAACTCTTTGCAACCCCATGGACTGTAGGCCACCAGGCTCCTCTGTCCATGGAATTCTTCAGGCAGGAAGACGAGTAGATTGCCATTCCCTTCTCCAGGGGATCTTCACCACCCAGGGATTGAACCACCCAAGTCTCCTGCATTGCAGGCGGATTCTTAACCATCTGAGTCACCCGGGAAGCCCCAGTAGTTAAATACTGTATTAATATCAACAAAGAATTGACTTTAGCATATCTAAAGAGAACATAGCTTTATAATTAAAAAGCCACATAGCTTTTATAATTTAAAAGTTTCAAATGTTGTCATACACTGAGAATTTGGTTTATAATATGTCCCTAATATACAGTAATACCCAGCTAGAAATAATATGGTGGAAATTGAAATTATTTAAATCAAATTTTTACTAGTAAAACATACTATTAAAATTAACTTCAAACTGAAGAACAAGCAAGGAATCTGAGGAAGAGAACTTTCAAACTTCTTTCTGTTCACTTCGTTAGTTCTAATGTTGAAAACTATGGTTTTCAATAGTTTGCTGTTGTTTTGATATAGATTACTAAAAACATATATATTTAGAACTTATCAAGCATTGTTCAAGAGAGTACAAAGAAGGAATACGACATACTCGTCAAGGGGCTCATAGGTGATAATTTTCTTACTTGGGTAAGTGAAATGTTGGAGGTTCTGATGGGAGAGTATGTGAAAGCACGCTTCCAGGGAGAGGCTTCCAACCCAGGTGTCTGTGCAGGAATGAAGTGGGTTTGTGGGGGAAGGCACCCAGGAGGGATACCCACACTGAGACTTGAAGGGAGAAGAGGAATTTGGGAGAAGTAGGGTCTCCTCAGCTTGGAAGAATAACAAACAAAGTGGGGAGGGGGGAGTATAATGTGGTCGAAGGGAGGAAGGGGAGACCTTGAGGGTTTGATATCCTTCAGGTGTAGCATGTGGGACTAGGGCCTTAGTTACCAAACCTTGCTCCACATTAAAAACAACTGGGGGTCTTTAAGAACTCCTCCCGCCTAGCACCCACTCCTGGACAATTGCAGCTTAATTGGTCTGGGTCCCCACTTGGGCATTAGCCCTTGATGAGCTTGAATGCTTGGCAAAGCCTTGCAGGTTAAGTTGAGGAGCTTGGCCTTTATTCATTTGTGATTAGATGTGATTGAAAGATGACTTTTGCTGGGTAATGCACTTGCTTTATATTTAATGAAGCATTTAAAACAATGATGCTGTTTCCTTAATGGGAGTTGCAGTGCCATTTAACTTGCTTTCATTTTTTTCTCTCAAATCTTCAGTGCTATTTTCTTTTAATAATAAAAAAAAAACTTGGCAAAATTCAGTATCTTACAGTGACAGTTACTCTCATGTCTTTTGCATCAAAAGGCTTTAGTTAATTTCCTCTTGGTTTAAAGTTAGGTACCCCGATAGCCACTATTTGGTGGAAACAAGTGCAATAGCATGAATAATTTTTCTCCCTCAGTGGTAAAACGAATCTTTTAACTTCTCACTTGAGCCTCGAACGAAACAGAACCCTCAGCCTTTAATTTCATACTGCTGAATAGACTGTGCCTCTGACCTTTTACTTTGGGTCAATGCCAGTAGAACATCTTCATGTGAATTTTTTGTTTATAAGTATGCACTTTGCTTTGGAAATGGGTATGGTCTCTTATAAGAATAGAAATGGTTATGTTCATGAAAGTTTTATATATATATATATAGTGTGTGTGTGTGTATAGTTTCTGGATTTAGTAGGAAAAAACTGTATATATTTTTCCTTTCCTCTGTGATGTTTTACAAGACTGACTATAACTTAATTCTGTACAAGAATTGTCAAGAAATTGCTAGTAATCTCTAATGAGAGAAAAAGAAGTATGGATGTGATGGATAAATAGGGTTCTGTTATGGCCAACATCTTCATTGATCTTAACAGAATTGCTCTTTGCCTCCCCTGTGTCTGTATTTTCTCTTGGCAGTAAGCCGAGTGAATTTGGAACAGAAAGAAAGAGAAAATCTACTTGGTTCCAAATGATGATAGCTGGGCATTGGTGTAAGGAAAATCACTTACAACTTGATAGTAGAATTACTGGAGGATTTCTCTTGTTTAGGGGAGAAAATTGAACTTCCTTTTGTGGCCAGGTTGGAGAGTTTCTAATTTAATATAACCCATAGCTTATGATATCAATTTAAATCTTATAATCATCATCTCAATGGTATTTAGAGGTTTTAATTATGAAATAACTTTTATACTATTTCTAAATTGCAGTCAAAAAGGACTCAGAAAAAAAATACTATGCAGTGCCTTAATTGGTATTTTAAGATCTATCTTGTTAAAGTAAAATAGATCTTAGGTTTTTCTCTTTTTAAAACACTGTGAATTGATTGAAGGGTCTGGTTTATGGTTATATTATTTTACTATAGACTCTGCAGTCAGAGAGATTGTCTTCATGAAATTTCAAGATGTTTTCATTACAATATTCACAAATTTACATCTTGTTAGCTAACTATTTTCTGAGGTAGGTTCTAAAGCAATCCATGTGTCAAGAAATATAGATTTGGGTAAGATTTTTGTCCATGCATTTTATAGCTGAGAGGGCTTTCTATTTTCCTAGTCTGTTCAGAGACTGTCAAAGTAGCAAAATTACAATTTCTGATTCAAACAGAAGGTGGCCATAGATGGCACTGTGACTCTCACTGATGTTTAAAAGGTACCATATTGTGGCACTTTTGGAGAGAAATTTCCAAGACCAAATTCAGCTGCAACAGCCCCTTTATATTGAGTTTACTTTTCAGTCTGAGGATGAACGATTTTAAACCCAGCAGAACTAGAAATGCTAACTATTTTTTAACATTAGTAAATAGATTACAGGCAGTTGTATTTCTTGAGCCCTCAATAATGTTTTCCAAAATGGTGTTTCTTAATACTGTCTCTGCAACATGTTTTAACATAGGTGCAGTGAGTAGAGATGCCAATTAAAGTACACCCAGGACTCATTTTCATCTCCCAGAAAGGGTTATTGACCCTTGCCACTAAATCAAGGCATTTTGTCTTTTGAATTCTGTCATGGCTGGGGCTAAACAACTGTCACTGGCAAGTGACAAGAGGCATAGACAGCAGGGAAAAGGAAAAGAGAGAAAGTAGGAGTAGGGGGAAATAAAAGTATAAGGAGAGAGGGAGGGAAAGTGCTAGGCTTGTACCAGAGGGTGAGGGTGCTGGCGGCAACTGCCTCAGGGGCCAGTCTGTTGAGACTCATGCAGTGATCTGCTTTCCCCCGCCACATCCTGATGCTTTTAGTGTCTTGGAATCTAGGTAGTACTAAGAAATAATCTCAAAGGGCAAACCGGTGTCATTAGGTTCACATTTGCCTAAAGTCTTTTGTAGTCCTCCAATTAAAAAAAAAACCATAAGTATTTTACAAATTTATGTTTTGCCTTTTTTTTTTTTTTTTGCTAATTATTGCTTCCTCAGGTAGGTTCTAGGGAAATAAACTTTCCATAGGTCTGGAAATATAGATTTACATGCAAATCATCACATGCAAATTCCACCCAGCAAGGAATGTTAACTATATACGTGAACTCCATGTTATATACCTGGGGATCTGATGTATTTCTGTCTTGATACTGATATTTTAGTAAAGTCAGGATGCTTGCTTTTGGGGACAGAAAATATAAGATCTTTTTTTTTTTTTTTTTTTTCACTGAATGCTAGTTTTAATCGCAGTTTTTCTCTTTGGTGTAGAACAGAGGTTCTTACCCTCAGAGCTATGGAAAATTTGGACTGGATGGTTCTTCATTGTAGGTGTGAAGAAGGTATCCTGTGCCTTGTAGGATGTTTAGCAACATGTCTGGCCTTTACCCACTCATGATGATCAAAAAAATGTCTCCAGATATTCCAGATGTTCCCACTGAAGCAACATTATCCCTAATTGAGAAGCCCTCAGTCTAGAAAGATCACTGATAGAGATTTGAAAAGGAAAGGGAAAGAAAGTTAACTGTTGAGAGCCTCTAATAGGCTAGATGGACTTCCCTGCGGGCTCAGACTGTAAAGAATCTGCCTGCAATGCAGCAGACTTGGTTTGATCCCCAGGTTGGGAAGATCCCCTGGAGAAGGAATTGGCTGTGACCTCCAGTATATTCCATGGACAGAGGAGCCTGGCAGGCTGCAGTCCATGGAGTCGCAAAGAGTCCTGAGCGACTAAGACTTTCACTTTCGATAGACTAGAGTTTATAATTCAAGCATTTGAAATGACAAAAACCTAAGACATTTTCCTAAGGTCTTATAATTTGGATCTGGGAATTGAAATCAAACCGATCTCACTCTAAAGCTGCTAAATCATACAGCTTTATACATTTCTCTCGAAAGAGTCACTCAAGTCTCTGTTAGTTTCAGTGTGTCCAGTTTAAAGAGAACTTGTTTCAACAAGTAACCTGCATTTATTTCAGATAGACTGTAAACCAAGAGAATCAGGTGATGTAGTAGGAGTTCACTGGATTAAGCATCAAAGTTCTGGCTTTGGGTGTCAGCTCTGATACTGACTAGCTGGTGCCATTGGGCAAGTCATCATGCCCTGACTTCTTCACCTCCGAAAGCCGGGCGTCAACCTCCACATTATCTAAGATCTGTGAGCTGTGTCATTTAACGATATTGAAAGTGGGAGTGCTTGGTATTTTAAGACCAGCAAAGGTTTTCACGTTGCTTTAGAACTATTCTATATGCAGTTTCGGACAATTGGTTTACTTTGGGACTTTGGGCTCGTTTTATCTATTAGTCTCATGTTGATGTGTCTCTCATTTCTACAGTCCCTAGCTGGCTATTCACTGCATTTGGGAAGCCTTTTCTAATTATCTTTGTGTCATAACACATTTTCTTTACTTCCCACTTGCGCTGGCACTTATGTTATTCACCTGTATCAAAGTACACACTGTTTCCATGTCAGAGCTGAAATGGTTTATTGATTTTCACTTACTTATGTTTTATTACTCCAGCCAAATTATAAAATCTTCAAGAGAAAAGACTGGGTCTTCCCACTTTTAAGTTTTCTGAAGTAGTTAATAAATGCTATGCATATAGCATATTCAGTAAGTGGCTACTGAATTAAGTTTAAGAATTGGTAATTTTAAAGCAAAGTTTTCTCAGATAAAACATCTATGATACATGGTGAGTGTGCAAAACATTTAAGTATTCCAACCAGACATCTAGTGTGAATTGTTCTTTAAGCACAATATCTGTTTAACTTTAGTGGAGCAAAATAATAATGTCATGTGTTGCACTATGTTTTTTCTCTGTTCTGATTCCTTTTAAATTTCTCAAACCTGGGAATTAAGATGCTTTAAGAATGAAGTTTCTGAAATGCTCCATTGAGTACATCTTTTCAGAAATAGCCATCTGTAGGAAAATATGACATATTCATTGGCAGAGAAGAGCTGATAAATACAATTTGATGTAGTATTTCGGCAAACATTTCAATAACTTTCTGACATTTTCCTGTAGTTCTTATTTGCCTTATCAATAGTTGTACTGACATATGATTGTCAACTTTGTATATTAAGACCAAACTAATAAATTAAACATGTTATGTTTATATCTGATGAAAGCTGACGTTTTGGAAGGGTGTTAGAATATCCTGACAGGTCCTGTTCATAAGCTTCTTTGGTATAAATATGCAGATGACATCTTTAGATATTGTTTGTACACATGCTGATAGAAAGCCTTGACAATGTAACAAATGCAAATGTCAACCTCACAATTTAACCTTTCTGTGTAGAGAAAGATGTTAGTTTTAAGTTACATGTATCTTTTAACTTTATTTCAAAGTTTTTATTATTTTTTAGCCTGTTATCACTACTGTTTCATGTACAGCTGAAAGCAGCCATTGCAAGAAGGTTTATACTTGCAAGCTTTTCTCCATCATGTTCCTGCTTAAACAATTGCAGCTGCATAGACATATTTATTTTTCTAATTCTTCAGGTTATTTTCTGCATTTGTTTCCTATCTCCAGAATCTTTTTGTAGCATCCTTCTATTTATGGTTACAAAATATTTGGGGTTAATAAGAAAGCCTAAGGAAAACATTATGAATCCCCCTGCCTGCCCCCCCTCCCCCCACATACTTTATGTTAAAGCATTTCTTATAAAACTTTGCCTGTCCTAAGATCTAACAGTTTAGAGTGTCATGGAGCAGTTTTTAAAAATTTTGGCTTATAGAGGCTCAAATGGGGACAGCAGTGGCTGGGCTGGAAAGAACATTGGGCATTCTAGTTAGGAGGCCTGGATTTAAATCCAGCCTTAGCCATCAACTTCCTTTGGGAATTTTTGCAGGTTACCTATCATTTGGAGGCATTCCTTCCTCACCTATAAAATGAGGATAACAATACCCATTTTTCTTACCTGTGTGTGCAAGAATACATCATGAAAATGCTTTGGAAGTTGTATCTTGGAAAACACATGGGAAAGGCATGTTATGAAATCCTTATGAAAGGACTTAATATATAGCATCCTTGATTTCTTGTTTACTCTCTCTTTGAAAGAATACTCTTCTGTTAATGTATGGTAAAACCAATACAGTATTATAAAGTAAAATAAAAAATTAATTAATTAAAAAAAAAGAATACTCTTCTGCTTAAATGCTGTCTAAAACTAGTTGTGGACACCTTTAAATCCAAGATTGTATAGTCATTGAATGCAGAAACCACTAGAAATACTATCACAGGTCCACATCCACCACACCCCCCCACCCCAATAAGTAATCGTTTGTTGTTCAATTTCTAAGTTGTGTCCAACTCCTTGTAACCCCATGGATTGCAGCATGCCAGGTTCCTCTGTCCTTCACTTTCTCCTGGAATTTGCTCAAATTCATGTTTATTGAGTTGGTGATGCTATTCTAACATCTCATGCTCTGCTACCCTCTTCACCTTTCATTATAATCTTTCCCAGCATCAGAGCCTTTTCCAGTGAGTTGGCTGTTTGTATCAAGTGGCCAAAGTATTGGAGTTTCAGCTTCAGCATCAGTCCTTCCAGTAAATATTCAGGGTTGGTTTCCTTTAGGATTGACTAGTTTGATCTCCTTTCTGTGCTCTCAAGAGTCTTCTCTAGCACCACAATTCATAAAGCATCAATTCTTTTGCGCTCAGCCTTCTTTCTGGTCCAACTCTTACATCAGTACATGACTACTGGAAAAACCATCACTTTGGCAATATGGACCTTTGTTGACAAAGTGATACCTCTGCTTAATACGCTGTTTGGGTTTGTCATAGCTTTCCTTCCAAGGAGCAAGCATCTTTTAGTTCAAGGCTGGAGTCACCATCTGCAGTGATTTTGGAGCCCAAGAAAAAGTAATCTGTCACTGCTCCCACTTTTTCCCCTTTTATTGCCATGAAGTGATGAGACTGGATGCTGTGAATCCAGTTTTTTGAATGTTGAGTTTTAAGCTGGCTTTTTCACTCTCCTTTTTCACCTTCATCAAGAGGCTCTTTAGTTCCTCTTGACTTTCTGCCATTAGAGTGGTATCATCTCCATATCTGCGGTTGTTGATATTTATCTCAGCAATCTGATTCCAGCTTGTGACTCACTCAGCCTGGCATTTTGCACGATGCGTATAAGTTAAATAAGCAGGGTGACAATGTACAGCTTTGAGGTACTCCTTTCCCAATTTTGAACCAGTCTGTTATTCCATGTTCAGTTCTAACCATTGGTTCTTGACCTGCATACAGGTTTCTCAGAAGACAGGTAAGGTGGTCTGGTATTCCCCTCTCTTTAAGAATTTTCCACAGTTTATTATGATCCACACAAAAACTTTAGTCAATGAAGCAGAAGTAGATATTTTTTGGAATTCCCTTGCTTTCTCCATGCTTCAGTGAATGTTGACAGTTTGATCTCTGGTTCCTCTGCCTTTTGCAAACCCAGCTTGTACATCTGGAATTTCTCAGTTCACATACTCTGAAGCCTAGCTTGAAGGATTCTGAGCATACTACCATGTGAAATGAGCACAATTGTACAGTAGTTCGACTGCACTCAATAGCTTGGGTCAACTTCAGCTAAATGATCCTTAATGTTTCCTAACATATCACATTAGATTAAAGACTCAGATCTATCATGTCTTAACCTACACACAAGCCTTTCAGTCATATCCTTGATTTTTCCACACATTGGCAAATGGACACAATTCAGTGCACTGTTAAAACAGTAATAT
The DNA here is from genome assembly GCF_001704415.2 of Capra hircus. Lineage (NCBI taxonomy): Eukaryota > Metazoa > Chordata > Mammalia > Artiodactyla > Bovidae > Capra > Capra hircus. Next base: position 18,986,733 of record NC_030833.1, on the reverse strand, counting down.
ATCAGAGATAGTATCACTTTTTTTAGGAGATAAAGTAAGCTCAGGATTTGGAGGTTGTGTAGGCATATATGTCTTTCTTAAAAAAAGGTTTATTTATTTTATTTTTTGGCTGTGGTGGGTCTTTGTTGTGGTGCGTGGGCTTCTCATTTCAGATGCTTCTCATGGTGGAGCACGGGCTCCATACGTGCTGGCTTCAGCTGGTGCAGTGTGTAGGCTCAGTAGTTGTAGTACATGGGGAAGTTATTCTGCAGCATGTGGGATCTCCCTGGACCAGGAATCAAAGCAGTGTCCTTTGCATTGCAAGGTGGATTCTCAATCACTAGACCCCCAGGGAAGTTCAGGCATATATATCTTATAAATGCTCTGCACCTGGGTTGAGAAATACTATGATAGAGTTAAGAAAATTTTTAAGAGGGAGTGTTTCTACAATGTATTATTTCTTTGAGAAGTATAGTAATACAGTTTTCCAAGCTAGTGATTATTTTTTTAATCTGCATTTGAAAGCTATAGTAATTTATTTATTTTTTGGCCACATTGTAGCTTGTGGGATCTTAGTTCCCCAACCAGGGATCGAACGCATGGCCCTGGAGTTGGAAGTGCAGAATCCTAACCACTAAACTACCAGTGAATTCCCTAGAGATTCTTTAGAAAGGTAGAATTGGCTGCCTATGGTATTATTGGTCAGAGTCCTATTGTTAGAGTTAGTGAAAGTGCTGATAGAAAATCAGAGAAGATGAATGAAAAATTAAGGTTGTTGTCATTAAAATGCTTAGAAAGGGAAAGATGAATAAAACTAATTAGTGAGCTATGTGCTTACTCACTCAGTTGTGTCTGACTCTTTGCCACCCCATGGACTATTGCCTACCAGGCTCCACTGTCCACGGGGATTCTCCAGACAAGAATCCTGGAGTGGGTTGCCATGCCCTCCTCCAGGGGATCTTCCCAACCCAGGGATTGAACCCAGGTCTTCTGCATTGCAGGTGGATTCTTCACTGTCTGAGCCATCATGGAAGCCCAGGAGGCTATAGGCTGTGGTATTAATTCAAGTAATATTATTTTTTATAATTGTGTTAGTGGTTTAAGGTAATAGAGTAATAATTTAACATTGGAGAAGGTTGAGATTTTGTATGTAATCAATGCTGTGTTTGATAGTATTACTAACAGAGATAAACCTTGTGCAAAGTTTATCTTTGCTTATGGATCAGATCCAGATTTCATATCCTAGCATTCATTGTGCTCCTAATTCTCCCCCAGTCTCCAAGCCTTATCATTTTATAAGCTTAAACTGCCTTTGTTTGCTTCCCATAGTCAAATTAACCTGCTATTGTTATGTGCAGTTGATTTCGATTATGCTCACCTAATTGCCTTTATAGATGCTATTCTGTTTGAAATTCTTTTCTCCTGCTAATAACCTGTGCCTTTCAGTGTCTGATTGGAAAATCACTTAAGCTCGTCTTTCTGACTTGATGCCATCTCCTCTACTCCACATATTTTTTGTAATGAATTTACCTAAAAAGAAGAAAAGACTTTTCTCTTTTGTCCAGGTTGTTTAACTTAAAAGTTGGTCTTCATCTCAAAATTTAACTGAAGCCTGTACAAATATTTTGGTAGTGACTAATAGGTGGAGTCCTTTTATTTCCTGCCTATATAGATTTCTTTGGAAGACAAGGTGGTAATTATACAAAGAAATGTTCAAAGAACTGTTTGGATGGTAATTTGGTTTATTGGGTCACATTTCATCATGTTATGATAAATAAACAAAGAATACTGTCAAAACACATATTTCCAGTGTAATTCTAACCTGTTTCTGATTGCTGTCTCCTCCATCTCTGTATTATTGTCCTTTTATCTGTACTGCTGCTGCTGCTAAGTCTCTTTAGTCGTGTCCGACTCTGTGCAACCCCAGAGACGGCAGCCCACGAGGCTCCGCCGTCCCTGGGATTCTCCAGGCAAGAACACTGGAGTGGGTTGCCATTTCCTTCTCCATGCATGAAAGTGAAAAGTGAAAGTGAAGTCGCTCAGTCGTGTCCGACTCTTAGCGACCCCAGGACTGCAGCCTACCAGGCTCCTTTGTCCATGGGGTTTTCCAGGCAAGAGTACTGGAGTGGGTTGCCATTGCCTTCTTCTGTTAGGTCCTAAACCTTATACTGTATGCTTTTCTTGTACGTGCAATTAGTCTGGTTTCTCCAGCTACATTGTATACTATTTTAGAATAAGAAATGTGATCTCTTACCCTGCATGAGAGCCTATAAATTCTACATAAATTTTTGTGAATTAATGGCCACCCACTCCAGTATTCTTGCCTGGAGAATCCCCATAGACAGAGGAACTTGGTGGGCTACAGTCCATGGGGTCGCAAAGAGTCAGGCGCCACTGAGGGACTAAACAATAGATGAAAATGCATATCATGTCAGATATTCTAAGACAAAATAAGAATAGTTTTCCAGTTAGCTGATCTTTGTGGTAAGTGAGGAGAGTCAAGTTGGACTTAAACATACATTACAATGCATTGCTTTCCTATGTTTGGGTAAAATGCTTGTATTCTTCTTATTTAAAATACAGGACTTGGCTATCCCGTATCAACCAGAACCAGACCCAAAGACATTAGTTAATAGGAGTCTGAAAGTGTAGTGTTAGTCACTCGTGTGTGCATGCTCCGTCGCTTCAGTTGTGTCCGACTATTTGCGACCCCATGGACTGTAAGCCACCAGGTTGCTCTGTCCATGGGATTCTCCAGGCAAGAATACTGGAGTGGGTTACCATGCCTTTCTCCACAGGATCTTCCTGACCCAGGGATCAAACCTGGGTCTCTGAGCACTGCAGACAGTGTTTACCATTTGAGCTACCAGGGAAGCCCAATAAGAGTCTTAATCATGTCCTAAAAAAGGTTTCTAGAAAAGGTCAATTTGTTTCTTTAAAATAGTACTTTTTTTATGTTTAATATATCATACCCCAAGCAAAGGTGCTCCCCTGGTAGCTCAGCTGGTAAAGAATCCACCTGCAATGTATGAGACCCTGGTTTGATTCCTGGGTCGAGAAGATCCCCTAGAGAAGGGATAGGCTACCCTCTCCAGGATTCTTGGGCTTTCCTGGTGGCTCATACTGTAAAGAATCCGCCTGCAATGCAGGAGACCTGGGTTCTATCCCTGGGTTGGAAAGATTTCCTGGAGGAGGACATGGCAGCCCACTCCAGGATTCCTGCCTGGAGAATCCCCATGGACAGGGGAGTCTGGTGGGCTGCAGTCCATGGGGCTGCAAAGAGTTGGGCACGACTAAGAGACTAAACACGGCACAGCACCCCAAGTAAACAATATTCTACATTTAAAGTATGAAGCGAGGTAATCACAACACAAACTGTAGTTTTATAACCTAAGCAGCTGTATTTGTTTAAAATACCCTGTGGGGTTTTGTTTTTTCCATCTTTCTAAGTTGGAAATTTTCTGAGTTCTTCCTTTGTTTCTGAAAATGTATAACGTTCTCACTACTGAGTGCAAAAGGACCTTTCTGTTCACAAATTGGCACCCATGATTTTAAATTCACAGCATGCATTTTTCAACCTCAACTGCTATTGCCTTCATCCTGTCCATTCAGGCAGCTGGCAGTCACATTCAGACGTCAGGATTATGGCTCCTCTCTTTCCAATATTGAAGATATTAACTACAGATTAGTAGTAGTTATTGCCTTCTCCGAGTTTTCCTCTAAGGATTTTCAAAATCTTGGAACAGAGGGAAAATTGGAAAATTAGGAAAAGGCAATGGCACCCCACTCCAATACTCTTGCCTGGAGAATCCCATGGATGGAGGAGCCTGGTAGGCTACAGTCCATGGGATCGCTAAGAGTCGGATATGACTGAGCGACCTCACTTTCACTTTTCACTTTCATACGTTGGAGAAGGAAATGGCAACCCACTCCAGTGTTCTTGCCTAGAGAATCCCACGGATGGGGGAGCCTGGTGGGCTGCCGTCTATGGGGTTGCACAGAGTTGGACACGACTGATGCGACTTAGCAGCAGCAGTAGTTAAAACCAGGAGTGCTCAGTCAAATTCTCTGTGGTATTTAAAACAAAATCAAAAGCAAAACTCACAAGTCAAGAACTACCCCTGGGAGACTGAGTTTCTATAGACCTGAATTGGGCCCCAGGTGATTCCACCGTACATCTTTAAAACAAGAACCATTAGGCTAATATTTCCCAGTCTTCACCACCAGGGAAACCAAATAAAAAATATTTATTAAAGAAGCATTGGTTTCCATATTTTTTAAATTAGCATAGGTAGGGAGATAGAATTTTTAAATATGTGACTGAAGTCAAGGTTTGTTAAATCAGTGTGAGGGAACTGAGTTCATATAATTTTAGCTTAATCAAAGTAACAACCAAACAAAATTCCTGATGCTTTAATCAGGCTGTGTAGTCTTGTACTGGCTAAATATATGATCACCGTTAATTTTTCTGAAATATTGAAGGCAGCTCATGAGCCCTTCAATACCTGTCTGGATATCTGGTAGAGAAGGAGAGAAACATGAGTGAGAGATAATGGAGAGTGTGCTGATGCCTAGACACACACAACCGCACAGCTTAAGAGCGAAGCTAGAGAGTGCCTCTCGGGACACAAAGGAAGCTGGGATTTTTGACTTTCCAGTGGCATCCTCTCCTCTCTAAATGGAAAAGGAAGAGGAAGAAGGGGCTAATGCTTATTGAGTGCTCATTATGAACCAAAAACTATATTAAGGACAGTTTGTTTTTTATCTCTTCAGAAGCCCTACAAAGTTAAATGTTAAGACTGATTCAGGGATGAAGAGACACACCCTCAGTTAGATATGAGATGGCTTGCCCAAGGCCATTGAGCTGGTCAGTGACTGAGCAAGAATGAAAAACCAAGATTCTTTGATTCTGTATCCGATGTTCTTTTCAGTATACCACTCTGTCTTCTAAATGCACTTCCTGCCATGGTCCCGTTTTTTAGAAGTCATGTGGGACCCTGGCTCATCTCTCTGGTCTTCGTTTATTGTTGGTTCATTATTTGTGAAGTATTAGGGAACCTTATAAACAATACTCTACGAATGCTTGCCGGTTTTAGTTCTTCAGAGCCTCAGATCTGAGTATACTGTAAAAGGAAAGAGCTATTGGGATCCTAAGGCTCAGTGTGTGTGTACTTAGTTGCTCAGTCGTATCTGACTCTTTGTGACCCTATGTAGCCCGCCAGGCTCCTCTGTCCATAGGGATTCACCAGGCAGGAATACTAGAGTGGGTTGCCATGCCCTCCTCCAGGGGATCTTCCTAACCCAGGGATTGAACCCAGCTCTCCTGCATTGCAGGCGGATTCTTTACCAACTGAGCCACGAGGGAAGCCCAAATATACTGGAGTGGGTAACCTATTTCTTCTCCAGCGGATCTTCCCTGCCCAGAAATCGAACTGGGGTCTCCTGCATTGCAGGTGGATTCTTTACCCACTGAGCTATCAGGGAAGCCCAAGTCCCCCAAGGTTATTCTTTAACTTTATTCTTGCATGTAGAACTTTTGCCTCTCTCTCAGCTCTGTTTCCTCCTTTGTACGATGAAGTGATTAGACTAGACCAGAAGTTCTTCAAATAGACCAATAGATGAGTAAGTGGGAATCACTTGAGGGCTGGTTGCTGGGCCCACCTGAGAGTTTCTGATTCGGAACACCCAGCAAGAGGCCTGGGGATTTGCATTTCTCTGAGTCCCACGTTGCTGCTGAAGCACCATCATGGGATCACACTTTGAGAGTCACTGGGGGAGATGATCCATAAAGGCTCTTCCAGCTCTAAACTTTGTGACTCAGCTCATCAATTTCCTGGACTTCTTGGGAGATAGCTGTATCTTCCACTTTGAAGAGGTATGCCTTGAATCTCTGCTTCATTTAATTGTGTGTGATGCCCTTTCTAGTAATACTGCAGGTCCTTTTCCCTTGGAAATTATTTCTTTCTGCCTCCTCTATTCTTTGTGTACTGCCAAATAGAATGTTTGTTTAACTAATGTTAGTGCAGAGAATTTCCAGAGCTACCCTTTGGGGAAATTTAAATGAAATTTAAAGTATCATTAAGAATGCAAACAATAAATTCTTTGATTAGCTGTAGGCATCTTTACATTGGGATGACTAAAAAAGGTTCTAGTTAATTAGAAGTAATTTGTTAGAAACCTGAATCCTCTTTTTTTCTTTCTCAGATTAAAACTCAGTTCCCAGCTGGATGATTATAAGTGCAGGAAATGTAATTGTCAGATGATTAATTGCAAAAGATAGATAATTAGAGTTCATATGATGTGTCAAATATGGGTAACCTAGAGATTGACTACACGTTGAAAGAGAACAGCTAAAATCTATTGTGCATTGTGCCTATCTATGGGTGATTAACCTTTAGCACCAGAGCTTGAAGAAAGGATTAGGTAAAAAGAGTAGTCGCCTAAACCTTTCCTTTTATTTTATTTTTTTCCCCCATTTTGGGTAAATTCTTTATAATGAAAATTACTAGAAAAGAATTCCCATTATCTGAAATCAGGCTTAGATGATTGAGCTGTTGCTGAATTACCTTTTCTAATGTCAGATAAAGGATTTGGGATTTGTAGCTGTGTTTTAGTACCATATGTATTTTTCAACTCCATTAAACCTATCTTAAATATTTCTTTCCCTAGTTGTCATGAATAGTTTTTATTTTCTAAAAATAGTGACCTTGTCTTATCTCCTTTGAAGTTAGTATCTCTTGTTCCTGGAAATTCAGTGTTTTCACTGTAAGCCAGTGGATTCTAAGATGGAGCAGTTTTGCATTAAAAAAAAAACCCAAAACTGTACTTATGATATTTCTTTTAAAAACATCCATCAAAAAAATTAGCGAGTTGGAAAAAAGGTCTTACAGCCTGTCAGTAATTAAATTAGCCATCTCTATTTTGGCTCACTTGTTGGTTTATTTGAATGAAATTAATAAAGACTAGATTTTTCTCCTGTATTTGTAACTGGGACTCTCTCCATCTTCTAAACTTTCTATTTCTACTGAAGAGTTTTTTAGCTCTCAGAAATACTGCTTTACAGATTCAGCTAATGACCCAAATCCAGCTTGTTTGTTGTGTAGGAGTTGTATTAAAATAACTCACTGTATGAGTATTGTCATTAATGATATGCTCATTTTGATAATGGGGCTGCAGATTCTTAGTCTATAGTCCTTGGGGAGATGCTACAATTTTTTTTTAACTAAGTATTGTTCTGGCTCCTTTCCTTGATTGGCCCAGAAATAGCAATCAGCTGGGGAGCAGGATGACATGCCTCTTAGCGATCCCTTTGATCTTTGAGATGAGTATCAACATTGTATGCTTCCTAATGGAAGTGTAATTTAATGAAATCTATTGGGTAAACATACTTCAGATGTTCAAAGGAGGTGACAAAATTTTTGCTGGCAGCCAGGACCTGGCGGCTTTCCAGCTTGCCTCTAGCTGCTATGCATATAGCATTGAGAAAGGCACTTAAAATAGGAACATAAAGTATTACTTTCATTGTGTTTCAACCCCCCCTGCCTGCCCTCCCCTACCAATTTCTTTCCCTCAGGATTATTTTTGTGGTATTTCTGGGAGGACCCTTTGACATATAACCTTTCCTAGTATAAAGTAGAATGTGAGATTTGATCTTTTTATATGTTTTTGTTTGTTTGTTTGTTTTATTTTATGACACCAAGAGTAGTATATTAGGTGTATGGCACCAGAGTCAGGAGAAGTTGTAGGCATGAGACTTTAACATAGAACATACTAGAGGGAAAAAGGCACATATTTCAGTACTGGTTGATTAAATTAAACATCTATTTTTGGGAGGAGATGAGAGAGCACTTTTAACAATCCTTGAGGAAGTGATGGAAATAGACCCAGACATCAGGAGTCAGGGGACCTGACTGATCTCAGCTCTGTCACTTTCTAGCTGTGTCGTTCAGGGCCAGTCACTTTCTCTGGGCCTCAGTTTTTGTAGCTGTAAAATGAATAGATTGAGTTAGGTAATTCCAAAGATCATTTTCAACTCTGAGGTTTTATAATTCTTTTTAAAACTGAATATCAGTACCATCCAATAAAAATATTATGGCAGCTACATGTATAATTTTAAATTTCCTAGTAACCACATTTTTTTTAAGAAAGCAGAATGAAAGAGGCAAAATTAATTTTAGTAATGTACTCTATTTAACCCAGTAGATCCAAACAAAATATTATCATTTCAGTATGTAATAAGTTTTAAAAATTGTTAATGGGCTATTTTACTTTCTTTTTTTCTTTCTAAGTCTTCAAAAGCCAGTACATATTTTACGTTAGTGTATTTCAGCTCTGACGGTCCATATTTCAAGTGCTCAGTAATTACATATGGCTGGCTGCTACCGAATTAGACAGCAGCTCTAGATGCTACAATCCAACTATTCTAAACCACATTCCCAGGAGACAGTTGGGCATGAAAGTAAAGGTTCTGAGTCCTCTACCTCATCCACTAAACCAGTGTTTCTCAACTTTGGCTATGCCACCCAGGGAACTTGAGAAAGCTGGATCATCTGGATCCATCAGCTTTAGAAAGCTGCTGCCTGGATCATCTTGCCCTAGGTGCAGCCAAGGTATAGGGGTTTTTTTTAAAGCTTCCCAAATGATTCCAATGTTCAGTCCAGGTTGAGAACTTCTGCACTAGCCATAATGCCCTTAAATTCAGCTGTGTTGTATTTCATAGACTCTCCACCATCAAGGAAGCCTCTGTAACCTCCAGCTTCACCTTCTCTACCCAACTTTCTTGATAATAAGGAGAATATAGGATCCTTAGATAAGACCCAAAATATTGACACTCAGTATTCCATGTCAGGCTGAATGAAACCCAAGCTGGAATCAAGATTGCTGGGAGAAATATCAGTTATCTCAGACATGCAGATGACACACCCTTATGACAGAAAAAGAAGAGAAACTAAAGAGCCTCTTGATGAAGGCAAAAGGGGAGAGTGAAAAAGCTGGCTTAAGACTCATCATACAGAACACTAAGATCATGGCATCTCGTCCCATCAGTTCAGTTCAGTCGCTCAGTCATGTCTGACTCTTGCCGACCCCATTAACTGCAGCACGCCAGGCTTCCCTGTCCATCACCAACTCCCGGAGTTTACTCAAACTCATGTCCATTGAGTTGGTGATGCCATCTAACCATCTCATCCTCTGTCGTCCCCTTCTCCTCCTGCTTTCAGTCTTTCCCAGCATCAAGGTATTTTCAAATGAGTCAGTTATTTGCATCAGGTGGCCAAATTATCGGAGTTTCAGCTTCAACATCAGTTGTTCCAATGAACACCCAGGACTGATCTCCTTTAGGATGGACTGCTTGGATCTCCTTGCAGTCCAAGGGACTCTCAAGAGTCTTCTCCAACACCACAGTTCAAAAGCATCAATTCTTCAGCACTCAGCTTTCTTTATAGTCCAACTGTCACATCCATACTTGACCACTGGACAAACCATAGCCTTGACTAGACAGACCTTTGTTGACAAAGTAATGTCTCTGCTTTTTAATATGCTGTCTAAGTTAGTCGTAACTTTCCTTCCAAGGAGTAAATGTCCCATCACTTCATGGCTAATAGATGGGGAAACAATGGAAACAATGACAGACTTTATTTCCTTGGGCTCCAAAATTACTGCAGATGGTGACTGCAGCCATGAAATTAAAAGACACTTGCTCCTTGGAAGAAAAGCTATGCAAACTTAGACAGCATACTGGAAAGCAGAGACATTACTTTGCCAACAAAGGTCAGTCTAGTCAAAGCTATGGTTTTTCCAGTAGCTATTTATGGACATGAGTTGGACCATAAAGAAAACAGCACCAAAAAATTGATGCTTTTGAACTGTTGTGTTGGAGAAGACTCTTGAGAGTCCCTTGGACTGCAAAGGTATCAAACTAGTCAATCCTAAAGGAAATCAACCCTGAATATTCATTGGAAGGACTGATACTGAGGCTGAAGCTCCAATACTTTGGCCACCTGATGTGAAGAGCCGATTCATTGGAAAAGACGCTGATGCTGGGAAAGATTGAAGGCAGGAGGAGACGGGGACGACAGAGGACAAGATGTTTGAATGGCATCACTGACTCAACAGAAATGAGTTTGAGCAAGCTCCAGGAGATGGTGAAGGACAGGGAAGCCTGACGTGCTGCAGTTCACAGGGTCATAAAGAGTCGGACATGACTGAGCAACTGAACAGCAACAATATATACCATAAATTAAGGGACTTATAGATTTTATTTCTGACATTAAAATGCATTAAAGAGTATGGACATTGAAGGATTTTCAGAACAATAACAAGAACAAAAAATCATGTCAGTTTTAAGAGTAGCATTTGACTATATAAAGACTAAATCTTTGATGAAGCCATCTAGTGGGTATGTAATGACATCTCATTGTACTTCTAATATGCATTTCCCTAATGACTGTTGGTGTCAAGCATCTCTTTACATGCTTATTAGACACATATATCTTTGGTGAGTTGTCTGTTCTTTAACCCATTTTCTAATTAGATTGTCTTCTTATGATTGAGATTTCATGTATTCTGGATGCTAGTCCTTTATCAGATATGTGGTTTGCAAATATTTTCTCCAAGTGTGTGGCTTGTCTTTTCATTTTCTTAATGATGTCATTTGAAGTACAAAAGTTTTACATTTTGAGAGTTTAATCTATTAATTTTTTTTAATGGATTGTGCTTTCTGTAATGTATCTCACAAATTTCTTCCCAACAACCCAATGATACAAAACTTCTAGAAATTTTAGAGTTTGGTTGTTTCTAGGTCTATGATTATTTTGTTTTATTTTTTCAAAGAAAACACATGTATCTAATGAGCACTAAATTTAGGACTTCTGCTAGGACACTAGAGAACAAGGAACTTATTTATTTATTTATTTATTTACTTATATTTTTTTAATACTTTTATTTAAGTTTTTATTTTTACTTTATTTTACTTTACAATACTGTATTGGTTTTGCCATACATTGACACGACTCTGCCACGGGTGTACATGAGTTCCCAAACATGAACCCCCTTCCCACCTCCCACCCCATATCATCTCTCTGGATTATCCCCATGTACCAGCCACAAGCATCCTGTATCCTGCATCGAGCATAGACTGGCGATTCGCTTCTTACATGATAGTATACATGTTCCAGTGCCATTCTCCCACATCATCCCACCCTCTCCCTCTCCCTCAGAGTCCAAAAGTCCGCTCTGCACACCTGTGTCTCTTCTGCTGTCTCGCATACAGGGTGACCCTGTATGATTATTTTAAATTAGTTTTTTTCATATGGCATGAAATGAAGTATCTATCTATTTATTCATTTTTATGTATGGATATCCAATTGTTCCAGCACTATTGAAAAGACCTATCTTTTCCCCAATTGAATTCCCTTGGCACTTTTGTGAAAATCAGATAACCGTAATGTAAGAGTTTATTTTTAGGTTCTCAATTCTGTTTCAGTGATTTATATGTCTATGTTTATGCTGGTAGCACAGTGTTCTGATTACTGTAGTTTTACAGTAAGTGTTGGGGCTTCCCTGATATCTCAGCTGGTAAAGAATCCACCTGCAATGCAGGAGACCCAGGTTTGATTCCTGGGTCAGGAAGATCTGCTGGAGAAGGGACAGGCTACCCACTCCAGTATTCTTGGGCTTCCCTCGTGGCTCAGCTGGTAAAGCATCTGCATGCAATACAGGAGACCTGGGTTTGATCCCTGGGTTGGGAAGATCCCCTGAAGAGGGGAAAAGCTACCCAATTTAGTATTCTGGTCTGGAGAATTCCATGGACTGTATAGTCCATGGGGGTCACAAAGAGTCAGACAGGACTGAGCGACTTTCTCTTTCACTGTAAGCTTTAAAATCATAGCGTAAATTCTCCAACTTTGGTCTTTTAAAAAAAAAAAACTCTAGGTTCTTGGCATTTCCATTTAACTTTAAGAAATAGCTTGTCAATTTCTATGAAAAAAATATGCTGAGATTTTTGATGGGGATTCATTGAATAGAATCAGTGTGGATCTATATGGGGGAAATTGCCATCTTAACAATATTAAGTCTTCCAATCCATTTATTTGTTTGTCCTTTAATTTCTCTCTCCAGCGTTTTATAGTTTTTAGTGTGTGGTTCTTGTACTTCTTTTGTGAAGTTTATTTCTAAATATTTTATTATTTATGATGCTGTTGTGAAAGACTATTTTTCTTAATTTTATTTTTGGTTTGTTTGTTATTAGTACATAGAAATACGTTAGATTTTTGAATATTGATTTTATATCATGCAACCATACTAAACTTGCCTACTAATTCAAGTAGTTTTCTTTGTAGTTCTTTTGAATTTAATACATAAAAGATACCAACTGTGAATAAAGACAGTTTTGCTTCTTTGCAGTATGTATACCTTTAATGTTAATTGTTTATTTTCCTTTTTGTGCTGTCTAAAACCTATACTTCTGTGTTGACCGGAAGTAGTGAGATTGGATTTCCTTGCTTGTTCACTTTTTGAGGGGACGCATTCATATCTTTTACCATTAGATTGACGTTCAGTCAGTTCAGTTCAGTCACTCAGTCATGTCCGACTCTGCGACCCCATGGACTGCAGCAAGTCAGGCCTCCCTGTCCATCACCAACTCCCAGAGTTTACTCAAACTTCCAATGAATATTCAGGACTGATTTCCTTTAGGATGGACTGGTTTGATCTCCTTGCAGTCCAAGGGACTTTCAAGAGTCTTCTCCAATACCACAGTTCAAAAGCATCGATTCTTCGGCACTCAACTTTCTTTATAGTCCGTCTCTCACGTCCATACATGACTACTGGAAAAAACCATAGCTTTGACTAGACTGACCTTTGTTGGCAAAGTAATGTCTCTGCTTTTTAATATGTTGTCTAGTTATAACTGTTGCTTCCTGACCTGCATACAGATTGACGTTAGCTGAGATGTTTTATAAATGTCCTTTATCAGGTAGAGGATTTTTCCTTTTGATCGTAGTTTGTTTTCAGTCTATATGATGGGTGATGGATTTTGTCAAATGCTATTTCTGTGTTTCACACCACCCTTATGGCAGAAAGCAAAGAGAAACTAAAGAGCCTCTTGGTTAAAGTGAAAGAGGAGAGTGAAAAAGCTGACTTAAAACTCGGCATTTAAAAAACTAAGATCATGGCATCTCATCGTACCACTTCATGGCAAATAAATGGGGAAACAATGGAAACAGTGACAGACTTTATTTTCTTGGGCTCCAAAATCATTGCAGATGGTGACTGCAGCCATGAAATTAAGAGATGCTTGCTCCTTGGAAGCAAAGCTTTGACCGACATAGACAGCATATTAAAAAGCAGAGACATTGCTTTGCCAACAAAGGTCCATCTAGTCAAGGCTTTGGTTTTTCCAGTAGTCATGTATGGACGCAAGAGTTGGACTATAAAGAAAGTTGAGCGCCAAAGAATTGATGCTTTTGAACTGTGGTGTTGGAGAAGACTCTTGAGAGTCCCTTGGACTGCAAGGAGATCCAACCAGTCCATCCTAAAGGAAACCAGTTCTAAATATTCATTGGAAGGACTGATGCTGAAACTTAATAGGTTGGCCACCTGATGCGAAGAACTGACTCATTTGAAAAGACCCTGATGCTGGGAAAGATTGAAGGCAGGAGGAGAAGGGGACGACAGAGGATGAGATGGTTGGATGGCATCACCGACATGATAGACATAAGTTTGAGCAAGCTCTGGGAGTTAGTGATGGACAGGGAAGCCCGACATGCTGCAGTTCATGGGGTCACAAAGACTCGGACACGACTGAGCGACTGAACTGAACTGATTTCTGTGTGTATTGAGATGCTCATGTAATTTTTGTCCTTTATTATATTGATGTGATTAGTTATTTTAATTGATTTTAGATGTTAAACCAGTCTTATATTCCTGTTATAAATCCCACTTTATTATATTATATAATCTATTGTATGTGTTGCTAGATTTGGTTTACTAAAATATTGTGTTAAGGATTTTTTCATTTATATTTATGAACAATACCAGTCTATTGTTTTCTTATCAAGTCTTTGTCTAGTTTACATCATAGTAGTACTGGTCTCATAGAATAAGTTGGGAACTGTTTCTTCCTGTATTTTCTAAATGTCTTAGTGTAGGTTGTTTATTTCTCCTTAAAATGGTTTTTAAAGTTAATTTTTATTGGAATATAATTGCTTTACAATGTTGTGTTAGTTTCTTGCTGTACAGCAAAGTGAATCAGTTATACATATACATATAGCCACTCTTTTTTACATTTCCTTTCCATATAGGTCACTACAGAGCACTGAGTTGACTTCCCTGTGCTATATAGTTGATTCTCGTTAGTTACCTATTTTATAAATAATAGTGTACATATTGTCAGTCCCAGTCTCCCAATTCATCTCACCCTTGTTCCCCACCTTGGTAACCTTTTCTTTCTACATCTGTGAATCTATTTCTCCTTTGCAAATAAGTTAATCTCTACCATTTTTCTAGATTCTACATATAAGCCCTGTTATATTTATTCTTCTCTTTCTGACTTACTTGGCTCCGTATGACAGTCCACAGGTCCATTCACATCTCTGCAAATGGCGCTGTTCCGTTCTCTTTTATGGGTGAGTAATATTCCAGTTGTATGGGTGTACCACATCTTCTTAATCCTTTTCTGTTGATGGACATTTAGGCTGCTTCTACACTTCCAGGCTTCCCTGGTGGCTCAGTGGTAAAGAATCTGCCTGCCAGTGTAGGAGATTTGGCTTTGATTCCTGGGTCAGGAAGATGCCCTGGAGAAGCAAATGGCAGTCCACTCCAGTATTCTTACCTGGGAAATCCCATGGACAGAGGATCCTGGTCCATGAAGTCACAAATGAGTCAGAGGACTTAGCGACTAAATAACAGCAATGCCTTGGCTGTTGTAACCAGTGCTGCAATGAACATCAGGGGGCGCGCATCCTTTCAAACTGTGGTTTTCTTTGGATATATGTCTGGGAGTGGGATTTCTGCACCATATGGTAGCTCTAGTTTTAGGTTTATTTTGTCTTTTTTTTTTGGATCTCCCTAAAGTGTTTGATAGAATTCATCTGGCAGTGAGGGACTGGGCTGCTTTTCCTTGTAAAAAGATTGTTTTACTAATTTAATTATTGTACTTGTCATCGGTCTATTCTAGTTCCATTTCTTTTTGATTCAGCTTTTATAAGTTATGTCTAGCAATTTTCCTATTTCTTTCAAATCCTCTAATTTGTTAGTATAAATTCTTCATAATATTTCCTTATAATCCTTTCAGTTTCTGTAGGGTTTGTGACAGTGTCTCATCTTTCATTTTGGAATTTTATGTCTTCTTTTTTCTTAACCAGTCTAACTAAAAGTTTGTCAAATTTTTTAGACTTCTTTTAAAAAACAAACTTTGGCTTTTTTTATTTTCTTAATTATTTTTCTGTTTTTTTATTTCATTGATTTCTGTTCTGACCGTAATTATTTCCTTTCTTTTACTTTAGGTATCATTTGCTTCTTTCTTTCCAGTTTCTTTAAGTGGCAGGTTAGATAATTGATTTTAGGCCCCTCTTCCTTTTTAAGGAAAATAGTTAAAGCTCTAAATTTCCTTCTACCAGCTTTTTTTTTTAAATGTAGACCCTTGACATTTTCTATATTATATCCAGATTAATATTGGTAAACTAAAATAAAATTTGAAAATAGACCTGAAAAGCTAATAATGAGAGCCTTTTCACCCCTAATACTGAGTCAAATGCTCTTAAGAGCCTAATAATTTTTCAAGATATATGAAATGAACAAACTGGTAGAGGGGTTTCTTTCTTGGTGCAGGGAAGAGGCCTGTTTGTTCTGCCACAGTGCTTTTGGCTTAGAAACATTAGCCAAATAATAGCGACCACCTGCTAATAGTCCATTTCACTGAAGGGAATAATTCAGCAAAGTCTTTTTTTTTTTTTTTTCCTTTGACCCCAAAAAAGTTCCTCTTCAACTCTTAATTTTGAAAGTTTTCAAGCATACAGAAAAGTTGGAAGAAGAGTACAGTAATCACCTGTACACGGGTGTGTGCACTATCACTTCAGTTGTGTCTGACTCTTTGTGACCCTATGGACTATAGTCCTCCAGGCTCCTCTGTCCATGGGATTCTCCAGGCAAGAATACTGAAGTGGGTCACCATTCCCTCCTCCAGGGGATCTTCCCGATCCAGGTATTGAAGCTTCATCTTAAGTCTCCTGCAGTAGCAGACAGGTTCTTTACCACCAGTGCCACCTGGGAAGCCCAATTACCTCTATACCTGTACTTAAATTTAGGAATAACTGGTAATACTTTCCTTCATTTGCTTCTCTGTCTCTTTCAAACATACTTTAACTTGTGTGTATTTCTGAAGGAATCAACCATGAACTCCCAAGTTTGTAGCTTGAATAACTTAAGTTTTTCAGTGGGAAAACTGAGTTGGGGAAGATTTGTGAGGAACATACTTTTTATTTCTTTGTCTTGTGGGAGAATGGCGGTTGTAGGATCAATAATTTACTCTCAGATGTTTAAAATTTGGGATAGCTATCCCAGTGATGAACATCCCAGTGGGGAAATTAAGTAGCCAGTTGGATATATCAAGTTTGAGGTCTGAGGTGAAATTGAGTTAGATCTATTTTTAAATTAGCATACAGATATATTTAAACCTTTAGAAATTAATGAAAAGACATAGAAGAGAGTCAGAAGAGGATTCTTGACCAAGTTGACATGAATTCTGGCAAGTAGAGAATGGTTTTGGAGAAGGAAATGGCAACCCACTCCAGTTTTCTTGCCTGGAGAATCCCAGGGACTGGGGAGCCTGGTGGGCTGCTGTCTGTGGGGTCGCACAGAGTCGGACACGACTGAAGCAACCTAGCAGCAGAGAATGGTTTGAATTGAATTAGAAAAAGAGAGCTACTAGTGAGGTAGAAGCAAAGCCAGATCATTTCTACAGAAGAGACTATTTAAAGGAAGAGGGTCTTTGAGCAAAGTTGATTGAATACTGTTAAGAAGTTACATAAAATGAAGACATAGAAAAGTGTCCATTGGACTGTCTGTGTGACACTGTTGACAACTTGACTAGAACCTATATAGGTTGAGAGGCAGGAACTAGGATTCAGCAAGTGATCTTTAAATCTTGGCTTGGTTACTTGCAACCATTGTTATTTAATTATTTATATATGAAGGTCGGGAAGATCCCCTAGAGAAGGGCTCAGGAACCCACTGCAGTATTCTTGCCTGGAGAATCCTATGGACAGCGTCCCAAAGAGTCAGACATGACTGAATCGACTTAGCACATAGCCCACATCATTAAAGTAAAATTATTACTCCCTTAAATAAACTCAGTGTTAAATTCATTTCACTTAAACAGATATTTATTAACTGCCATTTTTCGGTCATTTAAATGATAATGCTGGTTGTGTTCTGGTAAATTGAACAGTACAATTTTTTGGTCACTGAGGTCCTGGCTGTTCTGCTGACAGAGAACTATTTCAGCTAAGAACTTAAGTTTATTCTGAATATTTGGGTAGAGCACTTAAATGTGATCCTGACCACTTAAAAATTTTTTTTCAGTATTTACATTTCTTTTATTTCCAACCAATACAGCTGCCAGTTGGACCAATGTTTAAAATAAGTTGCCTTAGAATAATAGTAATAAACTTGTTGGTTATTCTTTCTTCAGCAATAGAAGGAGAGGGGTAGTAAAAGAAAGGAAACATTTGAGTAATGCAGTTGGATTGGTTATATAAAATGATTTATTTTAGAAGCTTTGCCTGGTTTTAAGTTCTTACTCTGATTTTCATTAGCTATTTGAACTTGGGCAAGTTACTTATTTATTTATATAGATGTACATTTAATATGTATACATAAATTGAAAATATATGTGTATACACACAGAGAGCTCTTAGAATAATACCTGATACATAGTAACCTCAAAAAATATATTAACCATTTTTTTTTAACACAAATTAGGTTGATTTTTAACTAATTTCTTCTCACTTCCAAAGTAAAGCATTATTTAATTCAGGCCAAAATCCCCAAAAGAGAATTTCTTTGACATAAGACCGTTCTCAGTTGTATAACCACAAGTCTAATGAGTGACATGATCTAATTATTGGTCCACAAGAGTGTAGCAGAATTATATTTGCCAGCTTTAGAAAGTAGATCTACATGAATATGTAAATAGCTTAAAGTTTATCTCTAATATGGAATGTCATATAAACTAGTGCCAGTTTTATATGTGAAAAAAGGTGAAAGATAATTGATTACCTTCTCCTAAAATTTATGGTTCTTAAAGCAAATCATACTATCATTTTCAATCTCTTACTGTCTATATTAAGGGATGTGAAATAACGTAATAGATCATACCTCGGTTATTTCCATTATGATAGAGAATAGTCCCTCTTCTTTGGTATGTCCTTCCTCCACTGGGTTATACACTATATATGAATGCTTTTTGTCCAAGCATTCAGAGTAAACTCAAGTTCTTAGCTGTACCCAGTGTTTTTCACTAGCACAGTCAGGTTTAAACTGACCAGAGAATTGCTCTTCCAGTTTCATTAGACCATAATTTGCCTTTCCCTCAGGAGGCTGGGTTAAGTTTTTCTTAAAGAACCTTCTAATTCTGAAGTGCTGTTATTGTGTAATTTATAAAATATTGATGATGTTGAGATTTTTACCCTGCAAAACCCTTAAAGGTGGTTTATTTTGCTTCAAAATGGGTACTTTCCCTCTTACTGGATCTACCCATACAGTTTCCAAGCACACGATAAACTAACCTGCCCACTAACAACTGCAAAAACTACGAATAGATGCAATACTTTTGTAAAATCATTATGGAATATACTGTGGCTATTTAGAGAAGCAAAATGACAGTAATTTACAAATATATTTAAACTAGACAGAAAAGAATAAATAAAGCTTGTGGGATACATTCATCCCAGTTCCCTAATTTTTGAGTTATTCATATGGTACTCAAGTTAAATAAAGATTGAGTAGACCTTGGTTTGCAGTTGGAATTTTAACCACCACTTTTTTCTCTCATGTGACTTCCAAAGGTACCTTACTATATATTCAGATGAACAATTTTTTTAGAAATGCTGTTGCTTCAAGTCTTAGGTGTTTTATTCAGGTAACCTGTCACTTTAATAAATGTCTTTCCCAAGTGTCTCTATGTGAATTATTCTATTTTCACCATAGGGACTAAAATGTTATCTAGTAGAGTTTTGTCCAAAGAGAATGGGGTGAAGATGGTGGTACAATCAATCATTCATCTGATAGATGTCAGCAAAGGTTTCAAGTAAATGAAGAAATTACCAGGCTTTGGAAAAACTGGCTTTATCTTGTCTCTATACTGTACAAATATTCTAACATTTAGATAAAGGGCGATATTGCATTTTTAAAAAAACATATAAGGAAGAATTCAGGTGTTTGAACTGTTTAATGTTGCTCCCATCAGTGCTAGATAGCATACCTAACTTTATAAAGTCATACGTGCTTTTGTTTCTGGGGCTCTTTCCTGTGTTTCTCTTGTCCTTTTTTTTTTTTTTAATATCTATTTTCTTCTTACAAAATATTTTTTGGGCAGCATCAGGTCTTAGTTGCCTGTGTGGGATCTTCCATCTTCATTGCAGCGTGCAGGATTTTTTTTTTTTAGTTTTAAGTATGTGGGATCTAGTTCTCTGACCAAAAATCGAACCCATGCACCCTACATTGGGATCTTACGAGTCTTAGCCACTGGACTACCAGGGAAGTCCCTTACTTGCCTTTTTGTAGTACTTGATTCATTCCCATCTTCTTGAAACTAGCTTTCTTGACACATATACCACCTTTGTCTCTTCTTGGCTCTTTCAGTAGATTTTCAGTAAATTTCAGTAGATCTGTCTCCTTCAGTAAATTCTCTTTTTCTGTCCTCGCCTTAATTTCTGTGTTTTTAGGTCATTGTTGTTTTGACTTGTCATCCCAGATTCATAATTTTATGAATTAACCAGAGAGAAGGAAAAGCTATGACAAACCTAGACAGCACATTAAGAAAAGGTATGACAAACTTAAGCAGCATATTTAAAAGCAGAGACATCACTTTGCCGACAAAGGTCTGTCTAGTCAAAGCTATGGTTTTTCCGGTAGTCACGTATGGATGTTAACTGGACCATAAAGAAAGCTGAGCACCAAAGAATTGATGCTTTTGATTGTGGTGTTGAAGACTCTTGAGAGTCTCTTGGACTGCAAGATCAAACCAGTCAATCCTAAAGGAAATCAGTCCTGAATATTCATTGGAAGGACTGATGCTAAAGCTGA
The DNA here is from genome assembly GCF_001704415.2 of Capra hircus. NCBI lineage: Eukaryota > Metazoa > Chordata > Mammalia > Artiodactyla > Bovidae > Capra > Capra hircus. Next base: position 18,966,450 of record NC_030833.1, on the reverse strand, counting down.
AGCTCCAGTACTTTGGCCACCTGATGCAGGGAACTGACTCGTTGGAAAAGACCCTGATGCTGGGAAAGATTCAGGGCAGGAGGAGAAGGGAACAACAGAGGATGAGATGATTGGATGGCCATCACTGACTTGATGAACATGAGTTTGAGCAATCTCTGGGAGTTGGTGATGGGCAGGGAAGCCTGATGGGCTGCAGTCCATGGGGTAACAAAGAGTTGGACATGACTGAATGAACTGAACTGAATTTTGTGAATGCTCACAGCTTCCACTAATGCCTATATCCTGATGACTTCAAAATCGTATCTCTAGCCCAAACTTTCACATTGCACACTGTACCCTTTTTTCAGTTGTCCATTGCACATATCCCAGTCTTATGGATATTCAAATACAGTGTTCTAACCTGAATTCATTAAACTTACTATCTTTTATTCAAAATTGATTTCTTTTCCTGCATTCATTACACTGGCTGATTCATATGTTGGTTATGCTGGTCAATATACCACCTACTCAGTTACCCATATGGGAAACCTGGGAGACATTTCAGACTTGTTTCTTTGCCTTAACCTCACATCTAATTGTCACGAGTCCCAGGGATTCTACCTCCAGAATATCTCTCCCCTCCATTCTCACATGCTCTACTAACTGAGGACCACCTGATTTCTCGCTTGATTTCTAATAACAAGCCTGATTTCTGCCTTCTGACCAGTCCTCCTCCCATCTGTTTTCCACTTGAAGTCTAGAGGAAACTTCCTATTAAAAAAACAAAAAAGTAAATCTCATTAGGTTAAACTAATTTTTTGAGACTTTCCAGTACCTATGGGAAGTCAAATGTTTGTCAGCCAGTCAGATCCAGCTAAAATATTTCTTTTCCTATTCAGAGTTTTTGATGTATTAAAATTGGTTGCCAACGTATAAACTAATAATACATAGAGTGATAATAATGTAATAATATCTATGTTAGGTATCATTGTTTATTATAGATTTGTTTGGTCTGAGTACGAGATGGTCAGTAAAACTTTATGACTTTATTAATAGAATTTCTTCCAAAAACTAGACTTATTTTGTGTCATCATGACATATTCAGTTTTATAACTAATTCAAATGTTTCTGGTCTTTAATGGTAAACCATTTAAATGATTTTAAATCTTTATATTCTCCTTTAAGACAGATTCTAGGTTAAGGCATTTACCAAAACAAAGCAAAACAAAACAAAGAAAAATGAAAGAAGTAATAAATAAGATACCACTTCCCAAATTCTTTTCTCTTCTGATCAGTATTTTGACATGGTTTGAGTACTATATTAATAGTGTATTTTTTCAGGAACTCTGTGATTTCATTACTAACTGGAAAAAAAGCTTTTCTTTTGGCTAGCTATCCTTTATTTCCCCTGAAATTGAAAATTTTGACATAAAAGTTTACTTTTAAATTGAATAGTAAGATTGTTTTTGTTGGTTGGGAATTATGAGCATCTAATTTTCTGAAATAATGCCTTAAGCAAAAATGTAGGTATTTCTTAAAAGGGATAATGCAGAAGTTTAAAGTAGTGTTGAGAAATTTGTATGGAGGACCTTTAAGGTAGATATTACTTCAATTTCTGTAATCTATATCCTCCAATTTCTACCAAATTTTCAGTGTCATTTTACAAATAAGAATAATGTAATTAGCCATCTGTGAAGTAGCAAAATATATATCGGTACATGTTTCCTAAAATTCTTACTTTAAAAAAAATCTACTATAAATTTTTTTACCTGTCTTAGATAAATCAGAGATTAGTATTTGCAGTTATATCTGTGACCATCTACTCAACAATTCCTACTAAAAACGAAAGCTTAGTAGATCAGACAGAATTGAATGGTTAACCTTTGTGATAAATGTGGTACAGTAGAAGGATGCTACTTATGATTTCTACATGTGATGAATTTCTTATGAATATGACTGTCATCAGGTCACGCATTTTTAATCATTTTTCTAAAAGTAGGACATTATTTGTATACATTTCTTCATTTTCTTCCCAACTCCTGCTTGTGAACAGCATGGTCTTGTCTTTATTAGCATTAGCTTCAGTCCCTGGAATCAAATGTCCACAGCTGGTCCGAAGAGTGGCTGGTTTCTTCCTATCCGTATCTGTGGAGGCTTCCTCTGTGTTGTGTGCCAAGTCGCTTCAGTTGTGACCAACTCTTAGCAACCCTATGGACTGTAGCCCTCCAAACTCCTCTATCCATGGGGTTCTCTGGGCAAGAATACTGGAGTGGGTTGCCCTGCCCTCCTCCAGGTATCGAACCCTTGTCTCATATCTCCTGAATTGGTAGGCCGGTTCTTTAGGAACAGTGCCACCTGGGACACCCTGGAGGCTTCCTCCATTCCCCCAATAATGAGAACAGCCACGGGTCTCTTTTCTATGATAAAAGGCTTATGGTTTTCTGGACTGTATTTTACTTAGATGTCTGTTTCATCAGCTCTCTGATAGGTTTTTAAAAATTGTGATTTTTGTAGCTTCTCCAGCTTGTTTTGTTTGTTAAGGTGAAAGCAACAGTCTCTTGTGATTTTCTGCATTCTCTGGGAAGCAGAACTCTTTATGTAGCAGCACCTTCTCTGCTTCTCTGAACAAACTGTGTCCAGTAGTCTTTCTGCCAGCAGCCAGCTTACACCTTCTCACAGCCACTGTCTCAAATGAGACATACAGATCTTGTGTTTCACAGTGAGTCCCTCGCCTTTATAAAGTGTATTTTAGTGGTGCTTTTTGAGCTCAGCTATGGGTGCATCCTCATGCCATCCTTCAGGCATTTTGTCATCAAGTGGCTCTGCATGATCTCATCTGCTTTGGGACACCTCGCCTCGTATTTTGGGATCTATGAAAATATCTGTTTTCTAGTTTTGCTGAGAATGGAAAATGTGGAATATATTTGTTCCTGTTATTCACCCACCTACCCACACCCAGAGTGGGAGGAGAGGGAGAAGTTATGACCTAGAGGGAACCCGTTCCCTTGTGCAGCTCTGTCCTTATTGCAAGGCCCATTTAATCATGCCAGCTAAGTGTTTGTTGTTTCTTTTATGCAGCTATAGAGAAAGAGACTCATAAAGGTTAGATATCTTCTCTTCAGTCACACAAAAAATAAATAGTAAAACTAGGATTTGGATCGTAGTTTAACTCATACTGTCAAGTGCTGATAATGAAGCACATTACCTTTGGAGCTTCTTCGTTATAGTACTGTCTGAATTCTTTTCGGAGTTTGGGATGACATCTATAAATATTTTCTCTGAGATCACATATATAAGTATTTGCTCTTCTAGAGACAGAGGAAATGGGTGAGTGAGAGCCTAAAACCTCAGAGAACACTGAGGGTCAAAGCACAGAAAATCAAGTTCAAATATAAGTATAAAGAGTCAAAGGAAAGAAGACCAAAAAATGAAAGTCAAAATTGAGTCCCAGGGGTAAAGAAGAACTGGAATGGAATGGCAATCTGGTCTTGATCGTCAGAAGTTTGGGTGATAACAGGAGCAGAACTGAAGCGGCTATGTTGGGCATACATGTGTGGGACCATCATAGAATAAAGAGCTGAGGTAGGCAAACCCAGAGTTTTATATGCCAGAAGAATAGACTTGCTGGCATTCTCAATAATTATTGTATTTTCTCAATAGTAATTATTATTGTGATCAGAGCAATTATTGTTCTTTAATTCCCAGTATGTGTTTAGCACTCTACTAGTTATTTTGTAAACTTTACCTTGGCCGCTTCACAGGGGCTCAAAAGCTTGCTAGTTAATCATAACTAGAAAAGGACAAACCTGGGATTCAAACTTAGGCTCATCTGATGCCCAAATTGGAGGGCTTTCTAATTTATCATATTGTTTCTTCAAAGGACAAGAAAACAAATTTAAGAGAGTAACAGTAACTAGTCCTAAAACTCAAATAAAAATTAGTGTATGTACAGAGTGAAGTAAGTCAGAAAAGCAAATATCATATATTAACACATGTATATGGAATCTAGAAAGATGGTACTGATGAAACTGTTTGCAGGGCAGCAGTAGAAACACAGATATAGAGAACAGACTTGTGAGCACAGTTGGGGAAAGAGAGGGCGGGATGAACTGAGAGAGTGGTATGGAATCATATATATACTACCATAGACAATAAAATAGATAGCCAGTGGGACTTTGGTGCATGATGCAGGGAACTCAAACTGGTGCTCTGTGATGGCCTAGTGAGGTGGGATGAGGTGGGAGGTAGAGGGAAGTTCAAGAGGGAGGGGACATATGTATACCTATGGCTGACTCATGTTGATGTATGGCAGAAACCAACACAATATTATAAAGCAATTATCCTCCAATTAAAAATAAATTAAAAAATAGTGTGCGTGTATATATAATTTAACATTAAATGTATTCAGAGCAGAAGTAAGAAAGAACAGTAAAAAGAGGGGCCTCCTCGGCTTTACAGATCATAAGATTGGGTACATTTTGGTTCATGGTAGAATCTGGGAGAATCTACTAATGACCATCTCTGAGTATTGTTGAGGTTACCGTTGTTCAATTGCTCAGTCCTGTCCAACTCTTTGCAACCCCATGGACTGCAGCACACCAGGCTTCCTTGTCCTTCACTATCTCCCAGAGTTTGCTCAAACACATGTCCATTGAGTTGGTGAGGCCATTCAACCATTTCATCCTCTATTATCCACTTTTCCTACCCTCAGTTTTTCCCAGCATCACAGTCTTTTCCAATGAGTTGACTCTGCATTATCTGGCCAAAGTATTGGAGCTTCAGCTTCAGTCCTTCCAATGAATGTTCAGGGTTGATTTCCTTTAAGATTGGCTGGTTTGATCTCCTTGCTGTCCAAGAGACTCTCAAAGTGCTCCAGCACCATGCCTAAAGATAATTCAGGAAAAAATTCTCTGGTGAGCCCCTCAGATGATGAAAGGATTGAAAAACGAGACAGATGAAAAACGGTCCTGGGATCATTTTCTCTGGACAGAAAGTTGTGAAGTTGTTGTGTCTTCCAGTCTGTGAACAACTGTTATGCCAAATGTGGTCTGCCCCTGCTTTTGGGCTCTACACTATGTGTAAGAGTAGTGCCATAGATTTAAGTTTAATTTATGGAGCTACTTTCTGACAGTAATCCTTGACTGTTGGTAAATCTCCTTTGTGAAGGTTAAGAAACCTCCTTCCCCAGGTCTTTATCAGATATATTCAGTGTGCGATGACATCAGGGAACACTGCACTAGAGGATCTCTCAAGGTCCCTTTTAGCCCTAAGGTCCTATCATTATCGCATATTTATAGAGTGCCAGAATGGGCTGTGTTCTTTCCAGAGGTGGAATTACATCCTGTCCCTGTCCATGGCTATCACAGTCAAAATTAGACAGATCAGCAATATCTTGATTGCCAAATCAAGTCAAAGTTTAGTGGGCATGTGTCTTAACTATGTGAGAGTGTGTTCTCTTCAGGAACATTAGAGCATGACTTAAGAGCACGTTAAAAGATCTTTAGTTAGTGCAAAACACCCCAAAAAATGAGATTTATATTAGATTCCTCTAGACATTTTTGTAAAATCATAATAATAAATCATTGATTACTGTCTGTTAAGCAATCTAATTTAGAAATATTGTCCTCAAAAATTTATTCAGAATAAAATGAAGGGAAAAAGAGAATTGTTTTAAATGGTAGATAATATTCCATTATTTTGAGCTGATAACTTTGAGTTTCTCTGACTAGGGATAGTTTAAAGTCCATTCTCATAACTGAACTATAAAAGAAGATTATGTTGCTAATTTAAAACTAGCAAAAGTAATCTTGTGTCATTGTAGAAAAAAGCTTAAAGAGAACACCACTGTGTATAATAAAAATTAACAGTTTAAATTGTCTAAATTTGAGTAATGATCTCATACTTTTGTTTAACATGAACTATTATCCCTCTGATCAAGGATTTATTCTGGACATTTAGATAATCTCAGACATTAGCTAGTTGTAGAAAACTAGCTCTGTCTCCTTAGCCCACTAATCTTTTCATATTTTTAAATCACTTTAAGCTTTTTATTTGAAACTAATTTCAAGCTTTCGGAAGAGTTTAAAGAATAACACAAAGAACATACGTACATCCCTTACCTAGATTTGCCTACTAATATTTTGTGTCAATCACTTTATCATTTTTGTATGCTTTCTCTATTGATCTTATCCACTCTACATATGTCTAGTTTTTTCCGAACCGTTTGAAAGTAAGTTGACTACATCTGTTCATGTTTTTAAATTAATGTAATGTTATAACTTTCTTCAAAGTAAAAATAATTTTTCTCAGATAGTTCTGTCATCTACCAACATGTGGAGGCAACTTGGAACATTACATTTTACCTTGCTTTTAACCAGTTTTCTATTTTAGCTACCATTCTTGAAGTCCTTTTCATGTCTTGTATCTGGATTCTGCTATTTTTTCAGATTGTCTTTTTATAAAATCTGAAGTCTTGCCATAAGTACCTGTTGATACAACATAAAAAGTTACAGCTTTGTCATGTAAAATATTACAAAATTTTTGTAAAGTGTGAAGTTCTTGTTACATAATTTCAGTTGAAGAAAATTCATTTGCAGATATAAATATTTGCATTTGAGTAGTTGAGCTAATTAGATTTCTACTTAGTAAAATGACGCGGGTTCAGTTGAAGTGTTTGGCCTGTGATTTGTTCATTTTCTCTGTCCGCTCGGTGTGGATTCACAGAACTGTATTTGCATGTTCACTTACTTGCTCCACAACAGTGTCTGACCCCACAAGTCTAAGCCTGAATGACGCGGGTTCAGTTGAAGTGTTTGGCCTGTGATTTGTTCATTTTCTCTGTCCGCTCGGTGTGGATTCACAGAACTGTATTTGCATGTTCACTTACTTGCTTCACAATAGTGTCTGACTCCACAAGTCTAAGTCTGAATTTCACTGAGAGAGTAACTCCAGCAGAAGCTCCAGAATGAAGGTGCAGCTTATAGAAAAGGAAATGAGATTCAACTCAAAAATATTAAGGGAAGGGATTAAATTATTTCTATACTGATGAGCAAACTGATGCCATTTTTAAGTTGTGAAAATTTTATTACTTTATTTTTACTGATGTAGTTTATCATCTTTGATGTCTAAGATTAGCCAATTTAGAATAGATCAACTCTGAATATTTTCCCAAATAGTCTGAGCTCTGGAAAAGATTGAGTGTAACAGTGATGTGGTCAGTTCTCTAGTTTTCAATTACTCTTTATGAATGTTGAAGACACAGAGCCAGAATGTTTAGGCTCAGGGAGAATGATGGTTTTACTACTCAGATTGACTGTTTTGTGGGCAGAGGCATCACCTACATTCCCCAGAGGATTACAGAGCAGAGAATAAACTCAAAAGTGCAACACCATGTCAACTTTTTCATGTAGCCGATGAATTTTGACTTGGAATTTTGTTAGAAAACCCTGTTCTCCTCTGATAACTTGTAATTCCTGTCTGTTAGTATTTTTTTCTTATATGTTTATTAGTATTAAGTATACTTCGTGCTTGCCTCATGTTAAACCACCTTCAGAAGCTAGGTAGAATTAGTTCTAAGAATATTTTTCTTTCTGTAGCACCCACACACAGGATATGTAATCTATAGTAATTCTTATTCATTTGAAATACGGCGATTTGTTTGTGTCAGTAGAGGATAGGTTTGTTGTTTTAAATTGCCAGATTTTGTTTTTGTTGGCATGTTCCCCAATACAAGTTGTATGGCTGACAAAAAATCTATTTGTATGACAGTTCAATCTAGATAAGTGTCCTCTGTTGTCTAATGGTGCAATTTGGGGGTCTCAGAGATAAAAGCATACTGAATGCCAGGCTTGTAGCAGAGCTTCTTCATGCAGAAAGCAGAAATAATCCATATTCCTCAGGTCCACAAATCAGACACACAAAGGAGAAATATGTGTGCACATCATCTCATTTGAAAGGGTGGTCTTTTAGCTTCTACATAATGAGAAATGGGAATACCTAACTTAGGAGAACAATACAGTAGCCAATATGAGATGTGCCTACATTTGAAATTAAAGAGAAATGTGATCTTGACTTATAAAGTTGGAGAGAGTTCTAATGCTTAGCGTTTTCCCATAGTTAGTGGCTTTTGTTGAATGAATTAGCTTTCTGTTTTAACATGCCTACTCTGAAATAAGTTTTATCTTTAGACAATGATTCTTTTATAGCTTTGATACTCTGCTATAGATAGGGTTGGGTTGAAAAGGTCTCTTTTACTCCCCAAGATGCGGCACTGAGAATTTGTACCTGTTGGCTTACCTCTGCCCAAAACCCTGTCAGTCTTTCCATACAAGTATCTGTCAAATATAATTCATATATAAAGAGAATGGTGAAACACGTGGTAACAACAGTTTCGGGGAAAGAATTGTGACCAGTGCATAAGGTAACAGACATCTTGGAAATATGGCTAAGACATCTTGGAAATGTGGATATTCTGAAAAATAAGAGTTTAATTCAAAGAGCCTGGTGATTGGATTTGGAGAGTAATGGAGAGAGTAGGTAATTTTTTAAGATTTTTATCTGGGTTGACAGTGTACATGGTAACACCATACACCAAATTAGGGAAAACAGGAGGAAGAGAAGTATATAGGAGAGAGAATATGCCCCGCTTTGTCTGTGTTAAGTCTGAGATGGCTTTTGATTATCTATGGCACCAAGTAGAGATTAAATTTATGCAGAAAACATGTCTTTGCCAGCCTCTAGTTTGTGATTAGAACAATGGATGTAGATGAGATCGAACAGATGAGTGAGAATAGGGCTAAGGCTGGAAACCCAGAGCAGACTGAGAGTAGTTATGATGAAGGAGGCTGAGAAGGAGAGACCAGGGCAGGAGGAATTTCAAGGGTGCGTGGTGGTGTAACTGCTAATGGGAAAGTGGACAGCCGTGTCAGATGCTATCCAGAGGGCTAATATTGGAGCCAAAGTTGGCAACAGAGTGACTTACGGTGCTCACTTATTTGTGCAACACAGTAAGTGAAGTGTAGTATTGGCTCATGAGCCAAAGTATAAAATAAATATCCATGAAAACTGATATCAACTAATGATTAGATAGACAGATCTCATGCAGGAGAATGCCAGATAACTTATGTAGATACTCCTTCCTCAAGGAGGTGGAGCATAGCTCCGCACTCCTCAAATATAGACTGCAGAGTGCATACTGTACAAGAAGGGGTGGAAGAGTGGCTTTACAGTGGAGAAACATAATACTTCCTTACCAGGTGATCAAGACGAACATCAACAGTGATGCCATGTTGATAATCTGGACCCTTGATATGATGTTGAGGAAAAGAACATTTTGCCTCTGTGGTTTTCCACCCCAAAACTTAAAACCCCAGTCTGGTCGTAAGAAAAAAGCTCAGAGTAATCCCATTTGAGGGACATTCTGTGAAAGTCCAGTACTCTTCAAAAATGTCAAGGCCATCAAAAACTAGGAAAGCCCAAGAAATTGTCATAGCCAAGAGGAGCCTAAGGAGACATGACACCTAAACATAATATAGGATATTAGATGGTGTCCTGGAACAGAACAAGAACATTAGCTACAAAGGAGGTTGATCAAAGTATAGACCTCAGTTTGTAATAACGAATAATAATGAACGGATGAGTCGTTCATTGTGGCAGATGTGCCACACTAATGGAAGGTGTTATGTTAACAGTGAGGGGAACCAGGCGTAGGTTGTATGGGAACTCTCTGCACTATCTTTGCAACTTTTCTGGAAATCTATATGCTAAACGAGTTATTTTAAAATGGTTTTGTCAACTAGAAAGTGATTGGTGTTCACAGGAACTCCTGCAGTGTGATAGGAAAACATCAGTTTGTTGGAAGTAAGTAGCTGCACCTTGAATAACTATAGGTAGTGTTTGTAGAGAATACTCTGTCAAAAAGCTGCGCTAGGAAAGGTAGGATGAAGAGCAGTTAGGCATTAGCTGGGGAGAGTAGCGCAGGGTGAAATGACATTTTAAAATATTTAAAGTTGGCTGTATATCACTGTATGTGAAATAGATGACCAGTGCAAATTCAATGCTTGAAGCAGGGCACCCAAAGCTGGTGCTCTGGGACAACTCAGAGGGATGTGGGGGAGGGAGGTAAGAGGGGGTTCAGGATGGTGGGACACATGTCTGATTCATGTCAGTGTATGGCAAAAACCACCACCATATTGTAAAGTAATTAGCCTCCAATTAAAATAAATAAATAACATTTTTTTTAAAGGCAGAATAACAAACTCTTACCTTAAAAAAAAATTTACAGTTGGGATACACTTAAAAATGTTTGCATTCTTAAAATTACAAGAATAGGGGAGAACCAGTCAAGAGTGACACATTGAAGATAGAGGAGAAAGAATATTACTTGATAAAGTAAAGCCCCTCAGTATGCAGAATTACTATTTGACTGAAAATGGAGAATCTTTTAGATTCACAACATGTTTATGAATCAGATATGAATATTTATATTTACTTAGTCTGACACGACTGAGCGACTGAACTGAACTGAACTAAATCCTATTTTATATGTTTGGGTCACCTTGGTATAGAAGTAATCTTCAAAATATTTCCATGGAGAATTTGGGCTAGAAGAGTTTTACTGCCTTCGTATCACAGTTATATTGGCTATATTTATAAAGCATTAAAAGATATATCATACACCTTTGAATTGTGAGCACTGTAAAGTCACTATAACGTGGTGGATTCTTTGGTAGATTCTTCACATCAGGTGGCCAAAGGATTGGAGTTTCAGCTTCAGCATCAGTCCTTCCAATGAATATTTAGGACTGATTTCCTTTAAGATTGATTGGTTTTATCTCCTTGCAGTCCAAGGGACTCTCAAAAGTCTTCTCCAGCACCACAATTTGAAAGCATCAGTTCTTCAGTGCTCAGCCTTCTTTATGGTCCAACTCTCACATCCATACATGACTACTGGAAAACCCATAGCTTTGATTATGGTGTCAGCAAAGTGATGTCTCTGCTTTTGAATACACTGTCCAGGTTTGTCATAGCTTTTCTTCCAAAGAGCAAGCGTCTTTTGATTTCATGGCTGCAGTCACCATCTGCAGTGATTTTGGAACCCAAGAAGAGAAAATCTGCCACTGTTTCCACTGTTTCTCCATCTATTTGCCATGAAGTGATGGGACCAGATGCCATTATCTTAGATTTTTGGATGTTGAGCTTTTAAGCCAGCTTTTTCACTCTCCTCTTTCACCATCATCAAGAAGCTCATTAGTTCCTCTTCACTTTCTGCCATTAGGGTGGTGTCATCAGAAGATTCTTAACACATCTTAATAACTGATGTGGCTCCTCTCCTGCCATGTGGGTAGATTATTGCTGTTTTATGGTGTAGCCTTTGAAGATTAATCCTGAAACATATCTAAGTTACACTCATAGGTATGGTTGTGACTCACTGTCTGAGATCAAACACTTTGTTCTATCAAATAAAACAGTCTGCATTAAGCATGTGTCACCCTTGGACTTTTGAATTTATTGATGTCAATATTCCAGATGTTGACAACAAAGTATAAGTAAAGATGTGCCTGTCTGTCTGTTTTGGAGGAGCGTGACAAGAAACAAAATCTACAGACTAATCAACTTTGTAGCTGATGATACATTCATAGAACTAGGTGAATGGAACAGCCAACCTTGCGCTGGGGAATGGGTGATAAGACAGCCACAGCCTATCTTGGTGGTCTGGTAAAGTGAAAGGAGGGTGGGCAGTGGGAAATGAATTCTGTCATTGTTCTGCCTGTTTTCTCACAGGTTTGTGGCCTTGAGTAGATCGCTCATCTGGCTTCAGTCAGTCAGTCAGTTTAGTCATTCTGTGGTGTCTGACTCTTTGCGACCCCATGGACTGCAGCACACCAAGCCTCCCTGTCTATCGCCAACTCTTGGAGTTTACTCAAACTCATGTCCGTTGGTCGGTGATGCCATCCAACCATCTCATCCTCTGTCGTCCGCTTCTCCTCCTGCCTTCAATCTTTCCCAACATCAGGGTCTTTTCAAATGACTCAGTTCTTCGCATCAGGTGGCCCAAGTATTGGAGTTTCAGCTTCAGCATCATTCCTTCCAATGAATATTCAGGACTGATTTCCTTCAGGATGGACTGTTTGGATCTCCTTGCAGTTCAAGGGACTCTCAAGAGTCTTCTCCAATACCACAGTTCAAAAGCATCAATTCTTCAGCACTCAGCTTTCTTTATAGTCCAGCTCTCACATCCATACATGACTACTGGAAAAACCATATCTTTGACTAGACAGACCTTTGTTGGCAAAGTAATGTCTCTGCTTTTTAATATGCTGTCTAGATTGGTTATAACTTTTCTTCCAAGGAGAAAGCATCTTTTAATTTCATGGCTGCAGTTACCATCTGCAGTGATTTTGGAGCCCCCCCAAAATAGTCTGTCACTGTTTCCACTGTTTCTCCGTCTATTTGCCATGAAGTGATGGGATGAGATGCCATGATCTTAGTTTTCAGAATGTTGAGTTTTAAGCCAACTTTTTTTACTCTCCTCTTTCACTTTCGTCAGGAGGCTCTTTAGTTCTTCGCTTTCTGCCGTAAGGGTGGTGTCATCTGCATATCTGAGGTTATTGAGATTTCCCTCCGCAATCTTGTTTCCAGCTTGTGCTTCATCCAGGTCAGCATTTGTCATAATGCACTCTGCATACATATAAGTTAAATAAGCAGGTGACAACATACAGCCCTGATGCACTGCTTCCCCTATTAGGAACCAGTCTGTTGTTTCATGTCCTGTTCTGACTGCTGCTTCCTGACCTGAATACAGATTTCTCAAGAGACAGGTCAGGTGGTCTGGTATTCCCATCTCTTTAAGGACTTTCCACAGTTTGTTGTGATCTTCACAGTCAAAGGCTTTGGCATAGTCAATAAAGCAGAAGTAGATATTTTTCTGGAACTCTCTTGCTTTTTTGATGATCCAGCAGATGTTGGCAATTTGATCTCTGGTTCCTCTGCCTTTTCTAAAACCAGCTTAAACATCTAGAAGTTCATGGTTCATGTTTTGTTGAAGCCTGGCTTGGAGAATTTTGAGCATTACACTACTAGCGTGTGCCCTGGAGAAGGAAATGGCAACCCACTCCAGTATTCTTGCCTGGAGAATCCCATGGATGGAGGAACCTGATGGGCTATAGTCCACGGGGTCGCAAAGAGTCGGACATGACTGAGCGACTTCACTTTCACTTTCACTTACTAGCGTGTGAGATGAGTGCAGTTGTGCAGTAGTTTGAGCATTTTTGGCATTGCCTTTCTTTGGGATTGAAATAAAAACCCTTTTCTAGTCCTGTGGCCACTGCTGAGTTTTCCAGATTTGCTGGCATACTGGGTGCAGCATTTTCACAGCATCATCTTTAAGGATTTAAAATAGCTCAACTGGAATTCCATCACCTCCACTAGGTTTGTTCATAGTGATGCTCCTAAGGCCCACTTGACTTCACATTCCAGAGTATCTGGTCTAGGTTGGTGATCACACCATTGTGATTATCTGGGTCATGAAGATCTTTTTTGTACAGTTCATCTGACTTAGAACCCCTCATCTCTACATTTGCAGGCCGATCTAGTTGATGCGCCGTGTCACTGGTCAACTATCACACTCTGTCATTTATGTGATAACCTCTGTGTCAGTTACACAAAATCCTCAAGATCATTTGTTCCTGCATGTCTGATCACTTGACATAATGTCTGTGGATGGATCTGCAACGAATGGATCACTTTTGTTTACTAATGCTAGGCAGATTATGTGTGTGCGTGTGCACGCTCAGTTGCTCAATCGTGTCTGACTTTGTGATCCATGAACTGTAGCCCACCAGGTTCCTCATGCATGGTATTTTCCAGGCATAAATACTCAAGTGGGTTGCCATTTCCTCTTCCAGGGGATCTGCTTGACACAAGGATCAGACCTGCATCTCCTGCATTGGCAGGTGGATTCTTTATCATTGTGCCCCCTGGTAGATTACATAGGAAGCCTAGATTCAAATTAATTATAAACGTCTTCATATTTTATTTCAGTAGTTCTTTTAAAACTGCAAATAAAAGCGCCTGTTGCATAGCATTCATTTATCAGAATATCATTTTCCAGTGGGAATATATTGGATATTTATTTGATTATTTCAAGTATAGCCTGCATAGTTATTTTATATTCAGAAAGACTTTAAGGAGCTAGACTTCCTCTACTGCATACTTACACTATTCCAGATGTTGACAACAACATCTGGGCATTCTATCATGAGCGGATTTTCTGAATGAAGTAACTTAATTATTGATTGACAGACTAACATGATATAAGACACAGACACACTGTGTTCAATAGCAGTGTCAACGTTGTAAACTATAAGCATATGCCAGCAAGTGGGGCCATGATTCTAACTAACTCAAGTTGCATTTTGAAACACTGGTGTGAAACTTAAATTTCAGACATAAGTTTAGAAATGCTGGAGGAGGAAATGAAGAAGTGCAGTTACATGATTTCTGGGCTCTCTGTGTTGCAGATCCTTAAATGATGTAGCAGCAATATGGTCAGAGTTCCTAGTGTAAATAAAAGTCTCTTCTAGAACTGTGAAACATAAATAGAGTCGCTCCATCTGGATCGCATATGGGTTTGTGTGAGTCTATAAGTGTATATATAGAGATATAACTTCATCATATGCAAATAAATACTCATGATAACAAAGCTAAATTTTAAAAATAATTAAGAGAAAATATGATATGATTTATCTTATTTACAGTCAAAACACAAATATCAATTTCAAATATGTAAAGTGTTTTGAAAGTACAAGCAAAAATAGTAAATGAGGATGATTATAATAGGAAGACTCTTTTTAATCTTGGAAATTTTTTTCTCTTATTACATACTCAAGAACAATGAGTTATTTCAGTGTTCACACGGTAACCTGCCTTTCCAACTGCTGGAAGCAGAGTGTGTTAGTATTTTCTCCCTGGTGGCTTGCATATGGTCCGTTGGCCATGAGTTTATGATAGAAAGTGTGCTTCCCCTTTATTAACACTACAGTATTGGTGACGTGTGCCATGTGCACTTTCCAGCAAATGAGCTTGACCTTTAACTCTAAACAGTCCCTTGAGCAAGAGCAAGCCATGTTTAGTGGCATGATTACTTAGAAGAGACAGATTGGAAGTTAGTTTCTCTGATAACATTAAAGAAATGCAATAAAGTTTTTATTACTGGAAGTTGTCCAAAAATTGTGGCACCATAAAATAGATAGGCAAAATAATGTAGTAG
The DNA here is from genome assembly GCF_001704415.2 of Capra hircus. NCBI lineage: Eukaryota > Metazoa > Chordata > Mammalia > Artiodactyla > Bovidae > Capra > Capra hircus. Next base: position 18,951,203 of record NC_030833.1, on the reverse strand, counting down.
TAGAATTATAATTACCGGATTAAATAATATGACTTTTTTAAAGCAAATTTTGGTATATATTGGCAAATCACTTTTAAGGAAGATTGCACTAATTTAGACCTTCAGTCATGTATGTGTATTGGTTTTATTGCATCCTTTCCAATATTATGAACAAATATTTAGTTAAATGTCCTTTGTAATGTTATCACATTCAAGATATTATGGTAGGTTTCCATTTGTTTATAATATTTAAATCCTCACAAAAGCCCTGGGAAATAAATATTGTTAACAGTTTTTTAGAGATTGAGGAAACTGATGCTCAGAAAACTTCATTTGGCCAAGATCACATACTGAAATATCATTTCTGTTCTTTTCATTCACTGCCCCGTGCTTTGTCATCTTAACAATTTTCCAAGGATGAAACATTTGCCTAACAGTTGACTTTACCTTAATCTGTATCACTTAGTATGGTATCTTTAAGAGCATTATTATTATAATTTATTTTCATTATTTTTTATTTTTGGCCACACTGTGTAGTTTGTGGGATCTTAGTTCCCTGATCAGGGGTTGAACCTGCACACTCGTTAGTAAAAGCATGGAGTTCTAACCACTGGACAAGGGAATCCCCAGTATCATATGTTTTAATCTTAAAATTTTTTTTTTTTTTTTTTGCTAAAAATTAGTACCGCATGGAGAACGGTGTAATAAACAGAATTTCACAAATTTCTTTCTATTGTTTCCTCCAAAATTTAAGTTTCGTGCCCTGGATTGATGAGCCTTTTTAAGTCCTGAGTGGAGTGAGGATGAAAGGCTGAAATTGCCAGTGGAGAAATAGAAAGGAGATTAAAAATGCAATGCCTTGTGCCAAAGATAGATGCATTTTAGAAAATGCCATCTGGGCATTATGGAAGTATGATGTTATTTAATTAGAACCAGATAAAATTAGGTAAGAAATGAGTGCCAGCAATTATATGACTAGCTAATAAATATAATTTCATGGTATTCTATATCTATCCCAAAGTGTTAATTGTAACAGGAGCAGTTAAATTCTTTAGAGCAGTTAAATTCTTTGGCTATGAAAGCATAACAGTTTTTAATAGGTGTATCACCTGGTAACCTGGGGCATTATTAAACATAGGGAAACTGAAAGACATGGTAGAAGCAATGGAAAAGTCTGGCCAGACTGGGTAATTTGTTTTAGACCTATGCAGAAATCTATTAACCGTTTCTTCTATAGACCAATTTGATTAGGAAGTGGGACAAGCTGTTCTTTCATTACTTACCAAATCCATAGTACACTTTGTATCAATTATTTGGCTGTCTGCAGCACATAGATTAGAATAAAGGGCTTTCTTAGTGTTTGTGAATGTTGTGGATTGCTGATTAGTAATTAAAGTACTGAATGAAGAAAATCAGGCCAAAATTGAATGGAACTGAGAAAGTCTTAATTCCCTAATACAGATGTTAGAAACAGATTGTCTTGAGCTGCCCGTTCAACTCAGTAACATTTTACATAACCATGGAGTGTTTACCTCCCATGTTAAACTCACGTCCAATGCCTTAGAGATTGTTTCCTCTCCCATGCCTTGTGATGTAGCTGTTTGGGTATTAATTTAGTGAAATATCCTGTCTGCCAGGTGTGGGAACTAGCTGATTTTATTGTAATACCAGATCATTACTTAATTCATATGCAACAGAGTGCAGCACATGGAAAGCATTATAAATCTATTTACAATGTGGCTGGTCTGATGATAACATTGTATTAAATTCCCAGGTGAGGCAATTTAAGCAATTGCTTTGCCATGTGCACGCCATGGAAATTAAATTCTCATATACGCTCTAGTAATAAACCAACTTCATTGTTATGCTTATGCTAGTGGTGAGTGCTAGAAATCCTCATTCTGGTTACGTATACCCTGTTTCTAGTGTAGATTCATCCAGGAGGCGGTACCACAGATCACAGTTCTTAATTAGTTTAAGCTAAGTTAATTCATTTTGTTTCTAGTTTAGCAGTGCCTGTCCAGGAACACATTCAGTTCAGTTGGGAAATGTTAAGGTCAAGTAGATAGATTGTTTCAAGCCAAATTTCCAGAGAGAACTGAGCAAGTGTATCTGTTTGAACTTGGCTTTAAGAAAATCAGCCAATCAGTATGCAAACGTTGTGTTCATCAAGTAAAAAAAAAAACTGCTTGGCATCTGAAATTCTTGCTTTCTTAACCAAAGACTCACTTTTGTCATCAGTTTAAAATAACCCATTGACATTTTGTGCATCTAATATCTTAGGGATAGCAATCAGTTGTTGATTTGTTGTATTTTTTAGGGTTCATGTATGGTCTGTAGATATCTCTGTCCACCCAACTATATAAGTTAGAAGGAATAAACTTTACACAAACACACAACTAAAAGTGAGGTATGCCCTTGTATTTAACACTCTGTGTATGTGTGTGTGTGTGTGTGTGTGTGTGTGGCACATATTGTCAGTTGAAGCTTTTCCACCCTTACGGTACAGACCTGAAATTGCAGTAGATTACAAACTGCAGAGAGCTTCTGTCTTCTCCAGAAGCCACATATAAAGCACCAGCAGACAGTAGTAACTGACAACTAAGACTAAAAATGTTGACAATTTCTTGATTTGCCTGGTTAGCTTATGTATAGAAGTCATTAACTATTTATAAAATGCATTATGAATTGGGTTCCTTCAAACTGTAGCTGAATGTGTGACATTTCCAGCTCAAATTCTCATGCTTGCATTTGGCTAAAGTACAGATTTTATACAGTTGATAATAAAGTAAAAAATAGTTGATCAAGATACAGTAGGTGTTTCAGTTTCATTAACTTTGAATCTTCCAATTTAAAGTATGGCATAGTACTTAGTAATGTAAAATACTAACAAAAAAATTCCACAAAAGGTAAAACAATTTATTGATATTTAGGAGGAAAATTTCATAAAATAAGGATTTTCTCATTCAGACAAATTGGCCTTTTTGGGTGTTCAGTTATTTTAGTGATGATCCTGCAGGCTAAATTACAGTTTATTAAATTCAGCTTACTTAAAATTTCAAACCACAAAAAATTAGGAGAAAAGACCAATGGCAGGAATTTAAAAATAATTCTTAATAAAGCAAAGTGAATTTAAAAACGTTTTGTTCAAAGTGATACTTAAGTGTGAAGAATTCAGTTTTCAGCATCAGCTGTGTCATTTTCATGAGGAACTATTTCTGATATTTGAAATAAGTTGTCTTTTCATTCTGTAACAGCACTCAGTCCTATCAGAGAACATTTTATAAACTCAGCATATCATGTGCTTAATTACATACAGAGAGTCATCCCAATGACCGGTTTGTACTATCCCAGTGGAAAAGAGTGCCATTTACAGGGCCCACCCTTCAACTATGGGTAAATCTTGAGTGCTCCTCTGTTGCTGAGCCTGTGCACTCTTAATTGCTGGTTTTTAAAAGCAATGGATGCTAACCGAAACAAGATTAGTTGTTTAGGCAACCATGTTTGTAATTTTCTTCTTTTGAAGTATAGAAAATCAAAATAAAAATATAGTGTAATTGAACAATCTATGCCAATTTGTTGGTATTTTGGTAAAAAAGGGAAAAACAAAAACAATCTCCATATGATATTTTTGCATAGTGTGGAATGTTTAGTCCCCCATAGTGATGAAATTAATAATTAAAAAGACAGCTCTGATACCACAGCCTGTTAAAAGGTTCTCATTTCCTTTATAAAAGTACAAAATACTTTAACTAGATAGTTTGAAACTATTGTAGCAAGGAGCCCCAAATAGGCAAAAAGAAGGGTTTGGCTTGAATGAAATATTGTGCTAAGGCCACATAGCGCACTGTCCTTATAATTTAGCATTTTTCAATACTTTACAGAGTCAGTAGAAATAGCTAATTAATAGTAGCTTCAGTAAATACAATAAGGGAAGCCAACTGAATATCTGCTGTTTGTGGCAGTGAGAAGCCTGCCATATTCAAAAAGGAATGAGTCGGGTCACTCCTGAATTGTTAAGACAGCTGATATAGATGTCATTATTGACCCCAGGCTAATGACCTACCTTTCCTGTTTTGTCCTTTCTGCAACATTGTTGGTTTCATTTATCTACTTACAGACTTAATACATTTGCCAAGGTATGATACACACATTTGTAGCAAGGAAGTGAGGCTTGGGGCAGAGACCTAGAATAGGAGGGGATACCACCATCTCCTTTGTAACATTTTGCAACTTTTATATATTTCTATTTCCTGTGTGTGTGTATTCAGAGGGTAGTAAAATGAGGAAATTGTGTGCAGTAGAATGACTACTGAGCTATAGTTAGGACGGCAGGGTTCTAGTCTCAATTTAACCAAAGCTACCTTTAGAATTCCACAAGACTGATTTTTGTTTTCCCTAAAAAATAAAGGGATGTCTAGGTTAACTTATTTTTATTTACACTCTATTCAGTCCTTTTTTAACAGGATTCTGCCAGAGAGTTAAGCCTTAATGCCCTGAGACTTATATGTAATGAACTAAACTCTCTCTCATGCCCCATCTTTGGGAGAATTGAGAATAGTCACAAATAATTTTCTGTGTTTTGGGGTTAAGATAGGGACCCCCAGTGAAAAAGGCAAACTTTAAAATGATTTAAAATCTATTAGTTTTCCTTGTCGAAAGTTCTTTTAAGTTCCAATATAGTAGGATTTTATGTTTAAAATGCTATGATCTCTATGTGGCAAAGCTCTGCCACTCATTCACTGGTTTAAAAATCTAATTAAAAATCTTGTTGACTTCTGCTCACAGATTATGGATAGTCCTTTTAAACTACAGTAATTTTTCATATCACAGTTGAACAGGTAAGAAATTCTAAGTCCTACACTGTAGACCCCAAACAGGAAAAGATTACTATTTCCCAGCTGCCATTTTTTAATTGACTGATTTTGCTTAGTTAGTTCAGATGCAGAAAAGGCAGTAAAGTAAGTTGTACATCCATATTTGGGTCTGAAATAGTGATGCTGAAGTAGGATCTGAGGATGGCACTCTAGCTTCACAGCTAATTTTCAGAGCTTTTTTAGCTTTTCCAAATGTGTGCACGTTTAGATAATTCATGAATTGCTTGCAGACATGTCCCTCTGACTTTACTGGTAAAGGTAGATTTCTTGTAAAACAAAATTTCAGTGTGTGAAAAATCAATTCATAGCTCACTTGTCTTTATTTACTGGAATTGTGAAAAGTTGACTCATAGCCTACCTGCCTTTGTTTACCGGGATTGGAAAATTTGTTTTACCAGATACATGTACACACACTACGTTTCCTTAGGCCATTTTTATATAGGACTAGGAGACATTTAAATTATAGTTTGGAAACAGGATGGGCTTTTCAATTCCATCTCTTTCTCATTAGTAACATCACAATAATGAAGGAAATGGGGATATGCTCTTTTCCAGGCATCCCAGTATATAGTTGGAGATATAATATTATCCTAGAATTAGAGATTTTAAAAGACCTATATTGTAGAGTCTATTTCCTGCCACAGTGTTAAAGACCCTATATACTCTTGTTTTAACTGCATCTGGTGAGAGTAGCAGATATACAGCAAAATAGCTGTATTTCTTTCAGCTTCGTGGTCTGATCTGAATGACTGCGTGGAATAACATATCAGTTCTGATCCGTTTGTCAGTATTAATAGAGGACTCACACAATGCAGAGTTTTCATCCATTACTGGCATTTGAAAAAACTTATAATTTACATCAAACTCCTCAAGTTCAGGAACTTTGCACAACTTTGGTTTGCAGATTTGAGCAAATAGGTTTCCATTAGGGGGCTCTCGAGGTTTGAGATGATCAGTCTTGATACCAATAATGCTTGGAAGCCTTTACTTTCTAACGTTCATCTTGCTCTCTCCCTTTCTGTTTTGTTTTATAGAAAAGGTCACGGATCGCCTACAGTGACGAAGTACGGAATGAGCTCCTAGGGGATGATGGGAATTCCTCAGAGAACCAGGTAGAATGCTAATCAGGAAGGCCCGGTGGGTGGCTGGAGGGTGAAGGAGGTCACTGGCACACTGGGCTCTCAAGCTGCTCTGTAACAGTATTAGCAACAACTCATGTGGAAGCGATACTGTTTAATGCAAAGCTGGAGTCTTAATCAACTTCAAAATGTTTCTTGGAGATCTTACATTTAACCCTTTACCTTGTGATCACTGTCTGCTATCTTTTAAAAAAATCTTTTCTTCTCTTTTCTTTATTATTTAGTACTTAAGGAATAACTTGAAACACACTGTTTGTGGACAAAGCCAAGGTCCTCACCTCCCACACATGTGAAAGGAATAAAAAAAGTCCATAATGCAGCTTTGATAATAATGCAGTATAATTAAGTCAACACTTGCAGCAAAACAAATGAAAGTAAGCTTTCAAAATTCGACTGGGCAGCTCAGGCTCCTATTGTGCACCTTCTTAAAAATACATTCACCAAAATGCAAATTGGAAGCACCAGTGTGGAGCTTGGATACTCACATAGAGGTTCTGCCCTTGTCAGGTAATGATGATGATGATGATGATAGTTCTAGGAGTGGTAATGGGGAAAGTATTTTTGCAGTTTAAGATCCACATAGGCAAAAAAATAAGACACGGTTTCTTCTTCAAGAGGCCTTGCAACTTGGCTGTCAGCTCTCATTGCATCACACAGTAGTGTCATGAGTCTAATTAGTGTCCCACTTCTTTCTTTGAATTAATACTGCCGATTTCATTAATTCATGTAGATAATATATATGACTTTAAAAAATGTTTCAAGAACCTCAGAGTAGAGATGATTTAAAAAAAATGTCTCAAACAGCCCCAGTGACTGATTCTCTTTGACACTTTTAAAGAAAATAAATGATAGGGAACTTCAGAAGCAAGACCTGAACGTATTTATTAACGTTACTTTGGCAAGTCTAGTAGAAGCCTCTACTCTAAATAAAAATGAACATAAATCATTCATTGGGCAAACCAACATTTTAATAAGCTGCTAAAACATAATATATTGATATGCATTATAAAAATTGCATAATAGTGTTTACCCCTGCAAATAGCATGTAAATCTATATATGCTGAAACTATAATACTATCCACTAAATGTGAATATTGTAAACAGGGTTGTTGCTCATGTGATGAAAAGGCCCCCATCTGCCCACCCCTAGAAAGGAAGAAGAATCACTGAGCAGTCCTCTGTTTGTTTTTGGAAAGATCTCAGCTCCTCCACTAGTTGGATGTTATCAGCTTCAGTTCAGACATGTAAACATGTTAAGATTTGACCTGGGATTTCAGCTTCCCTGATTGAAATGTGAGAATAGCTAAGGGAAAAAAAAAAAAAAAAAGGGAGCACATCAAACACAAAAGCATGATGTGATAAAGGAGTTTTACTCAAAATAGATTAACTAATGTGAGGATGAGAGCAAAAAAATTTTTTTCCTATTTTAAGTGAGATTTAGATTGCTCATACCTCTTGAGTGAATTAATCATAGTTTTATTTTCTATCTTTACTGCAAAAAAAAAGCAGTCTTTAAAAAAAAAAAAGTGACTGTGTTAAAAAAAAAAAGTGAATCTCCATGTCAGTTCTTTAAAGAGTTCTTTAAACAGTTCTTTACCTCATTTGAAACTACTGCCTAATATAGAGGAAATAGAAGAGAAGAGGGTGTTTCTGTCTAACTCAAACTCCTTTATTGTAATGGATGCTGTAGTACTGTGACAGGGATCTTTTTTTTTTTTTTTTAAGCATGTTCTCTTCTCTCTCTCTCTTTTTTTTTTTTTTGTTCTCTTCTCTTAATGGACATTTTATGTGCCTAGAACATTTGCCTTACGAACATATAAGGAGGACTTTATTTTAACGCCTAAAGAAAAATATTCCACAAAAATAGATTGAGTTCATATTCTCTGAAGTTTTCAAATTATATTCCTGTCACTATAAAGTGATAACTCAGAGATTTCCCCTGGACTTGTATAAATCAAGCTTACAAATTCTGAAAGTGCTTGGAAAGCCTGAAGTTTAGTTGTAAGGAGCTGTCACTTCAATAAATAGAATGTGATGAATTATAGTCATGAGACTGTGGAACTGTTAGATTATTACTTATGTGAACTTTTCAGTCTAAAATTTGAATCAGATCTGAAAGTTCAAAGAGAGGACATGTAACTTTTAGGATATTTTGTTACCAATGTAGCACAATTTCCATATTATAATGAAGCCTTTATGTTTTGTTTTGAGGCTCTTTGTCATAATATAGGAATTAAAAACCCTAAAACTATATAACACATCCTTAACTTGGAATGGTCACTTGAGAATAACTATTCTGCCACAGTATTCATTCAGACTATGAAATCAAAACAGAAACTTGAAAGGAAGAAAAGATTTGGCTTTTCATTTTAATTTTTGTAGCTCAGTGGCTGAGAAGACAGCTTTTTCTGGCTAGGATCACCTCACCAGTAAATTAGAGAAGCTCACCTAGTAAATTAGAGAAGAAAATATTTTCTGCACACAGATATGTTTATTTTCAGCCTAATTATTGAGAAATTGATTTTTCAGAACTTTGTGGCCATGTCGTAGTCATGGTAAATTTTTAACAATACAGGGAAAACTGAGAGGTTAAAAAATGAAACCAAAGGTGGCAAGATTTGTTTAACTAAAATTGGGAAAAATCAGTTTTTTTAAAGTATAGGTCAGAAAAAAGGATAAATAATTAATAGCAAAGGTTGTAAATAGACAAATGAACTAAGTGCTGTCTATTTAGTTATTTTCAATGCAAACATCTTCCCTATAGGGACTTCTTTGTAGATTTAGACAAATATGAGTACCTTAGTTCTTATTTCTCAGTCTGCCAGTTTATAATGCATTTTTTTAGGCATCTCAAACTTGGCCGTTGATACACATAATTATGATCTTCCAATTAACTATACAGTATATTAATTTACTCTTATATATGTAAACATTTTGCCATGATTAGAATTGTTATAATTTCAAAAATTAAGAATTTTCAAATGTATTTTTAATATTCTCCATGTAGTACATATTTTTATTAATTTTAAATTAATTGCTTTGTATAAATTCATTTCTGTTACATCCATTTCATTCAATCAAGTATAGCTCATCCTTGATTTACAGAGAAGAAGCAAAATTTCCTGTTTGGCACATTCAAATATTGTTGGGTTTTTCCATGAACTGTTAGTTGTCTTGGGCATTATCATTCTGTTCTTTTAACAAATCAAATTTTCCATTGCATATGACAGCATCTTAATATTTTCAAAGAGCTTGTTCTTGAAATGTAGTGATGCTATATTTAGAGTGGAAACTTTAATAATTGTTAACTCGATTTCGTTTCATGAAAACGATTCTTTAGGAAAGGAAAAAAAAAATTCATACAGAATTAAATCCCCTTCACAGTAGAGTATGATAATGGGACAAATGTTCCAAGCTCTACTTCTGAAACCCAATAGTGTCTCAGTTTCCATATGCAAAGTTATATTGATCAGTGAATAAACCTGAGTAAATGAAATTTGAGTAACTCCCAGATAGAAGGTTCAAAATATATATATAAAGAGTAGGGTATGTCTAAACGTGAGGAAATTTTTGTGGTAAAGCAATATTCAGCATATGATTTGCTTAATTTTTTAATGCGATGTTCTCTTAAGTTCCGATTTGGGCTTGCTGTGCATAAAGTGTGTCAAACTTCAGCTACAGACCAGGGGGTGAAGTCGGTCAATTTAATTCCCCAAGATCTAAAGAAGGTCGGTATCATTTCATATAGCCCTGGCAGAGCAGATCATTACCAGGCACAAATCTGTTCGTTACGTGCTGAGGGTTTATAGCAAAATAAATAGACTGTCATCATAAGTTCAGAAAATTGTGTGTTCGACCCACGATAATGTGTAAAGGGCGTTTAATAGAGTTCAGCATTTATTCGTTATCTGTATGCGGACAGAGACGGCAGTCGCGTTATCAGCTTAAAAAAAAAATTCGGTAGTTCTGGTGGTCACGTGATGCCCCCCTCTCTCTCTCTCTCTCTCTCTCTCTCTCTCTCTCTCTCTCTCTCTCTCTCACACACACACAAGCGCGCGCACGAACCCTCACATGCTCTGCAGTGCAGTTTTGATTTTAGTCACAGCAGAAGGCTTAACCACAAGAGATTCCACTGGTTCAAACCAGCGTAAACCAGATTTTTTCAGCCCACAAAGGAACAGATTACCTCTTGTATCAAATTCTGCGGGGGCGGGGGGGGAGGCAGAAATCTTTGTTTCAAAAAAGATGTTGATTATCATAACTCGACATGGTGGCATGAAACACTTTCATGTCGCCTATGACGGAGCTAGAAACTCGATAAAATGCGAATCGAAAAAATACGAAATCAGTACTTCCAGCCTAGTCTAAGCATTGTTAATTTTCAAAAACAGGCCATCTTTTGTTTACTTGAGTGAAAACTCTCAGACTAACTTAAAAAAAAAAAGAAGGAAAAAAAGATAAAGATTAAAACCCCTCCCATTACCTAGCTTAGCTACAAATCCGGTGTAAAGCTTGGATGCAGCCATGCAGCACAAACAAGATAGAACGTTTTTTGTTTGGAATCTATTGAAAAAACAAATGGGTAGCATTTTTAAACACTCATTGATTATGGCAGGGTGGCATGCCCAAATGGTCTCCATTGCTGAAGAGTCGTTTTAAACTTTGGCCCTTTAAGTATCATAGTCAACTGAAGAATGGTGCCCCCAGAAAGAAAAAAAAAAAAAAATAGACGTGCGATCAATCCCAGATCAGCTTTTTCTGAGAATTAATGTTTGCCCTTTTTCTCCCATGATGTTCCGATAGCAAAGAGAAAGATTCCGATATATGATAGGCCAGGTATTTTAGTTTAGAATTTTACTTCTAGGGAAGCATTGTAACTTTTCCCGTGAAATGATGAGATGATTGACTTACACACTCAGTGGTTGCTGACATAATGATTGTGTTAATCACAAGTAATAACTTCATATGTATTTTTGAAAGCTAGAAAAAGTTTCTTTTTCACTAAATGCAGTGTGAGACCTTATGTAATCGATTCTGTACCCTTTTTCTAAGATTCATAACTGGTTTGAAATCTCATTCTTTTGTACTTGAGATACTTTTCAAATAACAAATGAAATAACAGGCTAAGCTGGAATGCATATGGTTTTCCTTGAATTGGAGACAAAAATAGCTTTAAGCTTTGAGAAATCTGGGCTATAGTAAACATGATACTTTTAGAAAGACTTATAGTGAGCAGTTCATGGCACGTTTCTCCCAAAGCAATAGTTTAATTTATTGGCCTGCTTATGTCAAGTGTTATAACAGATGTTACAGATATTTGGATGCTTAAAAATTATCAGTTGTAGACCTGAATTGCTGAGGATGCAAGTTTCAGAACTAGAATATCGTTTATAGTCTCATACAACATTGGTTTCGTTTCTATCATTGTAGAAACTGGAAAACACCTCAACTCTCCAATATTTGTGGGTTAGAATACAATACTATCACATACACACAGGGAACCAGACATATGGTTATATCCATTTTCTAGTTTCTAAGGAGTGAAACAACTTGTTTTATCTGTAAAATTTAAGACAATTAAATATTCTGCAGAAAAGAATCAAAATGTTATAACAAGAGAGTTTACTAACAGGTAAAGAGTGGCTTGAGGTTTGACTTTGGTGAAAACAAATTGCAGTACAAATGAAGTTAGCGAGTTCATTGCTTTGAAATGACCTGGTTTACAAGATGAAGAAACTGATAAGTGAAGAAACTTCCAAAATTAAAATTAAAACTCCTTATGATGACAGTAGCCTCTTCAGCAAAACGAAACCTTGGAAATCAACTCTGATATACACAGTATTGCTAAGGATGGTGAAATATTTTCTGATTTTATGTCCTAAATATTATCTCTCCTGGCATGCTTTATTCCCAATTAAAATAATCTTACTTCCAAAGGTGATCCTGTTACTAGAATGGGTGCAAGTATGACATTAACATACCAGTTTGTTGTTTTAAAATACTTACTGGGACAAAAGCATGAGCTATTAATCATTTTCATTTGGACGTAAAAATCTGAAAGCAGTTGTCAAGATTCAAAATAGAGAAACATCCTGAAAACTTGTATATACAAAACCTCTTCAGTGGTACATTCTTAGAAGAGAGGAACAGTAAACTTGTTTTCTTTCTTTATAATATAGACTTCTATGAAGTCGTTCCCCTTTATTTCATGATGGTGTCTTAGATGTACTTTAAAAGAGAATTTCACACTATTCTCTTTGTTTAATGTGACAGTGTGAGAAAGTGATCTTTATTCGTTCAAAAAACTCTGCATGTAGTCTATGTTTAGGTTCTTTTAATGTGTTTGTCTGTGATTTTTAAATGCTAAACATGTAAACAGATAAATTGTCAATGTTAATTCTGTATCCTGTCACACAACTGATCTTTCTTTCCTGCCATTTCTTTCCTTTTTATCTTTTTTTTTTTTGCATTCATGTTGCAGTTGATAAAATTACGTGAAGAGGTGAGTACTTCCTAGCTTGCTTCTTTTTTTTTTTAATTCTGCTTTTCCCTATAAAATTGAGTATCTCAATCTGAAGGAAAACCGTTGGGTTCATTTTTCCAGGAAAATCTGCACATATTAAAAGCATTGATTATATTGCTAGAAATGTTCTCTGCTATCTTAAAACAAAAAAAAAACCAAGCATACCCTAATCATGCTTATCACAGTGATCATTGTTGTTTTCTAGCTTTGGAAGAAAACTCATGTTTTAAAGACCAAAAAAGGGAGGAAAAAGAAAGGAATAGCTTGAAGCTATACCCAAGTGTAGTTTTCATGTAGACTGACTTCAGTTTTGTTTTGTTTGCATTGGTTTCTCAAAGAAGTCAACAGGATTAATTTTTTTTCTGACATTCTGAGTTTACTGAAAACTGTTTTTAAACTAACTCCTTTCCTTCAACCAAAATTCTTAGTTCAACATTAGATACCATGAGCCTATTATCCTTTTGGAGAAACACACGTATGTTATAAATACTCTACTAGTCTATGTACACAGATACCTAAGAATAGCCAAGCCTCTCCTCATTGTTAAACACTTTCTTTCTTGTAGGAAATAGCACCCAAGTGAGTTCTTATTTTTCTGAGTTTGCTAGCCTGCTTCATAATACAGCTCCAGACTTTTTGTGTGTGTGGCCCAGCAAATGTTTATAACAATGTTGATAATTTTATCCCTGTATGCATGAGGGATGCCAAATGATTCTAAATATTTTTTAAAATTAGACCACACTTATCAAATATGCGCTGCTACTCTTTTCAGAAATAGTCATAGTTTTTACTTAGTGAGATTGACTTTAGTCACATTTACATTAGGACAGAAAATAATGACCTGTATTACAGTTTAAAAATTGTCTAATTGCTTATAATAAGCAGAGTACTATGAATTATTTTCAACTTTAGGTTGGCCATGTTGTTTGAGATTTTTCCTGGAAGTTTTTTTTTTTTTTTAATTGGTATGTCATCATTCTCTAGGTGATATGAATGCTAATTTAGATGTTTGTAGAGAGTGGTTTTCAACAAGTCTTCTGATTTAAGATGCATTTATGATGTCTTCTCAGTAAAAGTAATAATGATACATAAAATGAAGGGTGAAAATACACAAAACCCTCACCCTCCAACCTTTTTGTGTTTTTTTAAATCTTCCTTGCATGGAAGCAGATGTATATATTAAATGAATATTATAAATCATAGTTTTGATGTATAAGATTATTCTTGAGGCGAGTGATATGTCAACATTATTCTTCTGCAAGACAGTCTTCATGTATGTATTTGCATATGCTCAGGCTTAGGTGAAGAATTTGAATTTTCAAATATTAATGCAACCAACTATAGACTATGAAGAAACGACATGAAGCTCTTGGCCTTGAATTTAGCAATGAATATAATTAATAAATCCTTGTGCCTTAGTACCATCAGCATCGTTGACAGATTTAGTTTTAAGCTGAATTGTGTGGACTTAGAAATCTTAATTCTGTAAGCTGAAAACATCACATCTGCATTTCTTTTAAAATACGTTTCATCATTTTATGGCTTTTAATTCCTTTGCTGTGCCTATAGCAACAGTTTTATCAGTTATGCTTCTGGAATGCATGTTACCAACACTATAACCCGAAATGGAATTGTACTTGGAAGAATTAGATCACTCAGCTAACAGAATAATATACTCTGAAATATTCTCTTAACAGTCTTTGATATATATGCAGCATTGATATTTATAGAATAGGTTACAGTGATGACACTATTGGTATATGGTCTGCTTCAAAGTCATTGTTTCTCAGGCAGGATGCTCAGAGTGATTAAACACCGATTTCCTTCTTGTATCTGTCTTAAGAGGACAAACACTCCTCTGCTTCAAAATAGAATGTTTCATACTATTTGGAAACAAAGTATGCCCCATCCAGTCCTCAAGATGCTCTTTTTTGGGGCTCTCTTTTTGGGATCCGTTCTGGAAAGAGAGCATGCTTGGAGTCAGGCTGATAATGCACAGGGAGCTGAACCGGTGTTGGCTGTGCTGAGCTCTCTGTTTGAATCCTGCGTCTCCAGCTCTCCACGTTGCACAGCTCCTCACACAAGTTGAGCTGTGTCTGAAGCTCCAGCACAGCTTCACTTACCTGCTTTGAAAAGGGCTGAGAAGAGGGTGAGAGAATGAGTTTGGGATGGAGTGTGGGGGCAAGTTGAAAGCATCAGCTGCTACTGTACTGTATTTCCTTTCATTTTCAGAGACCAGGGCAATGTACAACTAAGGGAACAATGTAAATAGCACAGCTGTTACAAGAACTTGATTTTAGCTTGACTTAAGTGAAGAGGTTCCAAAATACAAAGTGAGATCCTGCTGGAAAGCTGCTGGTAAACTGATAGTCCTCTTGTGTGCAGATTTGCTCTGATAAAATTGAACTGTCCTGCAGAAGAGTTACTGACGTTATTTAGGAATAGACTTTTTTTTTTTTTTTTAATAAAAAAGTTCTCTTAGCAGTTTTGCTTTCCATTACAAAGCCATATACTGGATAAGCTAATTTGGCTCCTATTCATGGAATCTCAGAAATCATTCTATGTTTAAATACTTTGTTTCCTACGTTTTTATTATTGTATAATTAAACTCTCCATTTTCAGTTTTGAACTTTGATTTCTCTAAATCTGCAGTAGCTAAATATTTTCTTTTAGTTTAGGGATTTCACCCAATATGAAAATGAACCAAAACCTTTGATCTGAGTTCTTGATTAAAATTCACATTTATTCTTGATGCCACAATGCTGATATCTTTCTAGAGAATCACCGATTTAAAAAATCAAGTCCTTTGTTAAGTTGGAAAACAATATTCAAAGAAGGGAAGAGCAATTCCCCCTCCCAAAAGCTTCATGTAGGAATAAGAAAGCTTTTCTTATTCCTAATTTTTGACAAGCTGAGTAAAGTGTTAAATTTATTTAAAAATAGTCATTAATGCCAAACACATAAAGCTCCCCTTGCTTTTCCTTTTCTCAATTACAGACTTTACTGATTTTACATTTTTATGATATATGCTTTCCTTCCTCCCTTTTATTTATTTAGTGCTTTTTTTTTTTTGGCAGAGGGAGGGGCAGTTTTTCTCTTAATTTCTCCACTGTGTAGTAGACGACTCTATTAATTACTATAGACTGTTGTTGCAGCTTTCCTGACCTTCACATCAGGTCCTATCTCTCTGTTCTAAATGCATTGTTTTAATGATTCTCTCCCCCACTCTCTCCAGCACTCCCCCCAAAAAATTTTTTTCAAGGAAAGCTTTGATGTGGCTTTAGCTGCCTCCAATGTCTGGCCGCATCTCAGATGTGTCACCTATGCCGGGAGGGAATAAGGAAATCACGTTTTGAATGGTAATGATAACATACTAATCACTTCCTTTCTTTGAAGATGGAAGCGAGATATTCTGTCAGCATCCCTGGCTGCTAGAGCTTGGAGGCACTGGTCTAGGTGTATTAGCTTAAGTGTGCATGTCAATACAGCTTGCATCTCCAAGATCCATGGGGGCTCATTAGAGCAAGGTGGATCGTTTCGCTCGACAGCCACTCAGATAATATGTGTGGCACCTCCTTTTTTTTTTTATTGTTAGAAAGCATTTCTTCGATTTTAAATGACATCTGTCAACAACACAAACTTGGAGTTATGGTTGCATTTTTTTTCTTTCTTTTTGACCAGATACCAAAACTGATTTGAGGGGGTAAAGTACTAATTCATACAAATACATGCATGCACGTACACTTACCCAAATATACAGTTACACGTATTTTGGTGTTTTAAAGTATCCAGACATACATGCATCAGTATACACATATGGACACACATACACATGCACACACACTCCCAAGGGCATGCACATACTGCTATCCAGTCACAGCCATGATTAGCTTATAAATGTATTTGTCAGTCTGAATATGATCTAGTGTATGATTGTTATGCTAAAAAGATCAGCCTCAATGTAGAAAAGAAAGTTTAGAAGCTGAGGATTTGGGGAAAATCTTCCAATTTCCTCCATTAGACACAATATAGAATAATGTATATTATTATTATCATTTTAGTTCTTAGTCTAAAACACTGTTGGAAATTCACTTTCAGTATAGTGCCATATATCTGCGAATAAATCCACAATTTTGTACCTCTGTGTGCATAGGGGAACATGTGTCTCTTGTTTCTTAGTGGTTGCCCTGAGTGGTCTTAGAACTAGAATTGCTGTTTAGTATTCTGTTTTAGTAGCGTATGTTGTTCTATATGGCATCTTGCTGCACATCAAAAATTAAAGGACATTCTTTAAGAATAAAATTTTCGTTTGAAAATTCTTTAGGAATCAAAGGAACTAGTGAGTTATTTTTTTTCATGATTGCATTTTATAAAAAATAAATACAAAATAGGGATCATCAATCCATGCAAATAACTCATAAAGCTACTTCTGCTGCAACAGGAAAGATCCAGTTGGTTCTGGTCTTCGTATATTTCTCAGTGTTTTGGAGTAAGATTCACTGTGGCCACGTACAACGTGAGTCTGCCTTCTAAAACAAAACAAAACAAAAACTGGATGATCCATACAGAATTGACTGATTGAAAATCGGTTCATTGTAGTGGTTTGTATAAGGAAGATTTGCTAAAAATTATCTATAATGGATTGTGATCCGCCCTCCCCCCAAAATGTTAGGGCATACAACAGCATTATTTTTTTTAAGGCAAAAAAAAGAACATTGTAGACGGTCGTCTGATTTTTTTCCCTTTTTCTTTTTCAGAGGGCACATCTGCTCGATAACACAGAGAGGCTGGAAAGGTCATCTCGGAGACTAGAGGCTGGATACCAAATAGCAGTGGAAACCGGTAAGAATTCTGAGAGTGAGCAAATTGTCTTGCTTATGCACAGCAGTCTTCACAACACATGACATTTCAGGGAAACTTCAAAGGAGTAGCAGAGACAGCAGCCCGAGATGTGGTTTACATATTGGGGAGACAATTGGGAGCTTATTTGCGCTTATCTTTTTTCAAGTTAAAAGGCATGACATCTACTGAAAACAGTTCCTGAGGTTTAAAAGTATACATCTGAAAAGAGATGGAATACTTTGTCTAAATTCTACATTTGTCTTAATATGCGGTTACATGTTGTCAGTTTACCCACCCGCAATGATTGCTAGCACACAGTGCTGTCTCCAGTTGTTTGCTCCTTTGCGATTATTCACATATGTAAAAATTAGCATTTTAATCAGTCTAAATGATGTGAACTAGGGGCAAAGAAGTACCAATACCAAGTTTACTGTACTTGTTTGTCCTGGTGGAAATGATTAGGAAGTCATTAGGAAATGATTCCTAATGGCCCTGTTTTGTTTTCATTGTTGTTTCAAATCATGAGCAGAGCCTGTAATCAGATATGGAGAAAAAGAAAGTCATGATAATGGTACTATAAGTGTTAGTTAATACTGTCAAAACTTTTGGTTTGCATTAACACTAGTTATTAATTTCAGAAAATACAGCCCTAATTTGGCTTCTAGGATGAGTTTACTTATAATAGACATGCTTTTACATTATTAATGTTTCACATAATGAATGTTTATTTTTACCTACTAAGTAAATATCCATTAACCTCTTTATACTTAGCAATCTTATTATTCAGCTATTTTGCAAAGTATAGATTATATAGGACCTATTTTATGTATTTTTGGGTAGCTCTTGCCCAGCATATGAACAACAAAAATAGGTGGTTGACATTTCCATTAATTTTTTTAAAGTTTAGTGTTACCAAAAAAATATTCATTTTGTAAAAGCATGTATAGTGAAGATGATTCCAAATGATTTCTTTTATGAATGGCCAGTGTTCTCCCTTGCCCCTAATTCATGGCTGTGTTATAATTGGCTTACTTACATGATGAATTCTAAGAAATCAGATAGAATGAACACAAATGACATGGCATTGTAGTAACGGTGAGAAAACTGAAGAAAACCATCAACCCTCCCAGATTTTTGAATAGTATGGGCAGCCCTTCTTTCTGAGGTTACTGATAGATTGGCTTTCTGCGATTGGAATAAAAGCCAGTTTTTGTTTATTCTTTTAGTCCTTGGGCTTACTTTAAGAAGTGACTCGACTGTCTTTGCAAAGAATGCTAATAATGAGAAGTGCCCTGAACATGCAGTCAAAGGGCCAGCCTTGGGTTCAAGCTCTTGTTTGTGTGACCTTAAGCAAGTCATGGACTTCCCAGGTGGCTCAGTGGCAGAGAATCTGCCTGCCAAGGCAGGAGAGCCAGGGGATGTGATTACAATTCCTGGGTTGGGAAGATCTCCTGGAGGAGGGAATGGCGACCCCAACCAGTATTCTTGCTTGAAAAATCCCACGGACAGAGGAGCCTGGCGCACTACAGTCCGTGGGGTTGCAAAGGGTCATACACGACTGAGCAGCTAAGCACAAGCAAATCACATAACCTCTCTGAGTCTGTTTCTTCTTCAATAAAAGGGAAATTACATTGCCTGTCTCAGAATATTCCTAAGAAATGATGGCATAAGTTAAAATGTGTTATACACCATAAAACACTATATAAATATAACTGTTATTAGTAATGTGTGGTCATTTGATGATATATAGGCATTTACCTTTCACAGAAAAAAAGTTATTTGATCAAAATTTGTATTAAAGGGGTTTCTAAAAAGGAGAATGTGTCGCTATACCTGTTGAACATTAAAGGACCTTCTTTGTCAAAGCATCCTATTGGTGAGCCTCTTTCCAGACGAGACTGGGTTGGGTTGGGGATGTTCTTGCTATGACACTGATCACAGGGCTTGATTTGGCTGATTGGACTGCCTTTTCTCTCCCACAACACCTTTCATGTAGCTCCCTCCCAAAGCTGAAGAATATTGTCAAAGAAGTCATAGATATTAGAGGGTCATGCATTGATCAAGGTTAAAAGATTGAAATTTGACAGTTAACTCCTTTTGGTGAGTGCTGTAGCATTAAAATATCAATATAGCCACCATGGAAAATGCCACTTTAAGATTGTCCTGCAAACCAACCTCAGTGTCCTTGGATTTTTTAGTAGAATACAGTGGTAAATTAACTGTGTGTGTGTGTGTGTGTGTGTGTGTGTGTGTGTGTAAAAGTTGCTTAGTTGTATCTGACTCTTTGTGACTCCCATGGACTGTAGCCCACCAGGCTCCTCTGTCCATGGTATTCTCTAGGCAAGAATACTGGAATGGGTAGCCAATTCCCTACTCCAGGACTGCCTGACCCAGATTCTTTGTTGTCTGAGGGTCCCCTTCATTATAGGCAGATTCCTTATTGTCTGAGCCACCAGGGAAGTCCCAAATTAACTATAAACTTTTATAAAAGTAGACATTTACATGTTATATAATACATATATGTATATAAACTTGGGGACTTCTTACAGACTGTAAAACCAAGTCTAGGAGGAGGGATAAGGGTGGGCTTTGTGGAGTTAAACACATATGTGGCACACACCTAGACAGAAGTCATCATGATAATTCATTTCCTTGGATGAATGTGAAAGTGGATGAAGAAATGAGAAAGGAGGCACAAAACATTTTTCCTGCCCTTCTTACTGTCTTGTGGGAAGTGGGGAAAGTAATTATGGTGGGTTCCATGATGCTTCTACATTTGTTGCTTCACTGCCAACCCTCAGCTTGGTCATGTCCAGTCAGTCAGCAGCTCTGTGTTTTGATTGTTTTGTAAATTTACTATGCTGATCATTTTACAGAATGAGTTGAAGAATAGTGTCTTTCAAAAGGGAAAACTTTTAGCATTTATTGGTTTCTTCTTCTAAAAGACTATGAAATGCAACAAGGCATAGTTATGGAAGAGCTATGATGGCTTTAAAACAGTACAAAAGAGCTTAGTGATCTGCAAGTATTGGTCTGAGAATTGGTCCTAGACCACAAGAGTTTTCATCAGTCCACAGCAAAATGAGAGGGGAAAAGTAAAAATTAGTGATTTTCTTACAAACAAATGTTATTAAAGAACTACATATTTTCTCAGATCATGTTTTTCCTATTTGGGGTGATAAAGGATAGTTTTATGATGTGATAGAAATAGTAGGTAGAAGTCATATATATCTATCTATATATATTTTTTTCTCTACCTGGAAAATGAACAAAATTGGCAACTCCGTTGGGCCCTTTGAAATTTTTAGAATCAAGGTTAGGATTCTTTAGCAACTGAGCTATCAGGGAAGCCCTGCTTAGTCACAACATCTAGGAATTATTGTCTAATGTACTGTATTGGAAAAAGTGACAACAATCCCATTCTCTGGTCCCGTTGTTAATCAGCTGTGTGACTTTAAAGAATTCTTAGCTTCTATGTACATGTTCTTTTACTTGCCAAATGGAAACCTGATATCAGATTCGATATATCCTATATGTATATCTTTTATTCCATAAGGTTATTATAAAGTTGAAATGAGGTCATATATGTTCAAGTGCTTAGAAAGCAAATGGGGCTCTGGAAAAGTCATCATTTTTATGTTATCATCAGCATAAGTGGTTATCTCTGAAAATTGTTGGCAGAAGATTTCAGCAAAAATCTATAAACTTTTCTTGAAAACCTTTATTGGCAAATATCATTTTTAAAGTTTTTTTTATTGTATATATGTGTGTGTGTGGAATAGAATAGAAAACGTATTATTTTGACCTCTAGCAACTTCCTAGTAAATAATAAAATCCATCTCCTAAAATTCTTGAGTCATTTGTGACATTTTTAAAAGTTATTTTGTCAAATTGGCAGTTACTATTGCTTTAATAATAGCTTCTGAACAGAGGACTCATGTCCTGAATGTACTTGGTCTGAGCAAAAGTACATGATTATATCTAAGTACCATTTACACCTTGATATTTATTGAGTTTAGTACCAAACAAGTTTCTTTCATGGGTTTCTTTCTATTTGAGAAAATTGGTGAGGTTACAAGTTATTTGAACAGAAATGAAAGAGAAGAAGAAATGAAGAGACAGAGGAAATGAGAGAGAGGAGAGAATGTATGACCCTGAACTAAAGAGCGGATGCTTGGACATCTCAAGCTCAGACTGACATCAACAGGGACAATTATCAGATTCATTATAAAACTTCCTCAGGAGTGACTGTCAAAGACCAAACGCTCTGGTGGTTGAATGAGCTATTGGCATGATCCAGTTTAACATTTCTTATAAGTTCTTGTCCCAGCATCTGAATAAAAAGTGGCTCTTCCTTTTTTCATCTACTATTAATAGTTAAGTATGACTGTTAGTTATGAAGATACCTATTTTATTTGAGGTCAGGGCATTAGTATTTAAAACTATAGGTCACCTGCCATTAATGGTGAAATTATGATTATTTTTTCTTTAAATTAAATTAAGTGCCCTAGAATTACAATAGACACACCACTAATGGAAGCTGTAGAATTAAGAAATAGGCTGAAAGAGAAATTATACAAGGGCAGAAATGCAAGGTTCACTCTCTTCTTTCAATATGTAAACATATAGTTTAACACATTTTCCCAGCCTGTACCCTAAATGGCAGTGCATCTCTGGAACCAGGTATACTCTTCATATCTTTGAAGACTGATCTGCACCATTTACCAGCCTTGCTCCTGCTGTCCAGTACCCAAGCTTAAAAGTCTGCACCCCTTCTCTCAGTAGACACTTCAAGCCACCTGGCTCTGATGTCGCATTTGGTCAGTGATCTCTCTATAACAGGATGCTGTTCTTCCAGCCTTCCTGCTTTGAAGGTGGTCCATCCTTCCCCAAGGGCCCTGCAGGTTCCCCACCCTGGACTAGTAACTGGGCATATGTAGAAATAATACATTTGTTTATTGAACACTCAATATGAGCCACATGCTTTTCTCAGTACTGTGTATTTATTAGCTCTTTAATCATTACCGCAACTCTATGCAGTAAATAGTTTCCTCACTTTACAGATGAGGAAACAAGATCCAGAGAGATTAAATTATTTGCCCACACTTATTAATCAAGTTAGGAAATAGTACAACCAGACTATCTGATTCCATGTCTTCACCAGTAAACCACACTGAAAAATGAATGGGTCCCGCAGACCTAAATTTTCAACGTGACCTATTGTGGTCAGAATATGTCATGTTCTCACAGCTGTTAAGTTCCTTTTTACATAATCCATTCAAAAACTTAACTATTGAGTACTGTGTGGTATGTGGTTGGATACAGTAGTAAATAAGACTGCCAGTGTTCCTGTTCTCAGGTCGCTAAACAGGAAGGCGCAGGGAGCAGGATGAAACAGACATTTTTAAAAATTAATAACTAAATGGACAAGATCATTTCTGATGGTGGCAAAGTGAAAAGCAAGGTGTGAAAGAATAGCTAGTGAAGTCTATCTTAGGTTAGCTAGTCATGAAAGACCTCCCAGAGAAGTGCCTTCTTAGCTGAGTCTTGGACTGCAGAAAGATGCCACCAGCAAGCAGATTTGGAGCCAGTGATTCCAAGAAGACAGTGTCAGCACAGTGGCTCTGAAATGAGAAGGTGTTTGAGATATTCAGGCAACAGAAAGAAGAGTAGTATGGCTGGAGCAAAGTGAGCATTGGGTGTGGTAAGTTAGAGTCGCATAGGGTGCACATTCTTTGGGGCTCCTAGGCCTGGAAAGGTGTCTGAATTTGCCTCATAGAGTGTGATGCCATTGGAGAGCTCTCAGCGGGCAAATGGCTTGATCAGAATTAGAGAGGACAAGGATTGTAAGGGTGCAGTGGCAGGGGAATGGATACAAGGAGGCATTTCAGAGGTGTATTATAATAATCCAAGATTTGGCCCTTTTACTAGTTGAAGTGAATGGAGAGATGGTGAAGATGCAGGAGAAATTATAAGCCTTATTAAAGGGCATTCAGGAGCAAGGAGCTTGGAAATTGTCATTTATTTCCAGATTCTTCCTTAAGGATATCCCCCAAACAAATGGGAACTTATTAGCCCGTGTACCTAGTAGGGCTTTACGCAATGCCAGTCCAACAGACTGGGGGTAATGGACACTTGTGATTATAAGTCTGAGGTTAAAACCAAGTTTATGGTAATATTTTATCTGAGGAATAAAAATTATGGTACCTATTTTCTAGAATTTGTAAGAGGCATAAATAAAAATAGTGTAGGGAGATTTTGTGAATTGCCTCACAAAAGTGTGCTTTTTTATTTTTCTAGAAATCTTCAGTTCAGGTAGGTTTTGAGTATAAACATATGTCGTCACTTTGCTTCATTTTGTGTCAGTCTAACGAGGAAATGGGTTCGTTTCAAAAGAGGGCCTTGGGACTGGCAGCACCCATATCCTCTGGGTGTTAGTTGGTAATGTAGCATCTTGAGTCCGCTCAGATCTACTGGACCAGAATCTGCATTTAAACACAGTCGGCAGTGTTACCTGCACACATTAAAGTTGAGTTAGAAGTCCAGTTTTCAGTGTTAGTTTTAAGTCTGTGTCTGTTTAAACTGGGTAGGTCACCTCATTGAATCTCATTTCCTTGTGTATATATGTATTACTGCATGATGTTCAAAAATTCAGGCAAGTAGCTTGTATTGTTAATACCTACACTCATGACATACAGGTAATAAATATGATTGTATCTGTTAATATTGTTGATATTAGATGTGAAGGTTGATTGTCTTATAGAGGAGCTGTAATAATTATTTATCTTACTTTAGTTAGAAAAATGTGCGTAGGCAATACTTGGCAATTAGAATAGCTGGTAACCTATCCAGTAACATAAAAGGGACTACATTATACCACTTTGTTTTTCTCAAAGTACATTTTCCCCTATATTGAACACCACTTAACATTCTTTTTTTTAAATGGCATATTTGTCACAACTTCTTGTGTATCTTGTTTTATTAGGGAAGTGCAAAGGTGAATTTTCTGAGGAAGGATAATACCAATTTTATGTACTTATCAGTTAGGTTCATAAAGGAAATGTCTACCCAAGTCTTGTATGTTGTAGGATTAATACAGAAAATTCCTCCATTTCTATCTAAGAATTTCCTTAGCAGTCCCATTTCCTTCCTATAAATTATTTTCTCTCTCTCTCATTTGTGTGTGTGTGTGTGATTGTGTGTGCATGCATGATTGTGTGTGCACACGTGTGATTGTGTGTGTGTGTGTATGTGTATAAAAGGAGTCCTAGTTAAGGAATATATTCATCACCTCACACATTTATCTTTGTTTTTTCCCCTCTTTGGTGAAAACATTTAAGTTCTACTCTGTTAGCAAATTTCCATTATACAATACAGTGTTATCAACTCTGGTCATTGTGTTTTACAATAGATCCTCAGACCTTATTCATCTGGAAGTCTGTACGCTTTTACCAAAGTTTTTACCCTGATGTGTACTTTTTTGATTAAAAAATACAGATTTTACTTCAATTTTACTATTTCAATACTGTGTTGCTGCTGCTGCTGCTAAGTCGCTTCAGTCGTGTCCAACTCTGTGCGACCCCGTAGACGGCAGCCCACTAGGCTCCCTCGTCCCTGGGATTCTCCAGGCAAGAATACTAGAGTGGGTTGCCATTTCCTTCTCCAATGCCTGAAAGTGAAAAGTGAAAGTGAAGTTGCTCAGTAGTGCCGAACTCTTAGCAACCCCATGGACTGCAGCCTACCTAGCTCCTCCGTCCATGGGATTTTCCAGGCAAGAGTACTGGAGTGGGTTGCCATTGCCTTCTCCAAATACTGTGTTATAGTTACCTAATTTTAAACTGCAGATACTCTTCATTTTAGGAATGTAACTCCACAGGCCTATTTTACATATGTTCAGATTATTTTTGCCTTAAATGATTACCTCATCAAAATCTTCGTTCATTTGACCAAATAGAGTTAATCAGAGAAACATACAGAATACTTTTTCTTTTGAAAAACAAATCTTAAAATAACAGCATTTTTATGACAGTTAAATAATTTATGTACACGACCGTTTATTTTTCTACTTTGTGTCTTTTTTCAAGAGCTCATACAGGAAAAGCAATCAATAGTGGTATCAGCTTACATTAAAAAAAATCAAACATGTTTCATGTTCGGTACTTATTTAAGGAATCTGAACAAATAAATGCATTTAAGATATGAAGTGCCTTCCTTTATATCTTTAATTGTCTCAAAATCTTGGCTGAACTATTGACAGAATTTACCGGAGCCTTTCATGAAGTTATATGAGGATTATAGAGCATGATACTCTAACGTATGGCTCTTAATAAAATATTATTTTAATCAGCTCACTAAAGCAGAGATACTACTTTGCCAACAAAGGTCCATCTAGTCAAGGCTATGGTTTTTCCAGTGGTCATGTATGGATGTGAGAGTTGGACTGTGAAGAAAGCCGAGCCTCAAAGAATTGATGCTTTTGAACTGTGGTGTTGGAGAAGACTCTTGAGAGTCCCTTGGACTGCAAGGAGATCCAAGCAGTCCATCCTAAAGGAGATCAGTCCTGGGTGTTCATTGGAAGGACTGATGCTGAGGCTGAAACTCCAATACTTTGGCCACCTCATGTGAAGAGTTGACTCATTGGCAAAGACCCTGATGCTGGGAGGGATTGGGGGCAGGAGGAGAAGGGGACGACAGAGGATGAGATGGCTGGATGGCATCACCGACACGATGCACATGAGTTTGGGTGAACTCTGAGAGTTGGTGATGGACATGGAGGCCTGGCATGCTGCGATTCATGGGGTCGCAAAGAGTTGGACATGACTGAGCAACTGAACTGAACTGAACTGATGGAACTACTTAGAAATTTTTGTCAGGTTGGGAGTATATATTGAGACCAGGTTTTTATCAAACCAAAAATCAGTCATTTTCTTTATTTTTTCAAGAGTTTCTTCCATATCTACTGACATTTTCTTATTCTTCTACCTCCTCCTCTTCATTATTATTAATCATTTTTTCTCCTCATCTTCTCTTTTCTCCTGTTTCCCCCTCATCTTCTTCTTCAAGAAGTATTTTGAGTGTTTACTATGCTGCTGCTGCTGCTAAGTCGCTTCAGTCGTGTCTGACTCTGTGCGACCCCATAGATGGCAGCTGTGGGGATCCCTGTCCCTGGGATTCTTCAGGCAAGAACACTGAAGTGGGTTGCCATTTCCTTCTCCAACACATGAAAGTGAAAAGTGAAAGTGAAGTTGCTCAGTCATGTCCGACTCTTAGCGACCCCATGGACTGCAGCCTACCAGGCTCCTCCGTCCATGGGATTTTCCAGGCAAGAGTACTAGAGTGGGTTGCCATTGCCTTCTCCGGTTTGCTATGCTAGGTACAGTGGAATAATTTGATTCAGGAATATCAATCCTTGAATGTATTATCATCTTCAGAAAAGGTTAAAACAATGCATGATAGTAAAATATAATGCCTAAAACTGCTTTCAAAATTAGAAGCCAGCTTGGAACTGAGCTGACATCTCAAGAAACATAAAAAAAAGTTGTTGGTTCACTCCCACACTTATTTGCTGATAAGTCATTTATAAGATTTCTTGGGACATAGACACAAAATGTGTTAACTGTTTATTTCTTGCTCTTAGAACTGTTGTGAGTCAGTACAAAAACAAATTTCTGATTCTGTATTGTTAGTGAGACTGGTGCAATATTATATCAAAGAAGGCAAATGTTGTATTTCATTTTATTCAACAAGCTTTCATTGAATTCTACTGAGTGTCAAGCACTTCAGAGATGCCAAGCTAGAAAGATAAGATAGCCCCGTCATAGTTCATCTGAGTAGAGAATGTTCTGTCTTTAAACACCAATACAAATTTCTAATGTTAAGCAATTTTGTTCAACACAGATTGGAATTCAGAAAGGCACTATCATGTCCAAACCAGTGCAGAAATAACAAGTTAACATTTGGTGTTGTTCTCTAACATAGGAAGAGAAAATGGGATTATTACCAAACGTGGGATTATACAGTTGGCTTGATATTAACCATCTCTTTTATCCAGCCATATATATTTTAGAGAAAAGATTTTTCTTTAGAAATATTAAACTTTCTGACAGAAAAAGTTATCTCTAGAAAATGTTTTTCTGTTCATCATTTTGAGTGATAGACTAAGTGGTTGTACTTTCAGAACCTTAAAGCTATCTCTGCTAGAATAGGTATTTTTTTTAATGCTGAGAAGAATTGCTTGACCACATCCAATGGTTATTTTTAAAGTCTACCCAGTGGTAAAAGAATCATTTTAATGTGTAGTTATCACTTACTTTATAATTACAACCCTGTTAAAGTCTTACCTCTCAGAAAGCTGTAGTTCTGCTCTGAAAAGAACAGAGGAGGTTGTCATTTGGGGTGAAGCTCTTAAAGTGTATTTTCAAGTTGTGCTTAAATTTACTTTGTGAGATTCCCTAAGATACTGGTGTGCTCCATAGTGGTAAGAAAAGGATGTCATTTAAACCCTATTTGGAGAACCTTCTCCTTAGGTGGTCCAAGGGCATTCATAGGGTTCATTTTTAATCCATTAAAAAGTATTATACTCATTTTTAAAGGTTTCTTACCCCATAAAGCCTATCACTTTTCCAGTTGGTTTGTAAGATACACGTGAAGCCATTCTTATTCTGTTGCATCTCTGTGAGTTGAGAGAAGAATGACGACCAAAGCAGGTCGCTAAAACGCCAATTTACTTTCAAATATTACAGTGAAGGACGGTTAAGCTTATGACCTTGTTGCACTGTGCTTATATAACTTTCCTTGGGATTTTTTTTTTTTTAATCAGGTTTATTTTCCCTTTGAGTGTGACTTCTAGTGCCCAGAAGTTTTCTTTTCAGCGGTGTTTATATATTTAACAGAATTTTCTGAGGTGGGTGCTACAGAAATTTCACAGCATGGGTTCACATTGGACTAAGACTTTGTATACGACTTATATCAAGTGGAAAACTTGATGGGCATAAGCTTTAAAAATGGCTTTTTTTGTGTGTGCTCTATATTTGAAGCTTTCGTCTGTATTTCCTGTTGGGCTACAGTGTTTTCCAACGTTGCCATAAGAGAACAAAGTCAACAGTAAAAAATAATTTTTTTATTGAAGAACATGTTTTTCCAAGTAAAGTCGTTATCAAAGAGACTGTCATGGTGGGTCATCATTCATGTGTGGCACTGTGTTGCCCTTTTGCATCTTGAGATATAAATTCTAAGTCATAGTTAAATAAATATCTATTTATTTAGAGATAGAAATAAACCACCCTAAAGCCAGAGAAGGAAAAAAAAAAAACTTTTTGAAGACTATTCCTTTTGGAGGAAAAATAAGCTTGTTGTTGGCTAATCCTAACATTGTCCTCCGTGTGGTAATCACATCACAATCAATTATCTAATGTCCTGTACCGCATTAAAAGGTTATTTTTGTCTACATAAAATACACCTTTTAAGTTGAGGTCATTGTCTTGATTTCCATTTTCAGTGCTATTTGTGACACATGGCACTTGAAGCGATCACAGTGGAACCCTCACAAATGTTCCTTCCAAAAATATTAAGCCCTAAGAAATTAGTTAGGGTTCGTTAGACCTGGACTGGGCTAAGGTGATCTCTGAAATAGCAAGGAAAATGGTGCGTTAAATTAATAGTATTAGTAAGATATGCATTTGGGAGTCAGGTAGGGAAGGTAATCAACCTACCTTAAAGGAAAAATAGATTTTATATAATTCAAGAAGGAATTTAGATCCTGACCCAATCCTTGGCATTTAGAATATAAAGTTCCTTTATAAGCTGGCATATGTTGGCAAAATATCTGTCTGGAAAATACATAGTTATAAATCCCCATAATAAATATAATTAGTGTTTTCAAAGCAGGGTGGAAGAAGGAAATAAGTCTATTTCATAGTGTCAGGCAAAGTCTCAGAATAGATGAGCCATATAGAATAAAGACAAGGTGAGCTACGGAAATGGGTAAGCCATGAGCAAAGTAGGTAAGCCATTGGGATGAGTACGTGGCTTATGAGAATACTAGAGTGTGTCATGTGGCATATCTAACATTCATCTTAGTTATTAAATATGCTTGAAAGTGATAACATTTGTTTTAAAAACATTTCCCTCAAATTTTTTCATTACTTCAGAATAACCTCTTTAATTCATCTGTCCATTTTCATAGTTAAATGTGTAATTATTTTACACAACACATTGTAGAGGTTTTTAATGCTTTCACCCTTGCATTATGTGCTGAAAATAATAATACTAATATCAGGAATAATGTATAAGCTGCTTTGAAATTTTTAAACAACTTTTTGTACATCTTTTTACATCCATCACATCATTGTATCGATCAATACATTAACTTATCCAAAATGGGATTGCTTGTTTAAATTAAGTAGACTGATCCCCTGAACACCACCCTAAATGCCATCAATTTTCATGAACCAGAATGGCTATTAAATTTTATTTGATTTAGCATTTTCCTCTTCCTCATTAGTACATCTGTGAATCAGGTATAATGTTCAGTGCTCTGTGCAAACCTGTTGGTGATTAGAATGTGTTATTTAAACAAACAAAACTCTGTCATAACTGGGCTATACAAATTTAAAGGATTTACCAATTTTTCTCACCGGTGAAATGCGTAGGACTTCTACAGTATCATCCAAATTTTTCATGTAGCTGAGTTTAAGAGATTAACTGGAGTGACTTTGTTAATATAAAAAGAGAACATTTTGTTTTTTCCAACACTGTGACTCTAAAAGGTAAGCATGAAGATGGGCTAGATATCTTATTGCCTCACTGGTATTGCCAGCTGTGAATTTTCTTACTGTAATGAATCCCCTCATTTTTATTGCTGTGTGCAGGGTACAGTGCTTCATTTTTCTTCCTACTTGGATTTTGTGTAGAATGCACACCCCATATAGTTCTCTAAATTCACACTGTTGTGCAAACAAGTCAGTCTTTCTATTCTCTCCTTTGTTAACTGTCAGTGTTGTGGAGCCACAGTTCTTTCATGCCCTCCGTGAGTTGCTGAACTCTACTCAAATTAAACACCATAAGATTATCAGCAGGTTACAAAGGTGGAGTGGCTCTTTCTCTTTGGCTTTTTTTGTGTAACATTGTCTTGATCTGGAAGATACTAACAAATTTGAAATAGTGAAATAATCATCTCACACCCACCCCTTGTAAATTGGAACTTTGTGTCTACCATGTAAAGAGTAGGAGGAACAGATGTATAATTTTTGCTGTCCTTTGAGGATTCAAAAAAAGTTACCTGTGTAAAATGCATAGGGATTATATTTTTAATCCAAGCACCGAATTGGATCACCTGTCTTCCTCCTGCAGTGAAGCAAAATGAAATGTTCATGGAGCTTTGTAACTAGAGAGACCCAGGTTCAAGCCTTAGTTCTACCACTTAATAACAGGGAAACCTTGGGCAAGTTCCTTCGCCTTTCCATGTCTTCATTTTCTAACATATAAAAGTGTTTGCAGGTCTTCTCTGTGGAGGTTGTTTTAAGATTTACATAAAGTAAACTGTATAAAAGATTCAACACATGTTTTCTATCATAGGTGCTCAATAAAGGTTAATTTCCATTATTATACTACTTTACGTAGTAACAGTAGCTGCTATTGACACATAAACCTCAAATTCCCCAGTGGCTTTATGTACGTGCATGCTAACTTGCTTCATGTCCAACTCCTTGTGACCCTATGTACTGTAGCCCACCAAGTTCCTCTGTCCATGGGATTTTCCCACAAGAATACTGGAGTGGGTTGTCATTTCCTTCTCCAGGGAATCTCCCTGGCCCAGGGATCTAACCTGAGTCTCCTGTGGCTCCCACACTGCAGGTGGATTCTTTACTGCTGAGCCATAGGGGAAACTTGATGTGGTGGAGATTATCTCCACTCTGGGAATAGTCTGGGGCAGTTGCTCCTCATGAGCAGGCGACCTCCCATGTGGCAAGTCAGAATTCCAGTTCTCTTCCACTTGGCAGCTCTGTCCTGCACCCAGCCTTAGAGGCCTTTACATTTTGCCAGTGGCCAAGGCAAAGAGAACAGAGAAGGCATAACTACTTTAAAACACCATAGGAGGCAGGTGACATACTTTGATGCTGCATATATTCCACTAGCAAGAACTAGTAGAATGATGTTACCAAATACAAGAGGGCTAAGAAATAGACTTCCAACCAGACAACCACTTTCTCATCACAACATATAATAAAGAAGTGTGCTAAGTCACTTCAGTCATGTCCAACTCTGTGACCCTATGGACTGTAGCCCCATCAGGCTCCTCTGTCCATGGGATTCTCCAAGCAAGAATATTGGAGTGGGTTGCTATTTCCTTCTGTAGGGGATCTTTCCGACCCAATGATCAAACCCACATCTCATATCTCCATTGGCAGGTGGATTCTTTACCACTAGCACCACCTGGGAATCCAACCGGACAACTACTTTGTCATCACAGTTTATAGTAAAGAAGAGAAAAAACAAATATGCATGGGTAATTTATCCTCCTCTGCCATGCAGTTTATTCTTTGCCCACTTCACTGCCCCATAATCAGTTAAAACCCTGAGTTGTAACAGTATAATGGGATGAGACGGAAGAATAGCTGGCTTTTGGGTCAGGTCAATACTATAATCTAGTATTTGTGTCAAATGAAACTTTCTTATTTATATAGACACAGTAAAGAGTCAATATTGTTTGCTTTCTTTTCTACCAAGCATTTATCTTCGTTCACTTCTCAAATTTATATTCCTTAGATCTGTAACGAAAGATAATTCTGCTGTGTGTGTTGTCATCTAAGTGTTGACAATAGATATAAGTCAGCAAATTTATTTATCCCATTTCTAAAGTATGTGCTTTAAGAACATTGCAAACTGTCGCAACCCAGAGAAACCTAGAGACAGGATAACTATATATAATGTGATATTCTGGATGGGGTCCTGAAACATTTGATAAAATGCCTAAGGGTGTTATACAAAAACTAAGGAAATATGAACCAAGTATGGACTTCAGTAAATAGTAATCGTCAATATTGGTTCATTAACTGTGACAAATGTACCACAGTAATATAAGATGTTAATTATGAGGGAAACTGGGTATTAAGTATGTGAGAGCTCTATCATAAATTTTCTGTAATCTAAAACTGTTCCAAAAGAAAAGTTTTTTTAAACAAGTACGCTGAAGTCACAGTGGTCTTCATGTTTATTGACTACCCATAGTGTAATATGTCATTGTTGCAAACCTGGCCTCAGCCTAACTTTTATATTACTACTGCCAGTAATTTGGCCTTTGCAGTAACTGTTAATAATAGGACCTGTGTCTAATCATCTTGCCCAGGTTTTGGCACTAGTCGATGCTTTAGAATGTTTCTTTTCTCTTCCTGCCTTGATGTTTCTAGTAAGTCTGAAGAGGAAAGTATGAACTTCTTTTAGGCTACTGCAAAGATCAGGCTACTAAATTACTCAGTTTCATGACCCTTAAGAAATATTAGGTATATATGAGGACATGGTCTCAATGTTCATGTGATTTACCCTCCTTGTGCCGTCTTTAAGATGTGTAAGAATGCAGAAACCATTTTACTTATTAGAACAATAGCCAATATATTTTTTTGTTGTGTAGTCTAAGAAAATACAACAGGCTGCACCATGATAATGAAAATGGTTCCTATTTTTTTCCTCTTCTGAAGTTTCTAAACTGTTGTTTAGTTGCGAAGTCATGTCCAACTCTTTGCAACCCCATGGCCTGTAGGCCACGGGGAATGTTACTGTTTAATTAAACAATTAAACATATATTTATAAATATAAAACATGTTTTATACATAAACATATATGTTATAAACATATAAATATAAAACACATATAAAACATGAATATAAAACAATATATTTAAAAGTGACTAAAATCTATTCTTGAAAAATTATGTCACATTATATATAGTCTCTCAAATATCATACATTTACAGAGAGAAAAAGATTCCTTATATCAATAGCATGAAGAGGCGAAACACTTGTAAAAACAGTTTTTGCTTATTTTTATTTCTTCTTATTTAACTGCCCAAATTGTGTAATACTAGGATTTATATCTAAAGGTCACGGTCTCTGAAAATTCTGTAGTAACAGACTTTTAAATCTCTACATATGTATTTTTGGTCTATTTCTTAGGATTATTCTGGTGTCATAACGATGATTTTTTTGATTTATCCAAACACAATTGTACCCATTTCAGCAATATTTATATGTGAAAGGAAGTGGAAGTTCGAATCCAGATTCGTTGACCCTTGAGATAGTATATAGACCTTAGTAGGTATTAACTTTTCAGATCAATAAGAGCTGTTATTGACCTCAAAGAAAAGTCAATATCTGCTTGTTAATTTTTAGCTTGAAAATGTTATACATTTTGTTCTTCATTATTACCCTACTTATATCAGGTTTTTGTTTTTGTTTTTGTTTTTTAAAAAAAGGTCTGTTTCTGCCAAGAGAGCATCATGTCAAAATATTTCTGTTTTAGTGTTTAAGGAGATAATCACTGGATATGGTCATCATTTTAGGGATTTTTTTGTTTTGTTTTTAGTTTTTTAATGGTTAATTTAAATTTTTTGTAAAATTACAACTGTCTGAGAGTCATGCTATTCAGAATAGTGATTGTGTTTTATTTAATATAGTTTTTAACACTTGAGAAACAAGTTTAAATAGTCTATAGCTCATGGCAAGAATATTCTGACATGTATATATGAGAAATGAAAAGAAAGTTAAATTGGAAATAAGTGCTCTGAAAAACAATTAATTAATAATGTTTTTTACCTTTCCATGTATAAATGTAAAAGATCAGTGGAGGCGAATGTTCAGTATGTACTTTTTATCTGGATAAACATTAAAAGCTTTCAGGTAAGGACTTGTGTGGGTTTGAATTTTAAAGGCCTGAACTTCTAAAGTTTTATTAAGTGTTTAGGTTATAAGTATTGGTATAGAAGTGGCTTTTCACATCATCATTGTTTTGTATATTAACATGGAAATGTCAAGTTTTGCATAACTTGAAATGTCTCAGAATTGCCTACTGCTGAAATTCAAATGTCAGAACAATACGTCTGCACATATATGACTCTGATATTTCAGCTCTAAAAACCTCATAAATGATTCAGCATCACTTTGGCCTTGTTATGATATAACTTTAAAAATAGGTAGAACGATTTAAATCTGGTTTAGAAAGTGCTAGTCTCATTCAGTCCAGGCCTAAAGCACTAAGTTTTCAATCCATTAGTGGTCATTAGTCCTTTTTAAAAACTACGTAACCATTTTGGTTAAGAATTTGAATTTTAATAAGGATTCTTTCGGTATTTTGCACAGTTGCAAAAATGCTAAAATATTTTTTAGCTTATATTTTAAGCTAAAGATTGGCTTATATCTTACCCCAGTTTGTGATATTAGTTAATTGTCATGGAGTCCTCAATATGAAAAAGTAAATAAAAACCTCTCTTTTTTTTCAGGAGGTGAATGGTTTCTAGGTCATAAATGATAAATAAAGACTGAATGATCTGTAGAAATGGACCCTGTACTATTAATTTACTCTTCCAAAGTTTATATGACATCTGTACATTTAAAATGTAAACTTTAGAGCTGGAATGAGCCTTAAATGACAAACCTGATTCTGCCATTCTAGGCAGAAAACTGTATTTTGATGTCCAATTCCTATGTATTGCTACTTGGTTTAATATTTTTTATTTAAACATCTCAAATATTGTTGACTACTACTGGTATACTAATAATTTGGGATAAAATTCCTTCACTACCCCTGTATTTTTACATTATTTCCTTTCTAATGGAAAGAAAGTCTTTCCCCAGGGGAACTTTATCACTTGAAGATGCTTGTTTTCATACATGTTCCTAATAGATCTACTTCCTTTCCTAGGATATTAAGTTATGACAATTAAAATAGGCCAGTATTTTAATATGATAAAATTGATATGTTTGGTATCTTACCATTCTAGAAATAAAAAACACCATTAGAGTCATAACATGGAGTGTATACCTTGGCGTGTTTCATTTTTTCTCTGCTAGGAGATTAGTGGAAAATAAGCGCTGTAAATTAAATTTTATTGCAAAATTATCTTCCGATGTTCAGCATTGAAGATAATATAGAGTGATAAGGCTGGGGTGGATTTTGCATAAGGCAATTACAGCATGAAGGCTACAAATCTGAATGAAAATTTGCTCAAGTTTTCCTATAATCTGTAGAAAACTTCATTTTGAAATGTTTAAAATTGTCTCGTTTTATGCAGGTAATATTATACTTAAGGTATATTGCAGTTTGAAAGCAGCATTACTGAATGGTTTTAGTGACCATTATCAGTGAGAGGTACAAAAAAAATACATATTTTCTCATACTTGGAAAATTATCACTTCAAAAAGTCTCTCTGCTACTGGAGTTTCTTCTCTTAAGCTTGCTTTATCCAGTGAAACCATTTTCTCTTTTTAAATAACTATTTCCCAAAATTAGGATTAAAGTGTCCACTTGTGTATTTCACGCTCACCTTGGCACATGTAAGGAGGGACTTCTATTCCAGATCTTCATTGTATAATTATATAGCTGGCCCTTGTAGCTTTATTTACACCTCAGTTCCTGAGTTTGGCCTTTACATAGTAATTACAAACAGATAAGAACAAAGACATTGTTCTTGAATTGTGTAGAAAATTGGTTTGAAAGGGCCTTCTACAAGTAAACTTGAAGAAGAAAATGTGAGTGTTTGCATATGCACAAACATACATGTGCCCCCACCCGCCCTGCAAACTCCAGTTCATATGTGTCATCTGGCCTTGTATTCTCCTTCTCCACAAATCCATCAGGGCTCATTTGGTGGGTGTCTGATATGAACAAATTAGTGTCACAAGGTACCAGAGTGATGGAGACAGATTACAGTTGTGTCAGCATTGAGACTCCATCCCAAGAAATTGAACATCCAATAGCATTATACATCAGAAATTATTAAAGGGATATTCATTACGTGATGTATATAGAGAATCCTGTCATCCTTAAGAAAGAAAGCAATCCCTTTAATAAATAGTAGCCTAAAAAGGAAAAAAAAAGAAAAAAACACAGTTTTCCAGAAGAAGTTACTTTTTACTTCATCCAGGGAGCTTGGAAAAGATGTTATTGATTGGGCACACAAAAATACTTAGCAAATACTTATCATAGGCTTACCATTTAACCATTACTTTAGGCATTTCATCCAGCTAAACTGACTCTAATGCCATCATGAATGAAGACTGTGGAGGTTTCTCAAGATGAAAACAGCCCATTAAGAAGTGATCTGAACCAGTTTCGAGAAGCAGAGCCTGAGACCTGGTCTGTGAAACTTTGGCTAGGAAAAAGTTCCCTCAGCGCTGGGCATATACCAGCTCCACAGGCCCCAACTTTATTAGTGTGGAGATAAGCTGATTAGGTCTTGTCAATCAAAGGTGCCCATATCTCAATTGAGAGACACACACTCTCTCAATTTTTCTCTAAGCATTGAAGCAGGCAACAAAGAGAGAGATGTGTGGTATGCATCCCTACGGTTGTCGCCATGCAGGGTGCAAGGGTCCTGTGATGATGTGATGACTGTATTAAAGAGTACATCAATTTGTTTTAAAGTGTTTTGATTTTTTATGGTGGCATTAAGAGAGAGAACATTGTGGTTGCAGCTTTACTAGAAAGCAAAGAGTTCTAGAAGAAGAAAAAAAAAAAGTGTCTCTTTGAAGCCTACCAGGGCTTTGAATCTTGCTGTGCCAATGGGCGCTTAAGTGCTCCTGTAACTGGCAACCTCAGATCCACCATCAGCTTAGGAACTACCTTCCTCTCCAAATTATTCATTTAGAGGAATAGGAGGAAATGTTTAAATTGACCTAAGTGATATTAATGTTTATCAGCCCCAAGGTTTTATTTATTTTTTTTCTAGAGGATTTAAGATTTTGGGTGAACACACGACCTGTAATGATGATAGTGACGTACCTTGATTTGGTTGTAAAGAAAGAAATGCTATTAAATGTTCCCCAAGCACAGATTGGGAGCATTGCTCCACTGAATTGTTTTAAACACAGTAATGAATCCCTTGCTTTACATACCTGGAAGATAAATCTGACTAATAAATATAAGCCTGTCAAAATCGAATTTGGTAGAGCTTCAGCTTGAGACCTCATCTAGTCAGTATTAAGAAAAAGATAGAGCGATGGTGTAGGGGGAAAAGCTGGCCTTTTGTTCTTCACATCTCAAGTTTGTTCACTGCAGGCCCCTTTCGCACTTCAAATGCAACAACAGAAATAAGCCCTTCCTGTTCTTCCCTCATCCTACACACACACACACACACACACACACTCTCACACTCTCACCCAGTGCTGCTCTCCTGCATGCCCCCCCACACACACACACTCTCACCCAGTGCTGCTCTCCTGCATGACCCACCCCACCCCCCACACACACACACACTTACCCAGTGCTGCTCTCCTGCATGGCCACACACACACGCACACACACGCACATGCACACGCACACACACACACTCTCACCCAGTGCTGCTCTCCTGCATGGCCACGTTGCCACCGTGGATTATCTCTTCATCAGCTATTCTTCCCATCACTCCATCCATCTCCCACTGACCAATCAGTCAGCCCTCTTATGAAAGACCAGTGCTTGTTTCAATAAAATGTGAATTCCATACACACAGACCTACAGCCATTCTAGATGTTGCTTGTCACAGAACAGAAAGGCATTTGTGCTCCCCAGACTTGAATATCTTTACTTGGATATCTTTACTAGGCGTCCTATGAGAAAAACAAAGATTTTAGGAGATGAAGGCAGGGTTACTAATAGTATCTGAAATGGAGAAGGTATTTCATTAGACAGAGCGCACTCAGTGATAAGTGTGAGTACCACACACGTGAGTGTGAACAAGCTTGTGGGTACTTAGAAAGATATGTTTAGCTTTTAAGACATGTGAGAGGAAAAACTGGTTTGTCACAGGTTCTCTACTGACCCAGATAAGGGTAATTGCGGTGATGATTCTGTTCAAAAGACTGTGATCGAGAAGTATCTTCTCAATTGGTTAGACCAAGGTCAGTGATGCTTAGAAATAGGTGTACTTTAACATATACAGATTTTCATATATTCATATGTATATATTCATACATATACTCAGAATATTTTCAGGAAGACATTGTATTAACTAGATTTAATAGCAATAAGGTCTCTGGAATACTCACTGTTTTTTTTTTTTTTCCTAAGAAAAAGTTTACATGCAACTTTCCAGAAATATCTTTTTAAAAAAAATACATATTGATGCATTCACCTATTGGCTATGTGTATCTTTCTCTTGTGGGAAGAACTTGATTAAGCATTTTCTTATTGCTCAGCTTTGTAGCTTAATGTTACTTTTTCAGAGAAGACTCTCCTGACCTCTCCATTGAAAGATTTACCTTCCTTTTGTTTGAGGCCCTCCTTCATAGCACTGACCCTAATTTATAAGGATTATCCGTAACTCATTTTTCACTTGTCTTCTCCAGAAGAATATAAGCTTCCTGAGGGGCATTTTGTTACATGATTGAAAGAAATGAGCATCTCTATTCTTTTATTACAAAGGAAAGTGCTTATTTCTGGAAGTTTCCCACTAACCTTTAGCATTATAAGAACTATAGCCTTTTCCCAGACCACTCTTAAGGAGATATATTGTGGCTATGTGACATTTAAGGATTTGCCTTTGTCTCTCACTGGGCTGAAATTCTTAATACATTCAAGTAGTTCTGCCAAAAATGCCATTGTGTTTGTGGGTTTTTTTCTTTACCAATATTACATTTTCTCAGCAAAGTGGTAGTTAAGAAAAGTCTACTCCACTTAAGCTAGTCTACCATGCAGCAGTATACTCATTAATAAGCATTTGGTGGTAGCATTTTAAGCCAATAATGAGTATGGATTCGCTTTTAACTTATTTGCATACTTTTGTGTTGAGCTTTGTTTTTCTCCACTATTTACCAAGAATGATTTCATAAGTGTACTTTGGTAGTTGTTTTTAGGCTGTGAAATTGATGGTGGAAATTAGGTTGCAGTATAATAAATGTTGCCTTATAATGAATTCAGGTATAATGTTCACCGAAATCCATGGGAAGAAATGGTTGAATTTAAGGGCATTTGCTTTAGTAGCTTTGACTTGTGTAAACCTCAGTTTTCCACTTATTTATATGCTAAGTAGAACGTATAACCATTTCTCTTTTGCTGCTTTTAAGGCTATAACAAATATTTAAATTAGCCAACATTAAACTGTCAGCCTCTTCAGTTCAGAGCAATGATTTCAGAAAATTAATTTTTTTTTTATTTAGAAGTTTAACTCAAAAGAGAATAAGATATTTTGGCATGATTCTCTGATCACTGATAACTGAAAAAATGTTATTTGAATAACATTGGTAATTCCACTCTGAAATAGGTCATGTTTAGAATCAGCATTTGAAAAAGCCTCCTCTAAAAAACAGTCCTCAAAGCGAGAATTTAGGGATCCCTTAGAAATATATAGAAGAAGAGTACAGGCTAGAGACTGCTGGCTCTTATTCCCCTATCAGAAATATTGTCCACCAATAAATAAATAATTTTTTTGAGTTGCTTCAGTGTTTCACCTCCTTACGAATTAAAGAAAAAAAACTATTATCAAACTCTTTATGACATATCAGAATTTACCAATGCCACTAGACACCCTTAGCCCCAGAAACACTACTTTTTTACCTCATCAATGTAGAAGGAGTATTTTGAGTCACTTGATGAACTTTTCCTCAGGGAAAAAAAATTTTTTTAAATAAGCAATGTCAGATGCTTATTTTTCTACTTCTCAAATGACCTTTCAAGTAATTGTCATACAGAATATTCCTGAATTATAGCTAGTTTATCACAAGTAAACAGACATAACTTCTGACACTGGAGGTTTAAAGAATCATCATTAAACTACCAGAATTCAAAAGCAATGATGTTTTATTATTTAAAAATAATCCTTTTTTTGGTATTATTTCTTTAGGCATTAATACTTGTTCAAGAATTAGAGAACCATGATCTTCTGTTTCTTTATGTTTTCCTTTCAGTTCTGTTTTGCAAGTGTGTATTTTCAGAGACAAATATGAAATATATTTAGGATAATTCAGTAAATACTACCTCCGTTTGATTTTCTTTTAGCTTGTTACATTTTGTTAAGTAACAAATACTAGATAATTTCCAGAAATGAAAGGATTTAGAAGGCAGTTTTGTCTTTGTGTGTGTGTATGTATGTGTGTGCATGTGTATATATAACTATATAAAATAGACTTTCTTTTATAGCAACATCTAAGTATCTCTTGATTCAGATAGTTTTATCATAGCAATCGCATGTTGTAGGGAGCTCTTTTGTACCATTAATAACAACTAAAACAAATCATCTTTTTAAGGGAGAGAAAAAGAGAGAAGAGGGAAAAGGTGGAATTTGAAAGGGCGGGGGTGGAAATCTGTTCCTATTCCTTCCCTGAGGCTGAACTGTTTATCAGTCTATCCTCATTCGATAAAAGTGAATTTTATAATAAAATTTTCCCTAATCGGGCACTGTCAGTGGAGGTGTCTTATCGCTGAGAGGAAAATGACACCGATCCTATCGGAAAACAGAAACGATGTCACCATGTTCCCAATCACGGCTCTTCAGCCCCCATATCTACCTTCTCCACAAACACCAAGCAGTGCTTTTTTCATAAGAACATCAAAACCCAGCAAAGTCATTAAAATTGCACCCGCGTAGAGTTGCAGGGACCAGCCGCACTAGCGCAAAATGGGATGTGGGAAAACAGACTCTCTAAATGTGCTAATTCCATTGTCACGTGTTTACGGCTTAATTTTAATCAGTTAAAAAAGCCACACATTGCAATAAATTGGCATTATCTTCTGTGACACCAGAAGACACAGTTGGTTCAAGGATTTAGAGGGTCACTGGCAACAGTATATAGTATTACAGACAAAGTATTTTTACGCTTGAACTACGGTAGCTAAGGTACAATCCCCAGTTAAGGCTGCAGACAAAGACTATAACCGACATTGCACTAGGTTCAGCTCACAGACCACCTTCGTCCTTGGATGGACTTTGTATGCAAAACAAAGAATTTCAAGAATTTTTAACAGAGTAATTTATTCATCATATAAAGAAATTTTAAAGTAGCCTTTCAGTGCTGTAGCTTCATTGCATTCTTGGCAGCCGACCAAATGGTCTTTCCCTAGGTCCTCTCAGTAGACTTGTTTTCCAGTCCTGATGTTTCATTGACTGTGTTTACATTGACCATTCGACTTGGGAGCCTAAACAAAGATACATTAACACGCTTGAGGAAATGCAAACAGAAAATAGTGTCATTGACCATTGTTGAAGGCCAACAATGAAAGACTGTCTCTAATGGTCTTAATTTATTAATGTCAAATTAGCACCCATGTATTTTTACACAGTTACGTTCAGAAATTACTGAAGTAGAAACTACTGGCAAACTTAATTTTAATTTGTTCCAGGGCGTTGTTCTTTGGATATACATATCTCTATGTCAAAGCAGAATAATCCCTTGGACATGGACTGACTATTCTGCATAAGAATATCTGGGAGTAATTTTTAGACAAAAAGATTTTGTTTTCCATGGCAAACTATAAGATATCACTTCAGTTCTCTGATATTTCAGCTTTGTAAATTGCCAATACATTTATTAATACAACATGGTTTTAAAACATTAGGCATCATCAAGTTTATTTTAAACAGTGATTAAAATGTCTACAGAAATGCTGGGAATTGTCAAACCTCTATGGTTTGTGAAATAATTGTGGGTGAAAAAAAATCTCAATTTCACCTTGAAACTAGTTTTGTTTTTTTTTAATTGACATATCTGACCTTGAGGGAGGAAAAAATAAATCAAGTGCAGGCACGACTTTTATGGAGTGAAAGAGCTTTGGAATTAAATCATTTGGCAGTGACTGCAAAAAATAAACATTTGTGTGGCTTTTGTTTTAATTCTGTTTAGCGCTTTATTGATTTCTTTATACCAGAAGCAATAGAAATAAAAGATGAAGTAATAGTGAACCAAACAAATAATTTTTCAGTGCATTGTGCTTATCTTCACTGTTTAGTTTTCTATAGTCAGTGTCAAATTGATCAGACCTCTGCTGTGTGATTGAAGTTCATTTTTAAAAAAACAAAAAACAAACCTCACATTGTGCGTTAAAATGGTTAAGTTGTAGTGTCACTGAAACAGTTTTTCTGATTGTACTCACTTTGCCACAGAGGCTGGCTGAGTTACTCTACTTCTTCCATGTTTAAACAGCTTGAGTAAATTTACAGGGTCACTTTTTTTTTTCTTTTTAATAATAGAGAAAAGGAATGAGTGCAAATTTTGAGCACCGGTCTTTTCTCTGCTGGGATTAGCAGCCTGCTCTGCGTGAAGGGAGGGAAAAGTTGGGAGTATATGTAAAGAATTTTCCTGTAGGATAGCTCTTGGTTTTTTAAAGGAGACACTCACGAAAAGTAACAGGGAGATGATTTGGGTACAATGGAATGCTGGGGTTTGTCACATCTAAAAAGATAGTTTCATTGATTTTGCTCAGACTTTATGAGTAAAGACTGTGTGTCTTTTGTCAAAATTTTTTTCTCTCC
The DNA here is from genome assembly GCF_001704415.2 of Capra hircus. Lineage (NCBI taxonomy): Eukaryota > Metazoa > Chordata > Mammalia > Artiodactyla > Bovidae > Capra > Capra hircus. The sequence goes on along the minus strand of NC_030833.1, from coordinate 18,908,186 downwards.
TTGTCTTTTTTATTTATTTTTTTCTTTTGAGAATTAATTTACATTTTTGAATATGTATGTGTGTGTGTGTGTATATATATATATATGATATGTATTTTCCTTATTGTACATTAATGTTAAAAAGGTTGAGGGAGATGATTGTTATGTGCTGCCTTGAAGGGAACAGCACCTTCTCTGTAGCTGCTGGAAATCCATAGGATGTGTTGATTAAAGATTTATGGATGGCAATGTATTTATCAAGTTCGTTCATGATATAGCAGAACAGAGTTTATTCAGCCTCCCATCGCCTGTACCGTAAAATAATAGGCCTCTGTTTAATTAGCCTAATACAATTGTTAAATTGAAATAATGTTTCTGATTTAAAACATGTAATGCATGTACTTAGGGTCTTTTTAGGGAAAGATTATTTTAAAAGAGATTACAAATCACAGTGTCATATGCTATGCTGACAGGAAGCAACTATTGAAATATTAACTCAGCCACAAAACACCAGGTTTCTTTAGATTTTTGGCAGTGGAGCAAATAGAAAAATTTCAAACTTGTTTAAAAAAATGTAATGCTTCATGTTGAATGAAAAAATTTTTTTATCTGTATGTTTAACTTATTTTCAGCTTAGTTTCACAAATAACAGTGAACGTCATGATGTAATAGAAACAGAATTCTTTTATGTGTACCTCTCGTTTTTAAAACCATATTATATTTTTTAACTCTACTTACAACTACAAAATTGAGTACTTTCCCACATCAGTTAATGTTGTATTATACTTTTCTACACATAGGCTGCGCCATTGAGCCACTAGTCAAAGAAATATTTCTTGAACTGCCTGTAGTGCATGGACATGGAACATAGAGCAAATGGTAATGAAAAAGACCAGCTATTAGCTTTTTAAATGTTTGTTACTCTAATTAATATAGGAAAAAGGCATATTTTGATATAACTAACATTTTTGGAATAAGATATTTTCTAATAATTTTAGATTTAATGCTTTTTAAAAATAGTTATTCTTTCAAGTATTACTCAGTATTTTCTACAGATATTAGTAAGTATATAAGAAAAACATAAATCTAGAAGAAATACAATTTTTAATTTAGATGCATGATATCATTTTAGTATTTTTTAATTGACTGAGGACTATCTCAGATTTATTGTAATTTAAAAGGTAAACACTTTTAAATAACTTTGAAGTGTCAGATAATAATTAACATAAATATGTCCCTGGAAATTTTACATTGAAATCTAACTATTTAACTTTCATATCTATATAAGAAATGTGTGAAGTCCACACATGTGGTGTTTCTCTTCTAATGGAAGAGAAATTATTCAGTAAATCTAAGTAAGAGCAGTTAACAAACTGTTATGCATTATGAATAAATATTGCCTTTTCCTTTTAATTTTCATTCATATTGAGACTAACTGGCATATGAAAAACTGTAGTAATATCTCTATTGATTTTTGTTCTTTGATTCTAAAATATATTAAAATAATAGATTTCAAATAGTATTTGAAACTATACTACATTTCAACCTCAATGTTTCTTAACTTGCATATGTTAGAAAATAAAATTTTAAGTATAACCTAATATTTTTGTTACAAATATGAGAAAACTAACTTTTATATATAGTTTACATATATATAACTAAATCTGATGTCATCTTTTGATCTTTAAGTTTTGTGGCTCTGCAGATTCTGAAAGCAGAGTGCTCAGGGACGATTTCTTTGCATAAATTCATTCATTTTGTGTAAATCTTTGTTTTCTTAATGACCTTGAGAAAAGTAAGCTATTGTTCACTGTTAATGCAGAAGTCTGGGACTGAAAATTTAAGCAATTAATATTATAATTAATTGATGGCAAAAGTTCTGGAAATATCATTGTAGTTGGCAAATGCAACTCCTACTTGCATCCCGAGTTCCCAAGGCTTTGCATGGTCCTACTCATAAACACTTCCCTAGATACCCTGTTAATTCATATGTGAATCTTCAAGGGAAAGTTTCTGGAAAGTATGTTCAGCAGCCAGTTACTTGTTCAGGAAGTCTTTATTGTTTATAAGTTGTTTATAAACAAATTTTGTTTACACTGAGGCTGACTCACTGCCAATTTGGCCACAGTATCTCGGTTTATCATAAAAAAAAAAACCTTACTTGGATCAAATAAAAATCCTTTCTATGTAGTACAACATATGTTTGTAAAACACCATATTTATAGCTTATAATATGATTTATTTTATAAAATATGGTTTTCTTAGGAATATAACTTTTCACCAGTTCATGAATTCATAAATGAATGTCAGCTCTATTTTTCATTACCAAGAATAATATCATGTGAAAATGTATTATTGCTTCCATTTATATCATCTTAATTTTACTAAGAAAAATAAGTCTGATATTAACCACATTAGAATTAACAGCATGATTTGAAATTTACAGCATCAGATTAACATGTATTTCATTTCTTAGTTTATTTTTTATAGTTAAATGTTGTTTTCTGATGGTAAATAGAGTAAAATACCCTGATGCTGGGAGAGATTTGAAGGCAGGAGGAGAAGGGAGTGGTAGAGGATGAGATGACTGGATGGCATCACCGACTCAATGAACATGAGTGTGAGCAAGCTCTGGGAGATAGTGAAGGACAGGGAAGCCTGGCGTGCTGAAGTCCATGGGGTTACAAAGAGTCCGATACAACTCAGTGACTGAACAAAAACCACAACAATAGGTATGAAAGCAAAAGTAGTATAATTGTGGAAAGATGATTGTTCTTGTAACTCAGACTATGTTCTAGGAATCCGCCAAATTGGATAATTGATATTGTTAATCTGTTACTTGTCAAATACCTCTATGGTATGATTTGAGATACCCAGTAAGTGCTGTATTGGTGATTTGTCCAAATCCAGGACTAACACAGTTATTCCAAAGTGTATAGTATTGTATTATAGAACATGTCTCTCTGTTAATGACTAGATTACCTGGGTCTTTCTGGAAAAGAGGGCTGTTTTATTAATAAATGAAGATGAGTACTAAGGATTAGCACTTAGATAGGCACACATCTATGCCCCCCAGAACTAGATTGACCTTTATTTAGGTATTACTGCATCTTAAAATGGCTGGATTGACTTTCACTATCTGGCGGTTATGTTTGTTACCATCTCACTTAAAATAAGGCTGTGTTGTGTACCCGAAATTCATCATGGAGCCCAAGGTGGTATTTCATAGCTATTTTAGAGCAGCTGAAACTGAAGTATCAAGGGAAATATGCTATACACATTAAGATGCTATGGCAGAAGGGGAGGAGAGGTATGTGGTCTCAAATATAAGCACCATATTACAAGTCTCAGAAGGAATTACACAGACCAGGATGTGATGGAGATTTTCATATTAGCAGCTCTGTACTCCAGGTATGGAGCCAAGAGAGTTGTTTACTAAACAGTGGGAGATAATTCTCCTTTGAGAGGTTGGAGATTTCTAAATAAGATCCCTTGTATGTGCTTGGTGGCTGAAGTCATGTCCGACTCTTTGCGACCCCATGAGCTGTAGCCTACCAGGCTCCTCCGTCCATGGGATTTTCTAGGCAAGAGTACTGGAGTGGGTTGCCATTTCCTTCAGGGGATCTTCCCAACCTGGTCTTCTGCATTGTAGGCAGACGCTTCACTGTCTGAGCCACCAGGGAAGTCGATCCTATAGCATTGCCCAACAGCTAAAAATTACCAGGTACGTAAATGGCAACCCACTCCAGTACTCTTGCCTGGAGAATCCCATGGATGGAGGAGCCTGGTGGGCTATAGTCCATGGGGTCGCAAAGAGTGGGACACGACTGAGCGACTTCACTTCACTTCACTTTAAATGCCATATTTTACTTACTTATATTATTTATTCAGTTTGGGGATTATCAAGGCTTCATGCTTTCCCTCCTGCTTCCTATAACTCTCCTTTGACCACCTCTTCTCTGTGCTTCTCTTCCATGGAGCAGGCGTACTCAAGAGTGGAAACTCACATAGGTTCATTAGATGCCTTCTAGAAATGAGAAGGGAAGCAACCATTTGTTGAATGCCTTTTCTGACCCGAGCACACACTTCATTCAGTCTTCACAATAATCTTAGAAGGTTTTGTTACAAACAAGAAAACTGAGGTCCAGAGAAGTTAAGCTCTCAGCCTAAGTGAAGGACCATCTGAAGTCTTTACGTTTTTTTTCATCTTCCTATGCTAAAGATAGTGTTTCATTCTCCTAGCTGACTTCTAGTATAGAAAACAGAATTGAAAGGTAGGCTGGAACATCTCTTGGGTTCATGATTTGAAGGCAGAGGTTAGCATTTTGCCCTCTCCACAGAGCTAACCCCCATAGCAGTGTTATCTATAATGCTGCTGGCTAATATCTGTACCTTGGTGAGTATGAGCGCTGACTAGCAAAGAGGGTATCCAGGGAAAACTTCGGAAGGTGGTAATCTGATGTTGCTATGAGCGCACTTCTGAATGTGGGTAAAAAACCAAATCAGTACCACCTGGGTGCTTACTAACAGCACAGCTTCCTGCGCCCGGATGTTAATTGACCAGATCAGAATCTCTGGAGGTGTGGCCCAGGCATCTTTACTTCTGAGAAGTAACTTCTGGTGTTTCTGAAGCATCCTAACTTCTGAGGCTTATTGCTTTCTTGTATGAAGCATGTATGAACCTGAGAGAGCCTATGCTTTGAAACTCCATGAGCTTCTCTGCAAAGTCTGCTTTTCTCTGGAGAATTGTCTTTTCTCTGCAAAGTGTCCATTTAGTACCACCAATTGCCTGCATTTTGGTGCTGAAACACTCAAAGACATAATTAAGGGAATTTCTTCTTTAAAAGCTTGCTTTAAAAGCTTACTGCCCAGTATCTCATACCATTATATGGCTTGTTTATTTGTTGGTCCTTCTTCAAATATGAAGTGAAATGTTGCCCTGAACAGCATCATAGTAAAATATAAGAATTATCTTCTGTGAAAAATGAAGTCAGGGCATACATCTGGGAATCCAGCAGACTCTCAACTGCCTGTGTACAAAAATGTTTTTTAAGTTTGAAAACAGATAGCTGCCTGAAGGTCGCATATTTAAGGTCAGTTTCCCTGTTTCCTTCATTTTTGCCCTGTGGCAAAGCAAGGAAAGACTTCCAATGGAAGAAAAAGAAAAGAAAACCCAATACTGGCACTCCCAATAGTAAGGGGACAATAAAGAGTGAGCCTGGAATTTCTAATCATTTGGCTATTGGAATATTCTAATTTTCAGTTCGATAAATTAGCATGCAATATATTTCAGGTTGAAAGTTCCATGAACGTTGACCATATTTTGGGACATAAGCCAAAAAGTGTAGTACCTTTAATGAAAGAAAATATTTAAAGTATTTAAAATTCAAAGTGAAGCATTGTTTGCATAACAACCTGGGTGTCTCTGTGCAGGATATTTCTCTGAAGAGGCTAAAATGCCAGCTGAATTTTTATCTATTTTCTCACCAACTTCTGGTGTCAGTAAAGGAAGTCAGCACATTTTGTCTCTTCGAAGTTATTGTCTGCCTTTGAATTTTTTCGTGTTCCTCCTTCCTGGTTTCTGCTGAAAGAACCAAGGTATAAGAATTAATAAATAATAGACTAATAATAACAGTTCTGGCAAACATTTATTGAGCAGTTATTATGTGCCAGGTGCCATGTTAGAGAGTTTACGTAGATTATTTCCTTCAATTCTGAAACAGCCCTATAAGTAATATTATCCTTCCTTTACAAATGAGAAAATCAGCAACCAGTGCAACTAATATCAATGTTTATCAAGCATTTTTTGTGTGCTAGGTACTGCCCTGCGCTATTCCCTGTTATCTTAATCTTCAAAACATTCTGTCGGTGGTAGATGGGCATTTATTTTTATTTCACACATGAGGAGACTGAAGTTGAAAGATGAAGCGGCTTATTCAAAATGACATTAACTGCCAGATATTAGAGTTTGCATGGCCTCTTGATTACTCATTCTACTTGATATTTGTCCTAAGCGACATGTAAACTATCTTCCCATCTTATTTATTCTTTCCATGTTTATACTCCGAAGAAAATACTAGTAATGTCTCATGTATCCAGTGACCCATCTCAAGGAAATGTACTCTTTTCTAGGGGACAACACTAACCTTGGAAAGATATCTTAGGATGCCTTAAAAAGAAAAAAAAATCCACAACAAAAATGCATTATTTGGTAATGGTTGAGAGCATGTGTTTGAATCAGGCTTTGGTTTAAGTCCTGCTTTACTAGCTGTGTAACTTTGGAAAACTGATCTCTCTGGCTCAGTTTCATCATCAGTAAGATGAAAATAACGATAGCATTTTGTGTACCTAGTTAGTGCTCAGTGAAAGGTATCGGGGTGAGTGCTGTTGATGTTATTCCTCCATTTAAGTCGTTTAAAAAGTTCATTTTTGCAATTCTTTAGTTGTTTGCTTATTTTATTTCTCAACCCTCAGCAGAAGGGTTAAATTAAAGTAAGAAGGCTAGACACCGTAAAATAAGAGAATTACTGTTAAAGAAAGAGTCATAAAACTGTCTTTAAACAATCAAATAATGGTTGCTTGTAATCATAAATTTAAGTCAATTTAAAAAATGGAAATATTCTCTATTCTTTGTTCAAGGAGACAATGAAGTGTATTTTAGAAATTTCTCATTAATTAATCAAATAAATGTTTGTTGCTTGAAGTTAAATCAGTTTTAATTATCTGGAAAGTTTTCTTTCCTCAAATACCCTGTTTCACTACAATGCTAGATAAATTAGTTGTTACCCAAAGTCTGTGGTGCTTTAAGTTTATTAGGGGTGACAGACCCAAAATGCTACAGGGTTCACACGTGCAAACCACGTAACATAGTGAGTTGAGCTTGTCACAGCTGATCTTGAGGGAGCATGTCCCCACCTAAAACCATTTGGTGTTTAAAAACATCGTGCTGGCCAAAGAGATTTGCCTGGAGCCGGCATTCAGCTCAAAGTTCATGACCCCCTGGAACAGATTGCGTTCATGGCCACTCAACTAGCTGTGTGTATGTTCACCCTGGAATCTGCTCCACTACCTGAAAAGTCTGAGTACCTTAGGAGTCAAGACTAAGCCTAAGACCTCTTTATGTCCTGCTTCCTTTCCTGCCCAGTACCTGCATTTGGTGGCTATGCAACTCTTGCTGATGACACCGGGAGTGTTTACTAGGGGTGGGGGTGATGGTGGAGGGGGGTTACATATGCATGAGCTCCACCAAACAACGTCCATGAAATTGTTTCATTGGTACACATAAAAAGACAATGATGTTCATATGTTTGGTGAAGATTTTTCAAGAAACAAAAAGGTAACATTAGAGCCCAAAGGAGATTGTGTCTCCTGTGCTGTTTACTCCTAACTGGGAGGCAGCACAATATAAGTGGAAAGACCATGGAATCAAAAAGAGATCCAGATTTTCATTCCCACTTCATCATGTTCTGTCCTTGAGGACAGATTTAGGATAATTATTCATTCTCTGCTTCCTCCTGCTCCTAAAGATCTTGGTATTTTCCAGCAAGCTCGGTAAGAAGTGCATTAAAAATGTATGTTAGTTGAGGTAGATCCAAGATCTAGTTGTGAAACGACCTTCGGAACATACCTGTCATATTGCCTAAACGAGTGAAGCAGTAATTCCTATTCCAGTAAACCCTACAGCTCCTTCAATGTTTCCCCCCTTATTTTAAATGAAGTAGAGGTAATGCCAGCATCTACCTTACTTTTGGTTTTGTACTTAAACAATGTTCCCCCAGAGCTTCAGGATATGATAAATTGTTGAAGTATTCAATTTGTGTGTGTGTGTGTGTGTGTGTGTGTGTGTGTGTAACCTTTCATTTTCATCAATCTCATCAGGTTCCTAGGGAATACTAGAGTTGTTTTTTTTAATACTAAAGTTTTAATTCCACTTTATATGAGTTACTTAAATTACAGTACTCATTGTATTCTCTGAATCATCGGTTCCCAGGTATCTGAGGTTAAAAAATCAAATAAATCAGGTGACGAGTACTGTTTTAGGCACTGGAAAGAGCATGAATCTAATAGGCAAGACAGTAAATAAAATTGGTGAGCATAGTGTAGAAAGATGCATTGGGTGAAGGAAGGTTTCAGTGTCCTGGTCTAATTTTGGAGATTCCGAGGTGAGCAAAGGAAAACACCAGATGAATCTGACTTGGCTGGCAGTTAACTGTCTTGCTAAATTCTTTGTGTGGCATTCCCCAGTCTTAAACCCCGATATTTGCATTTTCTCCTTGAAAAGATTTAGCTCAACCGTTTCATTTTAAGAGATAAAATAATCACGTACCTGATGCGTCAGGTGGCTGTTCCACGTTTACCCAGCCATTTAGGGGCAGAGGAAAGATCTAGATTCCATAGCACTGTTGTACTTTGCTTCACTAACATGCAATTTCCATGACCACAGGGACCTTGTATGGTTTGCGCACCACTGTATATCTCTTTGGTGCTAATAGTAGGCACTAAATAAATATCTGTAGAATGAATGATTGATTTCTCTCTTGAGATTTCACAGCCTAAAAATCTTTTTGCTTTCCTTCACCTAATGATGTCTTTTCCCTTGGCACAGAAAACTGATGAAAGTTGGGTCGTGTTCCTGTGGCTTGTTTTCACTTTCCGGTTTACTGATAGATATAACTTATGGATCTTTTCATTATAATCTTTGTAGATGTTTTCATAAATGTACAAATCAAGACATTCTTCATGTGCATTTAAATATCACTGATGCTTGCCTTCTCTTTACAAGAGTGCATTTTGATAACAGACAGAGGTACAGCAATTTTCTGCTTCCTGCAATAAACGATTGTTTGTATCCATCATGTTTTCAAGACTGTTTGGTTCATCTTTGTCCATGATGTGTGTGCCCTCCAGGGAAACATACTGGCTTCATTTTATAGTTCAGTTTAATTAATGCCATCTTCATTTAAATTAGAAAAATTTAAAGTAATTACAGAACTAAATTACCTTTCTGTTTATGAAATTAATGTTTAAGATATAACTTGAAGGATAGCACTCTGTTAGTCTCATGATTATTTATGAAGATACAGTCATAAAATCATTTTATTGCTTTGTTTACTTTCTAGGCAGCCCTGGAACTATTTAAGGCCATTCTGCTTGATAAACTTCACAGTTTTACCACTTAGATTGTTCTGTTCAATTAATGCTGTTGCATAATTTTCAGTGATGTCTTCTTGAAGTGAATTTTTACACTTACCTGTTTATTGTACAGCAAAGGTTAAACCTCTCAGAGTATTCATGATGATTTTCCTCTGTTCATTCTATATATTTATCTTTTGCCTATCCCCATCCTGTTTCCTCTGAAAAGACCAGAACTTCCCATTTCTGCTCATTAACAGCTCTTTCTTACCTGTATTATATATGCATATTATTTTAGCATACATTTAATTTCCCAACCATTTCTGAGTAGCTAGTAGGTACGGTGCACTGACCTGACATTCAGGTGACACTCATATTTAATAGGCTCAGAACTGTGCCATTTTCAAAATATAAACTTTGGGATGTAAAGAAAATAAAATCTATTTCAAAGTGGAACTTTGGAATAAATATCAGACTCTCAAGAGTATTTTGAGGTGGGGTGTTGATTATTGTTACCTGTAATAGTAAAAATTTAATAATGCATTACGTTCATAATCAGAAGACTTAACAATAAGATGTTTCCTGGTAACTACATAAAGAAATACCTTGTCCTATCAGATCAATTCAGTTCAGTCACTCAGTCATGTCCGACTCTTTGCAACCCCATCGACTGCAGCATGCCAGGCCTCCCTGTCCATCACCGACTCCTGGAGTTCGCTCAGACTCATATCCATTGAGTCGGTGACGTCACCCAAACATCTCATCCTCTGTCGTCCCCTTGTCCTCCCGCCTTCAATCTTTCCCAGCATCAGGGTCTTTTCAAATGAGTCAGCCCTTCACATGAGGTGGCCAAAAGATTAGAGTTTCAGCTTCAACATCAGTCCTTCCAATGAATATTTAGGACTGATTTCCTTCAGGATGGACAGGTTGGATCTCCTTGCAGTCCAAGGGACGCTCAGGAGTCTTCTCCAACACCACACTTAAAAAGCATCAATTCTTTGGCGCTCAGCTTTTTTCACAGTCCAACTCTCACATCCATACATGACTACTGGAAAAGCCATATCTTTGACTAGACGGACCTTTGTTGACAAAGTAATGTCTCTGCTTTTTAATATGCTGTCTAGGTTGGTCATAACTTTTCTTCCAAGGAGTATGTGTCTTTTAATTTCATGGCTGCAATCACCATCTGCAGTCATTTTGGAGCTCCCCAAAATAGAGTCAGCCACTGTTTCTACTGTTTCCCCATCTATTTCCCATGAAGTGATGGGACCAGATGTCATGATCTTCATTTTCTGACTGTTGAGCTTTAAGCCAACTTTTTCACTCTCCTCTTTCACTTTCATCAAGAGGCTCTTTAGTTCTTCTTCGCTTTCTGCCATAAGGGTGGTGTCATCTGCATATCTGGGGTTATTGCTATTTCTCCCAGCAATCTTGATTCCAGCTTATGCATCATCCAGCCCAGCGTTTCTCATGATGTGCTCTACATATAAGTTAAATAAGTAGGGTGACAATATACAGCCTTGACATACTCCTTTTCCTATTTGGAACCAGTCTGTTGTTCCATGTCCGGTTCTAACTGTTGCTTCCTGATCTGCATACAGATTCCTCAGGAGGCAGGTCAGGTGGTCTGGTATTCCCATCTCTTTAAGGATTTTCCAGAGTTTGTTGTGATCCACACAGTCAAAGGCTTTGGCATAGTCGATAAAGCAGAAGTAGATGTTTTTTTGGAACTCTCTTGCCTTTTCGATGATCCAACAGATGTTAGCAGTTTGATCTCTGGTTCCTCTGCCTTTTCTAAAACCAGCTTGAACATCTGGAAGTTCATGGTTCACGTTGTGCTAAAGCCTAGCTTGGAGAATGTTGAGCATTACTTTACTAGCATGTGAGATGAATGCAATCATGTGGTAGTTTGAGCATTCTTTGGCATTGCCTTTCTTTGGTATTGGAATGAAAACTGACCTTTTCCTGTGGCCCATGGCCACTGCTGAGTTTTCCAAATTTGCTGGTGTGTTGAGTGCAGCACTTTCATAGCATCATCTTTTAGGATTTGAAATAGCTCAACTGGAATTGCATCACCTCTACTGGCTGTGTTCATAGTGATGCTTCCTAAGGCCAACTTGACTTCACATTCGAGGATGTCTGGCTGTAGGTGAGTGATCATACCATTGTGATTATCTGGGTTGTGAAAATCTTTCTTGTATAGTTCTTCTGTGTATTCTTGTCCTATATCTTAGTGCATAATATGTATAGGGAATGAATTGTACATATCTGGGAGGTATTTTTCAAATATTTTAGATCACGACATAGTAAGAAATACCTTTCGCATCACCACACATATTACACACATATACACATAACATAGCTGAAATGAATAGTTCATAAAAAGATACTTATCTTTTTAAGTATGAGTAATGTACACTCTTAACTCTGTATAGACAGAGAAGCCTGGTGAGCTGTAGTCCATGGGGTCGCAAGAGTTGGACACAACGTAACAACTAAGCCACCACCAATGCGCACTAATATTTTCTTAATCTTTTTTTTTTTTTTTAAGAAATTTCAGTCTTGATTTCTAAATTGATTTTATAGTCCATCTACAAAGTCACAGTCCACAGTTTGTGTTGGGGGTACACAGATAAATCTTCTTTAGTCCTAATTTACAGCTTGTATATTCTAATAAGAAACATAATGCATGTAGACAAAGAAACTCTTACTGAGGTATATAACATGTAAGTGCTATAAGATAATATTTCCCGAATATCCAACATTTATGAACCACAACCACAACATTCATCTCATCTATGTACTGCCATACAGTTTTATTTATTTAACATTTGTCTATCGATCAGCTTTAAGAAGATGGAAGTTTTTTTATTACCTAGCCTTGTCCTATGTGAAATCATGAGATAGATGCTCCAGTTTCTTCTAATACCTAAATACGTAAGTAATTGTATAAATACTAAAGTAAAAAAAGATTTTATGTACCACTGGCAGACCCCCCACTCTTTGGTAAATGGTTAAACACAAAGCATGTTACAGGGGTTTGGGAAGTTAAGTCTGGATTTACAGAGAGGGTAGCACTTGGGGGTGGGCCTTGAAGATGGGAGAGGTCACAAAGGAGAACATCTGCTGCGGATAGAGCACTGTGAACAAATGCACAGTGAATACAAAGTTGTTTGGGGAATAACAAAGTAGAAAGTTTAGCTACAGGCATTGAACACAGGTGGAGATTTGCAGGAGGTAAGGAAGGAAAGGCAGTGAGAACTTATGGGACCATGAACGCCAAAGAGGTGGGTCTTAATGTCATGGGCAGTTAAAAGCTATTAAAGGTATTTGAACAATGGGGTGATATAATGAAACCTATACTTAGGGAACATTATCCCAGCAATAGTGTGGGAAAGAAACTGAAAAGAAAGGACTGATTTGAATTATAATTTAATTTAAAAAATTGTGTTTTTAAGTCAGACATAGATCTTATGTCTTTGATTAGATTGAATAAACTCCAGCCAGTCAAGAATTGCAGGAGGATATAAGACAGGGAAGAAAACACAACCAGACCACCAGACCCACTCACTGTTTGACTTTCAGCAAATCATTTACTCATTCTCTATTTCTATTCTTTTTTTCAAATGGTATGAATAATGCCTATCCTTTCTCATAGACCTGCTGAGAAAAGCAAATGAAGAAAGTGTGAAACCCTTATGCAAATAAATGTAAATTAGCTTTCTTACTGTATTTGAAGTTTTTGAGCCAAACAGGTGAGCTGATAATGATTATGATTTAGGATAATTATGATTTAGGAGATGAGTCTGACCAGTGGCACATCACGTAACTCAGAAGAGAAAGAATGGTGAGGAAGAGCATTTAGGACAGTGTGGCAGCAGGCCATAGAAGTCTTAATTAAGCTTGAACTAGAGTTGTAGAATTAGGAATGAAGAAAAGAGGGCAGATGCAAGAGGCATCACTGAGGAAGACTGAACCAAGGCTCAGCCATTGGGCTGTAAGGACAGGCAGTGGGGAGCATGGGGTAAAGAGGGGGGAGGGGAGAGAAATTCTCGGTGGTTCCAGGTTTCCTTCTGAGTAAAAGGTGTGCCACTAACAGTAAAGGAGCATTGAAAGAAGGAATAGGTTTGGTGGTGGGGGGTGAGGGAAGACCCGAGTTTCAGGTATCAACAAGATGCTCAAGCTATACTGTTGAGCAGGCAGTTGGAATTTGAAGATTAAAGCTTAAGAATGAGGTTATAGCTGGATATATAGAATATAGACATAAATTGTCCTTGAAGTGATGATAGTTTAAGCCTGTGTGTTTCAAACTTTTGGCCTTTTAAGTGTGCTTAAAAGCTTTTTGCCATACTTGAGACCAATACTTGTAATCTTACTTGATATTTCAAAATCTATTTAAAATTAACTCACTTTTTAAAAGCATAGCCCATTCTAATTTATAATAATATCTATGAAATCTCTGAGTTTGATGTGATAGATATAGGTTTTTAAAATACCAATTAAAATAAACACACAATTAACTATATTTAATGATTATAAGATGCACATCTTTTCACAGTTTAACATTTCTGAAAGTAGGATGTTTTACCATTGATGGCATCATACAATCCCTTGGCCAGCCAGTGGTGGGGATATACTTCTCAGTATCAGCATATAAATCAACTTGGTTGTTATTCCTAGTGGCATGAGTGGAAAACTGCAGTCCCTCAATATTTCAGTCAGCAAACCACTTAAAGATCTTCAGAGAAATGAATATGGGCTTTAACTATTGTCTGAAAACCTTACTCTCTGGTACAAATAAGAAAGCACTAACATGGAGACTGGCAGAATGCGTATCAAGCACTATGGAAGAGAGTTCCAGTCGAAGTAGTTGAAGACACATGAGAAATGTCTCAGCCCCCATGCTCCTGATGGCCCCTAGGATATCCATGACTCTGAGCTGAAAAGTGGTTCGGAAGAGTTAAACATGATTGTGAGAAAACTTTAGGAAAATCTTCACCTGTTTGTTTTGCTTATATTGTCTCAGTGTGCTCACAAGAGTAATGTATTTAAAAAAAAAATCTCTCCATGTGAGAAATCTAAAAGATCCTTTTGGATGAGTATAAGATTAAAATGTTAAGTGATAAGAAAGCATTGTATTGTAATTTAATTGGCGGCCATTTTCAAAGTCATATATTTTAAATGGTGCATCTTACAGTGGACGCCGTCCAAGGTTAGATTAAACAAAGTATCCAAATAAAAAAAGTGGCAGCTCATGTTCCACTTAAAGTCATCTCATAAATACTGCTTTATAGAAGCACATTTAAGCCAGGGGGATACAGAAGATCACCAAGATAATATTTATACAGAAGAAAAGAGCCTTAGAATACTGAGGAAAGTCTGCATTCCATGGGAGAAAGAGGAGTCTGGGTGTGGAACTAGAGAGGGTTAGTGGATGACTCTAGGCAGTGCAGCGTCATGGAAGCCTGAGGAGAGTTTTTTGTTGTTGTTGTTCAAAAAAGAGAACTAGCTTAGAATAATTCAGTACCTCAGAAGACCTGGAGAGTATTCCGAAAGATAGAAAATGGTGGCCTTGAGGAGTAAGAGAACATGAATAGTGGAAAGTTGATCCTAGACTTCTCTTTTGAAGAAAGAGGAAGTAGAGAAATAAAAAGGTGATGATGGTAAAGGATCAGAATTAAAATTTCCCCCCCTTATACTCTAGAGCCCTGAGCATGTTTTGGGAACAAGAAGTAAGAACTTACAGAGTCAGAGTGATACCAACATGAAGCCAAGTAACTGCCCATCTCAGGACCTAGAAGATGTGCAAGGAGATGGAATCAATAGCGCATATTGAAGATATAACCTTAGAAAACAGAAATGCTTCCTCAGAAGCAGGAATGAAGGAAGAGGGAGGTAGAGTGGATTTTGAATAACATCAATTTTGAAAGGAGAAAACTTCAGAAGGAGTGCCATGATTCCAAACAAGAACCCCATTAACTCCCTGAAGGTGAAGAACAGGGTCAAGGGCTTAGAAGGAGGTGGAAAAGGCTCAAAACAGTTGTTGTAGGAAATGTCAAGAGGACTCAGCACGAGCTGAGTCAGACGTAGTTGAGTTGCCGTGAGCACCCAGCTGAGGTCTGGAGGCATGCATTTGTAGTGGGTTCACCAGTGTGGTTTCACAGGTCTCCCCAGGATTGCTTGGCAGTGCAGGAGTAGGAGCCAAGAAAGCAAACAGTGGAAAGTCAATGCCTGTTGAGAACTGGCCGAGTAGGAATGACAGGAGAACAAAGAGTAGCGATTGTAGGGGAGTAGCGGGTACAAAGTTGAAATGGCTCACCGTGGGAGGTAGGCCAGACGGGGAGGCAATGGGAGGCCAAGTCAGGGTGATGGACAGAAGGAAAGGGGGGCCCTTGGGTGATTGACACTCCCAGTGTACACAGAGAACCAGGAGGCAAGAGGAGGAAGGTGTGAATCCAGCTGGCTGAATGGAGATTTTGAGAACTTCAAGAGACTTTAAAAATACAGGACTTAGGATAATTATGCCCCAGAATTATAGATGTATATGTCTTCTTAAAGGGTAGTATATAGCCTAGTGCTTAATAGCAGTATATTTCTGTTTAAATCCAAGCCCAACTAGCATTTACGCACTCATTGTGTGACTGCTTTTTCCTTCCCCACGTCCACTCTGCTTTGTTGCTTGGATGACAGACTCTGTGTGGACCACACCAGTGAGCTCCCTTGCCCTCTGGGTTCCAATTAGGTTCACCCAGTGGGAAGCACTGGCAGGACACAGAACGCAGGTTGGCGTATGGATTCTCCCAGCTCTCTTCCTGTGATTACACTGAACTGGTTGCATCTGTCTGCAAGGCTGTTTCTTTCACAGTCCCTGCCCTCCCATCTTCAAGCCTAGCGGTGGCAACTTGCTCACTGTTAGCTTGCCCCAGGCTAATGTGCCCAGCCTTGTGGGTTTCCACACGTTTTAAATAGTATCTTTCTTAAAGATTTCTTAAATTACCCAATTTGATGATGTGGTCTATTTTTCTATTGGGACTCTGATAAAATCACCTTGGGCAAGTTACTTAGGCGTTCGGCCTCACTTTTCTAATCTGCAAGGTTGACATAATAATAGTACCTATGTCGTAGGTTTAGTAGAAGGATTAGACATGATACTGTAAAATCCTTACACAAAGCAAGGTGTATAATAAGCCCTTAATAAATGATGATGATGATGCAGGAGAGCCTCTGGAATTTCCATTTATCCAGGTATAGATTTATGGAGATCTATAGATTAGGGAAAGAATGTTTATATTAGCAAGTCACATTTTCTGATGTGTCCCTGTCAGTGGCAGAGTTGAAGAGACAAATTGGATGGAGAAGGAGAAACTAGCCATCTAATAGTGGCTTAGTCCCTCTTAGTCCCTCCTCCCAAAGTCATTTTAAATTCGATGGTTATTGTTTAGGTCAGTTGCGTTCGACTCTTTTGTGATCCTCTGGACTGTAACCAACCAGACACCTCTGTTCATGGAATTTCCCAGGCAAGAATACTGGAGTGGGTTGCCATTTCCTTCTCCAGGGGATCTTCTGAAGCCAGAGATTGAACTCATGTTCTCCTGCATTGGCAGGTAGATTCTTTACCACTGAGCCACCAGGGAAGCCCCTTCAGTTGATGATATCACATCTTAGTTGGTAGGAAGAAGAAATAGGCAAAATACTCACCATTACAATGGGAATATCTTTAACATACAATCTAAGTAAAAAATAGTGTGCTTGCTGCAAGTGCAACTTCAAGGCAATTTCCCTGACCGTTTCCTCATTGACACACCTCTAACCCCTGTTATGTGTGGAAATTGTGGAGCCATCACTGGTCCTCTTGATGGTGGAACCTTCTTTGGTTTTCTTGATTATATGGCTGATTGAAACCTTTGACTACATGGCTGTGCCTTTTAGGTAGCACAGAAGTAGTGGTTTTTAAAACTCTGGGTTTCAGAACGACTTTGGTGGAGGAGCAGCTCTGAAACTCTTACCTTCTTTCACTTGTTAGGACTTAACCAGGCAGTGCTTAGAGTTGGTTAAGTGTTCTGAATCATTAATTCATGATAGCAGTGCTAGCTCATAGTTGATTAGAGCCTCATAATTTGAAAACGTTTTTAGTCAGTTTTCAAAAGTGGAGACATTGTCGTTTTGGAAATACAAATCCACTGTGAGGCAAACCACCAGGAGGCCACCATTGTGCTCCAGACATTGATGGACATCAGTGAGTATTATCTTATCTGTAAGAACTTCTGGGAAAATAAAGGCTTCAAACCTCCAGCAGTGACTCACTCAAGTTTACCACTGACCATGATACTCAGGAAGGGAGGCATTTTTGCTGAATGTACTCGGACATATACACCCGTATTCACTGGAGGACTTCTCTAAACTTCACAGATCACTTAAGTAGTCACATGTCGTGTCCTATATACATGTAGGCACCTTATAGAGATAAAGCTTCCCAGGCTCAGCTGGTGCTTTTGTGATTCTCTTGTGCCCTTTTGACCCTGGGTGCTGCTGAGGACAGAGAGGATACCTGTGGCCATGCTCACCTGGGCGCCATGTGGAGTTTTAAACCAGGGGAAACAACTTCAGTTTGCCTACGTCTTGTTATTCATTCTCCCGGGCCCCTAAATTTTGCTTTTTGAAAACTCAAATCCGGAGGCTGCTTCTGCATGGGATGTATTTATGTGTCTGTCTGCTTTATCAGGAATGTGGTTGCATTCAGGTCTGTTGTCCCGAGCGCCTTTGTTGGTAACTGCATTCCATGCAGTTCGGTCTTTCAGCCTCACGTATTTACTGACTATTCAAATGCCTTGTGGTATTCACACACAGATTATGTAAACTAAAAAAAAAAAAAAACATTATTAAGGCGGTGGCTGCTGTGAATGGATTATTACAATTTGCCTATCATGGTAATGGCACCTGTTAGAGGTGTGATACAAAAGGCAGTGACAGGCAGTGTAATTTAGTAATTGTGGCCATTGTACTGTATGGCTGATCAGTTCACCAGGCAAGTACAAAGGAGGCAGTGTTATAGCAGAGCAGGGGTGGGTACGCTTAATAGAGAGAGCTAGTTGTGTGCTGAAAGAGACTTTTGGTGGAGGGCTAACTCCCAGGGGGCAACTTCGAATGAGTTGAAAAGAATGAACAAAAGTACAAAAATGGTACAGGTTTTCCTATTTCAGCTCTTAAAGTGACAGGCGAGTCATGTTGGTGCACGTTGCCAGCACTTTCTCCTACTGCTGAAGTAGCTTTTTTTCCCCCAATACTCCAAGTTGCCTTGTTCATATGGCAGTCACATATAATATACCCTTTTCTTCTCTCATGTGTAAAACATTCTGTGTCAAAGTTCAGATCAAACTAGCATGGGGGCAAACGCACTGATGTTTGAGAAAACTGTTTACAGTCTGCAGAAGAGTGTATAACTGCAGATTCGGAAAAGATATAAACTTGTATATCCTCTTCCTGTTAATTTTCCTGTTCTCCTTAGTATTATTGTAATATCACGGGTGATTTTGGTACTAATCTGTAAATTCTAGTATGCTGCCAGTCAGTGTGAATTCAGGCTGAACTTAGGCATCTGAATGGGTTACATAAATTAAGAGGAAGAATTTATAAAGCATATTTTCCCCCTTACCTCAAGAACTCATGAAGTAAAGCCATTTCTTGAGGCTCTACTGAGAAATACTTGAAAAGAGAGTGAGGGGAAGCACAATGAAAGGGACCAAATGTACCAAAGATGATTTTTGTATACCTGTGATGTCAGGCAGAGTATAGAATGTGCCTCAAAAACAGCAATTTTCCTCACCTGTCTCTTGTTTACTGTCCCCATTCAAATTGTGACTATCAACAAACTGAGCTTTTTTTTCAGACTGGATATTGAATACTCTTTGTGGGTCAGGCAATGTACCAAACTCTTCATAAGCCTTTCTTCATTTCATCTTTGCACCGCTCTATGAAGTATGGGTGGCATTACTGTCCCTACTCAACAGATAAGGAAATAGAGCCTCGGCAGGTTCCATAACCTCCTTCTATGCAGTGAGTTGGGATGATGTATTCACATTGTCTCCATGTTTATATGTGTTTTTATATTTCTTTAGAGGGAGAGTGATGTATGTAGAAAAATAGTACACTTAGTTCTGAGTATCTGTGTTATATTTGTAATGATGTTTGACAGGGTTTTGAAAATATAATTTTGAAAAATTAGTCATAAGATTCCAGAATCTTATCAAGGAATAAAGTTTCAGCATTTTGTCTCACAAATCATTTTAATAGCACAAGCTATACGAACTACGTCCTTTATTTAAAGTGAATCAACTTGTAGAATATATAATGCTACTGGGAGCCAGCCCGGTTTTAATAAAGGGCCACACAGAAGAAAATCTAGGCTGTAAAATGTCCAGTCACATCTCTTAACTTGTGTAAATACTGTTGCAGACAGTGCTAGACATGTGTGAATGGGTGAGGTATGCCCCTGTTCTGAATGCCTCATGCAAGGCTTTGGCCATTAGCCCGATGAAACGGGCTTGCCACTGAAGAGAGTGCCAACCGAATAGATGCAGTTGTATGATATTTAAAACATGATTTTGTACTTCTGCTGCGTAGAACAGCTGTTACAGCTTGTTACTTTTCTTTGTACCAGTTTTGACATCTGAACATTTTTAGCTGGAAAAGAATGTCATTTTCATGAAAGAACTTCCTGTACAATAAAGTTAGCATTTATAGTCATCCTAACATGCGATGATTTGATAGGCTTGAATATTCTAATAGACAGAAGTTTCCTTTTTCCGCTTCCTAGAAATCATTCCCAAGTTTGCAGAGCCAGGGGGGAATGATAGAGGAGGCTTATTTCTGGCATCACGTCATACAAAGAAGCAACAAAGTTATGGATTTGGGGGAGGAGAGGGACTGTGTCACTCTGCTTCTTCCCTTCTCGGCTTCTGCATCATAATTCAGTAACTATGGAAAGCATTAGCATATTGACACAGTGCATGTAAATCGTATTCCACAACGGTAATCTCAAGCAGAGAAAGCCTTGAAGGTTTTGGACAGAAAGAAGTGGAATCAGAGATCAATATCCTCTAGTTTAAAGATTGTACTTAGGTCTGATAAAACCACCTGGGTTTCCTCAGCTGCTGAGGTCAAGGATGTGGCCGCAAACCCATGTGCTCATCAGACTATTGGAGTCAAGTTCTCTGTATACAGGGTATAAATGGGGATGTGGATAAACACTGCCCTCTCCAACCACATAATTACGTCGATTGCTGAAGAAACCCAAAAATGTACCAAAATATCACAGGGAAGCTATTTCTAACACGACTTTGCTCTTTATGGCTAAGTGGCCGCCACTGTTTTGTTTTGTTTTGTTTTTTTCCTTCTAAATTATGTGTTCTTGTTTCAAGCATTTAGATGATGCAAAACAGATTTTTGTGGCAGCCTTCTTTTTCACAGCCAAAAAGGCATTCAAGGAAGTGCTATACTCCTCCAAAGTTGCTATTTATTCTGGACCTTTTGTGTTATCGGTGTAAACCCATTTCATTTTAAAAGGAAAAAATCACCTACTTTGGCTTTTTTTTTTTTTTAGAACTGTTAATAATGCCGATAAAACATCTAACAATGATGGGGAGTGAAAGTCTTTAAATGATTAGTTAGAAAGGAATACAAATAAATGAACATAATAGGTGCAAAAAGTAATAACTTTTCTCTTTATGGTTTTCCAGCAATGCTCAGAATAAGCAGATTCCTTCCAACAGAGACTTACTAATTCTTCATCCATAAAATAAATGATAGCTTTGTGATTGCTTGTGACCTGTAATCTCAAAAACAAGTAATAGTTTTATTATCAGTCTTTTAACATCCACTTCCTTATCTCTGTCCCCTTCTCCATTTTTTTTTCTCTTTTCTCTGTCTCTGCTTGTCTTCTCTGGATCCCTCCTCCTCACTCCTCCGCTCACCAACCTCCTTAGAAACAACTGTGGTTAGCAGAGTCGGAAGTCAAAACAGTCACTCTCATAGCCATGGTAAAAAAGACCAAAGTAAACAAATTCACAATTTCTCATTTCCAACATCTCCATTTTGCACATCCTACTATTATGGCACTTAGTTTTAGGGTAACCACTGGTGATTTAGTTCTCTAAAAATGGCCAGTGGTTTTTTAGCAGCAAACATGTTTTATTCTTTCATGAACCTTGAAATTTAAACTCAGAAATTCCACATCCATAAACTTGTTCTGGCACCATCCATTTATATATGTAGGTTCCTATTTCCATTTGTTTGTCTGACTTTCTTAGGCATCAGAGTTCGGATCTGAATAGGGTATCATTGTTTCAGTGGGCCCTTATGCCCACTGATAATATCCGTTTTAATAGGTATTAAAATCAGTTGTTGTAAGAATGCTTCAATTACATATAATTTGTCAGAAATTATTACTTTTCTGTTTCTAGTGTTTCTAAAAGCATATTCAAAGTTCCTTAGCAGATCCCCTGGAGAAGGAAATGTCAGTCCACTGCAGTACTCTTGCCTGGAGAATCCCATGGACAGAGGAGCCTGATAGGCTACAGTCCACGGGGTCACAAAGAGTCAGACACAACTGATCGAATTCACTTTCACTTTAGCTCTATAAATGTTCTGAGTGAATACCCTTTTCTCCAAAATTCATGTACCTATCATCACAATAGTCTTGTGAAAACCTCACTTAAGTTCAGTTCAGTTCAGTTGCTCAGTTGTGTCCAACTCTTTGCAACCCTGTGAACCTCAGTGCTCCAGGCCTCCTTGTCCATCACCAACTCCTGGAGTTCACCCAAAACCATGTCCATCAAGTCGGTGATGCCATCCAACTATCTCATCCTCTGTCGTCCCCTTCTCCTCCTGCCCTCAATCTTTCCCAGCATCAGGGTCTCTTCGCATCAGGTGGCCAAAGTACTGGAGCTTCAGCTTCAACATCAGTCTTTCCAATGAACACCCAGGACTGATCTCCTTCAGAATGGACTGGTTGGATCTCCTTGCACTCCAAGGAACTCTCAAAAGTCTTCTCCAACACCACATTTTAAAAGCATCATTCTGCAGCGCTCAGCTTTCTTTATAGTCCAACTCTCACATCCATACATCACCACTGGAAAAACCATAACCTTGACTAAACGAACCTTTGTTGACAAAGTAATGTCTCTGCGTTTTAATATGCTGTCTAGGTTGCTCATAGCTTTCCTTCCAAGGAGTAAGCCTGTTTTAATTTAGTGGCTGCAGTCACCATCTGCAGTGATTTTGGAGTCCAGAAAAATAAAGTCAGCCACTGTTTCCCCATCTATTTGCCATGAAGTGATGGGACCAGTTGCCATGATCTTAGTTTTCTGAATGTTGAGGTTTAAGCCAACTTTTTCACTCTCTTCTTTGACTTTCTCAGGGGAGTATAATATATGTTCTCAAGAATCTGTAACGTAGGAGAAAGAAGTTAAACAATATGAGACTAGAAACTGAAATGGAGACTGGCACAGAGAATGAATAAGAGTGTGACTAAGGAAAAGGAATTGGAAAGAGTATCAAGGGAAAAGGACCTAGTTCTGTTTGTTACACATTAATGACGAAAAAGAAAGAAAGCTAATAAACTTTGATGAAGGAGAACAGTCAAGTGGTATGTTAAATGGAATTCTCTGAAATCCGATATCAAAAGACACTTCTGCAGAAAATGTTGAAAATTTAATAATATTAAGTTACACTTCTTAAGGAACTGAATGTAATGAGCACTATCTAGGCCTAGTCCCATAATTTGGATGGATTAATTAGTAAATACACAAATACAGCTATTCTCAGAATTAGATTCCAGCTGGCAGAACTGAAATTTTAAAAGTGTACTACAAATAAAGTAGTAGGATTTTTTGAAGGTTATATTTCCCTCAATGTCAGGGAGGAAAGTGACTTTTAGATTTGCCTTATTCCCCTCCCTCCAAATTCCTAAACTGTTTTAAGTGCCTCTGATGCTTTCTTACATTCTTAATGCACTGTTTTAAGAAGGGTGGCTGTGTGTATGTGTGTTTTTCCCCTTAAATTGCCCTTTGTTGGTTTTAGTAAAATAAGGTTTAGAAGTCACGTCTTTCCCACTGAAATTTAATTAAAAACTACTGCAGCTCTGATGTCATGAAAGAAAAATGAGGTGGATTTAGACAGGAAAATTGTGTAAAGAAAATGTTATGGGGCTTTTAAAGGAGCTTGTACAGTGTCTTCTAACTTCAACTAAGCTGTGATTGTGTGTTCAGTGTGTGTGTCTGCATTGAACTTTTTTTTACGTAAAGAAAAAGTAGACAAGCAACAGAAACATTATATATATATATGGAAATATGGCGTGGAGCAAAAAGCAATAAATATAGTTTGTTTTCTCAGCTCCTCTAAAAATGTTGTAATTTTGAGTATATCATTGTGAAGGTTTTTTTCCTTTTGAAAAAAATGACTAATTTCTCAAGCAAATCTGTATTAAAAGTAGCACATGTAATAAGCAGCAGAGTATTACTTCAGGTTAGTGTATACAGAGGAAGTACTACTTGCTGAATGTTTGAAGTCATTCAGTGAAAGACTGAAATTGTTATGTTGTAACATGTTTGATAATTGTTTATTAAATTCTGAGCTACTTTTATGTTTTCCTTTGGAGAAAAATGAAAATACCCTTTTATAAACTGAAAGAAGAAAGAAGGATGAAGTGACGTTTCACTTAACTTCATCCATCTTAAAGGCAGGCTCTTTCCTGAGTCTTAGAACTGCAGGTAGGAAGTAGTGGTGAGTAGTAATGCATGAATGGTAAGTTTTATGAGCTCTGCCAGTCCATATGCCTCACACAGGCTGTCATTTGTGTAGGGCTTTAATGCATTGTAATACGTATTCAGCACGTCCTCTTAACTGACAGCATTAACTTCCATGCACGTCATCACTGTGTAATGAATTTGTTTAATCACATTGCGCCTTTATTTCGGGCTTTGTCCAGCTTTCTTACCTCCCCTAACACCTTCAATCATGCTCAGAACCCAGTTCCTGGCAGAGTGGGAGGTATTTATTTCAGTCAGAAGCATCCAGGTAGCTTTCTATAATCACTTTGCCTATAGATTTCAATTCTTTCCTTCCTCATCTTTTCTTTTCTTCAAAGTTTTATATTGCAAAGGCAAATGTCAAAGATTTCTGCTTCTCAGAAAACTGTTTCATATGCTTAATTGTGTCTGAGAACTGATTAGCCATCATAAAATTATAAACTCTTTCTTCTCAAGAAGTGCGGGGTGGGGGGAGGAGGAGAAATGAATTGCAGAGAATAGCATCCAACTTATCTGAAAATAATAGTAGAGACTGGCTAACGTTTGTCGAGCACTCACAAGATGTAGACACCATTCTTAGTGCTTTACATGTTGTCAGGTCCTCATAACAAACCTCTAAAGTAGGTTTCATTTTTGTCCCTGTTAAATGGCAGCCCACTCCAGTACTCTTGCCTAGAAAATCCCATGGACGGAGGAGCCTAGGGTCCTAGCAGTCCATAGTGTCGCGAAGAGTCGGACATGACTGGGCGACTTCACTTTCACTTTTCACTTTCATGCATTGGAGAAGGAAATGGCAACTCACTCCAGTGTTCTTGGCTGAAGAATCCCAGGGATGGGGGAGCCTGGTGGGCTGCCATCTCTGGGGTTACAGAGAGTTGGACACGACTGAAGTGACTTAGCTGCAGGAGCGGCATAGTCAGAGACTATAGGTAACTTGGGCTTCCCACGTGGCTCAGTGAGCAAAGAATCCACCTGCTATACAAAAGGCACAAGTTCGATTGCTGGGTTGGGAAGATCCCTGGAGGAGAAAATGGCAACCACTCCAGTATTCTTGCCTGGGAAATTACATGGACAGAAGAGCCTGGTGGGCTACAGTCCACGTGATCTCAAGGAGGCAGACGTGACTGAGCACGCACACGTGGGTAACCTACTGAAAGTTCGCTCCTGGATAACAGTAGAGCGGAGATTTCAGCCAATATTTTGACATCAGAATTCTTGATCCTGAAAGAATCTGAATTCTTGACCCGGAGATTATTACCACACACACAAGTATTAAGTCAGAAGAGGAAAAAAATTATATTGTGAAAGCCTGCATTTATTTCATGAGAATTGCAATGTTCATTTCCTTAAAGATGCTGACTTATAGCTTTCTTCCTTTTTATAGATTTAATGTGTATAGGGATTTAAGGGCCAAACCTTAATGTTAGGGTGCTATTTAAGTGTAGATTTCTAGTTTTCATGACACAATATTTTTGTACTCAGAATAGGAGCTCAGTTACTGAACATAGCCCACTTTTCCACCCAGTTGTTTTTCTCCTAATCTCTATTAGGGGTATCTGAGTCCTACCCTTGTTTCTTGATATTTAGCAAGAGACTAAAGTTGTTGACCACTCAAAAGGTTATACATAAGAGATTTGATGTCAATATTTTGTTACTCAGGGATGATAATGAAAATGTATGTTTAGTGAGTCAGAGAAAGTTATAAAGAGGAAAGTAGAGTATTGGATGCATACATTCACACACACACATATAGAGTGGGAATCTATTTCTCTCTATATGTGTTTATGTGAAATACACATTTTTATATGTGTATATAAAATTTATTTCATCAGATTATTTTTTATTTATTTCATTAGACCAGAGATTGGGAATAAGAACAGAAGTTCTTATTCCAGGATAATTAGTATACAGAAAGGTAGCCAATTCTAGAAGGAATTATCTTCAAGGACTTCCCTGGTGGTCCAGTGACTCAGACTTTACATTCCCAATGCAGGGGGCTCTCATTCAGCCCCTAGTCAGGGAACTGGATCCCACATGTCACAACTAACAGTTTACATGTCCCAACTAAAGATCCCACATGCCGCAACTAAGACGTGACACAGCCAGATATAAATAAATAATTTTTTTTTAAAGAATTAGCTTCACCTAAGGTATCTCTTGGCAGAAAGTGAAGAGGAACTAAAAAGCCTCTTGATGAAAGTAAAAGAGGAGAGTGAAAAGGTTGGCTTAAAGCTCAACATTCAGAAAACGAAGATCATGGCATCCGGTCCCATCACTCCATGGGAAATAGATGGGGAAACAGTGGAAACAGGGTCAGACTTTGTTTTTCTGGGCTCCAAAATCACTGCAGATGGTGATTGCAGCCATGAAATTAAAAGATGCTTACTCCTTGGAAGAAAAGTTATGACCAACCTAGAGAGCATATTCAAAAGCAGAGACATTACTTTGCCAACAAAGGTCCGTCTAGTCAAGGCTATGGTTTTTCCAGTAGTCATGTATGGATGTGAGAGTTGGACTGTGAAGAAGGCTGAGCGCCAAAGAATTGATGCTTTTAAAGTGTGGTGTTGGAGAAGACTCTTGAGAGTCCCTTGGAGTGCAAGGAGATCCAACCAGTCCATTCTGAAGGAGATCAACCCCGGGATTTCTTTGGAAGGAGTAAGGCTAAAGCTGAAGCTCCAGTACTTTGGCCACCTCATGCGAAGAGTTGACTCATTGGAAAAGACTCTGATGCTGGGAGGGATTGGGGGCAGGAGGAGAAGGGAACGACCGAGGATGAGATGGCTGGATGGCATCACTGACTCGATGGACGTGAGTCTGAGTGAACTCCGGGAGTTGGTGGTAGACAGGGAGGCCTGGTGTGCTGCGATTCATGGGGTCGCAAAGAGTTGGACACAACTGAGCGACTGAACTGAACTGAATTGAACTGAAGGTATCTCTGTTCTGGGCTGTAATGGTAGAAGCTGAGCATGTAAAGCATAGGCATTCAGCTTCCTATTTGCTCTCAGAATTAACTTATAAGAGATATTGTCTAAAGCAATATATTTCTTAGTATATGAAATGTACCCTCTCAGAGCTTTAACCAACTCTTGCTGGCAAGGTAAAATCCAGAAATCTCAGTCTGGTCTTTAACACTGTCTAGCTCATTCTGCCATGGAGAAGGCAATGGCAACCCACTCCAGTACACTTGCCTGGAAAATCCCATGGACGGAGGAGCCTGGCAGGCTGCCATCCATGGGTCGCTAAGAGTCGGACATGACTGAGCAACTTCACTTTCACGTTTCACTTTCATGCATTGGAGAAGGAAATGGAAACCCACTCTAGTGTTCTTGCCTGGAGAATCCCAGGGACAGGGGAGCCTGGTGGGCTGCTGTCTATGGGGTCATACAGAGTCAGACACGACTGAAGTGACTTAGCAGCAGCTCATTCTGCCATATCTTTCATCATCTATGCTCCAAGTGTACCTGATTATCTGATTATCCTGCAAATTACTTGGCATGGTGGGCAGAATGGACTCCTAAAGATGTCCATGACTGAATCCCTAGAACCTGAGACTAGTTTACAATACATGGTAAAAGAGATTTTGCAGATGTAATTAAGGTTATATAGCTTAAGATATAAGAGCACCAAAGAATTGATGCTTTGGAACTGTGGTGTTGGAAAAGACTCCTGAGGGTCACTTGGACTGCAAGGAGATCAATCCTGAATGTTCATTGGAAGCACTGATGCTGAAGCTGAAGCTTGAATACTTTGGCCACCTGATGTGAAGAACTGACTCATTGGAAAAAACTCTGATACTGGGAAAGATTGAAGGCAGGAGGAGAAGGGGACAACAGAGGATGAGATGGTTGGATGGTATCACCGACTCAATGGACATGAATTTGAGCAAGCTCTGGGAGTTGTTGATGGACAGGGAAGCCTGGCATGCTGCAGTCCATGGGGTCACAAAGAATCAGACATGACTGAGCAACTGAACTGAACTGAACTGACTGAGCTTAAGATAGGGAGAGTTTCCTAAACTTGGTGAGCCCAGTCTAACCATATCAGCTCTTTTAAGCAAAGAATGTATTCTGGCTGGAGAAAAAGATATTCAGCCAGAGGAGAAGTTGGAGAGATTTGAAATATAAGAAGAACTCAGTGTACCTTTTCTGGTTTAAAGGCAGAAGGGGCAATGTGATGAAGAATACAGACAGTGTAAGGGGTTAAGAGGGGTCTCTGTCTGACAGCCAATAAAATAATAGGGACCTCAGTCCTACAACCACAGGGAACGGAGTTTGGTCAACAAACTGAAAGAGTTCGGAGATGGGTTCATCTCCAGAACCTCCAGAAATAGCTGCAACCTTGGCAACACGTTGACTTTGACCTTGTAGGACCCAGAGCCAAGGAAGCAGTCATGCCCGCCTGAACTTCTCACCTTTGAACTGTGACATAATAATTTGTGTTGTTTTAAGCCATAAGTTTGAGGTCATCTGTTCCAGCAGCAAATGCACTTTCTCCATCCTTTCTAATTATCAACAGCTGCTCATCTTCCAAGGCTTAAACTCGAATGACATTTCTTCCATTAACACTTCCATGAAAGTTTCAGTGAGAAAAATCACTTCTTCATCTGTTGACACCATTGAGTTTCTGCCTTTGCAGTGGCAATCCTTCATTAGGCTTTTGTGATGCATTGAGCTGTTTGTATTCATCTCTCTCCTACTAAATCATAGCCCTTGGAATCTCTCTATGCTTTTGTTTATATCCATTCATGATTTGACATAATACTTTGAACACAGTAGGTACCCAATTCCATAAATTCTGAATGTCATCCTCAGAAAACCTGTAAGTGATTATACATGATGCCCATATTAATGTACTCAATCTGCATATTATAGAAAAATGTAGGGGAAAAAAACAGATACTGTTCTTACCTTCATGGAATTTAGAGTCCGGTGGAGGAAAGGAAGATATTAATGATAGAATCTTTCTAAGAAAGCTAAAATTAAGCTCGTGTTAAGTGCCATGAAGTAAAAGGATATAGTGCTGCGATACAGTGACTTTATAATCAAGTATTTATCAAATGAAAGACTATTCCGCTTTAAGGACAAAGTTCATTGTAGTCATTTCACATAGATTAGAATAGAGACAGGCATCTTATACCATGAGAGAGGATGATCTTCTTTCTCATCTTCTTTTATCTCTTTTATCTATATTGTTTATTTATTTATTTTGGGCTGTGCTGGGGCTTGGTTGCTTTGCATGGGCTTTCTCTGGTTGCAGTGAGCAGGGGCTACTGTCTAGCTGTGGTGCATGGGCTTGTCATTGCGGTGGCTTCTCTTGTTGCGGAGTACAGGCTCTAGGGCATGAGGGCTTCTGTTGTTGAAGCCTGTGGGCTCAGGAGTTGCAGCTCCTGGGCTCTAGAGCACAGGCGCGATAGCTGTGGCGCGTGGGCTTAGTTGCTCCATGGCAACTGGCATCTTCCCAGATCAGAGATCAAGCCTGTGTCTCCTGCATTGGCAGGTGAATTCTTTACCACTGAGCCACCAGGGAAGCCCTTTCCTCATGTTCTTAAAGGATGCTTTTATGAAGTGAAATTAAGCTGCCCTCTTAAGAGCTTAGGTCAGACCAGGAGTTTTCAACCCTGGCTCAGCATTACAATCAGCTGAGGAGCCTTTAAAATTACTGATTAAAAAAAAAAAAATTACTAATGCTTGTCCCATCCCCCACCAGGCCAATTGAATCAGAATCTCTAAGCTGGGGGATAAGTGACAATATTTTTAAAGCTCCACAGATACTTCAGAAGCCAGTGAGGACTGAGAATCACTGTTTTAGTATTTTTGATGCATTTTCAGATGTCCTGGTCAAAGATAGACAGGTTGTGCAGTGGAGGCAATGACGTTCCCTTCCTTAGAGAGGGTTCTGCAGTCAGGGTAGGGGAAGCCTCCTCCAGGTGGATTGGTGTCAATATATATGTATATATATATTATGTATGTATATATACACACACACCTACCTATATGTTTGTGTATGTATATGTGTATATATATATGTGTATACACACATACATATATACTGATATCAACCCATATAGAAAATTTAAGAAAAATGGAAAAGCACACAGAGGAAAATAAAAATAACTCATAATCCCACCAACCACTCTAAATGTTTTTTGGCAAATATTCAAGAATCACAGGCTGGTGAATGACTGTATGTGTGAACATGTTTATGCAGGATCTGTGATCAGCCTTTTATAAACCTGGTCACATCACACCGTGCATTGTTATCATCCTCTGTAAGCAATTAAGTTTGTAGCCCATGAAATAAATAAATATATATAACCCTTAAAAAAATTAATACAGTACAAAAAATTTTCCATACCATCAAATACTCTGCTGAGGAAAAAAAAATTAATGGCTGTCTACTACTTCATACTTATCACTCATTTATTTATCCAGATTCTTACTGGTTACTATGTCTTGAATTTTTTTTTAACTATTCTAAAAATTGCAATGGATATACTTGTTCATGATTCTTTCCATAAGTTTCTGGCTGTTAGTGATAAATTCCTAAGAGTGGAATTGCTGTGCCAAAGAACATAAATATTTTCAAGATTTTTTTTATATGTAATACCAAATTGTTCACCAATAAACTGTACATGATAGGTTAATAATTTGCCTTTCCCAAAACCATCAGTTATACTGAGCAAAAAGATGCACTTGTGGTCTTCGTTGCATTTATTTATCACTATTATATGATCAACATTTTCTCTTATGTTTATTAATCTTTATAAAATTCTTTTGCTTAGTTTTGCTTTGAAAGTTAATTTTTTTCTCTTGATAATGTTTGTGTTTTTCGTCTTGATTTATAGAAGAACTCTTCTAGTAACTGTTTTGTGTGTGTCTTATTTGTGGCACACTTTTTTCAAGCTTGAGAGTAGGTTCTTTTCCTACTGTTCTTGAAGTACTGAATTTTTAAATTTGATGTGGTAATATTTATCATTTTTTATTTTTTCCTTTTGAATTTATGTTCATAAAAGCCTTCCCTGCTGTAAGACTCAAAACAAACTCATACTTTCCTTCTGTTAATGATTCCTTTATGGTTCATTTATTTTATTTATTGGGTTGCTATCCGGTTCTCATTCTTTGAAGCTAACTTGAATTGGAAGTTCAAGAATGAGTCATTTGGAAGATCTGGACTCTACCACTTACTGTCTGTTATCTGTGAGATTTGATTGAGCCTCTGTGGGTCTGTTTCTTTGTCTGTAAATATTAGAAGTAAAACCCAATGCATGAGGACTAAATGAGGTGACATATAAAATTTTAAGCACAGGGCCTGGCACATGGCACATACCAAATGCTAAAAACATACCCAACACACACACAAAAACAGAAAACCCCACCAATTTCCTCTAGTTGCTTTCTGCAGGGTAACATCATCAGACTAGCATTTGAAGATTCAAGACTCAGTCGGTTTTCCGCAGTGCATTGAGACCTCTTGATTTGGGGCTCTCTCCAGTTTAACCCCTTTCTCTTAGATTTCTCAACTTATCTAAAGTGTTATGGTCCTATTGTCATTATGCAACTAGTGTAGGTACTGTTTATTGAGAGACCTCTTCTCTTCTTAATCAGTTGTTTTCCTTTTGTTTAGTCTTCAAATGTATCTTTCCATCCTCTTTAGCCTTTGACTGACATTTCTGTGAAGCATTTTGTGATGTGCATTTAGAACACCATGTAAAAATAAACCGCATTGTGTTATTTAAATATTTAGAGGCCTTTGTAGCCTTGCAGGCTATTTTTAAAATGACCTTTAAAGCCATCTGCAAAGAAGACAAAAGTAATGGGGGGGGGAGTATAACCTTTCAACATTTCCTTCATTAGCAGTGTTCTCTACCTTGGATGTAGTGCCTTGCTTTGATAGCTCATAAGGTTGGATACATCAAAGACCCAAATAATGGAGAACAATGGAGAACAATTTCTAAAGCTTATTTTGTATTATTGCTGCCACCATTAGGTGTCAGATGGAAAAGATCCTTTTCTTTTAATAACTTGGACTTATGATTGACTTTCTATGTACCATAGACCCTCTGGATAATGCTGGTATGTGAAGAAAGACCTGCTACGTAGTCCAACATGATTTGGCCTCATCCAGTTTGCTCAGACTTTCCTTTTGTGAAATATTATTTTTGAGAGAAGAGAATCAATCTACATTATATCTGCTTTAGTCATAACAAGAAGACAGATTATAGTAAGATTCCGCCCAATCCTTCATTCACTGCTCCATTTACCATTTCTTCAGAACCCATGAGTTACTCTTTGACACTTCTAGGTCTGGACCTAAGGAAAGAGCCTCTCTTCCAGAGAAAAGTTTCTTGAGAAACCAGAGTGAGCAAGATAAGACCGCTTCGGAAAGCCAAGGTTTGAATGCCTGGAAAGGCCTAAAGCAAGAAGCACCTAGTAGGGTGGACTTTAGGGGTAAGAGAGGCTGGAGCAAAATGAGAAGCAGACCCCCAAGGAAGGGTCTGATTGGGTTGAGACCATATTCGGCTGGAGAAAGCAGGCAGCCAGAGTGTAGGTCTCAGTGGCATGGGGTGGACTGGCAGGTTAGACTGACTTGCTTTATCTTAAAATGGAATCAGGTCTTAGAGAAGATACTACACTTGGATCTTATAGTTCTGCTAGGGTATATATATAAAATGTTAGTTTCATATTAGGGAAAGCAGGATATGATGAATGCCAGTGAATGGACAGCCAATAAACATTGGAGGAGAAGGCCTTGGTGGGGGTCTTTCAGTATCAGAGACTTAGATCTATGCTCAGAAAGAGTAACATCCCAGCACAGGGCCTGGTACCTAGAGGGCAGCTCAATAAGTATTTTAAAAATAAATTGTGCTGTGTGTTATGCATTCATTATCTCATTATGATAGGGAAGTAGATACTGTTATTACCTTATTTTATAGAATCAAAAATTAAGGTTTAGAGAAATTAAGAATCATGTCTGAGGTCACACAGCTGGTATATGGTGAAGCAGATTTTAAATCCAGGGCTATCTGATTCAGAGCCCTAGTTTTTAACCACAACAATTGTAAAACATTTCTGAGAAAGAAAATGCTTTGAAAACAATATGTGATAGAGAGATGAATGGCCCTGTCTCTCTTAAGATGTGCTTCAAATGTGTTATTGTGATGGCAGAAGGAACTTGGCAGGCATGATGGTTAGTCATTTTGAGATGGGAAGATAATTTTTGATTATCTAGGTTGTCCCAGTGGAATCATTAGGGTCCTTTTCAAAGGAGCAAGAGTGTCAGAGTTGGAGAAGGAAATGTGATGATGGAAGCAGAGGTCAAACAAAGATTTGAAGATACTATGCTGTTCACTTTGAGGGTGGAGGAAGGGACCACAAGCCAAGGAATGTTCGCACCTATAGTAGCTGGAAAAAACAAGGAAACACATTTTCCCCTAGATGCTCTAGGAGGAGCACAGCTCTGTCAACACCCCAATTTCAGTACAGTAAGATCCATTTCAGACTTCTGACCTCCAAATTCTGAGAAAAAATATTATATCCTTTTAAACCATTGAAAAGTGAAAAAGACAGTGTTAGTCACTCAGTCATGTCTGAATCTGCGATCTCATGGACTGTAGCCTGCCAGGCTCCTCTGTCCATTGGATTCTCCAGGCAAGAATAATGGAGTGGGTAGCCATTCCCATCTCCAGGGGATCCTCCTGACCCAGGGATCAAACCCGAGTCTCCTGCATTGCAGACAGATTCTTTACCATCTGAGCCACCAGGGAAGCCATTTAAGTTTGAGCTAACTTGTTATAGCAGCAATAGGAAGCTAATACTAAGTGCTTCCAAAGGAGGATTTGTTTAGCAATGAAATAACATAATGAATCCACAGAGAAATTGAAAACAAATCCAGTGGGGAGGATGTTATAACAATTCAACCCTCAGGTGACCTGAGACCGTGTCCTTTCTTCCTCTTTTATCTCCTTCTTAAAACAGATTGTATCTTTTGGGTTGACCAGTCACAGTTGGGACTGGTGATTTTTCCACTCATTTTTTTCTTATTATATTAGCAGCCTCACTTGAAAACAAATGAGGGGAGTTTTTCTTTGGGGAATTGTGGAGTTGGGGGATTAATTCATTTTATTATTAAGAGGGGGAAATGATGATTTGCTCTATCTCTTTATTGTCATTCTCAGCCAGAGTGATGCTTTGCAACCTTAGATCACGTCATCCTCTGATCAGAACATCCAGTAGCTTGTTGCACATTTGACATGAAATCCACTCTTCGTTGTATATGGTCCACACAGCCTCCCATTATTTGGCAGCTTATCCCTCCAACCATAATTCCTACCACCCTTCTTTATCCATTCCTCTGAAATGTCTAGCATTTTCTTGCCACAGTCTTTGTTCTTGCTATTTCTTTCACTGAGAAGCCCTGCTCCCGGATTTTACCTGTGGCTCACACTTGCTTTGTTCATGTGTGTCGTCCCCAGAAAGCTCTTTTCTGATCACCCTGTCCAAAATACTGTCTCTTTCATTCTCACCTTACCTTGCACTTATCACTACCTGACTTTGTAGCCTGTGTTTATTCATTTATTATGTTGTTGTTGTTGTTTACCATCAGAAAGTAAAGTTCATGAGACCAGGTCTGTTTTGTTCTCTGCTGTGTCCCTAGGTCCTAGATCAGGTTCAAAGGTGAATGTTCAAACAATCAAGAATGAATGAATGAATCTTTACTACTATGTAAAATGAATACTGGGTATGCATTACCTTATGACACTTAGATGTAGTCATTCATTGAGAGCATGGGATGTGTATGCACAGATACTTCAGCTGCTGTGTGCAGTTCCTTGGGCTAAGTCTTCTGAATAAGTACGAATGAATCAAGTGCAGTTCTTTGCTTGTCCTCAAGGCATTTACAGTGTAAGAAAGGTGACGAATTTCAATAAATATTTGGCTGACAAGTCTAACTTGTGGGACTCTGAGTACTTTCATCATGTCGCAAGGATAGTTCTGGGGAGTGTCAAAGAAGGAAGCATTAATCTCCAGTTGCTGGAATCAGGGAAGCCTTCCCAGGGAAGAGGTGAAGTTTGGCCTCACTTTTGGGCAGTGGGTAGTATTTGGATAAGTGGAACTTAAGGAAAAAGGCATTCTGGGTGAAGGAAACTGCTTAAACAAAGATACAGAGTCAGGAAAGTCCACGCTGCTTTTCTAAAGGAAAATATTGACCAACAAGAAGTCAGAGTCAATAATACCCCAATGACAGTAAATATTGATGTTCAGTAAAACCAGTTGGCATGTCTGCCATGCATAAACAATCTTGCTTATACTCAGAACATTCTGTACTAAAATTCTCAGTCAAAAATTATTTACTGTAGTTTTCTTTTTTAAAAAATTGAAGTATAGTTGATTTACAATGTTATCTTAATTTCTGCTGTACAGCAAAGTATGTCTAATTTTTTTATGTTTCAATATTTGTTTCTATAGGGAAACTTAGATAAATGTATCTGGTCTAATTTATTTGGTACCAATCAGGTGCTCCAGGCTTTGTCGGCACTCTTTATTTCTTATTTCTCTGATATTTGGACATTCTCAGCCCTCATTTCATGCCTCATCCTAGGAGGTAGGTCTGTTCTGTTTGTGTTCATAAGCTTGACTGACCAGTGTGACCCTTGACCTTTGAGCTGATGAGCAGTAGGAATTCACCAGTTATTCTGTCATGAAACAAGGATTCTCTGTATCAGATATCATCAGTAAGGCGAGAAAAGAGAAGTGGCATGTGCTGTTAGGTATCATTATCAGTTAATGAGAATGGGCCACATTTTAGCGTTCTTAGGAGTAATTTTTCTCAAGGGCTTTGGGAAATTGAATAAGTAAATACATTTGAAATTGAACTTAGATTTTGATAGAGCATGAGTGAACACTACTAGAGCCCTTTGGTGGTCTGGATCTATTCACATAGAGGCATAGAAATAAAGACAATGCATTTCCATAAATCCTTAAGTAAACCACATTCTTCTGACTGCTGGAGTTAAAGGCCATGAAGAAATTTGAAGAGCTGAAAAATGCAGGCATTGTCTCATGTGACAGTCACTCTAACTAGACAACTTCGTGTACTGTATTTTTTTAATATGAGCATTTATAAAGGTAGCATGAGCAATGGCATGTCAAAAGTGAAAATTAAATGATTAACTCTAACATACTCTTTTCCTAATTAAAAGTCATTATACTGGGGACTAGGTCTTATTCACCCTTCAACCTCACCCTTGCCCAGTCTAGGACTGTTCATTGAATGGATGAAACTTTTTTTTGCTCAAATCTTTTGCTTTGCGCAGGTCCACAAATGGCAAGAGGCATACCATGAATACTGCTGAAAATGAGCAACTGATATGCAAAAGTTTGGCAAAATTCAACTATAGTAACACAAGACTTAAAGAATAACAGTTCAGAAGCAGTTCAAAAAAAAATTAAGGAAGATGGAGACTTACCAAAACTTTCTCCCAGATAGATCCTTAATCCAGAAGTGTTTATCTTTAATTTTTAAACCTTTTAAACCTTCAAATAGTCTTGCTATCTTTGGATAACAAATTCTGAAATGCCTGAAATAAATATGAAACTAATTGATTTTATCTTTAATATAGAAATATCGAGGCTAATGGATTTGTAAGACATTCTGATGGACTTAAAATTAAAAGTCTTTATTATCAGGTGGCCTTTAAGAAGTAGCCATACTGTCTGTTTATAAGGGATACATGTGCTGGAAATTGTGGTCAGGATGTCAAACAGTAAAACCGCAGAGTTCAAGCTAGTTCACATCAATGTTTATGTGAATTTTATAAACATTTATTTAGGTGATTTTTTCCTGATAGGCTAAGCTTTAGAGGAGCACCTTTATGGAACTATATCAACGGTCAATATTTTTAAAAATCATTGGTCCCATAGATCTGCTTGACAGTATTGTCCATATAGTCTGCTAAACACATGTGCTGCTTAAATTTTTAAAAACCTGTTACATGACTGAAACATTCTTTATGTCAACCAAATAGTTATTACAAGTCAGGAGTGTATATTGTTAATAGTATTTTATTTTTAATTGGTTAAATAAAATGTGGAGACTCAAGGAGTGGATTCTCTTTGGGCTTCTGGTAATTAATTATGATATATTTTTCCTAAGTTGCATTCCCTTGCTGGTGGTGCTACTCAGTCACACCAGGGGGAAAAGTGACTTGTTTAAGCTGATTTGGACCTCGTGGCATTTAATTGCGAGCAAAAGTGTAATAGGCTAAACGCAAATGAATGTAGACACTGATTAACTGGGACCTTGTTGACAACATAATGAGATTAAGAGCCCTTTTCCTAATATCACAAAGGCTTTGAAGGAACAGTTTTCTCTCTGAGGTCTTGGGATCCTAAAGGTATGGAGCTGCTCTTGCCCTTGATGTATAGCAGAGGTGTGGAGGGTCTTCTGTAATTTTTCAGTAACATTCATTGTCTTTTTTTTTTCCTCAGTATAAATAATCCTTATTTTATTTTGTTTTGATTTTTGTTCAGTTTGGTTTGGTTTTTTAACAGCAACAGTACTTTTCTTAACTGTCAAGATTTGTCTCTTTCAGATTTTTTTCCCCTAGGAACTCAGTGCTATTTTACTTGAACTGACTTTTTTCATACTTTAGCTCTCAAAATATATCCTAGGAATTTCCAAAATCCCTTCTTCTTACATGAAATGCTTACAGATTTCTTAGACAGTCAAAAGGGACATTACATGTTCAGACCAGCTCTGTAAATACCAAAGAAGAATGGCTTCCTATTACACACTACCTCCACCTCCTCCCCCACCTCCAACTATACCCCCACATGCCCAGCTGTGGCTTCCAGTTACGTGTAAGGGAGAAAAACAGATACTGTTGGCATTTAGCAATACCCGATACCAATGGCAAAACCTTGAGCTGATCCTCCTTCAGAAACAATTTAGTCAAGTCCTTCCGGCTCACAATTTGCTGGTAGCATTTCCTGTTGCCCAGTGAGCTGCACATTTTGGATTGGGGGCTGTCAGTGCCAGATAAAGATGCTTTAGAAATAAACTCTTTTGGGGGTTCTGGGAGCTAACCAAGGGTTCAAGGATAAGAGTAAACCAGTATAGAGTGGAGGTCAGACCCTTTCATCTCTTTGAGCATAGTGGGTGCTCTAGGACCAGACTGTCTAGGTTTGAATTCCAGCATTGCCTCTACCAACTAACTGTGTTGTTTGGCTAAGTTATCCAATCTCTTTCTGCCTCATTTTCATCACCTGTAAAATGAGGCTCTTAACAACTTCATGGGTTATTTATTAATAGAAGATACATCTAAAGAGTTGTACATGTAAAGGGTTAAAACTAATGCTGGTAAAGAGTACAACACCTAACCCAATTTCAGTAAACTGTGATTAAGTCTTTGTTTTTCTATCCCATTCTGTCTCTCCCTCTGCTCAGTTTATCTTCCTCTCCTATTTTTGCTTTCTCATGCTTCTAGAAAGATTCTAATAATTGCTTCAGTCGTGTCTGACTCTGTGCGACCCCCTAGACGGCAGCCCACCAGGCTCCCCCGTCCCTGGGATTCTCCAGGCAAGAACATGGAGTGGGTTGCCATTTCCTTCTCAATGCATGAAAGTGAAAAGTGAAAGTGAGGTCGCTCAGTCATGTCCGACTTTTAGCAACCCCATGGACTGCAGCCCACCAGGCTCCTCTGTCCATGGGATTTTCTAGGCAAGAGTACTGGAGTGGGATGCCATAGCCTTTTCCACTAAGGTGTACTAGGATGAAAGAAAAACGGGACAGAGAAAATAATAACAACTAGCTTTAAAGTTAGTCAGAAATGCATACTGTAGGCCCTGTTCACTAATTGGAAATGGTTATAAGTTTACCTCTGAACTTCCTATTGACCAAAGAGGAAAGTCTGGTCAGTTGTAAAAGTCAAAGTAACCAAAAGATTAAAACATACTGATGGGTTTGGAAGCACACAGGTTTCCTTAGCCCCTAGTTTCTCATGTCATTCTTATGGATACTCACAGCAGGGATGCTGTGGAATGTGGTGGACAACGTCTTCAGCATCATCTTTCATATTTGTTTCTCAAGTTCAAACAATTATGGGACTTGGGCAGGATTCCTTGAATTATTTCATCACAAGCCTTTTCTTTACAGAGCATCTTACTCAACTAGCATTCCACCCGATGCAGTATTTCTACAAGTAGGAATTGCTTGTGATTATTAACATGTTAAATTGAAAGATTCGATTAGAGAGAAAATTCAGCATTCTGGTTAAAAGGGCTGCATGGTGCGTATATATGTTTGCCTGATCACAGTCCATGAACATGCTGTTGAGAGTTCTTTGAAACTTTCAAATCATTTGAGACTCCTATACACTACTATTATTTTTACATCTACATTTCAGTCTAGTTCTATATGTCACCGCTTTCTTATGGACTTACTTGGGGATATTCCTGTATACCAGGCTATTTCTAGAACACAAAGGCGTGAACTTGAAAATAAATACTGTATGAAAGTTAAAGACTGAATAAAGAGCTTATAAAACATCAAATTTCTGATTCTTCCTGTTTAATTTATGATCTGATGACCTTGCCTAATTAATGGTACATTTTTTAGTATACACTGGTGATCACCAAGTACAGTTTTACCCTTTTAGATAAATGAGGTATTCCTCTCAATTAAAATAGGGTAGTATATAATGTATCAAAATGGACACTGTTCTCAAGTAAAGTGAGTTCACCATATAGGAGTTGAGGTTATCTGTTAAATATATAACTGTGTACATCAATTTGTCTGGCTTTATACCTCTCTTGTGATGAGCCTCTTCTGAATATTTGTGCAGAGGATAATGGTCCAAAAATCAACAAACATTCCTTTTGGTGTCCATTGTAACTTTTCTCCCCTAGAGCTGGGTTATTTTTGATTTCGGTTGTATTTCTGACCCCTGCAAATTTGCCCAACTGCCTTTCCAAGCTGGCTTTCCGCCATACCCAGGTGCCACCCTCCAAGGTCGTTGTTCCACCCCTCCCAGTCTGCCCAGGAGGGTGACAAAGCCAGACCCCGCTCGTGGGGGTGACAGAGACAGAACAATCGGTACAGTGTCTCCTTCCCCTCCTTCGCCCCCTGACATGTTTATCCAGGGGAGGCTGGGCCATAGTGTACACTAGGAACTGTATGAAAAAGGAAAGAAATAGGCAGGAGGGTAAACAAGTAAGCTGAGAGGTAGAAGAAGGAAGATGTGGTTCCTCCACTTTTCCAGGCAGAAGAAAAAGGACAAGATCACAGCTTTACTTACTCTTTATTCCACTACCGCCTACTTTTGAGCCAGTAGCCACACATGCTGCTTTTAGCTGAGAGGATTTGCCTGCCTCCAGAGACAGCATATGGGCTTCCTTAGTGGCTCAGTGGTAAAGAATCCACCTGCCAATGCAGGAGATGTAAGAGACACGGTTTCGATCCCTGGGTTGGGAAGATCCTCTGGAGGAGAACATGGCAACTTCCTCCAGTATCTTGCCAGGAAAAGCCCATGGACAGAGGAGCCTGGTCTACAGTCCATGGGGTCACAAAGAATCAGACATGACTGAGCAGCTGAGCACAGAGACAGTCTGTAGATAGTAGACGCTGGCCCTTCCATCTTTCTGCATTAGGAATCTTTAACTCAAATATCTGGGGCCATTGAGAAGGGGGTAAAGACAGATGAGGTAAAAACAATCGGTTTTCTCATTGCAACTGAGAGTGATACCTACTTGGTTTTGTCCAGTCTGTGTTTGCAGTCCCACCCAATTCTTTCTTCTACAATAGTGTTTATTTAGAAGGGCCTGACAGGTAAAGGAGAGGAATGAAGTAAGT
Source organism: Capra hircus (assembly GCF_001704415.2). Classification (NCBI taxonomy): domain Eukaryota; kingdom Metazoa; phylum Chordata; class Mammalia; order Artiodactyla; family Bovidae; genus Capra; species Capra hircus. The sequence continues at coordinate 18,867,423 of NC_030833.1, read as the reverse complement.
CAGGCGTAGGACAAAGGGACACATGGTGGAGTCTGGCATACAGCCTGTCCCTCAAAGGGGTAGCTGGGATGGAGAGTGAATCTGAAGTTACTAGATGCTCCAACTTTTCGAGCAAAGCTAGATATTCAGATGTCCTCATGGAAGTTCCTAATTTTTAAAACACTGTGTGGGGCAAACAAAACCTGTCCATGGGCCATATACAATCTTCAGCTCATTGTGTGCTGCTCTGATCTAAATCTTACCTACTGGCTTGAGTTTCTCCTCCTTCACCAAGTCTTTCTGCTTGCATCACCCCATAGGGGCTGCAGTGATCAGAAAGGTTGGCTGGGGCTGGAAGATACACTTCTAAGCTCACTCAGATAACTATTGGTTTATAAACTAATCTTGGAATTGACATATCATCCCTTCTGCAGTAGTCTGCCAATCTCATAGAGCCACCGGGATACAGTGTGGGAGGGGCTACGCGGGGTGTGTATGCCAAGGAAGGGAAATCTCTGGGGGCCATCTTGGAGACTGGCTCCCCCAGCACTCTACTGTAAACTCTTTCTGTAACACAGATACTCACCCCATACCATCCTCTGAACATTTTCAGTTTAACCCCTGTTAGAATTTCTTATAGAAGCCATCCTGCCAATAGAACTAGCCAAGTCTTTCATATCATTATTATTCAGTTACATATCTATTTAACCAACTGTTTAGTTTTTTATAAGAAAGTACACCCAGTCCTCCAGATGTGATCAGTAAAGCATCATGTGTATAAGTAAAACACTTAAAGGGTTCTTGAGGAAGCAGTGTAAATGATTTGCCAAAGAAAAGTGATACACACAGCTACGGGCTACTTGGATCGTAGTTTTTAAGTTTGTTGGTATTTGTTCTTTTCTATATGTAGGTCGTTGAAATAACTGCTTAAACCACATATAGACATGCTGGCAAATATATTGAATCAATGGTATAATTATTTATTTCATGAAGGGGAAATGGGCCTTTTATATAATGACCTTACAATAAGTGTCATTTTTATATGTGCCTGTCATTTTCTTATTATTCTGGGGTCAGAGCCTACCACAGAGATTTTAATATTTGAAAACTATTCTATTCACTGGAATCTCAGCATTTAAAATAATGATTTTCTTAAGATGCCTCATTCTGATGCACTATATCTGACCTTTCTTGGTCAGAAAAACAAAATCTTCAACACTTCTTGTTCCTTATTATACTCTTTCCATATTCCTCAAAATTGATGTTAAGTAATTAGGATGTATTTTTACTCCTTTAGCATTTTAATTAGCATTTGTCTGTGAGTGTAGCTATCATGAGACTTAGCAGAATTTTCAGTCACTATACCTTCAGTCAAGTACTTGGACTTTTGAAATCATTTTAACTAGGCTAACTAGTAAAAATGAGGTTAGTAGTAAAAATCTATAGAAAGAATTCTCATCAAGAAAAAAAAAAAATCGGTGAAATATATGAAGGAATGATGCGAAAGCTGAAACTCCAGTACTTTGGCCACCTCATGCGAAGAGCTGACTCATTGGAAAAGACTCTGATGCTGAGGGCGATTGGGTGCAGGAGGAGAAGGGACGACCGAGGATGAGATGGCTGGATGGCATCACTGACTCGATGGACGCGAGTCTGAGTGAACTCCGGGAGTTGGTGATGGACAGGGAGGCGTGGTGTGCTGCGATTCATGGGGTCGCAAAGAGTCGGACATGACTGAGCGACTGAACTGAACTGAACTGAACTCTGCTTAAAATCATCTTCAGTGTTCTAGGGGAGTCAGAAAAAGTGCATACATTTTTTTCAAGTTTTTTCAAGATCGTCCTCTTAGGACTGCTCTGTGGCTAAGCCCGTAGAAAACAGAGGCAGCCCCAATAGAGTCCTTAAGCACTTCGAAGAGGCCAGGGATTAATGATTACTGTTGATGCTCTGGGTAAAAGCCCCAAATCAATCATCTTTTCAGCCTCACAGTCTCATTCTCCTTTTGGAAGCATCTTCCAGACCAAGACACCAAGCAAAACATGATACAAAGTCAAAGAATCTTTGACGTCTTTGACTTGGAAAGGATCTTTGAAGTTGTCCAATCAATTTTTATCTTCTACCCAAATTTCTTAGATAATTGACTCTAATATTACAACCTATACACAAAGTAGTTTTGATTAAAAGGAATCATTAAATTTGTGTTTACATTTCCTTTGCTTTGCTAGCTTCTTTCCTAGCACTTATATAAAATGCCTATTTTAAAAAGTTTTCTCTCTGAAGTTTAGGATGTATGTGGACTGTCTGGACTATCCAATCAGGAAAATGAATTGGAAGAGACTGTGAGGTGTTGTCAGGCTGGCTGTGCTACTTTCTTAATGTGACTGACTCTCACCTCCTCCTAGATTTGCTTATGCTAACTGTAAAGAAATCTATAACTGCTTCTCACCCCAGCCATTTGTGATAAAAGTTGTCCCAACATGGTGACATTGACAGCTATTCACTTTCAACAAGAAACAATACTGGAATAGTATTACTTGTTTTGGCTAAAGTCCAGTAGTTCAAGGAATGACTTATAGAAGAAATTTCTTACCAGACACAAGTAGAACAGAAAAAAAAAATGTGTATCACCTGAGCTTTATAGTCCGCTCTCTATTGCCATTGGTTTTCACTGTTTTATTATCATACTATAGAGGAAATGGCAACCCACTGCAGTATTCTTGTCTGGAAAATTCCATGGACAGAGGAGCCTGGTAGGTTACAGTCCTTAGGGTCACAAAGACACAACTGAGTGACTAACTTTTTCTTTTATAGAGCAAATAAACTGTTATTTGAGTTTGCTCTTATAGAGCAAGCAAACTTGTAAAAGGGTTAGCAATTCTGATTCACTGACCATGCTTCCATTGTGTAAATTCCCTGGAAATTATATTTTTTCATAATTATTATAATAGCAAATTTTCTTGGTCATTTGTATACGTTCTACATGCATATGACCTTTTTTGGTCCATGCTGTAAAAAAGTGAGTATGAGATTCTATGGAAAACTTTTTGAGTTACTTAAAGGTAATCAAGGTCACGTCATTAGAAAATATTTAAATTTTAATGTCAGTACCCTAAACTGATATCTTTAGAGTATAAAAATCAAATCTAGAAAGCAAAGAAAAAAGAGTTATGCTTATTTTAAAATCTGACAAAATGGTCATCTTTGGTTAAGTCTATTTGCAGAAAAAGGTAAATATCATTAAAGAGTTTTTCTTGAGGAGTACAAACCTCTGGATTCGCAAATTCCATTTTTTTTAAAAGCCATTTTATCAAGTTTGAAAACTGAGATCAGATTTTTATGTAATTCTAAATGTGTCCCCTGGAGCAGGAAATGGCAACCCACTCCAGTGTTCTTGCCTGGGAAATTCCGTGGACAGAGGAGCCTGGAGGGCTACAGGCTATGGGGTCGCAAGGAGTTTGTGACAGCTGAGCAACTGAGTGCTAAATGTGTCTATTTTCATATTCTGTTACTAGGACCTGAGCTGGTTAGAGAGAAATGTGTTTCTAGATAAGCCTAGAGAGGTACACCTGGTTTTATTGAGGATTAATAGAAAAGGAGACAATAGGTTTTCAGTCTAAGTTAAACTGCGGTTGTCATTAAATAAATTTGATCTTATAACCCGAAATTATTTTTCCCTCCTTTTCACTAGTTATACTAAGATGGCAAGTGCCTTTTTAAAGAGATATTTTGTAGATAATAACCTATAAAATGTGGATTACCTATGTGTGATTTTGTTACCTAGAATATATAAATAAAATAGTCAATTAAGCATTGTCTTGTACTGACAATAGGATAAACAAAACCGACAATAGAAACATATGCGTGCATGTCTGGGCTCTTAGTCAGTTCATATTTTTTGTCATTTATTTTGCATCTAACCTGAATATTTCACAGATGTGGCTATAACACAGGAAACATCTTGTTTTCTTTTTTCTGTTTTACATATAATGGTCATATTTAAAACTGGTGATAATTTTTCTTAATATTTATTCAATAGAACGTATAAACATGACTGTATCTTTCTGTTAAAGGACACAGTCATTTTGGAAGATTTCCCACATGGGGCAGTGAAGAAAATATTTTAATAGTGGGATATACAGTAGTCTTGTGATGGTTGAAAAAAGTTGGTCTTTTTGTTTTGTTTTGTTTTTATAAATATTAAAAGTTTCTTTTTGCATTTCTTTTTTCTACACTTTGGTTCCTAGACTTTTTATTGGGAGAATACACAAAGAATGTGTCCTATTACCTCCTCACTTCTTATGTTGTATGCCTGTCTTTACAAAATTCATTTTGCAAAGATGTCTGAAAACACACAAGTACTTCTTATGCTATATTTCTCGTGCCTCCTACCTTTTCGGTGTCCATAGGTAGCATTTATTCTCTCTTGTTCTTTTTTTCTCTACTCCTTCTGCCTTTTTCTCTTCTTGTCTGCCCTTGTTTTGCAGACTCTTCACTGTCTAACTTGAAATTGATTAGAATGCATTAATTTTTAAATAAGTGTCACATATCCTTAACTGAGCACTAAAAGGTTGAGAAGGCTTCATGGTGTAGAATCTGATCCAAAACTAAGTGAGAAGAATTTTAAAAACAAGGGCTGCCCTTCATTAGCCCTCGTGCCATCTCCTGACAGGCTCAGCACACCACGATGCCACACCAGGCCAGGGCGAGCCCCATTGCTGTGCACCATTTACCCTCTGTCAGCAGCTTCAGTCGGAGCTGGGGCGATACTGTGCACGCAAGTCTGTCATGCGTCAGCCTCAATTAAGCTCATATTGCTTGCTTGGGAAACGCCACAGCCTCCTGTTAACCATCTTTTTTGTTGTTGTTTCATTTTCTTCTTCCATTTTTTCCCCCCTTCCACTCTCTCTAGAAGCCCACGTTGCTCCTTTTTTTTTTTTTCTTCCTTTTATATTCCCCCTTCAACTCTCTCTAGAAGCCCATGCTTTATTTGGTGAAAGTGCATTCATAGTCTTCCCATTTCTTACAAAGAGAAATCATTTTTAGAACAGTAACTCCTCTCTGTAGGTCCCAGAAAGTTGATTTTACTCACAGAAATGTGCTCAGTTCATACCTGAGTACGGGTAACTTTTTAAACAAGAAGATACTGTTTGAAGGAGGGAATTGTACTGACGCTTTGTACCTGTGCCAAGCTTGGTCTCAAGTCCTATGCAGCGATTTTTTCTTTAGACTTTTTAAGAGTGCAGGAGCACTAGGCATGCAGCTTTATCAAATGTTGAAGCCCTTCTCTTCTTTCTCCAACCAATTGTTTACCTGTGTCCTTGTCATCTAAGGGGCTGGTGGTTTTCTTTTTTTTGAGAGTAGAATGAAACCTTACTACACTTGAAGGGGAAAAAAAATGTTGACAGCAGCAGTTTATATTTGGTTCACTATTTTGTGGTTTACCATGAGTTTATGGGAAAAACAAAGGACCACCCAGGGCTTCATCATGCTGGGTAGTTGGCTGCCCAAGCTAGTCTCTTATGAGAAATTATCATCAAGAAGACATTTTTAGAAAACAAAAGAAGTCTTTGCAGGGAATTTTCTTTTCCTTCTCTGAATAACTACAGAGAACTCAAAAGAGCTTCTTTAGTGTGCTTTAGTGGACAGATAGACATTGAGGTACTTGGGCATCTTGAGGATTCGTGGAGGTTTTATGGGCTCGTTCAGATTGTAAAGTCAGGTTAACCCCAGAAGTTGTTGCCAGCTGTTGGTCATGAGGCCCATTGTGAAAGAAATCACAACAATATAAAATCCCCTGTGGTCTGTGACATCAGAAGAAGTTCACAGTGAGTGGAGACCAAGGTCAGTTTCTCAGATGGGAATGGAGACAAAAAAAAGTATGTGAATGTGTTGTTCTTCTTTCACAGGCACATGACCAGTATGGGCAAGTGGCTTTTAAATGGAATCATATTGATGGGTCAATCCAAGAAAACAGATGGAGTATACAGATAATGGAATTCAGATTTCCAAAGTATGTGGCACATGGATCCTTATTAAAATTGTTAACTGAAAAACTTATAAAAATCCATCTAAAATTATCTAAAATTCATATTGGCAATAGGTTAAGAGTTTCCAATAAGACTGTGTGGCAGTCCCATGATATTGGCTTTCTGGAAGATTTATATAAGCATTAAATGCAAAGTTATTGAACATCTTGAATGAAAAATTGAAAGACTCAACTGTCACAGTAGTTTAGCAAGGAAAAGGGTTTTTTTCCTGAGATACTCTAGATTGAGAGATTTCCATTTGTAGAACAGATGGCAGCAGAAAGGCTTTGTAAATTAATATTTAGGAATTCTTTTGCACCCCAGGTCCTGATGGATATTGTCAAGGGAGTCTTCACTTTAACTTTTCCGTCCTTCTTCTTTGGATGGGTCACACATTTGTGACTTTTAAGGTTGCTTCTTTATTTAGCAAATATTCTTGAGCCCCTCTTATGTGACAGGTATTTGGTAAGTAGGTGAATTGGTGGTGAACAAAACAGACATCATGGACTTCACAGCCTACTGGTGGAAATAGTTGTTATATCCATTTTAAATCATATTAAATGGGTTGACAGAAATCCAGAGGCCTATTAAAGCATGTAACTGGAGATCTTGACCCTAGTCTGAGGGTCAGAGAAAATTTTCCTAAATAAGTGACATTTGAAATGTAACCTGAAAGATGAGTAAGAAAAGGCAGAGGGAGCAGAGAAGGGTGGAAGACAGAAGAAAGAAACAAATTTCCACTAGGCAGAAGAAACAAACAAATTCAGAGGTCCCTCGGCAGAAAGGAATAAAGCATACCAAGAGAGACAACCTGGCCAGAGCACAGAGAATGAGGTAGAATGTGGTCAGATGAGCCCAGAGGCAGAGAGGAGAGCTGGATCACATTTAGCCTCTTCAGGGTCATCTCTGATGTTGACCCTTTACCTTAAAAAATACATTTTCCATCTGTAAAATGAGAGGATTAAACATCAAAGTTCTTAACCTAGGAGATTATTGGAAATGCATATTTTTAATAGATGCAGTCACATGTCTTCAGCTACCTGATATTGGGGATGTAAAATGTCTTATTGTTCAGTCGTTCCAGTCATGTCTGACTTTGTGACCCCATGGGCTGCAACATGCCAGGCTTCTCTGCCCTTCACTATCTCCCAGAGTTTGTTCAAACTCATGTCCATTACGTTGACAATGCCATCCAACCATCTCATCCTCTTGTCCCCTTCTCCTCCTGCCGTCAATCTTTCCCAGCATCAGGGCCCTTTCCAATGAGTCGGCTGTTCACGTTAGTTGGCCAGAGTATTTGGGAAAGGCTTACAGAATAAACACTCTGCCCAAAATACCCGTAGTGTCTCCAGTAAGAAACACTGCTAAATAATCACTTGGATGCCTGTCCATTCTAATAGTCTATTATTCTGTAAATAAAGGTAAAATGCATGCCTCTAGAAAACAGTGAAACTAATGGTAGTGATTTTATTGAATGCTCAAACTTTAGAACTTCTGTGCTTAACCACATAAAAATTAAAGCTACCTTAGTTGAGACAGAGGCAGTTTCTCTACCTATGATAAAACTGGACATTAGATAAGTTAAAATATATTATTTGAAGAATTTTAAAGAAAATAAGGGCAATCTCCAAGGAGGGAAAGAGAGAAACAGTTAGTTGAAACCAGAATAGAGAGCAGTGAACTGTAAGTAAATAAGAAAGCCTAAGATGTCTGGGGACCAGATGCAACCAGCAGCACCACAACTGGGAACCTAAAATGGACTGCCCATACACACTTGCAAATGCATGTGTATGCACACACATGCACACACAAAGTCGAAGAGCTGACACTGAAATTCTTCTATTTAAGCAGGACACTTGAAAGGGTTAAAATAGTCCTGAGTAAGTCATATCCGCTGGCTTCTAACTAAACAATTTTTTTTTTCCTGGAAAAAAGGCATCCCTAAATTAGGTTCTCTGGATTCCTACAGATTAAATTTAACAAAATATGAGCTTATAATTTAAAAAATTACCAAACACACAAAGAAAAAAGACACTACCACAAATAAAAGTCAAAGCGAACAACACATTTTGACTTCCCAGCATTTTCAGATATTGACATTCTCAACAGAGAATACAAAATAAGTGTGTGTGTGTGTGTGTGTGTATTTACAGAAAGTAACAATAGAATATTTGAATGATCAAGGAATATGAAACTATTAAAAGGACTCTAAAGAACCATGTAGAACTTTTTGGAATTAAAATCTAGACGAATGAGTTTAAAAGCAGATTAAATGAAGCTAAAGAGACAACAAGTGAATTGGAAAATATATCCAAAGAAATTATGAAGAATTTAGCATAAAGAAAATGAGACAAAGAGCATGAGAGAGATGTTGAGACATGTAGGATCTAATGAGATCTAGAAGCATCAAATCAGAGTTCCAGAAGGAGAAATTAGAGGGGCAATCTTTGAAAAGATAATAGCTGAGAATTTTCAAAGCTGCCTAAAGGTGTAAATCCACAAATAACACAACATATGCAAATTATATAGGACAAATTTCACATTTAGGCACATTCTAGTGAAGGTACAGAACACCAGAGCCAATAAGAAGTAAAAGACATCAGAGATAAAAAGGCACAACACATAAAAACAAATGATAAACAAGATTGAAAGTAGAATCAATATTGTGAAAATGACTATACTACCAAATGCAATCTACAGATTCAACGCGATCCCTATCAAATTACCAATGGCATTTTTCACAGAACTAGAACAAAAAATTTCACAATTCATATGGAAACAGAAAAGACCCTAAATAGCCAAAGCAGTCTTGAGAAAGAAGAATGGAGCTGGAGGAATCAACCTTCCTGACTTCAGATTATATTACAGAGCTACAGTCATCAAGACAATATGGTACTGGCACAAAACCAGAAATATAGACCAATGGAACAAGATGGAAAGCCCAGAAATAAACCCATGCACGAATATACCATGGGACAAAGACAACCTCTTCAATAAATGGTGCTGGGAAAACTGGACAACTACATGTAAAATAATGAAATTAGAACACTTCCTAACGATAAACTCAAAATGGATTAAAGACCTAAATGTAAGACCAGAAACTGTAAAACTCTTAGAGGAAAACATACGCAGAACACTCGATGACATAAATCAAAGCAAGGTCCTCTATGACCCACCTACTAGAGTAATGGAAATAAAAACAAAAGTAAACAGTATTCTTGCCTTGAGAACCCTATGAACAGTATGAAAAGGCAAAAAGATAGGACACTGAAAGATGAACTCCATAGCTGGGTAAGTGCCCAATGTGCTACTGGAGATCAATGGAGAAATAACTCCAGAAAGAATGAAGGGACGACGCCAAAGCAAAAACAACACCCAGTTGTGAATGGGACTGGTGATAGAGGCAAGGTTCGATGCTGTAAAGAGCAATATTGCATAGGAACCTGGAATGTCAGGTCCATGACTCAAGGCAAATTGGAAGTGGTCAAACTGGAGATGACAAGAGTGAACATCGACATGCTAGGAATCAGCAAACTAAAATGGACTGGAATGGGTGAATTTAACTCAGATGACCATTATATCTACTACTGTGGACAGGAATCCCTTAGAAGAAATGGAATAGCCATTGTAGTCAACAAAAGAGTCCGAAATGCAGTACTTGGATGCAATCTCAAAAGTGACAGAATGATCTCTGTTTGTTTCTAAGGCAAACCATTCAATATCATGGTAATCCAAGTCTATGCCCCAACCAGTAACACTGAAGAAGCTGAAGTTGAACGGTTCTGTGAAGACCTACGAGACCTTTTAGAACTAACACCCCAAAAAGATGTCCTTTTCATTATAGGGGACTGGAATGCAAAAGTAGGAAGTCAAGAACTACCTGGAGTGACAGGCAAATTTGGCCTTGGAGTACAGAATTAAGCAGGGCAAAGGCTCATAGAGTTCTGCCAAGAGAACGCACTGGTCATAGCAAACATCCTCTTCCAACAACACAAGAGAAGACTCTACACATGGACATCACCAGATGATTGACACCAAAATCAGATTGATTATATTCTTTGTAGCCAAAGATGGAGAAACTCTATACAGTCAGCAAAAACAAGACCAGGAGCTGACTGTGGCTCGGATCATGAACTCCTTATTGCCAAATTCAGACTGAAATTGAAGAAAGTGGAGAAAACCACTAGACCATTCAGATATGACTTAAATCAAATCCCTTATGACTATACACTGGAAGTAAGAAATAGATTTAAGAGACTAGATCTGATAAGAGTCCCTGATGAACTATGGATGGAGGTTCTTGACATTGTACAGGAGACAGGAATCAAGACCATCCCCAAGAAAAATGCAAAAAAGCAAAATGGCTGTCTGAGGAGGCCATACAAATAGCTGTGAAAAGAAGGGAGGTGAAAAGCAAAGGAAAAATAGAAAGATATAAGCATCTGAATGCAGAGTTCCAAAGAATAGCATGGAGAGATAGGAGGGCCTTCCTCAGCAGTCAATGCAAGGAAGTGGAGAACAATAGAATGGAAAAGACTAGTGATCTCTTCAAAATTAGAGATACCAAGGGAGCATTTCATGCAAAGATGGGCTCAATAAAGGACAGAAATGGTAAGGACCTAACAGAAGCAGAAGATATTAAGAAGAGGAGACAAGAATACACAGAAGATTGTTCAAAAAAGATCTTCACGACCAAGATAGTCACGATGATGTGATCACTCACCTAGAGCCAGACATCCTGGAATGTGAAGTCAAGTGGGCCTTAGGAAGCATCACTATGAACAAAGCTAGTGGAGATGATGGAATTTTAGTTGAGCTATTTCAAATCCTGAAAGATAATGCTGTGAAAGTGCTGCACTCAATATGCCAGCAAATTTGGAAAACTCAGCAATGGCCACAGGACTGGAAAAGGTCAGTTTTCATTCCAATACCGAAGAAAGGCAGTGCCAGAGAATGCTCAAACTACCGCACAGTTGCACTCATTTCACACACTAATAAAGTAATGCTTAAAATTCTCCAAGCCAGGCTTCAGCAATACATGAACTGTGAAATTCCAGATGTTCAAGCTGGTTTAAGAAAAGGCAGAGGAACCAGAGATCAAATTGCTGACATCCACTGGATCATCAAAAAAACAAGAGAGTTCCAGAAAAACATCTATTTCTGCTTTATTGACTACACCAAACCTTTGACTGTGTGGATCACAATAAATGTGGAAAATTCTAAAAAAGATGGGAATACCAGACCACCTGACCTGCCCCTTGAGAAACCTGTATGCAGGTAAGGAAGGAACAGTTAGAACTGGACATGGAACAACAGACTGGTTCCAAGTAGGAAAAGGAGTACATCAAGGCTGCATATTGGCACCCTGCTTATTTAACTTACATGCAGAGTACATCATGAGAAATGCTGGGCTGGAAGAAGCACAAGCTGGAATCAAGATTTCTGGGAGAAATATCAATAACCTCAGATATGCAGATGACAATACCCTTATGGCAGAAAGTGAAGAACTAAAGAGCCTGTTGATGACAGTGAAAGAGGAGAGTGAAAAAGTTGGCTTAAAGCTCAACATTCAGAAAACTAAGATTATGGCATCCTGTCCCATCACTTCATGGCAAATAGATGGGGAAACAGTGGCTGACTTTATTTTTCTGGACTCCAAAATCACTGCAGATGGTGATTGCAGCCATGAAATTAAAAGACGCTTACTCCTTGGAAGGAAAGTTATGCCCAATCTAGATAGCATATTAAAAAGCAGAGACATTACTTTGTCAACAAAGGTTTGTTTAGTCAAGGCTATGGTTTTTCCAATGGTCATGTATGGATGTGAGAGTTGGACTATAAAGAGGGCTGAGCGCCAAAGAATTGATGCTTTTGAAGTGTGGTGTTGGAGAAAACTCTTGCAAGTCCCTTGGACTGCAAGGAGATCCAACCAGTCCATCCTAAAGGAGACCAGTCCTGGGTATTCATTGGAAGGACTGATGCTGAAGCTGAAACTCAAGTACTTTGGCCACCTGATGTGAAGAGCTGACTCATTTGAAAAGATCCTGATGCTAGGAAAGATTGAGGGCAGGAGGAGAAGGGGACGACAAAGGATGAGATGGTTGGATGGCATCACTGACTCGATGGATATGGGTTTGGGTGGACTCTGGCAGTTGGTGATGGACAGAGAAGCCTGGTGTGCTGTGGTTTATGAGGTCACAAAGAGTCGGATATCACTGAGTGACTGAACTGAACTGAAACAGTGCAACCTGATTAAATTTAAAAGCTTTTTCACAGCCAACGAAACTATAAGCAAGGTGAAAATATAATCCTCAGAATATGAGAAAATAATAGGAAATGAAACAACTGACAAAGGATTAATTTCCAAAATATAAAAGCAGCTCATACAACTCAATGCCAGAAAGACAAACATCCCAATCAAAAAGTGGAAAAAGACCTAAACATACATTGCTCCAAAGAAAACATACAGATGGCTAACAAACACGTGAAAAGATGCTCAACATTGCTCACTATTCAGTTCAGTTCAGTACAGTCGCTCAGTCATGTCCGACTCTTTGCGACCCCATGAATCTCAGCATGCCAGGACTCCCTGTCCATCACCAACCCCCAGAGTTTGCTCAAACTCACGTCTGTCAAGTCGGTGATGCCTTCCAGCCATCTCATCCTCTGTCGTCCACTTCTCCTGCCCCCAGTCCCTCCCAACATCAGAGTCTTTTCCAATGAGTCAACTCTTTGCATGAGGTGGCCAAAGTACTGGAGTTTCTGCTTTAGCATCATTCCTTCTAAAGAACACCCAGGACTGATTTCCTTTAAATGGACTGGTTTGATCTCCTTATTAGAGAAATGCAAATCAAAACTACAATGAGATATCACCTCACACTGGTCAGAATGGCCATCTTCAAAAAGTCTACAAATGATAAATGCTGGAGAGGATGTGGAGAAAAGGGAACACTCTTGCACTGTTAGTGGGAATGTAAATTGATAAAGCCACTATCGAAGATGGTATGGAGATTCCTTATAAAACTAGGAATAAAACCAACATATGACCCAGTAATCCCACTCCTAGGCATATACCCTGAGGAAACCAAAATTGAAAAATACACATGTATCCCATTGTTCATTGCAGCACTATTTACAATAGCTGCTACAATAGTTAGGACATGGAAGCAACCTAGATGTCCACTGACAGATGAATGGATGAAGAAGTGTGGTACGTATACAATGGAATATTACTCAGCCATAAAAAGGAATGCATTTGAGTCAGTTCTGATGAGGTGGATGGACCTAGAACCTCTTATACCGAGTGAAGTGAGTCAGAAAGAGAAAGAGAAATATCATATTCTAACACACATATAAGGAATCTACAAAAATGATACTGAAGAATTTATTTACAGGGCAGCAGTGGAGAAAGAGACATAGAGAATAGACTTATGGACATGGGGAGAGTGGAGGAAGGGGTGGGATATATGGGAAGAGTAACATGGAAACTTACATTATCATATGTAAAATAGATAGCCAACGCGAATTTGCTGTATGGCCCAGGAAATTCAGACAGGGGCTCTGTATCAACCTAGAGGGTTGGGATGGGAGGGAGTTTCAAAAGGGAGGAGATATATGTATACCGAGGATGAGATGGCTGGATGGCATCACTGACTCAATGGATGCGACTCTGAGTGAACTCCAAGAGTTGGTGATGGACAGGAGGCCTGACGTGCTGCGATTCATGGGGTTGCAAAGAGTCGGACACGACTGAGCAACTGAACTGAACTGAACTGATGGCTGATTCATGTTCAGGTTTGACAGAAAACAACAAAATTCTGTAAAGCCATTATCCTTCCATAAATAAATAAACTAAAAAAAAAAAAATGTTCTTTCAGAAAGCAGGAAAATGACTGCAGAAGAAAGATGTAAGGTTTAAGATGGAAAAACAAGGAATCATTAAATCTAAATGTGAATCTAAACAAGTCTTGGAGATATACACTTACAATTTAAATCTAAAAAATAGTAACAGTGTTTAATTGGCCGTGGAAGGTCATTTAGAAAAAAAAGAGTAAAATCTTGCTATTTTACCTGTTTTACCATTTGGAAAGTTAGGAGGGGTGTGATCAGATTTAAAGTTATCTGAGAGCTTGTAATTATCAAGAAAGGAATGAAAAAATACTCATTACCTTTAGAATTTGTTACATACAAATGATAAAATTTCAAATATATCCATTGAAAGACTAAAGAGAGAATTGTCTGGATTCCAAAAAGTGTACTAAAACCACTTGTATTTCTATATAACAGCAAAAAAGAGAGAGAGAGAATAAAACAAATAAAAAGTCAAGATACCATTTACAATTAGATGTGTCTGAGGATAAATATAACAAAACATATATAAGACTTAACTGTTCTATATACCAGCTGTGATCCTAAGCAAGGTAACTGCTCTGAAGTTCAGTTTATTATCTATAATATGGCAGTAACAGTAGTACTTTCTTAGTAGAATGATGAAAATTGAATGGTAAAAGTTGCATTTAACAGTGTGCCTAGCTTGCAGTACAACTCCCAGTAAGTATTAGGCAGTCCCTTGTGGCTCAGCTGGTACGGAATCTGCCTGCAATGCAGGAGACCTGGGTTTGATCCCTGGGTTAAGAAGATCCCCTGGGGAAGGGAACAGCTACCCACTCCAGTATTCTGACCTGGAGAATTCCATGGACTGTATAGTCCGTAAGGTCACAAAGAGTTGGACACGACTGAGGGACTTTGACTTTGACTTTAATTATCACTATCATTATTATTAGGCACAGGCTAAAAGTCATGGTGAAGCAATGGTCCCAACACTCAAAGAGTCTAATAAGAATGCTACTGTAATAGACAAATAATCATTATATGATATATAAATTGTAAGTGTCAAAAGGTGATATCCGCAAACTCTTAAGAAAGAGCGAGAAGTTTGGCCTATGGACAGGAGTCTTTCTGAAGATGATGGTTTTTGAGCTGCACCTAAAAATATGAGTAATTAGAATGTTTACCATGGGTACGGCATGGGGGCCAAAGGCACATTGTATATACATTCTTGAGTCTGCCTTGACTGAATATTATTGGGGCCTCCAAGGGGAACAGCACAGAGATGGCAAAGCATGTTGGGTAATGGGTACTAGATCAGGTTTACTGGAAAGACAGGTTAGTGGAAGTATGCTGAAATTACAGAAGTGAGTTTTGTTAGCACAGCCCATTGTGACACTGACCCCAATATTAATTAGCTGCCGGATACCAAATAATTGTCTGGGAGAATCTCTAAGGAAAGATAAATACATCCTCTGGAATAATGTCTGGCAAATTAAGAAACAGGGTTTGTTTTTTGTTTTTAAAGCAGTAATATATATAGCGTAGTGAGTTTAGAAAATTGTCACGTTGCTAATTTCAGGGTTGTTTTTTTTTTTTTTAATCTACCTGATTGAATGGATACGTGTATGCACAGTCTGAGCCAATTCATTGCATCTGGAGTAAAATTGTTCTTTTGGGAGAAACAGTGGAGGGGGGCTTACCGAGAGGAAATATGTGGAAATAGGGCAGCTATGCTAATGACAATTGTTCCTCTAACCCGCGTGCCTGTACAAGCCCAGAGAGCTCAACACTTCAGCTTGGAGAGTGGGGGGTGCCTCCCAGTGTGTCAGAAAACGTGGGCCCCTGTGCTCACGGAACTCACAGGCTCATTTTAGGAACTGTCCTGACACTCCAGTAGCTCTTTTTTGAATCATTTTCTGCTTTCACCTGAAAGGCTCCCAAGCTGCAGACCTAGCCTGGTGCTGCTTTAATGTTGTTTCTACAGGATATGCAGACCGTGTTGGTGTCTTATTTCTAAGCCATACCTAATTTTTACAGAGGTTTCCTCTTTAATGTTTTGCTCAGGTGCACATAATCCTCATTCTGCTCGTGACTAGACACAGCTGGGGGAAGGATGTCCGCTAGATGAGATTTTAATTTGCTTCCTTCCTCCTGAATAAGACTCGGGATAAAATGTACAAGGATCATTCTTACCTTTTTCCTGACAGTAGAAATGGTTTGTTTGCCAACTAATGAGTGGTGAGATCAGGTGGGAAGGGTGGGAGTCAGAAGTGAAAGAAGAGACGCCACCCACGGAAGGACATCGTCCAAAGGACATTCTGCAGCGGGAATAGGGATGTCCAGGTGTTTGGGAAGGTCTCGACACCCTGGGTTGTAGTGTTCATTTTAAAAGCAGTCAGCAGCAACCTGGAAGTGTTCCCAGGGCTCTTAAGACTTCACACTAAAGTATTTCTGGCAAGAGTATGAAGTCCAAGCACACTGTGTTTTTAGGCCTGTTACGTAGCTGCATGTAGTATTAACAGCGTTGTGTTGTTCCGTTCACTTAATTATTATTGGAATTGAATAGAATTTGTATTTCGTTATTGGAATAGTATCTTAGCCTTTGAGCTCTTACTGTGAATTTTCAGAGGTGAAGCCACTTGACCCAGTAAGCATTTTATTTTTCACTTATGTGCAATACATTGTACCAAACCCTGTGTGCTCAGTGATGTCCAGCTTCTGTAGCCTCATGGACTACAGCCACCAGGCCCCTCTACCTATTGAATTTCCCAGGCAAGAAGCCTGGAGTAGGGTTCCATTTCCTACTCCAGAGGATCTTTGCAACCCAGGGATTGAAGCTGTGTCTCTTGAATCCCTTGCATTGGCGAGTAGATTCTTTGTCACTAGCACCACCTCGGAAGCCCATAGCTCCAACAAGCATTTTCTTCTTCATTTCTTCATTGTACCAGGTGCTGTGGAGACAGGAAGAAGAGAGACAGCCCTGCTCTGGGGGAGTTTATAGTCTAGTGAAGACCCTGTTTAAAGAGTAGCTCAGGGGAAAGCTTGCTTACCAGGCTGACAGCTACAGCAGAGATGCAAACTACTGATGGCTGGCCTCTGGGGAGGAAGAAATGGATTCAGTTGGGGGAAACTTCTGGGTTGGGGGTCAGTTTTAAACTAGGCTTTCAAGGAAGAAGAGGATTCTGATAGGTTGAGAAGAGTGAGGGAACGCTTTGTAAATGGAATTTTGAGCCATGCCCATGAGCTAGGAGGATTCAGAAATACTTAGGAAGAGATCATGTCCTGGGCATGAAGTCCCTTGAAAGTGAGATTAGCAACATATGTGGGCAGTGCAGTGTAATGGGCCAGGGACGACGGCAGAAGCCTTCAATTGTAGGCCAGAACTTGATTCCATGCAGGGCATTGTGGTTTTGCCCACTTCTTCAGACAGAGAATTCAGAGACCCCGTTGGCTGCTGTTTTCTGGCCGAAGCTGAAATTGTTGGAAAATGACCTATTCTTTTCCATCCTCTTGTTTTGGCAGTTTCCAATAACTGCCATCTCTTCCAAAACTCACTTACAATGTTTAAATGGATACTACATTTAATACACGCTTATATATATAAGGACTTGCGGCACTATTTTCCAAGTGTGTTTGCCTGTGGAAGGGGGTATTCCACTAGCCGAGGGCTTTGTGGCCATGTGTCTGTGTGCACTGCCATGTTCTACACCCCTGTCTAGAAGACTCAGATTATACCTTAGCATCTGCATGGTTCTGAGAAGTAAAAACGCCTTTTAACTTTGCATAGCAAAGATCCTCTTCATCTTATTGACATCTCTCTAAACAAGACTGGAGAAATACTGAGTTAAGGTACCTGTCATAAACAGTTTTTATGTTTCTCATAGACCCCACAACATCCTTAAGAAATAGCCATTGTTGTCTCCATTTTTTCCAGGGAGAACTGAAGGTTAAGTATTTTTTCCATTTTTCACAGACCAAGAAAAGAGCCAGAACATGAATCCACATTCTTCTAATCTGGGAACTGTCCCCTCTCGTGCAGCCTCTAGACTCATGTATCCTAACCTAATGGCTTGAGCCCATCTTTAAGGGCTTTTTGTTAAAGATGTGTTTCTTTCTGTTGGACTGTTTCAGTGATGGCTTATAGCCGAAAATCCTTAATCATCTACTGTGTATAATCTGTCATGACTCACACTCTTTTGGATGGAACTGACCACTCCAGGGTTCCTGGTAACATTATACTTTTTTGCTCGCTTGTCTCCATCACTGACTCTACGCTCCTAAATTTTTGGTGCACTTAGTGGGTCCAGCATTGAGCACAGTTCTTGGCCTGTAGTACAGCACAGTGCTTGTTAACTGGATGAGGGCCTGAAGAACGTTTCTCAGGTATGGGAGTCAAGAGAGGAACCTCGATGCTCATTCTGACTCTGGTTCTGATCATGAATCAGATGAGATCAGAAATCCGCAGCATCAGCTCGCTAAGAAACACACGAGGTGTTATTTTCTGTATGTAAGTAGTCAGTCATCTAGTAGAGAAGTATACAGTTGTCCTATGAACGTGTGAGCACAAAAGGGGACAACACTGTGTAGTCACACAGTCTGTCTACCTGAAAGCCCAACCGGAACCTGGACCCTGTGCTGCCCAAGGGACCTCAGAATATAGTTGTTTCTATAGGTTTTAACAGTAGTGAGAGTGAAGCACCCCCAGTGAAGCAAGGTCTGACCTTGGCTTCAGGCCTCCTCTGCCTTTTCCTTACTCCTACAGTTTTTAGCTTTGGCTTGGGCAGGTTTTAGTGCAGACCAAGAGTGCTATTTTTAATGTATGAAATCTTGTATTTATAGAACAAAAAGAACCTTTTTTTTTAAAAAAAAAGGAAGAGTTGTAATGAAGTCAGGTGTAGGAGCCAAGGCTATAAACAGTCACATACATATTTCTTTATAATGGATTAAGGGAAAATCAGGAAATAAATGCAGACTGGCAGTGTTTTAGAAGAAAATAAGATTTGAATGATAAAATTATAAATTCATATAGTTTAGATTTCTACCCAAAGTCAGTTGTTCATGTAATCTTTGTCCTTTTTAGCATTTGGTGTAGCAAATCTATTTGAAACATCCTAAAACTTTTTGGTCAAAATAGCTCTAATTCCTAATGCTAATTGGAAAATATGAATTTAAAAATCTGAAATACAAGTGAGGCGGTAGATTAGTAGAAAGGTTAAACTATAAATAAGAATAGTCTCTAAGTTTTCAAAATTCCAATTATGGGTATTCAAGTGCATTTACACAAGCTGGGTTTGTTATTTCTGGAGTTAATAAGCAATTTCACAATGTACTATATATCACTTTTAAAGACATGATAAATTGTCCCTAATGGTATTGTGTGTATAAACTAGAGCTATTTCTGCCTTGTATATAATTCTTAGGATTGGGTGGTACACCTGAAAAGGCTTGGATTTTAATGGGGCCTTTTTAGCACTTTTGCACCTCGTATGTTCAGGATTATGTTTGATTGATGACTTTAAATGTGCTGGCATGAGAGATATGTAGATCTTAATGCTCTTAAACCATTTGTTTTCCAATCTCTGTAAAAGGCTCCTCTGTTTTGGGGTAACACTTTATCCTTCTTAAGTAAACAGAAATAGGTTTCTGGGATTTTGCTTTTTAGCATTGTAAATCCAGCAGGAAAGAGACAGGCTAGAGGCTTTTAAGAGAGGTCTAAAAACACCATGTTCCCATTTTATTAGAGGAGTCCGAAAAAGTCAAAGAGAGAGAGAGAGAGAGAGAGAGTGTGTGTGTGTGTGTGGTGTGTGTGTGTGTGTGTGTGTGTGTGTGTAGATACATTTTTCTTTCTCCTAAACAATTTTAAAATAACTCCCTTCCTCCCTTTCTTTTTTCTTACCCCCTCCCTGTCTCTCCCTGTCTCTCCCTGTCTCTCTCTCTCTCTAACTCTCTTTCTATACCAGAACTCCCTCAATCATTTCTTTCCTTTGGACTGCTTGATGTCCCCATGCATTATCCTTAGGCCCCTAGCTAAAAACTCTCTTTGGATCCCATCATCTGAAATAGCTACAGGGTTGGCTACCGTGTGGCCAAGGGGATGTTCTTCCCAATAGGTCTTAGAATAAGAGACCGGAGCTATCCACTGAATCCTGCTTCCCAAAAGGCACTGGAAATTAGTCCCCAAGCCTGAAGGGTGTCTTATAATCCACTCCTGCAGGATTCTTCTGACTGGGACATCTTCAGTGCTTCAGGAGGGCCTCAAAAAAAAAAAAAAAAAAGGCTCGTGAAGTTTCCCTGTTTCTGATTAACAGTCTAGGCACTGTTCAGGGAAAGGGGGAAAATTGCTTCTGCTGAAAGAACAGATTGTTTTAAGATTTTAAGAACCGATTATAAACAAGTTGCTCAGGGAGGAGAGAACTGAGCCGGTCAGAGGCAGTCTCTGCTGCCAGGCAGCGGCCCCCATCGCAACAGCAGATCTCTGCACCGGCCTTCAGCCCCGGCTCCCAGCTGTCCGTCATCTTTCAAGAAAAGAGACCAGCATGGTACTGACAAACACATTTTCACTTCCATCTAAGATATGAACTTAGGGGCTCCAGAGTTGAAAGACTAGTGCATTTACCCATACTTATAATATGTTGCTAATTAGCAGTCAGTGTCCTTGTGATCTTTTCCTTTGTCGTCCTCTTGAGGCATCCCATTTCTTTCATTTCCTTCCTCTCCATCATCAGCAGCACTAAATGGAATATGGATTATTTTGGCAGCAGGGCAGTTTGAGCCCCCGATTAGTCTAGAATGAAATGTGAAGGGGAAAAAAATGTATGAAATGAGCCATTGTGTCTCCTTGTTCTCAAGATGTTATTTTGAAATCTTCATGGGTGGTGATGTATTTGCCGGTGATTCGTTTCACCTAGAGACATTTAGGATTCCTATAAAGGTTTTTTTTTTTTTCCCCCTTCAGTATACTTACTCCTTTTTATATTTTTAGAAATAAACCAGTTCTTATTAGGGTCAATCTTTGTAAATGAAGCATGAATATGATAGCAGAAAAGGTAAAAATTCCAGACATAATCTTAGGGTAGTAAAGGGACTCAGAGTCTTCTAGCCTTTTTTGCTTTTGCTTTTTTGACTGCACATGGCAGCGTGTGGGATCTTAGTTCCCTTACCAAGGATTGAACCCTGGCCCTCTGCAACAGAAGCACAGTCTTAACCACTGGACCGCCAGGGAAACCCCCACTCCTAGCCTTTTGTCACGAGTTTGCTGCTGTTGTTTTAAGTCTTTGAGTGAGCAAATAATCCCAAAGTTATTTTTCACTTAAATTCTTGAAATTGTTTATTGTAATGGGTATTTTATACTAAAATAAGAACTAAATGCATATGTTTGACTTGGGTGTATGAATAACCTTGGTATAAGAAAGAAAGTCGCTAAGTCGTGTCCGACTCTTTGTGACCCCATAGACTGTAGCCCGCCAGGCTCCTCTGTCCATGGGATTCTCCAGGCAAGAATACTGGAGTGGGTTGCCATTTCCTTCAGGCACCCATATTTGTGTGTGTGCAAGTATGAGTATAAAAGATGGTTGAAAGCATGTCAGCAGCAGCTGCCTTTACACAAGGAAGTGCCATTGGTGAAAGTATCATGTGTGATACAATGGAAATGCCTGTATGTGTTTGTATGAGAAAAATAGATTGATAGAGCCAGAAAAGATCTTTTAGGCACCTGGTTCAACTCTAGCAACTTACTAATATAAATGAGAAAATTGAGTCCTGGTGAAGGGACATACACATGTGATAGTCAAAAGGAGCTTGGACTAAGGTGTTCTAGCTGGTGGTCCACTACTCTTAATGTGCATTGTAGATATATTGTGGCCTTTGTTTTTAGTACCATGTATTGCCACTGGTAAAGAAGCCACCTGCAATGTGGGAGACCTGGGTTCCATCCCTGGGTTGGGAAGGTCCCCTGGAGGGGGCATGGCAACTCACTCCAGTATTCTTGCCTGGAGAATCCCCATGGACAGAGGAGCCTGGCGGGCTACGGTCCATGGGGTTGCAAGGAGTCAGACACGATTGAATGACAAAGAACAATACCCCCATATAAAGAGATGAAGGCATAATGCTTTTTGGCCTACTCAATAATGATATTATTAACTGTAATAATATTTTAAAATGTACACAAGTAGAACCACAAAATCTTCATCATAACTTTTCCTTTCCAAGGTATTTTGTCTATTCAGACAGTTACAGCGTGTGTATGCATAGTGCTAAGTGGCTTCAGTTGTGTTTGATTCTTTGCAACCCTATGGACTGTAGCCCTCCAGAATCCTCTGTCCATGAGATTCTGGAGTGGGTTGCCATTTCCTTCAGGGGATCTTCCCGATTCAGGAATTGAACCCCCTTCTCTTATGTCTCCTGCACTTGCAAGTGGGTTCTTTACCACTAGTGCCACCTGGGAAGTGATAGTGTGTAAGCACTTACACATTTGTTGCAAATGCAGCTAGCTGAAATACTCATCCACTAATAACCAATTAATTAAAATTATCTAGTGTTAATTACTCAGGCTTCCCTGGTGGCTCAGCAGTGAAGAATCTGCCTGAAATGCAAGAGACACAAGAGATTAGGGCTCCATCCCTGGGTCAGGAAGATCCCCTGAAGGAGGGCATGACAACCCACTCCAGTAATCCTGCCTGGAAAATCCCATGGACAGAGGAGCCTGGTGGGCTACAGTCCCTGGGTTGCAAAGAGTTGAACATGACTGAAGTGGCTGACAACAATGTTAATTACTCAATATTGCCTGGCAGATAATTGGTTCTCATTAAATATATGTTGATTCACTCTTTCCTGTTCAGTTCTATCTTGAACCAGTTTCTCAAACAGTAAGCTTTGAGTCAGTCATCTGGGGTGATATTTTTTAAAAAGAAATTCCTGCTACCTCGTCCCTATTCAGAATCTCTGGGGTTAGGCCTTGACATTTTTTATTTTTAACAAACTGAGCAGATAATTCTATGCACACAAGAGTCTGAGAACCATTGCCTAAAGTTAAGATACTGAAATCATAATTGGTTATAATATCTTCAGTTGATCAGCCTAATTGAGAAACTAGAGATATAGGAATGTAATCACCAGACCTTTTTAAAGCAATTATGTAAGTTCTATAAGCCCTAATCCTTATAAAACAGTTGTTTTGGGTATTTTTAAATTATAGCACAATTTCATCATTATTACAAGTTATTCAAGCAAGATCTAAGTGTATAATGTAAAAAGTTAAAAGGCCCCCCTTTTCTCCTTACCATCCATCTTTCCCACTCCAATGCCCCAAGAATAACCATTATGAACAGTTAGTACAGATGCTTTGAGTTTTTTCACTGTATTTATCTATATGTAAGTTTTTATTTATGTGTGTATATATTTATATATATACACACACACATATACATATACATGTAATACATGCTTATTTATATCCTGGAGAAGGGATAGGCTGCCTACTCCAGTACTCATGGGCTCATCTGGTGGCTCAGACAGTAAAGAATATACCTGCAATGTGGGAGACCTGGGTTCAATCCCTAGGTTAGGAAGATCCCTTGGAGGAGGACATGGCAACCTACTCCATTATTCTTGCCTCGAGAATCCTCATGGACAGGGGAGCCTGGCAGGCTACAGTCTACAGGGTCGCAGAGTCGAACACAACTGAGCAACTAAGCACAGTACACATTTATATTTGTTTATTCATGCATTAAACAGATATTTGAACATCTATTGTGTTCTAGGAACTAGGACTGAAAAAGCAACAGTGACCAAACAGATGAAGTCCCCTTTCCCGTGAAATCCATATTCTAATGGAACCCAGATTCTAATAGGGAGACAGTCAATAAATCAATAAAAATGTATGTAAAATGTAATATAAAATATGCTTGCCATGAAGAAAAATAAAGTAATCTAAAGGGATAGAGAATTCCAGGTGGTTCTACTTTAGGTATGATGGTCAGGACAAGCCTCTCTGAGACAACTTTTAAGCAGAGACTGGAATGAAGTGAAAGAATGAGCTCTGTTCATATCTTAGAGAAGAGGAGGTGAAGTTCTTCCTAGATTATGTGTGTAAACTCACACTTTTTTCTTTTAACAAAAGTATATTATTCATAGTGTCCTGTACCTTGCTTTTTCCATTCAGTAGTGATTTATGTGCACACTTCCAGTGTCTATATTATGAATTTAGATTATTCTTTTTAGTGACTGCTTATTATTCCATAATACATATCTGCCATATTTCAACCATGCAAGTATTGTTGGACATTTTCTCTTTACATTTTACCTTTACAAACCATACTGCATGAAATTCTGTGGCTCATCATCTTAATATTTAGGTATTAAAGGATTAATATTATAGTTCTATTGCAGAGTGAGATTATTTTAAGTATTCGGATCATATCAGACAAATACAAAATGACTCTTCTAGGATAAAGGAGCCAGACCTTGGGGTACAAAAGTGCATAATATTCCTTTCACATGTAGAGGTAAGAGTCACTTAATCATTTTTAGTTTTAAATTGGACCATCAAAGAATCCTAAATCATGTCTTTATCATAAAAGACCATATTTTTTACTCCTTGCCATTTTTTTAAAAGTTGTTCAGCCAGCTGCCCAGGCAGCTGGCTCTCATTCCTAGGATTGCGGTCCATTTGGGTTGGTTTCTTTTCACAGTGTCTGTTTCCTTAGTACCTGTTCATACATTTATTCTTCAGTGCTGCTGCCTTTATGTTGTTCATTGATTGTATTTGGTCTAAACTATATTTTGTCTTTTAAATGTAAGATTTTCATATTAAAATGTT
The DNA here is from genome assembly GCF_001704415.2 of Capra hircus. Classification (NCBI taxonomy): domain Eukaryota; kingdom Metazoa; phylum Chordata; class Mammalia; order Artiodactyla; family Bovidae; genus Capra; species Capra hircus. The sequence continues at coordinate 18,842,772 of NC_030833.1, read as the reverse complement.
TTTCTTAATTATAAAATAAAATTATATCACCCAAAATAACTGTTTAATATTTTGAGGTGTATCCTTTCAGGGTTTGGTTTTGTTTTTTTCCCCAATGCACATATATTTTTAGATCCAAATTTTCATTTTGGGTTACTGAATTCCAAAACTCTCTTTAATACACATGACTATCTCATAACTCACATTGAGAAGAAACCTATTAACTCTCTCCTGTCACCTTTCTATTGCTGGTTACCCACTTTATTGCCAATAACCCGGAAGATTGTTTTCTACATTTTCAGTTGAACAGACTTATGCCCTGCAGATTGATTACGAAGTAAATGGCTTCTGGGCTGATAGGTAATGTCACCACAACACTCAAAACCCCTGTATACTTGCCCAGTGACTGTTGTCACAGCTTCATGTCAGTCCTACCTGTGGGGAGCATTGGAACCCATGATACACATTATTTTTCAAGGACAGGGTGCCAGAAAGTTCTCATATGCCCCTCCTTCTTACTATCAGGCCCTGAAGGAGCTTGCTTTATATTTTCATGAAAAAAAAAAAAAAAAAAGATTTCTTCCCACACTACTTCTTTAATCTCCTTCATTCTTCCCATCCCTGTTTTACCACCATTAAGCTTTGGGGAGGAGAGCTGGCTTTTAACTGGCTTATATGTGTTTTCTCCCCTACCTTGGAATTAAGAAGAAACAGAATCTCTGAAAAGTAAGAGCTAACTCATCTTCTCACCGGTTAGGCTTCTTTTCAGAAGAAGCATCTTGTCTTTGGGCTCCTCTATAGCCCATGATGGACCAATGTAACAGGGGAATGAATGTTTCTTGAATGCAGACGTTTGAATATGAGGTTGTCTTGTTTAGTCACTTAAGTCGTGTCTGACTGTTTGCGACCCCATGGACTGCAGCATGCCAAGCTTCCCTGCCCTCCTCTATCTCCTGGAGTTTGTTCACGTTCATGTCCATTGAGTCAGTGATGCTATCTAACCATCTCATCCTCTGCCACCTTCTTCTTTTGCTTTCAGTCTTTCCCTGCTAGAGGCTCTCTAGCAGCAGTTTAGTGATTAAAATGTCTTTGTTTGCTCCTTAGTATTCAAGCATGACTTAAGTAGCATTAAATTAAGCTGAGTTCCAAATGACTAGAATTAGTACCTTTGCTGTGTTTTTTGTTTGTTTGTTTATCAAACTGGTTAATTCACCAAACAATTTGGTGGTTTAGATGCAGATAAATCTATTCAGTGTGCTCCATCCTCATATGAACCAAATATCCCAAATTTACTGTATGCAATTCATGTGTTCTTCTGTGTAGTACAGTGTACAGCTATGTGACCACTGGATTTTTTTAATGAAGATAATTTTTTTCAATGTTTTTTCTAAAATACTGTCTTACACTATTAAAACTGAGTGTAGGGGTGAAAGGACCACAGTACATTAAAGAAGCATGCTAATTGTGCCTAAAGGTGTTTGTTTTTTCTTGAAATGCCCATTTAGTTCCCAATTGATCAAAAGATAAAGGTTCCAGAGAGTCTTTCTTCTGACAGCCTTGATTATGTAGGGGTTCCCTTCTAGAGATTCTTGTTGTTTTATAAACACATGCATATGCATAATATATTCTGCCCAATACTCCCACTTTCTGATCTGCACAGTACAACAGAGCCTCCCATGGAGTCAGAGAACAAAGAAAATCTTCACTCTGAAATTTTTTCCTGAAGCCAAATATGTCCTCGGCTTCAGAAAGAAAATTCCTAGCATGAATTGAGGCACCTCTGTGGCCCTCTGAGGGAAATTTTAGGCACCATTGGTGTGCTCCCTAGGAAAATAGTATGCTTGGGGATGCTGGAAGTTGGGTTGATTTCCTATTATGGATTCAGGTTTTGTTCCAGACATTTTGCCTACGTCATTGCAATTAATTCTCCCAGTGACCCTGTATTGTAGGTATTACTGCTCCATATCACACGAGGAAATTGAAGCTCAGAGAATCTGAATAACTTGCTATCACTTTATAGCTATCAAGTGATGGAGTTAGGATTTGAACCTCTGTTCATCTGACTCCAGTGCCCTGATATTTTTATTCTGCAGAACACAGACTAGCTTTAGTAGCTGGTGGATAGAAAACCACTCTACCCCATTCAAAGTAGCTGAATTATCTTTTTCATCCTATAATCAATCCCTATGAAATTCTATTCACTGTAGGTTTATGGCATCCACTTCCTCACATAATAACCAGAAAACAAAAGGTAATCAAAATATTTGTAACTGCAGTGTGAGGAAGCATATGGAAAAGATCATACTGCTGTGCTACTTTCTAGTAAATTAGAGAACTCAAATTCATAAGAGCATCGTATAGAGAAAAGTATACTCTTTTTTTCACCTTGTTGTTCATTTTTAATGAGATAAAATTCACACAACGTAATTAACCGTTTTAAAGTGTAGAAATCTGAAGCATTTAGTACATTCCCAGTGTTAGGCAGCCACCACCTCTGTCTAGTTCCAAAACTTTCTCATCACCCCAGAAGGAAACCCCATATTATTAAGCAGTCGTTTCCCTTCCCGTGTTCCACCTGGCCTCCAGCAACCAACAGTCTTCTTCCACTCTCCATGGATTCATTTGTTCTGGCGATTTCATATAAATGGAATATAGTATGTCAACCTTTCATGGTTGGCTTCTTTTACTTAGTATAAATGAGTTTCCTCTACACTGGAGCATATATCTCACTTAATTTTATTTTATAGCTGAGAATATTGATGTTTGAGTGAGGGTTCTGGGTCTTGCTCTGCTACTAACTCTCTTTACACAAGCCTCTTCCTTTGTCTAGCCTCATTGTGCTCATGTCTTAAGATGGAGATGGCATACTCAATGGAACATGAGTTCTGCACAAGCTCTGGAACAAAAGGCCTTCCTGCTCAAAAGAAATGTGGGGAAGAGTGCATGCTGGTTCTCCCTTGTGGAGGGTATGGTGCACATGTCCTAACGATTCTGGAACGTGCTTTATACTCTTTAGCCCAGCGGTTACCAACCTGTGACCAGAGAACCTTTTATCTTGCTTACTGTGTGTTTATTTATATCTTGTGGAAGCCAGTCTAGTTTCTAAGACACTGTAACCTATGAACCACTCATTGATGCCACCTTGCAATGTGCCACTTGGCCAGTCAAGTCCATGTTGATCTTGCCTCTAGGTTACTGGCCTAGAGGTATTCTTCCTGTCGGGGGAGGTTTGAGCCTCTGTTAAGGCATTTGGTTGTTTCAGTATAAGAGTCAATGATAAGAAACCTTCTGCCATGCATTGCACATTCGTTCACAACACCAACACCTGATCTGCACAAACTCTCCAAGTCCTGCTGGTCATTTATGTAGGTGCAAACACTGTCTGTATTTCTCTAAACCTAATTTTCTGTATAAACACAAAATACTTTCTGCATGGTTTTAGCATCCACTAATTTTTCCCCATATACAACAGTTATGTAAAATCTGGCTATGTTTTAAAAGAGCCATTCACCATTGAGGGACAGGTAGAGTTATAGGACAGAAACAAATTAACCTAGAGGTCCTGGTGGCTTAATACAACAAAGGTTTATTTTTTGTTTATGCTAAGTGTCCATCAAGCATTGGCAGGGAGCACTGTTCACAGCTAATCAGAGGTCCAGTCTGACTCCACCACTGGTGGTGTCACCAGCCACCTCGGCCTGGGGTGAACGGGGTTTGCTCGCCAGCTCTTCAATGCTGTCGCCCAAAAGGGAGGCACATTCCTTCTGATTATAGCACAGTGGCCAGAACTAGGACACAGTCTCTCCTAAACACAAGAAGGCTAGGGAACAAGGACCAGATGGATACTTTGGCAATACGGTGTCCATGGTAATGCCACTTGCAGCTTTGAGTCAGCATTAGAATGCTCATGTATTGATTTGCCTATCTAGCTGCCACATTTTTGTTAAGTTTACACGTAGGTACAAGCACATGCCTACATCTACATCTGCTAGTTTAGCCATGCCTGCACATTGACATGGAGAAACATATCTTATTATAAGCTACTTTCCTGTACATTTTCTTTATATTTCAGTTAGGGTGTTATATTCTTTTTTTTTTTTTTTTTGGTTTTGTTATGTGTGTCCATAGATTATATTAGCTCTGAATTTCATCTCCAGATGGGAAAGGGGCATTGGCAAATATATTTGTTATGAAAAGGAGGTCTGGGGCTCTCCTGGTGGTCCAGTGGTTAAAACTTTCTCCTTTCAGTGCAGGGGGTGCAGGTTCAATCCCCGGATGGGGAACTGAGATCTCACATGTTGCACGGTGCAGACAAAAAAATGGGAAAAAAGAGAAAGAGGTCTGATGGAGATAAGAGCTACTTTTCTAGGTGTTGAGGATCATCCAGAGCATAGAGTAGGTCATGAAGAATTATAGGGCCTTACATCACAGTAGTAAGAAGCGTGTAATGCTCGTGGAGTCATGCTCAGTCACTCAGTAATGTCCTACTCTTTGCAATCCCACGGATTGCAGCCTGCCAGGCTCCTTTTTCCATGGGATTTTCCAGGCAAGAACATTAGAGTGGGTTGCCATTTCCTCCTCCAAGGGATCTTCCCAACCCAGGGAATCAAGCCTATGTCTCCTGCATCACAGGCAGGTTCTTTACCGCTGATCCACTGGGGAAACCTTAAGAAGCGTGTGAGCTAACATTTACTGTGCTCTCTCTGTGCCGGAGACTTTGCCAAGCGCTATGAGTAAATTCCCTGCTTTGAGTCCCACGAGAAGCCTATGAGGATCCTCTGAGTTGCTCCTTTAACAGACGAGATCTACTTTCCTCATTTAGGCATATGAGGAAGGTTGTGGGTCCCTTGCTTTCTATTCACTCCATGTCAGTGTGGGTGACGTGTCAGAAGTGGGACCCCACATAGCTACTAAGAAAGGATAATTGCTCTTTAAACACTGTAAAGAGATAGCAGGCAAAGCTCAAGGGTTGGGACAGCACAACAGGACACCTGAATGGCCCAGAGGAAAGTCAGAGAACAGAGAGAAGGAAAACAGTCCTAAGAAAAAGGCTGTTGCCCCAGAAAGCAATATCCCCCCGTTCAGAGAGGACTGGGATCCTGTAAATGTGTCAGTGAGAGAGTACCCCAGGTTCTTTAGCCAAATTATAGTCCACGCCTCTCCTGTCTTATCCCTGTTTCTGTGGCTCCCATTGTTTTTATGATTGCATGGGCATAATAGCTTACCACTAGCAGTTCAATCAGCTAATTTGTTTGAATAGCATTATCAAGATGGTTCTAGGCCAAAAGAAAAATTAAAATGTCAAGACCCACCTGGGAGTGATACCATCAGTTAACAAAAGAGAAAAAGAACCATAATTAACTTACAATTAGAAAGTAAAGGCTCTGGCAGGCTTCCTTTTATCAGTATTATATCCAGATACCTTGTGTTTTTTTCACCCAGTGATGAGGTTTTCTTCCCTTTCACCCCTAAGTATGTATGTAGGAAGGGCTAAATTAAAATTTTAGCTATACCTTTACTTTCACTACTCAGCCTTTATTTCCTTCTCAGTCTTTATTCTATCAGAAATATTCTTCGGTGGCTTACACATTCGGAATTGATTTTCTGGAGTAGTGTAACGTTTTCCTTGCCCATGGCAAGACCACATTGGTTCAAGGCTAAGAAAGCAGGCTGGTCCTACAGAGACCCTCTGGGTGACTCATCTCTTTTGAGATCCTGATCGTCCATTTTTTTGGTCGGTGTTTCTAGCAGCAGTGTGTGTTGCCCTGAAGGCACCTCTCATGTGGTGTTGACTACACTACGCTGTGCTGTTTAATTCCTGCTCTGGACTGTGCCTCGAGTTTTAAGTCACTTGACATTACAGGCGGTTTCTTTCTTTCCCCAAAGTTTATCAATAGCATACCATTCCCTCCCAATAACTCCACACACAAACGAGACATACACACACACATACACACAACTACAAACAAATTTCATGTTTTCTGTCTTTCAAAAACAAGGTGTGATCTGCCTGACCAGCTGGAGAATCTCCTGCTTTTTCAGATTTATGTTCCTGTGACCAGGTAGCTTGTCAAGCTACTGTCTTAATCATTCAACTTCTCCATTAGACAGCTATTTAAAGACCTTTCATGTAATTAACTTTTTTGACCCTCCATCTTCCACATTCTTTTCTTTATTGTAAACTTTCATATGACTTTTTTATATGCTATGTGTTCCAAAAGGTATTTAAGACTTCTTCCTCTGTTTTGTCTGCTTTTCATTAAGTTTGCCATCAGCTTGCCCTCTGTGCCCATTGCCTCCCTCCCAGTCTGACTGCTTGTTTCTCTGAAAGGGGTGAACCCTGTATTGAGTGGTGCAGATCTTCTCTGTGTCTTCTTTGCCCTTTGAAATAGGAAAGCAGAGAAGCTCTCAAGGACGTTCACCAGGGTTCTTCCTGCCTTGTCATTATCTTCTAACTGCAAGGTTTAGAAAGCTGGGGCTGGAGGTGTCTTCATTCGTCATATGAGCTAGACACTGTGATAACCATTTGGGGGAATAAAAGATGACACAGATCCTACTTTCAAGCAGCTCTCACTCTGGTAGAGAGGGTAATTTTAGCAAGATAGAGTGCTTAGAAGTTTGAGAAGAAGAGATCTCTTTTGATAGGGGCAAATGCAGAAGGATTCAGGGCAGAATGAGTGGGGCTATAAACACTAAAGATGATTCGGCATATCCCAGGCAGTGAACCCACATGGGTGGAAACTCACAGGTGCCCAGGGTCTATCTGTCTAGAGCAGGGCTGGTTTTGACTCCCTAGGGACATTTGGCTATCACATCAGGGGAAGAAGGGCTGCTCCCGGCATCTCATCAGTAGAGACCAGCCCTGTGGCTCACCATCCCGCAGTGCACAGAACAGACCCTCCCATCCAAAAGAGAGTTACCTACTTCAAATGTCAGTAGATGGCAAGGTTGAGAAGCCCTGGAATAGAGCCTAGACTTTTTTTTTTTTTTTTGCCAGAGGGAACCAGGAAAGAGTATTTAGGCTGCAATTTTGAAGGGTTCTATGTGCTAGCTGAGGGTTTGGCTTTTACTTGGTAAGCACTGAAAGGGTTCTGACTAGACTAGTGGTTTAAGAAGATCAGACGATCAAGATGATTGATGCTTGGAGACAGGGAGACCAGTTTGGGAGGAGGCACTGGTCTGTGTGAGAGGTTATAATGATAACAAGGAAGAGAAGAAACAAATATGAGAGATATTTCAAAGGAAGATTTGAAAAGACCAGATTGAGAAGCCAAATAAAGGAAGATACCAAATGAATTGTTATGTGTCAGTTCTGGGAGGCCCCCTTGATTTGCCTACCCTTCACTGATGGGGAGAGCCACATAGCAAGAAGATAGGATTTTTATACCTAGTGAGTTTAAGGAGCTGGTGAGACAATCAAGATGAATCTGCAGCATAATGGGAAATAGGGAATAAAAATTGAAATAGTTTAAGGGACAAATTAAACATAGAAATTGGATGATAAAAAAAAAATCCTATGGCAGTGAATGAGGATCTCAAAGGAGAGTGAAGAATTTAAGGAGGGCATATGAGATAAGAATCTGCCTGCAATACAGGAGACCCCAGTTCGATTCCTGGGTCGGGAAGATCTGCTGGAAAAGGGAAAGGCCAGCTGGCCTGGAGTATTCCAGGCCAGTATTCTGGCCTGGAGAATTCCATGGACTGTATAGTCCATGGGGTTGCAAAGAGTTGGAGATGACTGAACGACTTTCACTTTCACTTTTATGAGATACGAACTTGAACAGCCAACACTTATGACCTAAAATAAGAAAGCAGCCCCTAGAAGGGAGAAAGACCTGAAGGCTGGAGAAGCTTACAGTAGGCAGATGGCACAGACTCACTCGTGGATGGTTAACTGTCGAAGTCACGGGTGAGTCTTTCACTGTTTGCTTACTTTTAAATATGATAAATCTTTTTGTGGTGGTATTTTGTAGACCAAGAATCTTGAGCTAACCAATTTGTGTATTTGATTTTTTTTTTTTCAGTATCAGGATTTTGTATGGGATACACAGTTGTACTTAATATTACTTAATATTCTTATTTGTATATATTGTAATCACTCATTAACTTTTTTCTGCCATTGGACAGTGTGTTGGGGTCAGGGGAGAGCCCCATCTCTTCCAACTGATTATAAACTCCATCAACGGCAGAGACTATGTCTTTTTCCTTTGGCAAATAACTGTAGGACACTGTAGGTATAAATTAAATGCTGCTGTTGCTGCTGCTGCTAAGTTGCTTCAGTCGTGTCCGACTCTGTGCGACCCCATAGATGGCAGCCCACCAGGCTCCACTGTCCCTGGGATTCTCCAGGCAAGAACACTGGAGTGGGTTGCCATTTCCTTCTCCAATGCATGAAGGTGAAAAGAGAAAGTGAAGTCGCTCAGTCGTGTCTGACTGTTAGTGACCCCATGGACTGCAGCTTACCAGGCTCCTCCGACCATAGGATTTCCCCGGCAAGAGTACTGGAGTGGGGTGCCATTGCCTTCTCCGAATTAAATGCTAGACACCAATTTTTCTCTCTTAAAATAAAGAGAAAACAAACAACCATCACAAAATTAAACAGATCATCAACAACAACAACAATTAAAAAAAAAAAAAAAACGAGGTCATTCTGATTTACTCTCATGGGTATGGTATTTGTGGTGAGTTGTAAACTAAAAGAAACATTCAAATTTCTTATTTATCAGAAGACTGGTCTATTCTTCCAGAACCTAGAAGCCTCTGTCTGCTTACTACATCTCAGAATAGTTTTAACCAGACAAATACGTTTAATTTAACTTAAATAACAACCTGAAAGCCTTTCGAATAGTTTCAGTAGAAACATTAAGAATTGTTTATACCTCACTTTTATTTGGTTTTGTTTTCTTTTTCTAAAAACAAAACAATTGTGGGGGCTCAAGAGTTTATAGGTACCATCTATTTTGGAATGCTATTTACTTTTATGATGTTTATTCTTCACCCACTGAAGGGTGTGAACATTATGGGTTTCACTGAATGGCTACCTAATGCTATTTTTACATTATAGTTTATATATAGTGTCCATTTTTTCGGTGCTTCTTTTAAGGTTCCCTTGTTGCATGTCAGCAGGAAATCCTAATTAGGAGTGCTATGTGAAAGTCTCTTTTTCTTTAGCATTTAACTCTTATGGAAAGAGGAAATTAAAAAGTAATGTAAAATTCTAAATAAGTAATTGCATTTTTATTACTTTGCTGTACATTACATAAAGGTAGATAATATAATTGACCTAAAAGATGTGAGTGAATAAACTTAAATCTGAATGCAAGGATTATGGAGTAAAATGGTAATACTAAAAAATTGCCTTGCATACAGTTGCTTTTTTGCACTGTAAAAATGGTTTACTCAACACACTTGCTTTTGAATTCATCAAATATGCAAGCATGTGGGCAGGGGGGGACCTCTTATAGTTTCTATATATTTGAATCAAAGATGGGATTTGTTTGAATTACCCTTTAGCCTCCATTGTTAAAATCAGAATTAAGTTCTTTGTTTAGTGAAGCATTAATAGCAATCTTTGAGATTGCGAAGTAGAGCTGGTTGCTAGAGAGAGTCTCTCAGTGTATTATGCTGTTTACCTAAGGGTTATATTCAAGAAGCTCTCTGAACAGCTGGGCTGATTATTGAAAATGCCTCATAGTAACTTCCAGCCTAGACTGATCGATATCGGTGCAAAGCTTTACATGGGAGGGAGCTATTTAAACATTGAGAGCCCCGGGGATAAAAGAGAATGAAAAAATAATGCTGGACAAATATGCTGAAATGTTCAAAGGAAGAAAGGAGTATCTTGTCTTGCTATAGAGGGAAAATTCCTAAACAAACAAACTAGAAAATTTGAAAGTTTGTCTTATAATGACATCCTAAAATTTATTTTTCCTTATAACAACATCCTAAATATTTATTTTATCTTATAAAAGTTCCCCCAAATATTTAGAGATGGAATGTCTTATCAAGTATACCAAAGACAATTTTAATCCCTTTATTTCAAAATGTAACCTGTTTTAATAAATTCCATAAGTCACTGTCAGTGATACTATAGGGAAATACTTAACTTTATTATTTAGTAGACTGCGATATCCATATTTTAGACCTTTCTCTTTCTCAGGACCATTGAAAAATCTTATTACTATTGTACTCCAACACCCAAATGTAGGTAGAAAATTCTTATATCTTTAATATTTTCTGCTGTAGTGATCTAGAACAGACATAGAAACATTTCCGTTTGTCTTAGTCCTAGCAAAACTAGCTTATTTGTATATCTCCAATTCTGTTTTTAATAGTTTAATATGTTAAATAAAAACTATATTAGATATAGGAGATCTAATCTCCTAAAAACATTTGGCAGAATTATGACAGGATAGAAAAATATCAGTGTTTAAAAGCCTGTCTTTTTCTACAAAATGGGATAACAGAGTAATACTCCCCAAAAGAGGAGGGAACAACCACCCAATTTATCAAAGTGTGAATCTGTGTCGAGAAATCCTACATCTTGTTACAGCCACGATTTCTTACTTCTACCCTGCACATAACCAACAGACAGGAAGTTCAGAAACACAAAGGCAATCAATGTGAAAACTGTGAAAGTCTCTTAATTAATCAACTCACACAAACTCTCCACGTAAGAGGATTTTACAAGCATTTCAATTAAGGCCTTCCCTTTTTATTACTAAATTTCATTGACAATTAAAAATGCATAATCAAAGTTGACATGATTATAAAAAGCAAAATATTGTTTAAGTACTGAGCTTTTGGACTTATAGGAGACTTTGATTTTCTGATGCTTATTCTCTTGATGAATCACATAGACAATTGCTAATTGGATAGTTACTCTGTAACAGTGATGTTTTTTAAAATTTCAAAATGAATAGGTCTTTGAACATGTTTATATTTCCCTCACTTGTGCATGCTAAGTCGCTTCAGTCGTGTCCGACTCTTTGTGACCCTATGGACTGTAGCCTGCTAGGTTCCTCTGTCCATGGGATTCTCCAGGCAAGAACACTGGAGTGGGTTGCCATGCCCTCCTCCGGGGACCTTCCCAACCCAGGGATCGAACCTGCATCTCCTGTGGCTCCTGCATTGCAGGCGGATTCTTTACTACTGAGCCACCAGGGAAGCCCCCTCCATAAATGAACGTCATCATTTTGGCATATTCATAGCTAAAAGCTACATGAATGAAGCTAACTAATTAATGAAGTTTAACATAATACACATGCAAAAAATACTGCCTTATTCAGAGAAATGTTTAAGAGCTAACATTCTGTGATATTTTAGACTTGAGATCCCTAGAATAGCCCAAAAATATTCCAGAGGCCTGACGGCAATGCTGTTTACCTCTGAATTGACATTGGAATATAAGAAACTTTTTGACATTGAAAATGGATGTACAAAATAAGAGAATTTTTGTGAAAAACAAAGGTGAGTTTAGTTTAATATTTTGTTTTTGCTATTAAAAGAAAGGTTTATTTGAACTCCTCTTTGACTCTCAGCTCTCAGGCCAAAGCCTGAGAAGTTTCCAGAAACTGTACATATTCCCAGTAATGGTTTATGCTACTTTTCTGCTTTGAAGATTAAGACATAGACCAGGAGACAAAGTATCGTCTCCTGATTCTATGCCTCACTTAGGACAGTAGAAAAGTAATTTAAGTTCTTGGTCAACTTTTCTCCACCAGGAAATCAAATATAACCATTGCCTTCCACCTTCAGCTGACAGTTCTGAAGAGTAACAGTCAAAGGGCCATTTGCAGTTAAAATTGAAAGATGAAATTACTTTTTTTACGTGAAGAATTAAATTTATGGAACATGAGACTATCTTTTAAATAGTTTTTATTTTTAAATTCTCATTAAAAAGTTATTATATTAAAAAATCTATTTCTTTTGTGTTTATATTGTAAAAATATTATGGAGATGCTAAAGATGTCATTTTAGAATATCTTTTAAATAGCAATTTCTACCAATGCCATGAAAATATTATCTACCTATGAAGCATGAAATCCTACTGTTTCCAGAATGAAACATGGGAGTTTAAAAAAAATAAGCAGAAACTTTCCTGTTTATCAGGAATCATAGCAGTCAGCCTTTGAGTCTGACTAAAATCTTATTTTGCCTGTAGCTTGCTCCTATTGCCACACCACCCCTCCCCCACCACTACCACCTCTGATGGGTAACCAGTGGACAAGCTCCTTTGGGGATCAGGCCTTGCAAAGCCTGGAGGTGGGTAAGGAGGATCTCAGCACTCCGAGAATACACACACACACAAAGAGACACACACACACAGAAGCTTCTATAGATAAATGTTTTAAGTGGACCAGATTGTTCCACTTCGTGAATGATTTGTTCGCCTCTATTAGTGTGCTGTGTTAAGGGCTCCAGTGTTGAGTCCCCATAGAAAAATATAGCTAAAGCATTTTAATATTGGCCCATCATTTGGCAACAATTGAATTAGGCAGTCCTGTTTTATTTAAAGAGAATCAGTATTCTTTTGTATCTAAGAGAGTAGCAGCCCTGAGGGTAGTCTGAATACAAAATACAGGGCTCAGTCCGGAAACAGATCTTGGTGTCATTTATTATCTGGGCTCCAGGAGGATGTTGATGAATGCTGTGGTTTAGCATCCAAATTCCTCAATGCAAAGACCCAAGTCTCAGTCTCTAGTCACCAGTGGATAGTCAGGCACATTTTCATTGGCTGTTTTTGTATAACTTCAAAAGGATAGTAAATATTGCTTTGTTGTCTTGTGACGGTTACAGAAAAAGCAATAGCTTGTTTTCAACGTAATCATTCTAAAAGGATGGGGGGTGGTGGGAAGCAAAAATCACAGATTTTGTCCTGTCTGAAAGCAGTAGCTGAGCAGCCTTGTTGTGCTGTCAGTTGGGCACTTCAGGCTCTCTCTCTGATCATGCTATTCGAAAGTCTTTGCTGCTCTCTTTCTAGTCCTCTTGCTGTCTCTCATGACCCCCCATGTCCCACGTTACCTCCCTACTACCAACACACCAAGCTGGCTGTCAATAAGAGAAAAACCAGAATAGCCACATTCCTTATCTTGCCCAGTTCTGAAAGGTTGAGGACTCCCACCAGGACTTATGAACTCAGAAACTGGCGGATTTGGAAGAACTTGCAGAAGTCATAGCAAGTGATATCCATGACCATGTGGACTCAAGAGGGGAGATGCCCTTAGCAAGAAGTAGAGATGGCAGTCCTTGTGGTGTGGGCACTGTCCCAGGCAGACTTCCTGATCCTTGCTTGCAATTGGCAAGGGTTCCAACCTTGGTGTCAAAACCCCACCTGCAGAGGGTCTCCCTTAAATGATCTTCTCTGTCTGTTACCTCTAGTATCCCTGTCTCCTCCAGAGGTTCCTTCCTCATTTCCTAATGTCCCTTTTCAGTGGAAACCCTCAATTCCCCAGACTCCCTGCTATATGTTGTGTGCTGCCTAAAGTGCTCACTTTTACAAACCACATTTTGACATATCCCTATGTCAATTCATTGTGTAAACCACATAGAGTTTTTGGACTATAAGCTAACTCCTGTTCTGGCATCCCTCTGAACACAAATTGACAACATAAAGACAAGTACTATGTTAGCCTTTGTGAATGACAGAGGCAGGGTGCCGAGAAGCAGAAATTGATAGTATGGTGGTAAGACACAATAATTCTCAAGTGAGCAAAATCACTCTTTGAGTACCAAGTTAATGTGTATTGCATTTAAAAGATAATGAATGCAGTATTCATAAACTTATATGTGCCTTGTGATTCTTGTGTCAGCAGGGTTTCTGTAGACCTCTATTTATATCAAATCAACTTCAAATATTCCAGAATGTAGATCACATCTGGCCTCATTTTTTGAAGTGTCCCTCTAGGACCATTTCTAAAATAGTAGATTGTTCCAGTTCTTTTTCCTAATGAGAAAAAAAATCCATGTGTTCTGTGATTATTAATAATAATGGCTTTAAATAAATTATTGACGGGTGGCAGTGGAAAGTAATTTCTAGTAGCTGAGGAACTTTTGGGAAAAGAATTCTGATTCCTACTGCAAAATGTCTAAGCTGTGTTCCTCCTGCCTCTCTACTTCATCAGTTCCATCAATTATCTGCCTCCCAAGCAGAATTGTTGTTGTTCAGTCACTAAGTCATGTCCGACTCTGCAGCCCCATGAACTGTAGGCTGCCAGGCTCCTCTTCCCCCAGAGTTTGCTCAGATTCACATCCAAGTAGTTACTAAAGGTTAACAAGGGAGAGAGGAGCAAATGTGAAGGATTCGTGGCTCAAGATTATAGTAACATTTAATAAAAACTTAAAAGGAGTTGATGCTTCTTGTATTTTTTGACGTATGAATCTTAGAGCTTTTTTTTATAAATTTGGTATTCAACGTAATTCCAAATATTGGCTCATACACACACAGTCATAAGCATACTATCTGTATGCCTATCTCTGTCATTGTATAACTATATAGATATGTAGACATAGAGGTAGATGTGCCAAATGACTGCCATTCATGAGGCACTGTATGGAGGAGAAGTGAATTGTATGTAAGATTTATTCCCTGCCATAGGGGAGTTGCCTGCAATCTGGTAGGAGAGATGGGCATGAATATAGTCAGTTATTCTTAGTGGCCATACATTGTGAGCACTCCGGGCATAGAGAGAAGACCAAAAACTCCAGCCTTGGGATACATGCCATCATTGTGGTTCAGATAATGAATTGATCCGAGTCCAGAGGAGGGGAAGACATTGCCAGCAAAGTTGATCATGAAAGGCTTCCAGGCAGTAGTGACGTGGGAACTGCATTTAAATGCATTTTCCCTATGTGTAATTTTCCAAGCATGTTTTCTGTTTAGTTATATTGCATTTTGAGACATATAAGTCAGTGATCATTTATAATTTTTTTAATGTCTTACAATTTTTGTAAGTAAATCTTTAAAAGTTCGGCTTTACTCAAAATAATCCAAGACCATTTACTGTGATTTAAAGTATTCATAAAGCAAGGTGATTATTACTCCTGAGACCATCGTACAAAGCCCTGAAGTGTGTTAGACACAGGCCAGAAACCGCTCTCCTTTGTTATATCTTATGAGCCTGTTAAGTTAAAAAAGGAAAAAAAAAAAAACGCCTATCCTTTTTTGCTATTCCTATTCTATCTTAGACACTTGGAAAATAGAATTTTATATACTACAGTCTAAAGGGAGGACCATAGAGAAATTCTGTCTCTCTATTGCATATGCTACTAAAGACTTAGAAAGTCAAGAGAAAAACAGACCAAAATGCTTTGCTTATTAGAGTACATGCATCCATTTTCCCGAAGTTGCGTAACTAACTGAATTAGGAAAGTGCTATAAACATCGCATCGCTGTTGACATTGAACGTTGCATAGCTGGAAAGAAAGGCATGTATATATATTTTTTTCCGTTTGCTATTTCAATAATCTAAATCGCAGTGGCAAATGAAAATACAATTGAATCTCAAGTGAATGACCAGAAACACCGTATATTTTATAAAATATGGCAGCATAATGAATAGGAGGTAAAAAAAAAAAAAAAGAAAAAAGTCCTGGCTTTCAAGTCCTGATGGTTGTGATGTGATTGAATCATCGTGCATTCTGTTTGATGTCTCGGCTTTGCTATTCAGATACACTGCAAAGCATGTGCATCACCCTCTGCAAAGTGCACCTGGCAGCCCAGCGTGGATGTAGTTGGTTTTTCCTGCACCTGCAAGAAACATAGATATTCAGAGTAGAATTTAAGTTTGGGTATTTTAATTCTCCTAATTGTAATAGATTACCCATCCAGGGAAAACGATCAGTCAGGTACAAAAGAAACTGCTTAGGATTTGAAGGAATTTGACAATTTCGTTGTAGTTCCTAGCCTGGCAGGTGGTAATAATGCCTATGCCAGCACTGTCAAAATATGAAAATTAAAGTGACGATGGGTTTTAATGAAATCCATTTGACAAATATAATTAAGGTGTTTTAATATGAAGTCCTGTAATAAAGACTACCGGTGGACTCCCTGAGGTCCTGACTAATTGTGTAGATTGCTTTTAAGCTTTGAATAGTTTTATTGGATAATGAACTGTTAAGAAGTGTTAGATCTTTCTTAAGCAGAATTTGGTTTGAAAAAGAAGAGGAGAGACAGGCCTGAGGTGTGGCATTTTAAACATAATTAGAAGAGAGATTTAAGTTAACATCTTTGATCTTGCTGTCAGTTTTTGATTAGAGCTGTAAATGCTTTAATCAAGTGTAGTGTAGTCATTACATTTCTAACTGTTTTTTAAACTGTGAAATTACTGAGACATTGACATCAATTTTAACACATTCTGAAAATTTGCTGTAGAATTGGGTTTCTCCATCAAATGTTTGCAATTAGAATATCTGATTATACTGACTTACCAACCTTACACACAATGGCAAAATTATACTGGGCCGGGGACGAGTTTCCTTTCTGTAGTAGTTAAACACAGCAACAAAGCAATATGATTACTTGATATTTATTTTGCTTTCTAGGAATGTGTTTGCAAGTACTCATCATGTGAAAGTAGTCCATTAAAATATGTGGATGAGGAAGTAACCTCAAACTGTTCATCAAGTGAATTTTATAATATTAAATGTTCTTAACTTCCACTCTCAAAGAACTTTTATTTGCCTAATAGTTCATTATGATCGTCTAATGCCATATTTGGGTTTTTATTTCCGTGCCTGGCACATATAGTAAGCACTTAGTAACTATTTATTGGAAGAATGAGTGATCAGTTTACAATAGCTGAGTATGTAACCTCTTTGAATTATTTTCCCCAAATTAAATAAGGTCTAAAAAAAGTCAACTATAAGGGAAAAGTGAAATCTTCTCCCCCCTTTGCCCACTGTTTTGACCCAGTTACTCATTATAGAGTATAAATGGGTATATCTTTGGTATTTCTGACTAGTCTCAGACAGTATCACTGAAATGATGAGTTAGACCAGTGCTGTGTGGGATTCTCCTTGATGGAAATCTGCCTCCCTAGCATTTCACCCATGATTGCAGGAGTGATAAGGCTATTTTAAGGAGCCATGCCCTAGGGCCATTCATTGACTCTTAATAAGAAGGAGTCTACACTGATTTCATGGTCTTGAACTTTCTGCTTGTGTATTAGTGTTATATCGCATATGACGTAAAGAGTTAAGAAGTCTGGATTCTCACCCATGCTCTTCGTGATACACCCTTTAGTAAAATTGCTTTTCTCTAGAGGATCTAATCCAACCCGAGTGGAATAAACGACTTCCACACCTCTGCTGACTCTAGAGTTCCACCGATCAGGGTCTTGTTGTTGTTCACTTGTCACCGACTCTTTGCAGCCCCTCGGACTACAGCTCGCCAGGCCTCCCTGTCCTTCACCATCTCGGGGAGTTTGCTCAAACTCATGTCCATTGAGTCGGAGATGCTATCCCACCATCTCATCCTCTGTCTCCCCCTTCTCCTCCTGCCTTCAGTCTCTCCCAGCACCAGGGTCTTTTCCTGTCAGTGCCTAACTCTCTAAGTAAGTCTCTTCATCACTTTTACCCTTTAGCCTTTTTTGTTTTTCATGTTCTTCCCTTTTACTTTTGTTTACATTCTCCCCCCCACCCCCACCTTCCCAGATATTCCCACCATTCATTTATACAACCAACCATCCATCCATCCATCCAGGAAGTATTACTGTTAAAGATCTATTATGTGCCAGGTGCTGTGTAAGGAAAGAAACAATACCAAGATGCAGTAGATGGCCTCTTGGTTGCCTGAGGCCAGATATGGGGAGTGGTTAGACAAGAGAGAATTCTATCTTCTTATCATCCAATCTGATTTATGCCACTGGATGATAATACCTTTATAATATCACCTACTGTAAATACGTTAAGGAGTAGCTGGACCAGGTACCTTTCAACATTTTTACCTGCAAATACTGCTAGAAATAAAACCTTTTTTATAGATTATCTGATGACTCATCATCCCACTTTTTAAAATTCTTATTCATTACAGTTAGTTTCGGGTTAGCATTATGCCCATTGCAAAGCTACTGTGAATAAAACTAGCATCGTATTTCCATAGATCTTCAGATTTATCTTCTAAGATTTGAAAAGAGATGTGAGTTCCACGGTAGAGTGTCTGTTACACTTAGGTTGTCGGTGGGCACTCAGTTTTTAAAGCATGTCAAAAGGTATCCACGTCACTGTGTGGCAGATGATCAGGTTGGGGACCAGAGGCCTGGGGTGGAAGGCGTGGCATGTGAACTCTTGGAGACCTGCTAAGATGATGAATAGATCGGTGGAGAGTATCATGTTTGTATGCTCGTTGATCCAAATCATTTGGCACATTTCTCTATTTAGGACCTGTACAATGTGTTATGCTTTGTTGAAGTAGTGGTGATTTTCACATCATTCTGCCCCATTTCAGGATGAGCTGCTATGTGTTGGGAACATGCTTTATTCTTTGTGTTCTTACAGTGCCTGCCATATAATTGGCTCTGAATAATGTTTATTGAATTGAATTCTGATTTTACCTCTGATGTAAAATTTGTCTTCACGGGCAAATTGTTCTAGAAAAGTTGATTTTCATCAGGATTTTCAAGAAAAAAAAAGGGTAGAAAAATCCATGAACAAGTAAAAATGGCTACAAAACTTTTTATTTACTTCTGTGGGCCTATTGTAAACTACTTAACTCTCCATCCCACCCCCAACTGAAATAAAGGTTCTCCAAAAGGCTGATGGCAATTTTCACTTTTGGAATATTTGTTCAGTGCTTTGAGATCATGATGAAAGACCTGTAGCATGGGGAGGAATTGTTTAGGTGTGATCCCTTCTGAATCCATAGATATAATCAGAGTCAGTCTGCTTATAAAATCATCAACACACTATTTCCCACTGCACGAGGTGTTCTTTTGAAGTCTCTCGTACCAAACTCTGACCTTATTTCTCAAGATGTATCCACATTTTCTAAATGGGAGTTTTGGGGAAATACAAGACAGCCTCAATGTGCAAAATGTTTTTGAATGTTACTTTCCATTTAACACTTAAGGACATCAATAAAATAAAATATGATATGTGTACTATGTAGTGTTAACTGGCTTCTCATTAAAGTCAAGAGAAAAAGTAGATTCCGCCCCCCCCATACATTCTGTACAGATTTGTTTATCATTAGTGCAGAACGTTTAGGATCTTGCATAAACTTTTTGTCACAGAATTCCTATATTACACATTGTCTCTGCTTTGTTTTTAAAGGGAACAATGATATAATCTGTGTAGAAATTACTTATCAATTATACACCGGATTGATGTCCTAGCTTCTTATGAAAAAAGTAGAAAGATTTTCCTCCACCATTGGAATCAAGGTTTAAGAGTAAAAATGTGGGAAATGAAAATCAGCTCAAACCATGTTTTCTTCTCATTTTGATTAACTCTCTCTCTCTCTCACTCTCACTAAGAAAGAGAGCTAATGGTTTGTGCCAACTTCTACCTCCATGAAACTAGAGAATTTTTTAAAATTGTCAGAAAGTGAAGGTGAAGTCGCTCAGTTGTGTCCGACTCTTTGCGACCCCATGGACTGTAGCCTATCAGGCTCCTCCGCCCATGGGATTTTCCAGGCAAGAGTGCTGGAGTGGATTGCCATTTCCTTCTCCAGGGGATCTTCCCAGAAATGAACCTGGGTCTCCCACATTGCAGGCAGATGCTTTACCATCTGAGCCACCAGGGAAGCCCAAAATTGTCAGAAGATGCTGTTTATTCTAGTCAGTGGCAAGCCCAGGACACAGCATGCTTCTTTGTTGCTGATGACCTCATCTTCAGGTTTCTGAGAACAGTTCTGGTCCCAGGTTCAGTGCATCAGACTCTACAATGAATACCACCCACTATAAATACATTAAATCATCTTTAAGGTACAACATTGCAGTTCATGAAAATACTGCAGACCAAAAAGAGATACATTTTCCAAGGTACTAAAGAATCAAGAATAATTTTTAATTCATTCTGCCTTATTCTGTTTCATGTTTTAGAAGATCTGTTGTTGTTATTCTTTTGGTAGGAACCTTAAACATTCTCTCTACTCAGCAATCTTTTTTTTTTTCCTTCAGTATTTTGAACCTCCAACTTAGTAATACAGTTTTTAAATATGACGTTTTGTTTTCAAACAGGAGTTAAGGAGTAGATTAAAAATTCCTAATGAACCATTCCTCAGTCTGGGTGAGATGTGTAGTGGGTTTGAGTTTGTCAGTGGGTATAATGTATACCTATTAAATAATTTGTTTAATCATCTCTTAAAACCCTGAGCCTTCTGGTATTACTTGCTGTGTATAACACATCTTTTATTTGTATTTAGATGTTTGGGTACGTGTTTTTGTTAAGGTTTCAGTCACTTTTCCTGCACCTAAAGAGGAGAATGGGATTTGCCAGTGATAAATGGGGAAGTTGACTAGCTAACTAATAAAGATTTGTCTTAATCAAGTATGATTTGTCAGAACAGGAGCGCACTGGGGTCAGGGCGCACGCAATGAATTATACAGCATTCACAGGAGGAAAGGACCCGGCAAGAGACCTCATAAATATGCTGCCATTACCCACTGCTAATTCGTATTCAAAGAGTGCTCTGCACAGCTAGTTTCTAGGTTGCAGAGCTGTTCACTAGCTTCCCAAGCTTTCTGTTTGTGTGAAGAAAGAAGTTTCATTATATGTTGGCATCGTCTGGGTTCTCAAGGTATACCAGTCCCCAAAACTGAGCTGATATGTATAATTTGAAGCATGGCTCATTACATTACATCATATTGCATGTGTGATATTTATTCATGCTGGACATGGAGGGGAGGATGCAGATGCACAAAACATTCTCTTTTAGAAGACGTTTTGCATGCTTTCTTATGATCCTTTTCACGTCTTGTCTCTGTTGATACAATACAGCTATAAACATTTGCTCATATGACTGATTGCTGTGATAGGGTAAATAAGTCTTTTTCCTGGTCTTTAATTTGTAAATCTTTTCCGTGATTTGAAAAGATGGTTATTTTTGTTCTTCACATGGAACATAATTTTCAGTACTGCTCTGTGGCTGGAGCAACATTGAAAGCCAGCTGATTGGTGGTGTTCAGCTGTAGTTGGGAAACTATAGCTTCTTCGGCTCTGAGAAGTCAACATCAGGGACCAACCCTGTCCTCAGAGTTTCTTTTATGCATAAGTGGTCTATTGCATGTTTTTTAGATCAGATTATAATGATGACAAAATAGCTTGTAGTATCTCAATGTCTAAATTGGGTAGAAAAGATCTTGGCATCATCCTTTTTTATTGGAATAACCACTCTCGTAGTTGATGATCCCAGTCCCTCTTTGATGAAACTGATGTCCCTTTTAAAATAATAATTTAGTAACAGTAATTTTTCAAATTGTTTGAGAGTACGCTTTTGTTATATCAAGGGAGGGGAAGTGAATAGACTTTGGACTTCCCACGTCCAACGATGGTCCCTCTGAGGAAGGAAGGGTTGAAATAGAAAGTTGGGAAAGCCCACTGTATCCATTCCTACGCTATTGAATGAAAATTGTTAGCAGTTGAGCTATTACTTTGAATATTTCTGGAAGCTTCCTTAGAACACTGGCCTCAGCCAGGAATGGAAAAAGCACAGTCCTCTGATTACTGAGCCTTTAGAAATTCCATGTCTCCTAATAGGATGTTTACAGTGGAATGTAGTAGAACATCGGGAATTCTTTAGTGACGGGAATTTCTTTGCTTCAGGTGAGAAAGAACCCCACCAGTTCTGTGAATTATAGATGATAGGAAGGAACTTCCCCTGCAGTCCAGTGGTTAAGACTCTGTGCTTCCAATGCAAGGGGCACGGGTTTGATCGCTGGTCAGGAAACCAGGATCCCGCATGCTGTGAGGCATGGCCAAGAAAATGTTAAAATAAGTTTTTTTTAAAAAAGATGATATGAAGGGAATTGGTAGTGTGGTCAAGCCAAGGTTTACTTAGAATGATGCCTGAACTTCAGAATAGACAAGTCCTCAGTGAAATCAAAACCTGCCACCCCTATAAGAAGCACCGTAAAGATACAAGGCAATTTAGACAGATGGATGGTGACAAAAAGCCAGAGAGAGAGTTCAGTTCTCAGAAATGAGTGGTCCTTACACTGACAGTCAGCACTGTCTCAGCAAGTGTGCAGTCACTGCATGTCTCACAAACAACAAAGTGCCCGAAATTCTGGAGAGGAACTGGGAACGCTGGAATTGAGGGTAGAAGAAAGAGTGGGACAGACAGGCCAGACGGCTGGGAAATAGACTCCAGAATGTGAGGCTCTTGGACCCTAGAAGACTCTTCTTGCTTTTCTTTCAAGTGGAAGAAGTCATTTTTTAATTTTTTGAAGTTTGCCTTGTACCTTCATCCTTTTATTTGATTTATAACATTGGAAAATTCATAAAAGTAGCTGCCTTTTTTGTTATGTGTTTATCCAAAGTGTTGCTCCAAATTGCTTGCCCAGAATGCCTGTGATTTTGGCCATTTATGGACTGGTGAAAGCACAGTATATGCCAGTGGCCATAACTATTGGCTTGGGGATCAATCAGATGTGGGTTTTGAATACTAGCCAACCTTGGGCAAATTACCTAACCTCTCTGAGCCTCACATTATCTTTAGGAAGGGTTAGTAATAGTCTGCTTCGTTTGAAGATAAAGTGTAGTATCTGTCAAGTGCTTAGCACAGTAGCTGGCATACAGTGAAGCAGTCAGTAAATAATGGCCCAAAATAAAAAAGAAACCTTTCCTGGAGGGAAACATTCATTTCAGTATTTTATACACAGCCTGTAAGCAATAAACTTTTGTTGGATATATATTAAATGAATGAAGTCTTTTTTTTTTTTTTAATGGCTAAGAGTTTAAGCCTACATACATGCCTTTTCCCTCAAAAGAAGTCCCATCTCAACTTGTTAATACTCTACACAGAAGTTTGGTAAAAGACTCAATTTTAGTGGTTCCCTATTGGAGCCTATTGAGATGTAATTTAAAATTCTTCTTAGAATTATGCTAATAAGTTTAGTATACAGCCTTGCCGATGAAGTCTAGTAAATTCTGTGTTGTATTGGAAACAATAGTAGCTTTGTTTTATTCTGTATTTTAGAAACTCCCGATGTCATAGTGCTTGCTAAGAAAGGCAAACAGTAGTAAACTATATTTATAAGAGTTTTACTAAAATAAGTCTCTAAGTGCACATTTGATTATCTACTATCCTTCTAAGATCAGACTGATATTTCACTTTGCAAAACTGAATAATTCTTTACTGTCCTTCACCTGACATTGACCAGCACTTGACAACTGATGAGCTAGATTATCAAAATCCATATTATTTAGCCTTTTCTTTAATGTCAGAAGAGCAGCATAAATATTAGAAAATCTTTAGCTCCTTCATACCTTTTATTTATTTATTTATTTTTTAGGAAAACAATAATTTGGGCTCAGTTTGGATCTTTTGTCACCTATACATCTCAAGTTAAAAAAAATACTAAGGTGACTGCTGCTGCTGCTGCTAAGTCGCTTCAGTCGTGTCCGACTCTGTGCGACCCCATAGACAGGCAGCCTACCAGGCTCCCCCGTCGCTAGGATTCTCCAGGCAAGAATAGTGGAGTGGGTTGCCATTTCCTTCTCCAATGCATGAAAGTGAAAAGTGAAAGTGAAGTTGCTCAGTCGTGTCTGCCTCTTAGCGACCCCATGGACTGCAGCCCACCAGGCTCCTCCATCCATGGGATTCTCCAGGCAAGAGTACTGGAGTGGGGTGCCATTGAGGTCACATCACCTTAAAACTCTGCTAGAATATACAGTGAAACTATCCATCCTTTTTTGTTATGCTTTTCTCCGCCTGTTCACTAACTCCCTTGTTTGAGTTTCATTAATTTCTACCTCTCAAAATGTCAGTGTCTAAAATGCAGAGCCCTCTGCTTTATTTGGGAATAAACTGTCTCCATCTTTTTGTCTGCTTCATGATACAGTATAAATTCTCCCCCTTAGCTTTCAGAGTTCTCTGTAGATTACTTTGGTGTGTACAATTTGTGTGTGTGTGTGTATGTTTCAGTTAAACTCTATCTACAGAAACAAGCCACAGGCCGGCTGTATTGGCTCCAGGGCCCTAGTTTGCCCCTTCCTACTCTAGAATAGTGGTTCTCAAAGCGTAGTCCTCAGGAACCAGCAACATCAGCATCATTCAGGAACTTGTTGGAAACGCAACTTCTTGGGCCCCAGCCCAGACCTGCTGAATTAGAAACTCTGGTTGTGGGGCCCAGGAATCTGTATTTAACAATCTGAATTATTTTTGTTTATTGATTGATCCAAAATCACTGTGGATGATGACAGCAGCCATGAAATTAAAGATGCTTGCTCTTTGGAAGAAAAGCTGTGGCTAACCTAGATAGCATATTAAAAAGCAGAGAATAACTTTGCTGACAAAGATCCATATAGTGAAATCTATGGTTTTCCCAGTAGTCATGTTTGGATGTATGGGTATGAGAGTTGGACAGGAAACAAAGCTGAGCACCAAAGAATTGATGTTTTCGAACTGTGGCGCTGAAGAAGACTCTTGAGAGTCCCTTGGACAACAAGGAGATCAGACCAGTCAATCCTAAAGGAAATCAACCCTGAATATTCATTGGAAGGACTGATGCTGAAGTTGAAACTCGAACGCTTTAGCTACTTGATGTGAAGAGCCGACTTATTGAAAAAGATACTGATGCTAGAAAAGGTTGAGGGCAGGAGGAGAAGGGGGCGACAGAGGATGAAATGGTTGGATGGCATCACTGACTCAATGGACATGAGTTTGAGCAAACTCTGGGAGATAGTGAAGGACAGGGAGCCTAGCCTGCTGCAGTCCATGGGGTTGCAAAGAGTCAGAGACAACTGAACGACTGAACAACAAATCGATTGATCTGGGCTTCCCAGGTGGCTCAATGGTAAAAAATCCATCTGCCAAGCAGGAGACATGGGTTTGATCCCTGGGTCAGGAAGATCCACTGGAGAAGGAAATGGCAACCCATTCCAGTAGTCTCCCCTGGAAAACCACATGGACAGAGAAGTCTGGGAGGCTACAGTCCCTGGGGTTGCAAAAGAGTCGGACACAACTTAGTGACTAAACAACAGTGATTGATCTATGTCCCATCTACTTCCACAAAAAGAAGTACTTTACAATAAAAGGTCAGGTAAGTGTATCAAGAGTAAAAAACCTAACCCAGGACAGAGCCAGAAACCAGGAAGTAGAAGGAAGAATTGGGTGGGGGTGGAGGTGGGGGTTGATGTGTAAAGAAATCCTAAAGCAGTGCTGTAATAACTAAGGATTAAACTCACCCAGAGCTTCCTAGGATTCAGGCCAAAAAAGAAAACACATTGAATTACATAGCTTGCATTGTTCAATAGTACAAAATGAATTATTTCCTGAACTGTCACAAAATTTTTTTTTAGTCAGGAAGAGGAGGAAGTGTGTGGTGGTCTTTAAATAAAACAAAGGAATGTGATCAGTCCTGTTCTTAAAATTAGCTTGACTGAAGCAGTGTAGAAATATTCTTTATATTATAATTTCTTAAAGAAATCTTATGAGTACCAAAGTCCCACTGTTAAAGGCGTAAAGTTCTGTATCGGAGCCAGACATATGGTACTAAAGAGTGGTGAAGAATGAAAGCCAGGTCTTAACAAAGAGACCAACTAGAAAATTATTTATGACTTCCAAAAAGTTCCTAGTGTGACTTCTAGAAAATTTTAAGAACATACATGTCTAGACCTCGCTCCCAGAAATTCTAGTTTAGTCAGCCTAGAATGAGGTCTCTACAGCCCCATTTGTTAAAAGTGCCATGAATGTGTCTAGCCCAGAACCGAAGAAGCACACCCCCTGATGAGAGTCTTGGCCATTGCCCGTCTCCCTCACATTTCAGTCATTTCCCTTGGACTTTAGAAGAAAAGAGTTGGCGGAAAACCCAAGAATGATAGCACTGGCTGAAAGCTGAAAAGTGGGTGTTTTGTGTTGTCAGCTGAAAAAAGACCCCATTGCTGTGGATCCTGGATAGCAGATAGGTCTTCTCGCTTGTGCCAAGCCTGATCAGTTGCAGCAATTGCCTGGAGCATTGCAAGGAGAGGGTTACTTGCAAGGCATGTTCAGGGCAATGTGATAGATTGATGACATCTGCCAGGTGTTTGGGATTAAGAGTGGCAGCCAGTATCGCGTATATTTGTTGACTTTGCTCTCAGACTAGATATATGAATAGCAAGAGTGACATTTTGTTGAAAAATTAAAGACACTGACTTACTCTATCACACTGAATTTTTATTTCTAAACTATTTTTTTAAAAAAAAATTTATTGGGATATGGTTGATGTACAAAATCATTTGAGTTTTAGTTGTAAAACATCATGAGTCATAGTTTTTAAAGGTTATGTTCCATTTATAATTATTACAAAATATTCACTATATTCCCTGTGTTGTACAGTATATCCTTGTAACTTACCTATTTTGTACCTCTTAATCCCCTACTCTGTCTTGTCCCTGGCCCTTCCCTCTCCCCACTGATAATCACTAGTTTTTATCTGTGAGTCTGTCTTTTCTGTTATATTCACCAGCTTGTTTTTATCATGTCTTTAATATCTAAGCCACCTTTAAGGATCCTCTTTTCACTTTCTCAATCTTCCCCTCTAAATTTTCGACATGCTTTGCTGCCTGATATTTCTTGAATGATGATCATCCTTTAACTCAAAGTTTTGTGTTTCTTAATGCTCAAATTCAGCAGCATTAATATTCAGTGTTCCCTGCTCATACTCATTGTCCTGTGTTTCTTCAGACTCAGTGACTCAGTAACTTTCCGTTTTGCATTTATTCAATATATCCATGCTTCCTTCTCCTACTTAAACCTACCTGTCTGCTTTCAGTGTGCTCAGAAGGGTCAAGATATGAAAAAATACTGCAGAAAACATAAAATTTTAATTTATAAATCAGTGAAAACATTGGTCAAGCTCTTGAGTAAGAGTATAAATTAGATTGTTGTTGTTAACATGTATAAGATGTATAAGACGATAACCCCTTCCAGAGGAATTCTAAATGTTTTATGTGATACAAAAATATTCCTTCCTTACACCATAAATAAAAATTAAATCAAAAATGGGCCAAAGGCCTATATATGAAATTCCCTGGTGGTCCAGTGATTAGAAGTCCACACTTCCCCGACACGGACCACAGATTCCATCCCTAGTTAGGAAACTAAGATCCTGCAAGCTGTAGGGTACAGCCAAAAAAAAAAAAAAAAAAGACCTATGTGTAAGAATTAAAACTATAAAACTCTTAGAAGAAAGCATAAGGATAAATCTTCATGGTCTGGATCTGGCGATGGAATTTTAAATATGACACTTAAAAACACAACAAGAGAAAAGATAGATATATTGGACTTATTAACATTGAAAACTTTTGCACGTCAAAATACACTATCAAGAGACTGAGAAGACAACCCACAAAATGAAAGAATATATTTATACAGTGCATACCTGAAAAGGGTCTAGCATCCAGAATATATAAAGAGCTCTCACAACTCAACAACAAAGACAAACCAATTTTAAAAAGGATAAGAAACTTAAATAGGCATTTCTCTGAAAAGATGTACAAATGAGCCACAGACACATGAAAGATGCACAGCATCATCAGACGTTCAGTTCAGCTCAGTTCAGTCGCTCAGCCGTGTCCGACTCTGCGACCCCATGAATCACAGCACGCCAGGCCTCCCTGTCCATCACCAACTCCCGAAGTTCACTCAGATTCACGTCCATCGAGTCAGTGATGCCATCCAGCCATCTCATTCTCTGTCGTCCCCTTCTCCTCTTGCCCCCAATCCCTCCCAGCATCAGAGCCTTTTCCAATGAATCAACTCTTCGCATGAGGTGGCCAAAGTACTGGAGTTTCAGCTTTAGCATCATTCCTTCCAAAGAAATCCCAGGGCTGATCTCCTTCAGAGTGGACTGGTTGGATCTCCTTGCAGTCCAAGGGACTCTCAAGAGTCTTCTCCAACACCACAGTTTAAAAGCATCATTTCTTCAGCGCTCAGCCTTCTTCACAGTCCAACTCTCCCATCCATACATGGCCACAGGAAAAACCATAGCCTTGACTAGACGGACCTTAGTCAGCAAAGTAACGTCTCTGCTTTTGAATATGCTCTCTAGGTTGGTCATAACTTTTCTTCCAAGGAGTAAGCATCTTTTAATTTCATGGCTGCAGTCACCATCTGCAGTGATTTTGGAGCCCAGAAAAATAAAGTCTAACACTGTTTCCACTGTTTCCCCATCTCTTTCCCATGAAGTGATGGGACCAGATGCCATGATCTTCGTTTTCTGAATGTTGAGATTTAAGCCAACTTTTTCTCACTCCTCTTTTACTTTCATCAAGAGGCTTTTTAGTTCCTCTTCACTTTCTGCCATAAGGGTGATGTCATCTACATATCTGAGGTTATTGATATTTCTCCCGGCAATCTTGATTCCAGCTTGTGCTTCTTCCAGCCTAGCGTTTCTCATGATGTACTCTGCATAGAAGTTAAATAAGCAGGGTGACAATATGCAGCCTTGACGTACTCCTTTTCCTATTTGGAACCAATCAGTTGTTCCATGTCCAGTTCTAACTGTTGCTTCCTGACCTGCATACAGATTTCTCAAGAGGCAGGTGAGGTGGTCTGGTATTCCCATCTCTTTCAGAATTTTCCACAGTTTATTGTGATCCACACAGTCATTAGGGAAATGCAAATCAAAACCACAGTAAGATATTACTTCACAGCTACTAGGATGGCTATAAATTTTTTAAATGGAAAATAACAAGGTGGCTAAGGAGAAATGAGAATCTTCCTGCATTGCTGGTAGGAGTGTAAAGTGGATAACCACTGTGAAAAATGAGTTTTGCAGTTCCTCAAAAGGTTAAACATAGAATTACCATCTGATCCAGTAATTCCACTCCTAGGCACATACCCAAAAGAACTGATATTTAAATAAGTATTTTTACATGGTTGTTCATAGAAGCACTAATCACAATAGCCAAGGAGTAGAAACCAAAATATCCATCAGTGCATAAATGGATAAACAAAATGTAGTGTGTCTGTATAATGGAACATTAAATTTAAAAGATATTTTTAATACTTCATGAAGGAACTCTACTCCATAAATCTCCAGTACTTTGACCACCTGATGTGAAGAGCCGACTCATTGGAAAAGACCCTGATGCTGGAAAAGATCGAGGGCAGGAGGAGAAGGGGATGACAGAGCATGAGATGGTTGGATGGCATCATTGACTCAGTGGACATGAGTTTGAGCAAACTCTGGGAGATAGTGAAGGACAGGGAGGCCTGGCGTGCTGCAGTCCATGGGGTCGCAAAGAGTCAGATACGACTGGGCGACCGAACAGCAACAAAGGAACTACACCTGCCACAACATGAGTGAACTCTGAAAACGTTAAGTTGAGTGAAAGAAGCCAGTGCATATTTTCAACTTGGTGTGATTTCAGTAATTTTTAGTACTTAAACCTGAAGATTACAAGCAATGCGAGTTTTATTTGTCATGTATTTATGTCTGGACATGCACTATTGCCACATGGCCACATCAGAAGGAGAGAAATGATTCTATCCTTCAGGCCTTCTTTCCCTTCCAGCTTCAGTTCAAACCAAGAAGAGAGTTAAGACTAAGAAAAAAGACAATGTCAAGAAAAGGGATGTCAAGGAAAATAATCCTACTATTCTAGTATTAGCTTGTATTCATGACAGTTGCATTTTTATGATTTTAGCTGTCCCCGTTTCCATTCCAAAACACGTCAATTTTTAAAGTGTTATCCTATTAATCTCTGTGCATGGGTCTCAAGCCAAGAAAATAGGTTTTACCACATGCATGCATTTGTGTGCATGTGAGAGAGACAAAGAGAGTGGGGGGTAGGATGGAATGTCAGCTCCTCATCACTTGCTTTTCACAGCATTAACTATCAATTCAAATATATTAAATTTCCCGCCTCACCTGATTCATTTGTTAAGCATAACAACTTTCCTTGCCATTGTGGCAAGTGGGGAAAGGGATCAGTAAGATGGGCATTTTACCATTCTACAAGAGAATTGGCCTCTTGTTTTTTGAGAACAAAAATAGACTGAAGTCAAAGGTTTCACAAAAAGAACACTTCCAGGACGTTTTTGACTCTTTGCATAATTTGTGAACAACAGAAAGCCATTCCAGTCAAGACCATGAGATGACAGCATATTCCTCTGTAACAGCTGGGATTGCTATATGGGAAGAATGTCCAGGAAATGTGGAGACTGTCTCTTGTCCCACTCTTGCCCAAATAATTACAAAGGCCTTTTTCGGGCACTGACATTTTAAATGTGTATTAAAGTATTAAAGTGCTTTATCACCCACATTGTAATGCATTTTGGAAGACACTTTCATTTAATTAAAATTTTTTGACTGCAAAGATCACTGACATAGGAGTTCGGAAAGTTGGTTCACGGTTGCAGCTCTGTCAGTCATTAGCAGCGTGACCTGGATGATCTCCACCCTCGAACTCCTCACCCTTGTTTGCTCATCTGTGCAATTAATTACTCCCAAGGCTCAATTTCTTCTAAAACTCTGGACTCCTGTTGTGATAAATTTACAGAAGACAACTGTGTTTTCAAGCTCAGTGGCTCCTATGGACACACATTTTCTGAGCACCTGCATATGTAATCCATTGCCCCTTAAAATGCTGCCTACACTGAGAGGTATAAGAAATTACCTCCTCTTGAAAGAAGTTTGGGCTTCCTGGTGGTTTAGACAGTAAAGAATGCGCCTGCAATGTGGGAGACCCAGGTTCAATACCTGGGTTGGGAAGATACCCTGGAGAAGGGCATGGCAACCCACTCCAGTATTCTTGCCTGGAGAATTCCATGGATAGAGGAGCCTGGTAAGCCACAGTCCAGGGGATCACAAAGAGCCGGACACAACTGAGCAACTAATGCTAAAAGAAGTTTGCAGTCTCACAGGAAGGAAGAACATACAAGTAAGGAATCACTGGCAGATCCTGTAGCAGCAAAGCAGGAATAAATGAGGGGATAAAGCATAAATGAGGGGAAAGGGTCAGGAAGGTAGGTGGCAGCCTCCATATGACCTGGCTCTTACGATGAGCCTGTGCTTATCATTTGATTTGACTCGGTATTGCTCTATATTCCAAATTTCAAAAAAAAGCTTGAGGTCCAATTTTTTATATGAAATATACTTGTTTAAAAAAATTTTGTTGTTGTTTTTGTTGCAGACCAGTTCAGAAATGCTTAAAACAGTGTTTCAGAAAAGCAAAACATGTTTGCCAGCCACGTAGATCCCGCGGTTCTCCCAATAGTGACTTTTGAATAAGCAGATAATTATCAATAGAATGTTATACATTCAGGGATAGAAATGTGTATAGCTCACAGAAGAATACAGAGAGTGATTAACTCTACCCATAATGATTTCAGAAAGGCTTTCTAATTACTTTCTAGTCACTTGTCAATACTTTACAGCCCTTTTTGTTTTTTTTTAAGAATGATCCATTCATTCACCCCAGAGATCTGGACACTGCTGACCCCGGCTCCCTTGTCTGTTAAGTAAATACATGTTTGGTAAATTCCCCAAGTGAGCCTTTGGAATGTGTTTTGACGGTTTTGCCCATTGAGATTTTCTGCTGCTTCATCTCCTGGCTTTAACATTCTTTATTGAATTGTGAAAATGGGGTGTCCTTCCTGCTGCTCTGGTCTTATTTCATAGAATAGAACAGATTCATTCTCGTTTCTGAGTGGAGCTGTAATTAACATGGTTCCTTTTGTTTAACAACCTCAATTTACATAGTACCTGCTCATTCCAGAGCATCATTATTGGAGACACAGCTTCATTGACTGATGTCTGAGGGCTCTGGGAATAGCATTTGCTAATTATCTGCAGCAAACCAGGTAACTAAGGGGAGGTTCTGCTATGACTTTGATGAAAGTAGTGCTGATGATTTTTTAAATTGCTTAATGATAGATTTGATCATCGTAAAACAAAATAGAATACATACTTATCTGCCAAGTAGATAATGTTAAGTCATCATTGCTGAAATAAAGAAAGAAAGAAAAGAAGGAAAGAAACCTGGGGCCCTGTACATTCTTTTGCTGTGTTCACTACTAAGAATGCATAAGTTTACTTTCAGGTTATATAAATATTTAAGTATTTCTGTAGTAATATCATCATCAAAGTGCTTGTAAATATTTTATACTACAGTAAATGCAGGTGTCCTCAGAGGCCAAGTAGGCTACTGCATGAACCAGTGCAGTGGTAGACTTGGGCATTCTGAATATATGATACCACTTAAAATCATTTCAATTTGAATTATTTGTTATTTTTCAACATTGTCTTGGGGGGAGGAGGGTGGAATACTTTGTGGGTCTGAGTTGTCCCTTATGCTCTAGTGTGCTGAAATGCTCCACAGAGAAAAAGAGGCATTAAGATTTTATAGTCATTGAGTCCTAATATTTTAAAGCTAGAAGAGGCACTAAATATTATCTATTCCAAGACTGTCATTTGACATTTAAGGAAACTGAGGCCTAGAGAAGGGAAGTGTTTTACCTAAATGAAACTACAAGTAAGTGTGTCTGTATTTCTTTTGAGTGGATCTTAAAGACAGGGGAATTTACAGATCCTTCCAAGATGTTATTTCTGTATTCTGTAATATAGTGACATTAGCCACTTGTGGTTAGTGAGCCATTGA
The DNA here is from genome assembly GCF_001704415.2 of Capra hircus. NCBI lineage: Eukaryota > Metazoa > Chordata > Mammalia > Artiodactyla > Bovidae > Capra > Capra hircus. The sequence continues at coordinate 18,810,045 of NC_030833.1, read as the reverse complement.
AATGTGACTGGTTCTACCAACAAACTGAATTTTAAATTTTATGTAATTTTATGTAATTTTAAAACCCCTATGTGGCCAGCAAGTACCATATTGGACAGAGAAGCTCTAGAATTACAGTTTTCATCCCTGACTTATCACAGTCTACCTTGAATAAATATTCTACTACTTCTCATAAAATTTAAAAGACTGTCAGCCATATACTTCTATTTACTTCCTATCTTTTGTGCTATGGTTTTCTTATATTTTACTTCCTATATACATTGTTATTATTTTGCTTTACATGTATCTAAATTTTGTCGATGCAAATTTCCATCTAATATCATCTCCCTTCAGCCTGAAGAATTTCCTTGACATTTCTTGTAACTAAATTTTGCTCGATAATATTCTCTTTTTTCAATATGTAAAATTATCATTATTTTACTTTTATGTTTAAGATATTTTTTTCTAGATATGGAGTACCAGGATGACATTGTATCCCCCTAGCACTTTGGGATATTTTTCCACTGTCCTCTCGTTTTGTTTCTGATGAAAACTCAATCCTCCTTCTTCTTAATGCTTTCCAGCATGTTTGGACTCGACTCTCAGAGGGCAAGCACCACAAGAATATGTGGGAATATGAGGTTTCGTTTTCCCAACCAGCCCCTTCTCCAGTGCCTCTTTCATGGCAAGATTTGGAGATTGGGCGAGAATTACCAAACCAAGCAATTTGCTTTTGTGTTTAGAACTCTTCCAGATCCCATTTTGTTCTGTAAGCGTACATTTTTCACAGGACGTTTGACTGATTTCCCTTTATTCCTGAAAAGCCTCCCAGCAGGAGGCCTGAACTCAGACCAGGTACTCACTGTAGGTGTGAACATTGCCACAACCCTTTGTTCACAAATGAGATGCTTCTTTCTCTCTAGAATTCATCACAACTTCTTCGTATATACCAGATATCACCCAGAAAAAATGATAATTATTTTGTGTGGACTTTTCTTATTTCGCTGAGCGTGAATATTTGTTATCTTTCTACATCTGAATTGGAAGCAGTTCTTTATATGCCTTGAATTGTGAAATAATGAAAGATGATAAAAGACCTGCCTTTTCGACATCCCCACCACCTATCCAGGGATCAAGAATTCAAGAAACTCTTCATGTCTGAGTAACATCAATACTGAGGATAACCCATTCAGGGCATGATGCCAGAGTCAGTGTCCAGGCAGATATGCTAAATGCCAAAGGATGGGTCATCCAGTCACTCTGTGAGCAGCTCCCTCCCAAGAAAGCTATATGTTGGCTCTCCCAAAGCAATACGTTTTTGCTTTTATTAAACTCAGTAGCTAGAATTTCTTGAGCCATGGCCAAAATTCAGTACTCCAGATTGTTAGGAAAATATTACTTTGTGTTTTGCGTCTGTCAGGTTGGCATTCTGCAATATACATAAGAAAGCACGTGCTTCAAAAATAGCTCTTTTAGGGACTTCTTTGGTGGTCCAGTGGTTAAGACTTCGCCTTACAGTGCAGAGGGTGCCGGTTCGATCCCTGGTCACAGAGCTAATATCCCACATGCCTCATGGCCAAGAAACCAAACATAAAACAGAAGCAATGTTGTAACAGACTCAATAAAGACTTTAAAATGGTCCACGTTAAAAAAAATTTTTTTTTCATATAGCTCTTTTAAGTCTTTCTATTCACTCCACACTCCACAGAAGTCTCCATGTACAAAGAACAGCTGGATAGTTGTGAATGCCTTTTACCTGTTGCTAAAATTACTAATGAAGTTTTTGAGTACCAGAAAATCATCTTACCTTCTGAGTTCTTCCAAGAAGTCTTAACTGGCTGTCTTCAAATTTTAAATACTTGGTTGGAAAGTGAAAGGGAAAGTGAAAGTTGCTTAGTCATGTCCGACTCTTTGCAACCCCATGGACTATACGGTCCATGGAATTCTCCAGGCCAGATTACTGGAGTGGGCAGCCTTTCCCTTCTCCAGGGGATCTTCCCAACCCAGGGCTCAAACTCAGGTCTCCTGCATTGCAGGCTGATTCTTTACCAGCCGAGCCACAAGGAAAGCCCAAGAATACTGGAGTGGGTAGCCTATTCCTTCTCCAGGGGATCTTCCCGACCCAGGGTCGAACTGGGGTCTCCTGCATTGCAGGCGGATTCTTTACCAACTGAGCTATGAGGGAAGCTTTTTTGGAAACCATATCCTTAATAAAGTTTGTAAAAAGAAAGTTATAAATAAGTATACAAAGGAATGATTATTTTCTGCTTTATATACTTTATAGCATAATAGCTAACATCTTTTTTTAATATTTTGTATTTATCAAATAGAACATTTTTGGTGAATTATATTGAATAATGTAATTATATATATTCCATGTTTATATTATAACGTGATGTGAACTTCTGTCAGTCCTGCCTTCTGACTGAAAATATTTCATCTCCAAAATACAAATTCAATACATTTAAAAAATTAAGTTCATTCACATGTCATGATTGTTCAGGTGACATTATTATTTTATGAATGAAGGGAAGTGATTCAGTGGTACAAGCTCCTCAAAATAAGTCTTGCCTTTTGTGATGCCAGTCCAGTCCTTCAGGAAATATTTTGCCAGATTTATAGTTCTCTGGTTCTTCTCCATTCCTTTATGGGGCAACAGAGTGTTGAATACCTATGACCCCCATCCCCTGTAAAATGTATTGAAACAGAGAGGAAATGTTAGCCAAAACCTATTTTGTAGTTTGTGACCCGGTAAAAAAGGCCATAGATCAAGGATATGATGATTCATTCTGGGTAATTTTGAAAACAAAAGCTCACTTTATAAGTTTGAATGCTATACTCCCACAGTGATTCCCAGCCCCCTTGTGAAAAGGACAGAAGAAGTGCAGGAAGAAACTTTTCTCTCCAGGAATTCATTCATCATGTTCATACTGACATGCAGAATTCCAGCATGTATTGATAGCATCAGTTTTTATTTTCCTTTATGCTTCCCATTGTTTCTTAATCTCCAGAACATCCTCACAGTCAATAAGGACAGTACTTATAAAATTTATGATTTCTCAAATTATTTCAATAATGGCAGTATGGCAGTTCCCATTCTAAAGGTACTGTACTGCAAAAGTTTAAAGAACTGAAAGCTCTAGACTCAGTATGTCACATCTGCATTGATTTATAGTCTTTCTTGTATTTCTTATTGATATTTTATGTGAGTGCTTTTTTTTAAGTTATTCAAGAAGAATAAATCTAACAATGTTATTTTTTTTAGTGAAGTAATCCCTCAATGTCTATTTTGTGCAAGCTGAGTCTATTTTTAAAATAATTTCCTCTTAATTTATTGTTTTGTTTTGATTGAGGTAGGAGAACAGATAAGTATGCATAACTTACTTTGCTTGAGCTTTATTTTTCATTGTATAAGTACCAGCATTTCTAATATATTTGGCCTAGAATTTTCTTTAGTGGGTCATTCAAATGGAAGGTTGTTGCTGTTCAGACGCCAAGTCGTGTCTGACTTTTGCCACCCCACAGACTGCAGCACACCGGACTCCCCTGTCCTTCACTATCTCCTGGAGCTTGCTCAGATTCATGTCCACTGAGTCAGTGATGCCATCTAACCATCTTACTCTCTGCCACCTCCTTCTCCTCTTGCCTTCAATCTTTCCCAACATCAGGGCCTTTTCCATTGTATTGCCAGAGTACTGGAGATTCAGCTTCAGCATCAGTCCTTCCAAATGAATATTCATGGTTGATTTCCTCTAGGATTGACTGGTTTAGCAAGTAAGAAATTAAAGAATTCTGTTTCTAACAAATGCATGGTATTTGCCTGTTAAGACCAGAACATATGCACTTTTGCCAATATCTCATCTTTTGTCAGATGGGGTTAGTACTTTGGATACTGACATATTTCCCAGGAGGCAAAGAGACTGAGGGAATGACTTGCACATCTCAAAAGACTGGAGTTCTTCACCTCTTGTTCCACTGATTCCTTCAGTAGCAGACTGCAGATCCATTCAGAAGAGTTTTTCCTGCAGCGAACCTGATAGAAACATGGATCTGCCACCTGCATTCCAGTGCTGCCTTCTCCAGTGCCACCCAGGATATGCCTTAAGGGCAGGAATAAACCCCCAAACCTTTCCTGTGCTCCATTTTTCATTTTATCCTCACATTGCTTTATTCCTTCCATGCGTTTTTGCTGGAAACATTATCCTGGTGATGAGACACAACAGTAATAAATTATTTCATATTTGTTTAAGAGTATATACCTTAAATGTCCCCCTCCCCGCCGCCTTTTTTTTTTTTTTTTGCCACACCGCACAGAATGCAGGATCTTCGTTCCCCCACCAGGGACCAAACTTGTGCTCTTTGCAATGGCAGTGCAGATTCTTTACCACTGGATTGCCAGGGAAGTCCCAATGCCTTCCTCTTGAATGAGAGAATATTATATAAATAGTATTTTGCTGAACTAATTATAGTATTGATGGTGTTCATAGATAACAGAGATTTTTAAGTTAAAAGTATATTGAAATTGTTACGTTGATTAAAGAAATTTAATGTAATAGTAGTACCAAATAATACGACAAAATTGAATATTATAATCATTTTTGCAAAAGAGAAAAATGCAACTCTAGTTGTTTCCTATTTCTCCATTTTTGGTGTCATCTTCCACTTTTATGATGTCTCCACTGGGACCATATATCCAATTTTACCTTAAGGATACATTGTGTAGAGTCAGTAATAAAAAGCTATTATCAATCTGAGAGGAGAAATACTAGAAACGTAGTAACCTGTGAAGAATTTTCAGTTTTGTATAGGTGTCAAAAATATAATTGAGGTTATTGTATTTAAGCAATTCTTATTATTTGAGCTTTCTATCATGAACGGAATATGCAGTCCTTTTTTTGATGTGCCGTGAAATATGAACTCTGATGTAACTTTTGTCCTTTAACTGCTAAATCATCACTATTAGCACAGGAGTTCATGAGTTAAAGGGCTTGATCTTGGTTACTGGTCACATCCCAGCATCTATACCCAGCACGGAGTATATTGAGTGGATTGATTCTCATGTACTATACAATTACATACATTTGTGTGGTACACTATAAATTTCAAAAAATTTTTGGTTATATCATTTGACTCTTAACAACAATTTTCTGGGAAAAAAAAAAAAAAAAGACTTTTTTTTCTTTCCCGATGAATAAAATTGCAGTTCAAGTGGATTATGGAAGACCTAGTTTTTAGGAGGATGTTGGAGTCATAATAGTCCATTGTTTTTTGTTTGTTTTTACAGAAACTGCTCACTGAGCTTTATTTTGTGTGTGTGTTTAATTTTTATTGGCGTTTCTTAACAATGTTGTGTTAGTTTCTACTGTACAGCAGAGTGATTTCCTTCCCAGTTGGGTCACCACAGAGCACTGAGTAGGGTTCCCTGAGCTGTACAGTAGGTTCTTGTCATTGGTTTTTTACATAACTAATCCTGAGCATTCAATAAATTCTGCACCTGTTATCCTTTTGGTACTTCTGAAGGTTTTTTTCATTTACAGCCAAAGTCATCTTTCCTAACTCAGATTTTCTTGTCCATAGAACAAATTGGCCAGGAGATGTTGGAAAACCTCAGTCACGACAGAGAAAAGATACAGAGAGCACGTGAAAGGGTAAGTAGAAATGGGATAATCTTTTCACAAATTCAGTAAAAGAAAAAAAACATAAGCCAAAAATACATGTAAAAGGTCTTGGGCAGATGCATAGACTATAGCAATTACATTGATGTAAGATCCCCTGGAGAAGGGTCTGGCAGCCCACTCCAGTAGTCTTGCCTGGAGAATTCCATGGACAGAGGAGCTTAGCAGGCTTCGGTCCTTGGAGTTGCAAAGAGTCGGATACCACTGAGCCACTTTCACTTTCAAGCATGTGTAAAAAATGGCTAGGGTGAAGGAGGGTGTAGAGCCTGGGGTAGGGGGCAGGGTAGTGTGTGATGCAGAAAGATTAAGCTGACTGTATGCCTCCATACCAGAATTCCCCCAAGTAGATATTTTATTTAGTGCTGTAGCTAAGAAGAGGCTTCCCTGATGGCTCAGCTAGTAAAGAATCCTTCTGCAGTGCGGAAGACACAGGAGATTCAGGTTTAATTCCTAGGTCGGTAAGATCCCCTGGAGGAAGAAAATGGCAACCCATTCCAGTATTCTTGCCTGAAAAATCCCATGGGCAGAGGAGCCTGACTAGGGCTACAGTCCAAAGAGTCACAAAGAGCTGGACAAGACTGAGCGACTAAGCACACGTACACATAGCTAAGAGGATCATTGATGGAGATTTTAGAGCAGGTCAGCAGGGCTTTCAGAGTGAAAGCAAACATACGATTCTCATCTTCCCTCAGCTCATTTTGTTTCCGTTTTTATCTCTAGGACTGTGTGCATTCTTAAGGTGGTGATATTGATTTATGACCAGGTATCTATTAAACTTTGTCAGCCTGTGAGACATTTGCTTTTATATCCAGTTCAAGTATCCAGTTTAGATCTCCTGGGATTATCTATTACATGTAATTTTCTAAATTGAAGAATTTTTTGATTGTGTAGGCATCAAAAATGTATTTTAAAGTATTTAACCTTTTTTTAATGAATTGGATTTTCCATCATGAAGGAAAACCGTTGCTTGCTAGTGAACTTTAAAAATAATCTAATTGCCTTAAGTTTCATTTTATTCTGTGTTAATGCTGCTTTTCTCCTCCTAGCTTCGGGAAACAGATGCTAACTTGGGGAAAAGCTCCAGGGTTCTGACAGGGATGTTGCGAAGGTAAGAGTCAGGTAGGGTCTTCCTTTCTCTCTCCTCCTTTTTTTACAGTATATTTTTCATCTCGTTGCAACCGGGCATTTTCCAGACATGCAAGCTTCTGCTCTTAGTACCTGTGTCAAGACCCTTTTGAAATGACAGATCACTGGTATTAACTCTTGTTTGGACAGGGACACACACACTCTGAGTAACTTGGATTAGACGGTTTGAGCTCAGGGGGTTCCCTCATGCTATGGAAAAAATTAGGGTTGGACATGAAGTATTTTTTCATAGCCTGAGGAAGACCCCATGGCAGCAACAGACTGATTTTATTTTCTATTTTGATAGCCTTCTGGCTGTCGATGCAATGATAGCCTTTGGTTTCAGGAGCATACTTAGTATTAGCTTTGCCCTCTGTTGCTTTATTTAGATTTCTTTTTAAAGCAACTCTGTTTGGGGAAACATTGCTATTTTATGTATACTTAAAAATGACTTTTGAAGCCTGAAGAATATCAGAATAATCTGAATTTACTCATGTGCAAGCAAACAAATGTTTATGTTTTATATGTGTAACTAGCCTTTGACTGATAGCAAATACTTGGGAGAGTATGTGAAAATGAATGAATGAATGTGGTTAACAGTCTAGATTCTATATTTTTGGAAGGGAGTGAGAAATGTTTTCATTGTTCTGAAAATTGGAGTCATTTTTAATTTAGGTGTATTCAGCACGAAATTACTACATTTAAAATCTACCAAATAAGAGTATCTTCTAGCATAATCTTCAGTTTGGAACTGTGGATAAAAATGTAAATGAGGAACGTTGAGAATCACCTTAGAATAGCTGACTTGGAAATTTAAAGAAGAGGATCTTGTTTATCACTGATGCTTTAGCGGCAGCTATTTGGATATAAGTAAAGGTCTCTCTAATCACATGTCCATAGATAATATGTTGTGTCCAAGCATACTGCTAAAAGTATGTTTGCTGAGTGAGAGATTGATTGCATAAGAATCAACCAAAGATATGTCCGCTTAGTCTTCTATTGGCCAGTGTGGTCAATGTAATTTCTCTATCAGTCTGATCAGGAGCAAGGTTAAGTTCCTGGGGCACTTCTAACCCACAGTGACACAACTCCACACACCCCTCCTTTTCCTCCATCCACAGTCTCAATTCACCATAAACCACCAAGTTCTCTGATTAAAGGTGATAGGTAAACGACCTAGAAAAATGCAAAATCCACAGAGAAGTGGCGATTGAAAGGAATGCTTCAATGCCTATAAACAATAAAAAAGGAAAACAAGGGAAAAATTCTCTATTGCTTCCCTGGGAGGGCCCCTGCGATGTGAGCTGTAACGAATATTCTGCATATGTCTCCATTTTGTCAAATCTCATTAAAGAGTCCTCCCGCTTTATGTCAATTGAGCTGTCCAGAAATCATTCATCATTTTTAGTGTAAAAAAAAAAAAATCATGTGGTGATTTAAATAATATCATATTAATGTTAAAGTTCAGCTGTCATTTAATGGTATGGCTTAATCAGATGTAGCATTTAGGAAAAATAGTTTATCCGGGCTCTACATAGCTTTCAGGTTGGCAGATTCAAATCAGGATTTATGGGTTTCTAAACCAATGTATTTCTATCCACGTTTCTGCTTGATGTACCTCACCCTTTTGTGCAGGACACTGCAGACAGTTATTTCAGCAAATAAAGCATCTCCTCATATTGTGTTTGAATAAATTTGCAAGTCATTTAGAGAGGGTGAAGCACAAACAACTTCTGTAACCTTTGACTGGGCTTTCTTTAGAAAAATCATACTAACAGGGTTACTTCATAAGCCCACAGAAGAAAATTACTCTGCTGAAATCTACTTGGGGTTCTCTTTGTACACAAAGTCAGTCAATCACTGACTCATCCCCTTTTGGACTCTGTCTAGAGTGTGAACAGAAATAAAAATCCCCAGATGGACATCACCTTGCTACGTCTGAGCCAAGGAATCTCTAAAGTCCACCTACACATTGGTGACCATGTTTTTCACTAAGCGCAACTGGGATGCTGTTATCAGCCAAGGCATCCAGATACTTTTAATCAATGCTATAACCTGACTGGAGCTTCCCAGTTGGCTTAATAGTAAAGAACCTGGCTGCCAGTGCAGGAGGCATAGGAGACATGGGTTCGGACCATGGGTCAGGAAGATTCCCTGGAGTAGGAAATGGCAACCAGCTCCAGTATTCTTGCCTGGAAAATTCCATGGACAGAGGAGCTTGATGGGCGACAGTCCATGGGATCGCAAAGAATCAGACATGACTGAGCGACTGAGCATGCACGCACAAACTGAGTCCTCAGGAACTAAATGCAGATACTAGTTTTGGTTTAATTTCTAATTACTATCCCACTTGATATACAATTTATATACTTTGGACTTGGGAAAGGGCAAAAATATTTACCAACTTCTTCACTTCATTGTTTTTTATTATTTCCCTGGAAAAGCAGTCTCTAGAGAAATGGAACAAGAGTTTATGTTTCTAATAGAAAATCTTCCATGGACTTCTCTGATTTTGCTCTTCTGTTGTATCCCTCCTATTCAAATGGCATTCATTCCCAGCCCTGGTGAGGTCTTATTTCAGAAACAGAAGTCACAGTCTCTTACCAAAACTACACAGCTACATTGTGTGTCAACACTTGCTTCTGATTTAAGAAAAGTCATAATATTGAACAATGTGCTCATCTTATGTATAAATGTATGCCAGAAATGAATGTCATTGTCCAGGGCAGGTGTTTACCTGCATATAACATTCTACAGGATACCAGACCGCCAACTCAGTGGTCAAAAGTCTGAGCAGACTCTGGGAGATCCTGAAGGGACAGGGAAGCCTGGTGTGCTGCAGTCCATGGGGTTGTGAAGAGTCAGACAGACTGAGCAACTGAACAACAAAAATACCAAACCAAGGAGTTTTTTGTCTAAAAGAAAGGTTGTTGATTGTTTTTAATTTTTTTTTAACTTTGTTTTTTGTCAGATGAACAGAAATAGCATATCATGGCTCCTCATTTGAGTCACTTTGTTAATATTGATTAGTCTATTGTGAGGACAGGTAAAACCAGTGTTTAATCAATGCCAAAGTTTGTATATAAACCCACCTCATTTTCTGTAAGAGTGACCAAAGGTAGATAGGGAAATAAAAATGAGTAAGTGGCAGCAACTACCATTTAATCTTTTATTAACTTCAAATGAGGTTTAAAAAAAAGATACATCTTCTCCCTCTCTCATACCCTCCCTTCCTTCCTTCTTCCTTTCCTTTTTTCTCTTTATTTACTTCTTCACTAAATATTTCATGCCTGAATACAAGGACTTGGGGCTCCTCAAATGAAGCCAGTTCAGTCCTTGCCTTCAGAGTCCTTCAGCCAAGCAGAGAATATGTGCATATAAAGAGATGTAAGAATTCATAAAATTGACTGATTCTCAAGGAAGCTATGGAAGATTCTGTAACTTAATTAATTCTTACTGGGTATTAAAGAGAGTGCAAGGAAAACAAATAACCAATAGAAAATATGTTTTAAATAGCTATACTGCCAGTAAGTTTGAAAAAATAAACAGAAGATGACTCATGGAATCATAACACAGATTTTGAAAGAAACTGAAGTATGTAGAAAACATTGAGATATATCTAGTGGAAAAGCAGCTGATTCAACCTAAATAAATATTCTTCGTGTAACTATGCTGTATCACCAAAAGAAAGAAAGCAAAGGGGAAAAATGGTCCACTCAAAATTGTATTAGTAAAACTTGATATCAGAATGCAGATATAACTGATTTCCTGGAAAGTAATTTTTCTTCTGTCTTGACATAAGATGAAGAGCTACCTGGGGACAAACTGTTCATTTCCTGACTCCATAGCCAGAGCTTTAAATAACGTGGTGTTCAGATAATAATGAAAATGGCCATGAAACAAATGACCAGTCATGCGGTGACAGGGGTCAAAAAAAAAGTGAATTTTTCATTGACTTCTGCAAAATTAGACTATCATAATTGGCTGTCTTAAAGTGCTTCAAGGAACACTGAGAGGCTTAAATGTTGTTCTGCATATATTTGCATGTGTGTGCATGTTTGTGTATATATTTTTTCCTATATATTTGACTGGAAGGTCTTATTAGATCAAATAGTACCAGCAGTCAGTGAAAACGAAAGTAGACATTTTCAAGATTTTCAGCCAGAAAACAAAGCACATCATGATTCTATTTCTTTTTGCCTCTGAATAGTGAATAATTTATCAGTAATTGTATGTTTATTTCTAAAAGTATCTACAGGATTCATTAGAAATGTCTAAGAGTTGTAATTTGAGATCATTGTTGACATGAGTTAGGAAGATATGTTTTAAGTTTATGTTGGCGCATCGACTGCGTATACATGAGGTCACAAAGAGTCGAACACGACTGAGCCGCTAAGCACATATGCTGGCAACAGGCTTATAAAAGGAAATGACATATCTAATATTTTGTAAAGAACCTTTTTATGTATGATATCTTAATATCAAATAATTTTCTCTCTTGCACACTACCAATCTTTGCCACTAGAATTTACACGCACATATATACAACGTCAGAATGTTTCCGTGAAAAAGTGAATTCTGTTTATCCTTCCATCATGTCTGTAGTAACTTTCTTGAGTATGTAGGTATTGAGAGGTATCTTGTAACTAATCTATTTAAACCAAGCAGATGGGATTAAATGCAGTTGAGATAGCTATCATTATATATTTTTAATTGCAATATAATTGATTTATTATATTAAAGGTATACTACATAGTGATTCAGTATTTTATACATTACAAAATGATCACCACAAATATCGTTACCATGTGTTACCAAACAAAATTATTATATTACGCACTGTATTCTCCATGCTGTATATTACACTTATATGACTTAATTGATTTTATGACTGGAATAACTTAATCCCCTTACTATTTCATATATTTATTTTTGTTAGAACTGCTTCTGAGCCCATCTGGGGAATAGTTGTCACCTATCATTGTTATCACATTTTACATTTAGACATGGTCTTGTTGCTTTGGTAGAATGACAGGTAAAAACATCTGGAAAACTTAAATGTATTGTCAGAATGATTCCTAAGGGTAAATATATCAGAAACACCAATGCAGTTTCTATAAGCAATAGAAATATAGTTTTTTATTAAATAAATTTATTCTTAAAGAAATATGCTAAGATTAAATGTTTTTAATCTTCCTTAAAAATTCATACCTACACCCCATTTTGCCCAGGAAACACTTTGTTATATTTTAATTATTCTTATTATAATGTCTGAATATTCAACAGTTAAGAGTTTTTAAGTCTTGTTGTCCTTGAGAATTTACTCTCAATTTTTATACACTGAAAAACGCCTTACATTTATATTTTTTACTTTTTCTGGTTTTTGCTTTTCTCTCTTTATGTCATTTCATTTCTTTCTTGGCCTATTTTTACTAGTGATGAACATGGGCCCTGACCTGAAATTAGTATAGCAAAATCTTAACCACTAAGATATTCTTCAGCTTTTAATCAAGTGCTTATTCTTTCAGAACAAAATGATTCAGATTGCTGCAGATTCTTTAGACTTAACAGATATAAGTTCTTGCTTAGAATAATGCTACAAAGAGAAAAAAAATCTTTTTAATCATAGTCACTTTTTGTGTGAGTAAATTTATTACCGTACACTTGTCTCACTGCTCTCATCCTCTGACCCCTTCAAGGCTGACGTGGGTGATGCTTTTACCAAACTAAAGAACAGCTTTGGATTTCTTCATATATATATATATATATTTCTCTTTAATAATGTTCTTGTAGCTTTAAACATAGAATTTTGGTTCTGTGTTAGACATTTGAATACAGCATCTATCAATGATAACTGTACCAGCAGCTTTAGGCATATTTCTGACCCTAACCATACTTTACACAAATCAGATTTCATCCTTAAAAACCCTGTGAAGGAAGCATCATATCTCCATTTTACAGATGAGAATAACAATGCTTAGTGAAGAAGACTATCCATAGTCACATACAGAACAAGAATATGAACTTAGCTCTCTCTTTTGAATGCACTACACAAAAGGTTCCTAGAGCCAGTTTTCACTAGTTAGTCATGAAAGTGAAGTCGTTCAGTCGTATCCGACTGAGCTGTGGCCTACCAGGCTCCTCCGTCCATGGAATTTTCCAGACAAAAATACTGGAGTGGGTTGCCATTTTCTTCTCTAGCAGATCTTCCTGACCCAGGAATTGAACCCGGGTCTCCCACATTGTAGGCAGATGCTTTACCGTCTGAGCAACCAGGGAAGTGAAATGAAGACTTAAAACAAACTGGTTTTCATTATGCAGATGGTTACTCTTATCTGCTCTCTGTGTCATGATTCCATTTCTCCTGTAAAATAATTGTGGTAGTAAACAATTTCCTTAAAATAGTTGACTGTTACAACAAATGGAAAAAGAAATCCTTGGCAATCATATGTCAGTTTTCCCACCTTCCCCTCTCACCCCACACTTTACTGGTCTGGAATACTTAGAATTTTAAGAGCCCGTATCCTACACCACACTGCATCTTTTAATAACAAAAACCACTACTACTTAGGTGCTCACTGATAGCTTCTAGACTCTTGCTATATATTATCTTATTTCATCTTTATGACAACTCTGTAAGGCATTACTCCCATTTTAAGAAATAAGTAACTTTTGTTCAGTGTTGTCCAGTTCTATAGAAGTGCTCTGCCTCCAGACCCTGTTTTTCCTACTGTGCTGGACTGTTAACCCTTCTGTGGAGAATTAGTAGCCTCACAGAGAGTCAGACAACCATTCTGGGTGGTTCTTGACAACAATCAACAAACCCTTACTAGATCCCACTCTCTCATACAGACTGAAGGTACTGAGTCTGGGCTGTGTAGACACAGAATCTGCTGTGTACCAGTGAAGTCCTTAGTGAGCTTGTTTTTATAGAGTCCTTTAGAATAGCTTTATTTTTAAGACTAGATTATGTGACATTCATCAAAACCAACAAAAGTGTGTGGGGGTGAGCCTAGCATCTTCCTTCAGTTCAGTTCAGTTCAGTCACTCAGTCATCTCCAACTCTTTGCGACCCCATGAATCACAGCACGCCAGGCCTCCCTGTCCATAACCAACTCCCGGAGTTCACTCAGACTCACGTCCATCGGGTCAGTGATGCCATCCAGCCAAGTCATCCTCTGTCGTCCCCTTCTCCTCCTGCCCCCAATCCCTCCCAGCATCAGAGTCTTTTTCAATGAGTCAACTCTTCGCATGAAGTGGCCAGAGTACTGGAGTTTCAGCTTTAGCATCATTCCTTCCAAAGATTAACCAGGACTGACCTCCTTTAGAAAGGACTGGTTGGATCTCCTTGCAGTCCATGGGACTCTCAAGAGTCTTCTCCAACACCACAGTTCAAAAGCATCAATTCTTCAGTGCTCAGCTTTCTTCACAGTCCAACTCTCACATTCATACATGACCACTGGAAAAACCATAGCCTTGACTAGACGGACCTTTGTTGGCAATGTAATGTCTCTGCTTTTGAATTATGCTATCTAGGTTGGTCATAACTTTCCTTCCAAGGAGCAAATGTCTTTTTATTTCATGGCTGCAATCACTATCTACAGTGATTTTGGAGCCCAGAAAAATAAAGTCTGACCCTGTTTCCACTGTTTCCCCATCTATTTCCCATGAAATGATGGGACTGGATGCCATGATCTTAGTTGTCTGCATGTTGAGCTTTAAGCCAACTTTTTCACTCTCCTCTTTCAGTTTCATTAAGAAGCTTTTTAGTTCCTCTTCACTTTCTGCCATAAGGGTGGTGTCATCTGCATATCTGAGGTCATTGATATTTCTCCCGGCAATCTCGATTCCAGCTTGTGCTTCTTCCAGCCTAGCGTTTCTCATGATGTACTCTGCATATAAGTTAGCATCTTCCTTACCTTTGGTATTAGTAAATTTAAATTTTATTTTTATGTATGATTTTGTATCACCTGGAGCCTTCTCCTCATTGGAGAAAACAATTACAGTTTTGTTTAATTATTCACAATGACCTTTCTGTGTATTTATCAAGAGGCATATGGTTTAGTGAATAAGAGGTAGGCTCTGGGGTAACAATGTCTCTGCCACTTTCTAGCTATTAACTTTGGGCAAGAATCTCACTCTCTGTACCTCAGGTTCCCTTAATGTAAAATGGCGATGACAATAGTCCATACATGCGAAGTACACACAACAGTGTTTGGTACATAGTAAAGTTTAAATAAATGTTGAAATACTGACGATGCTCATCATTGTTGCTTAAAAAAAAAAAAAAAAAGCCTGGGAGCAAAGACTAAAATCAAAATGTCAATTAATAATTTCTTGAGGTTGATGAATTTTAAATGAATGTTTTTAAATTTTCATTTTTTGTTTTCACTCCCAGATTTCCCTAGTAATTTTTAGAAAATTTAAAATGAGTAATAAAAATAAAGTCTCATACTTGCCTTATGTCCCTGTTCTGGTACCACCACCCTCCCCCTCTGCTCAGCAATGCTGCTTGAACTGCCCACAGTAATCAAACACTGCCCAGCGCAGAGCAAGCCTTCTGGCTCCCACAGGTGTGCCTAGTTGCTCAGTTGAGTGGGTTGTCATTTCCCTCTCCAGGGGATCTTCCCAACACAGGGATGGAACCCACGTCTCCTGTGTCTCTTGCATTGCAGGCAGATTCTTTAGCCACTGAGCCCTTGGGGAAGCCCCGTTCAAGCTCAGTCCTTCTCTCTCACTGGACGGTTTAGGGAGGGGAGCCTCCAGGTTGGTCTCTGACTCTTCATCCCCCTGTATGCTCTTCTAGATGTTATCGGCCAGTTCATCTTCCAAAGTGCAAACCTAGTACTGTTTTCTTTCCTGCTTAGAAACCTCCCGAGGTTCCCCATTGCCTGCTGACAGATGTCCTCCTCAGTCTTACCCCCAGGGTCTTCCAGTGAATGTGTTCTAGTCTTAGTTGCTGCTACTCCCTCTGGATATACCTTCTGTCCCTACTAAAATGAACTATTTCCCATCTCCACAGCCCACCTTAGATTTTCATTAGATTTCATTTCATACTTCCACCTGGCATATTCTCCCTTTGTCACCTGTATTAGTCAGGGATCTGAATGCAACTGAGAGAAGTCCAGATCTGACTGCCTATGAACAAAAGAGGGACATAATTTGGGGGGGCTCCAAAATCACTGCAGATGGTGACTGCAGCCATGAAATTAAAAGATGCTTACTCCTTGAAAGAAAAGCTGTGACCAACCTGGACAGCATATTAAAAAGCAGAGGTATTACTTTGCCAACCAGGGTCCGTCTAGTCAAAGCTATGGTTTTTCCAGTAGTCATGTATGGATGTGAGAGTTGGCCAATAAAGAAAGCTTTTATTTTTATTATTTTGAACTGTAGTGTTGGAGAAGACTCTTGAGAGTCTCTTGGACTGCAAGGAGATCAAACCCCTCAACCCTAAAGGAAATCAGTCCTGAATGTTCATTGGAAGGACTGATGCTGAAGCTGAAACTCCAGTACTTG
Organism: Capra hircus; assembly: GCF_001704415.2. Classification (NCBI taxonomy): domain Eukaryota; kingdom Metazoa; phylum Chordata; class Mammalia; order Artiodactyla; family Bovidae; genus Capra; species Capra hircus. Next base: position 18,793,750 of record NC_030833.1, on the reverse strand, counting down.
GGCCACCTGATGCGAAGAACTGACTCATTGGAAAAGACCCTGATGCTGGGAAAGATTGAAGGCAGGAGGAGAAGGGGACAGCAGAGGATGAGATGGCTGGATGGCATCACTGATTCAATGAACATGAATTTGAGTAGGCTGCAGGAGTTGGTGATGACAGGGAAACCTGGCATGTTGCAGTCTATGGGGTCGCAAAGAACTGGACACAATTGAGTGAGTGAACTGAACTGAGTTGTCACATGTAACTAAATAGTTCAAGGGCAGAAGTGACTACAAACACAGTGGAATCTAAGGGTTCAACAATCAAAGAGTCATTGCAATCAGTTGTTGCTGTTTCCATCTCTCCTCTCGGCTCCCTTGTGTGTGGTTCCATCCTTCATCAGGGTGCCTCCTCGTGGAGACAAGGCTTTTGCCACCCCTTTCAGTGATACCTGTTTCATCTAGCTGTTTTTGTTCCCCCTAAAAGTCATAGCATGGAGTCTTACTGGTTCTGGGTGGCTCTGGTTGTGTAAAATCTCATTAATCTGTGATGGGATATTTTAGACCTGGAACCTCATGCAGGGGATGGGCACACAAACTGAGAGCATTTCCCTCAGAAAAATCCAGAGCTTTTACTAAAAAGGATAATAGATACTAGGTGGGCAGAAACAACAGATGTCATCTTCAGAATGTTTCAGCTGAACTTTTGTCTATACTCTGGATCTCAGGTGAAATACCATTATCTTCATCAAGCCCTGATCAGTTTCCTAGCAAGAAATGATCTCTGTTCTGATTCTTCAGGGTAGCTTTTCCTCTCTAATGAGGTCACAAAATCAGACACGACTTAACGACTAAAAAACAACAAGGCGCTAACATCATCTACTTTGCTTTGTGTATATTGTAGTTATTAGGGACCATGTCTTCATTTTCTTGTAGATCTTTTTTATCCCCTCCCTCATCCCCCAAGGAGTTTTATATGTTTCCCCACGATATTGTGCAGCCAGCTGAAATGAATAGCAGAGGGTATCCAAATAAAAAAAGAAAGCCAGGAATCACTTTAGTACCCCCAAAGCATGGACTTTCAACAAATGCCTGTATAGATACCAGATAGGTAGAAAATGTCCTACCTGAAAGCAAAGCAGGAGACACAATCAGAGGGTCCAGTGTTGGATAAAATGAGAATAGCCTTTAGTTGAGGTCAACCATAGCTTTCCGGGATGCTGAGACAGGTCCGGATAGACCAGTTTCTGGTGGAAGGCATGGGGGTGGCAGGGTGAGGCCACAGTTCTTGTGTCAAATCCCTACCCGGAGGAGAATGAGGAGTTTCTATGTGACCAGTTGTCTTCAGGGGTCTCAGTCTAGACTGTAAGCTGCTGGTGGTCACGACCCCCATTGCATTTACATGGGGCCATGCTCCCCCAGCCTGGGCCTGGGCCTGGTCAGTGAATATAGTCTTTGGAAGAATGGTCAAGAATAGTTTCAAAGCTGACATCTAGGTTCTTGGATGTGATTTAGTTGAAACCCCGCAGGTTTTTATCCATTGCACTTTGGCTACCATGTAAACATGTTCTTTCAAAGATAAGTAACTTCACAATAACAGAATATTTTTGTCCATTATTTAATCACAGTGGAAAAGCATCTTATATTGATATTTTCCTTGGATGTGAGTCACAATTTGACCTAATTCACGAATTACCTTTCTTTGATAATTTTTTCTTTTTATCCCCAGGAAGCATGCCATTCTTTAATGCAACGTAGACTATGAAGAGTGCATGTCACCTTCACCATCAACGCTTTCTTTGAATGCAGCCTTGAGCTGTTAACTGGAAGCAGGGAGCCCTGGGCCTTCCTTGTAAACAAGTAATGGAGCCCTCAGCTCGCCGCCCCCCAACTTGTAAATAGCTATTTATTAACATATACCATCACCAAACAACATTTTTCCAATTCCAGGCCCCCACAACATTACACCACTGTCTGCTCCATTGTAAGCTGAGGGAGGCCTTTGGCCATCTGTTTCATTAGACGCCAGAGGCAGTGAACAATATCTGAACTTTCCCGAAGCGAGTGCCTGGGCTTCCCACTTCACACATCTCCCCCTTCCTCTTCTGCCACCGCTGCCACTGCCACCGCCACCACCATATTTTTTTGTTTGAACGCTCACATTGTAAATTAGTGTATTCACACATCACTTTTAAAAGGCTCGCTGTGTTATAAGATGGGACAAAGCGAGCTCAGTAACAGCCCATGCACAGTGCAGGTGGTCGAGCTAGCTGCTCCCCAGATCAAAAGTCAAACAACTGTGAATCTTCTTTTGAAAGTCCAGTTAGGGAGACAAGGCGAGGCTTATCTGCACAAACAAGAACGAGTTATAGATATACATCGCAAATGCAAGAGGACAAAAAGGGGTTTCAGAATCTTGAAGGAGAAGAAAATCTTCTAATGCTGACAATTCTGAGAGCATTTTTAAAATACATAGCTCTTTTTTTTTCCTTTTTTTGTAAAATTAGTCTTTTATTGTGTGGTGATTGGTAATTATTATTTATGCTTTGGTACTGTTCCTAAAGTAGCTAAGATTTTTGTTTTCAAGCCACCTTGTGGGCAGGAAATAGCTCCTTTTCATGGTTGTATTTTATTTTTCAGCAGCATTTAAGGACAGACTCCTATTTATACCACACAAGCAGTTTTGTCTGTTGTAAACAAAGTAAGTGGCTGGGAATTGTGCTTTCCCAGAAATGTTTTCCAGGGAAGCCATAATAAGAAACAACTGTGTACATCTTGAGATTTTTTTTGTCATCTAGGTATTAAGAAAGAATTCTTTGCATTCATGGGACAAAAAGAAAAAGCACTGTTTATAAAGAAAGATACTCAATATCCAAAAGTGTAATTAAAATATTTCTTAAACTACAAAGGTTGGTCACCTTGCTTGTATTAATTAAGGTAGTTTTCTTTTTCTTCTTTTAAATTATTTCTAACATTTTTTGACAAGATAGTAGCTGAAACGACAGGAGGCATTTTCTTTTTTTAACCTCAGTAGCCTACTTAGAAAGTTAGTGGCTTCTTTTGTAAAATTATGTGAAGGACTTTGAAACTAAAGTATGACTATCAATCAATGGGGAAAATGCAAAAATGGTAAATTTTATGAAAAAATTTAAAAGAGGGTTAAACAGGCCTGGAATTAGGAAAGAACAGCATAGTTTCTTATAGTTTACATAGCCACTCTATTGTCCATCTTCTGATATCTTAATGATTTTGTGATAAAAAAAAAAACCCTCTCAACTTTCTAATTCTCAAATCAGTTAACAGTGTCTGAATCAGGAGAGTCCCCAAGTACTTTCAGAAAAACCATGCTCTTTATCTCAGGGCGTACAAAAGTGGTCCCTATCCTAGGGACGGTTTCACAGGGTCTCTGAACCACTGGAACTTTCTGAAAATTTTTGGATATGTGTGTGTATGCATCATGCTGAGAATTTTCCATAAGATTTTCTGAAGAGTCCCCAACCAACTCCAAACAAGTTGAGAAATGAGACATAGTTACAGAACTGTGTACAAATGTCTTAGCTAAATACTACTTACAGGCTTTGATATTCTGGCTTATTTGAAATGTATTGGTCTACAAGAAACACTTATTTTGAATTTCCCACAAAGTTTAACAAGGAACTTTTCAGGGGTGCTTCCTTTGGGAAATCAGACCATTTATCAAAATTAAATCCTGAAGACAATCTTAACAATTAAAATCTCTATAAGGCCTTATAGTTTGTAAGGCATGTTCATGTACATTATCATTTAATGTAAATTTCAGAGGAAGTCTGTGATTTGGCATCATCATTATTATCCTATGTCATTAATAATTGAGCCCTACAAAAGTGAGTCTTGCCCAGAGTCATTCCATCAAGATGGGGCAGAGTTGGACCAATACCCTGGTTATTAGCCTCAGAAACCATGTTCTTAGCAACAACAGCCACAGCAGCATCTTCTTCAACAGCAGATGTTTACACCGTGTTTACTGTGTCAGAGGGAATCTGGTAGTCATCAGAGATTCAACAAACTCAGAACTCTACTCCTAGGTACCTTAATATTTTTAAGAAATAACAATGTATAGTCACTCATGCTTCATGGTCAGTGAGAGATAAAGGCTGTAGGCTGCAACAAGAAAAAGAAATCCTGGTGTCCACAGTCAGTTAAGATTTTATAGGGGAGATGGCAGGTACCCAGCCTAAAAGTTGCTGCCTAATTCTTAACCCACCCATGGGGTATGCTGCTTCCCTTTTTATGGCAGCTTCAAAGTAATAACTTCCAGCAGCAGAAATTGAATCAAGGGTAGGAAGGATGGTGTTAGAGAGATCTTATTTGTCCATGATTGTGTTGAGGGTATATAAGAAGTTAACAACTTGTAACTCATCTGCTCATAAAATAAATATGACCCAAATCCTTCTTGAGAATTTGTTTTAATTGCAGTAGAGTTTAAGATTTTCTTCAAGTAAATAAGAAAGGCTTGAAGTCACCTCAATAGAAAAAATAATTTCATAATTGCAAACAATTATGAAAAATCTTTTCACATTTTATTTACCCCAATTTTAGAAGGATACTAAGAACTTTCATACCTGTGACTAAAATAATGTGTTTATAAAATTCTGTGGTCTTTGGAATTATACTACATATTTACTATAGCTTCTATACTTGCGATTCATGAATAGATGTGAAGAATGTTGGTAGAGTACATGGATTGTTTTATTGTGATCCATTAATTAGTTGATAAGTATATCACTTTAAAACATTGAATTTTTTTTCATATATTCCTGTGAAATCTTTCTCATCAAATGGGTTTATAGAAATCTAGTTAGTAGCAAACTTGCCCAGCCAATGAAGAAAAGCATTCATTTTCTGTTCTGTATATGTGATCTGAAGCCATAGCCTTTAGGTCTTTTAATCTGTCTGTTCAAGGCCAAGCTATTTATATGGATAATTTTTAAAGCTTCTGTATAAAGAAAACAAGAACATTTTATTTATTCACTGGGGTTTTTATGTGCCTTGAAATTGCATAGATAAAGTATTTTCTGGCTCATGGATCTGGAGGAGATAAAAGGTCTCTTATTTTATAAGGCTTTATGTAAGCTTTTCAAATGTACAGTATTCTCATGGCTGGAATTTTTTAAATGAAACATTATTTCACCATTATAATTGGAGTTTAACGTGGGCATCTTTTTCCTTCCCTGAATTGCATGTTAAATTATGTGTTTAAGATTGGTTTTATTGCGTTTTTACCTTCTGGATTTTCAGTAGCTCTCATGTTGGAGAAATGAATTTACCAATCCTCATTTTTAGTAATGGGCAACTATTTAATGTGCTTCTGAGTGGAAAACCCAAAAATCAGATTTCAGAGGCAAAATGAAAAGTATAACCTGCTTTTGCAGCATGTTGGTCAGGAGGATAAAAAGTTATTTACCTCCACCCTCCTTAAGAATTTTTTCTGAGACTGATAAACTGAAAAGGAAAAGGAGGTATTTTTGAACTCCAGAGTAACTGGATTCAGACCAGATTCTGGGTGAACATTAGCTGCTGTTAGCTCTGCCATGTCAGGGCCAAGCAACAGCTTTCCCTGGCTGGAGCGTTCCCAAGCTATCACGGCCATCAGACAGGTGGGGAATAAATATTGTAGAATGGTGGGACATTTGAAGAGCAAGCTCCTGATCCCCAGGCCTCAATTTGGACAAGCTTCAGTTGGAGCAAACAGGTGTTCCTGGGAGGAACTGTCCTCAGGTGGCTGAGGGGGTGCCATTCTTTCACACACATGAAAAGTTCCCCTTCCTTCTGCCCGCAGGAAAATTAGAATTAACTACAGCTTTTTCTTTTGAAATGGAAAAAGAGAAATAAAAATATGGCACCAGGTTTTGGCTCTGACTGGATTTCCATGGAGCATGTAATCTATGATGAATGATGAGAATTCTAGAAGCAAAGCATCCTTGCAGTTTTCAACATTGGAGATGCTGTAAAAACTGAATGAATTCACCAATTATTTCATGAGCTCTTGCGATTTTGTCAACACTAAGCTAAGTGCTAGGCATAGAATGTAAGACAAAAACAAAAGGCCCTCTCCTCCAGGGACTTAGCCTAAATTATAGTAGTAGTAATTGGTTTGAACATGAAAGTGAAGCTGATAGTCTCAGGGACACTGTGGACTGAAGGTAGGTGCTGGCATCAGAAGGATTTCTTTTTCTGTAGCGCCATTGCACTGAGGATATGACTAATGATTTGTTTGAGGGGTCATTCTAAGTCAATTTTTTACTATAAAACATAAAATAGATATATTAAAGCAAAAAATTGTTTTAATGCTTCTTCCTTAAAACAAGGTACTCTGTTGATATGTGTTTCCTTTTATTCTTTCAGTCATGATCCTTGTATGATGTTAGAATGCTCCTCTAACGTAATATTGTATCATAAATGTGTTGCTAAAATACATCTTCATAATTATACTTTTCCTAATTGAAAACTTTTTCTAGTGAAAGATTTTAAAAAACCTTTTATTTTGTTAAAAAATAATAATAAGTATCAAGAAACAGGGAGAAAGTAATCCATAGTCACAATCCATATGGACTAGTAATCCATAATTGCACTAATGCAATTTTCAGAATTACATTTTCCCTCTGACACTTTGGGATGTCATTTTCTTTCCCTTGTTCTATAGGATCTTTTTTTCCATTGTCTTCATGTTGTTGCACATTTTTATTTGGTTTGGTTAGTTTTTAAATCCTCTTCTTGGGTCTGCAAATGGTTGGCAGTGTTATGTGATCAGTTCTGTCGAGAGAGAGCCCTCCGTCTCCAGACTGTCTTCATGGGAATGAAATGGGACTTCTTCCTTCCCCTACTCCTTGACTCTGGCATGAAAAGTGTCCAACCGTTGGCTGTACACCTGTTATCTCCTTCCCATCTTTGCCCTCTACTACTTCATGCAAACACACTTTCCTCATGAAGACCATGCTTCCCAGGGTTCACCATACCTTGCTTGTCACTACCCAGTATTGATTTATTTATTGTTTACCTAGGACCTGTAGTTTCTTATTGGCTATAGAACAGAAAGAAGGTGAGGAGTGTGGAAAAGGAGGAATGCCTACAGTAGTTCACGTGTCTCCTAAGTGGCAGCATCCACTATAAGAAAGACAGATGCTTGGTTTCTAGTTGTAACAGAACTCACATTTTTTATCTAGCAGCAGACTTCGTGGGAGGTGGACTACTGCTTACATTTTTCAATTCATTTTTTACAGCAGTAGAAAATCCTTGCCGATTCTGGCAACTTGTGGAGACAGTTTAGGGGTCATAAATTATCATCATTTTTTTTTCATTCCAGTTTAATGGGCACTTTGATAGGTGCAGCATCCAGAGCCATCAAGCAGGTACCATTTTAAACCAGCACTATGGATGATCTTTAAAATCACCCTAAATAAGAGGGCCATGCAAACCATTTCTATAGCTCAACCCTTGGGTGGTCTCGTTTTAACTGTTACTGTTTAATTATTGATGACTTACTGACATAAGGCATGGAAGCCTTAGGGGGAATGAAATCCCATGAGCCATTTTCCTTAGATGAATCTTCTTTGAGGTTTAAGTGTCCCTCTAAGTAATATAGTGAGGCTGGATTTAGGGGGTCATTCCAAATACTGCCTGGCAAAGCCAGCTGTGGCATCTGTATTCATCAATGGAGTCTGCTGATACATCTGGAAAAAGAGGCATGTCTGCCCTATGCTTCATCATGACAGCCTCATACAAGCCCACCTACTGTAGGCCAGGCATCCTTATAGCATTCTGTACTTCCCGTTTCTCTCCCTCTCCAGGGAAAAAGTCTAACCTCCAGCAATAAAAATGACTTACCTTTAGGAATTGATTTCCCCTCTTAATGCTCCTATCCTGGAAGCTTTTATTAAGAAAATGGAATTCACTCCATGGGCTTCCCTGTTGGCTCAGCGATAAAGGATCCACTTGCTGATGCAGGAGAGAGCTGTTCTATCCCTGGGTCAGGAAGATCCCCTGGAGAAGGAAATGGCAACCCATTCCAGTATTCTTGCCTAGGAAATCCCATGGACAGAGAAGCCTAATGGGCTACAGTCCATGGGGTTACAAAGAGTCAGACATGACTTAGCAACTAAGCAACAATTTACTCCACACTTTGAAAGTTCCTTTGCAAGGAACTTTGCTGAGTTTGTAAGGATGGAGAATGGCTCTTGCCCTCAGAAAACTCACATCCTAACCGAAGAGGGCTGAGGAGTGTAGAGGAAACACGACTTCCAGATGGATGCTGAGAGCAGAAACCCCATGTGCAGTTCTGAGTGGAGATCATTGCCAACTTGGAGGAATTAGGATGAGTTTCATGGATGGCAGGGCATTTATAATGGCCCTTGAAGGAAGGATGAGATTTAGCCAGGCAAAGTTAAGAGATTCCAGACTAAGAAAACAAACAAAGAAGTAGCATCTTGCAAGGCAGACATGGCAGATAATGCGGATCAGCTTCGTTGTCAATTCTGTGATTTTTGCCTTTTGTTTTCTGGGGCTCCTGTTTTAACAATTAGTAGATTACCTTTCAGCATGCTTGTGCAGAAGTGTCATCTCCCTCCCAGCCCACCCTGCCCCCACCACACCCTAGGAGATAAAAGCTTGACTGATTAGAGGCCTGAAAATCCAGACTCCATTTGTTGTCCTCATTATTATTCTCTTATTGAGCACCTACTGTGTCCTCTGGGCAGCATGAGCCTTAAAAGATCAAATTCTTTCATTGTGTTTGTGTAGCACATTGCTGTTTCATTTTTGCAAGTTCTAATTTCCTCTTGAAGATCGCGGGTTTCGTGGGGTTTCTCTAAGCATTCTGAAAGGTGTTACAAATGTTGGTGATTATGTGTGTAGGCAGGATAGACTTCCACCAAAAGGTGGGATCTTCCTTTTGGAACACTGTGCTGTCGAAAGTACCATCCAGAGCCAGTGCTCAGAGCAATTCCTTTAGAGCTTTGCTGTGTCTTCAGTGTTGTGTGAGCTTCCTATAACCTGTTTGTTGTCTCGGCTCTGCTGCCTGTGACATAATCTGAGAATAGGCTGGCCTGGGGGCAGAGGGGAGCTAGAACCTGGGGGATTTTAGGAGGCCACAAATCAGAGAGGCTGGGTGGCCTGGATTCAAATTTCACAACACGGACTGAAACCGGCCTGGGCCTGCTACTATCTCTGCGCCCCACCCCCACCCTCTTTTTCTTTTTTTCCTGGCAACCATTTTGCTTTAATAGGACTTGAAATTTTTAACCTAGCTTTGCTTTGGGGAAAAAAATGTATTAACCATGTGGCTTGTCAAGGCATCACTTTCTAAAAATTTCTTGATTGAAAGTTCCCTCTCAGCACTGGAGTTCTTTCTAGGTGCACACCTGCCTTGTTAACCACGTTCTCTGGCTTTTAGTATTTCCATTTACAAATGGAAACGCTTAGCAGACAGCCTGGGAAGGAGTGGCTGTCCTCTTCAGCATGACTAAAGCGCTGATGAAATACTTGCAGGTACCTGGCTGCTGCTGCTGCTAAGTCGTTTCAGTCGTGTCCGACTCTTAGCGACCCCATGGACTGCAGCCCACCAGGCTCCTCCGTCCATGGGATTTTCCAGGCAAGAGTACTGGGGTAGGGTGCCATTGCCTTCTCCAGCAGGTACCTGGCAGGGTACTGCAAAATCCCATGGCCTTTCAAATCTATAAGGAGAAGGAAGTATGAGCAGTCAACACAAATGGTAACTGGTCGGTGGGTGACAGGTAAGCACAGTGTCCTGGCTGGGGACCCAGTCTGTGGATTTACGATTTGTATTTATTACACAAATAGTGTTGCCAGAGCAAAAGAGAACAGTTTTTAAAAGAAAGTGCTCATAACACACCTACAGTGATCTTTTCCTCATTATTTTTTGTCTTTATTTAAACGTATTTTCCTTTGTGTGACTTCAGTACAATTTTAAGTTCTGCCTTTTCCTTTAACTTAACATGATAGCTTTCACTACTATACGCAGTGAATTTGGTTTTGTAGTTGATCTTTTCTAATCAAGTTATTACGGCGTTGATAGAGGTTCGGGAAAGCCGAGCAGCATGTGGTTGGCACGTGTTAGTTTTCCAGAAAATTGAAGAGCTGACTCTAATGTGGCTCAGGCTTCCACTGCCTAATGGTTAAGAGCCCTGAACTTTGATAGTTGGGTGCTGAGATCTATGTGTACTGTGCTGTGCTGTCCACACAGATCACTTGCATATATTAATTTTAAGGTGTTCCATGATAATATTGGTGATAAAGTATATCTGTAAACAAAGCAGTCAGGTCACCGTGTGGAGGAGATAAATATGGTGGATTCTAGAAATAGCTCCATTTCCTGCCCAAGTATTCCCTAACAAACAGACTGAAAGGCAATGATTGAAGCTGGGTTAAGAACTCACGCATTGTCTTTGTCAGCTGTTGGTACTTGATAATTTAATCAGCATCAATCCTGACACCTGCTCAGTGGGGTGTTAACCAGGTGAAGCTTGTCTCTGCCTTGCACAGAGCACTGAGGGATGGCCTGGAATACAGGAGACCAAGAGGAGGGCTGACAGCAAGGGTGGTTTTGGAGGCGCCTTATTAGCAAAAGAATGAGATGTGAGCTGGGTGCCGTGACAGGAGGTGCTGAACAGCCAGGGGGCAGCATGGGAGCATTTTGCACCTGATGGAGGAGAAATGGAAGAAGGAGGATGAACGCGAGATTCCCCATCTTTCCTGAGCTCAGGGTGATGGATGACTTGTCATCTTTTGTGTTTCCGCTGGGGCAGCTAAATCGGAATCTCTCCACTGAGACCAGGGAGTGAAAACTGGAACTCTATGGGCCATAAGCAGCTTGCAGAGTTGTTGTTTTGTTTTTGTTTTGTTTTGTTTTTTTCCCAGTCTGCACGGTTTTGGTTTGTTTTTAAAATTGAAATATTATCTACATATAATAAAATTCACACATTTTAAGTGTAGATTTGATTAATTTTGGTCATGGGATGCAATTAGGTAGCCACCACAATACATCTGGACAGAGATCAGTTCTCGCTCTAAAAAGTCTCCTTCAGGCCCTTTGCACTCAGTTCACTTCCTCCATCCCTGTCCCAAGCAGACCCTGATCTGCTCTCTGCTGTTAGTTTTGCCCTTTCTAGAATTTCACATAAATGGAATTATACAGCACATGATCATTTGTGTAAGACTTCTTTCAGTCAATATAGAGATCTTGCAATTCATCCACACTGTTGTGTGTATTAGTATTTCATTCCTTTTAATGGCCAAGTAATATTCCATAGTAGAAATATGCTACAATTTGTTTCTCACTCACCAGTTTATGAACCTGTAGGTTGCTTCCAGTTCAGAGCTATTATAAATAATGGTGCCGTGAACATTTGTGCACACATCGTTTTTTAGGTTTTCATTTTTGTTGAGTAAATATCTAGGGGTGGGACTGCCAGCTCATAAGGTATGTATATATTTTAATTTCATAAATTAAAATGGGGTTTAATTTGGACCTGCCAAACTGGTTCCTAAGTGCCTGAACCTTTTTGCATTCCCATCGCAATGTATGGGAGTTCCAGTTGCTCTGCAGAGTTACTCTTAAAACTTTCAAAATAGCTGCCTGCAATGAAAAGTCAAAACCTTTTAGAGGAGCTCATGGTCTCCAGCACACTCTGGTTCCTGTAAACAGTCTCGATTGTTTACATCATCCACCTCTCTCTGGTGATTTGTGACCCCTGCTTTAGAAACTCTGAACAGCACCCTGTCCCATCGTATGCGGCAGGTATCATAGCTGAGAACATGTCTATAGAGGAGGTGAATCTGGATTCTCAGTCTTGCCATTTGTAAACTATCTCTTTGAACAAGTTACTTAACTTCTCTCTGCATGAGTTTCTTCATCTATAAAATGTAGATACCTCTTTTAATGGTTTGTGGTAAAAATGAAATAATACAGAGCATGTCAAGCACAGGGCCAAGCCAAGAGAAAATGTTCAGTAGATGGTACTTAATTTTTTTATAAATTGTTATTTTTTTTTACTACACTGTGTCTTCATTGCTGTGTGAGGACTTTCTCTAGTTACAGTGAGCAGGGGCTGCTCTTCTTTGAGATATGTGGGCTTTTCATTGCAGTGGCTTTTCTCGCTGTGGACCACAGGCTCTAGGCTCATGGCTCAGTAGCTGTGGCTTAAAGGCTCCAGAGTTCCAGCTCAGTAGTTGCTCTGAAGCATGTGGATCTTCCTGGACCAGGGGTCGAGCCTATGTCCCCTGCATTGGCAGGTGAATTCTTAACCACTAGGCCATAAGGGAAGTCCCTAGATGATACTTATTAGTACCATGGTCTAGTCTAGTGATTCTTGACTGTATGTTTGTGTATCAGAGGCACCTGTGCAAAATTTTTAAAAGCACGGACACCTGGGTCCCTCCCATAGCTCTCCTCAAGAATGACCATCTCCTGGGCTGAACTTGACCCTGTGCATTGTTTAAAAGTTCTGTACATAATCAAGTTGAGTAAACCTGGTCTTCAATCCTTGGTTGCCTGAGAAGGCAGTAACAAGAAGCACAGCATTCTAAACTGTTCTATTACCAACTAGCTGTGTGATCTTGGGCAAATCACTTAACCTCTCTGCAGGAGGTTTAGCTAAGATCTGCCCAGCATATTTAGCCTGAAAGAATTATCAGTTTCTTCCTGGTAGATCACAGCTGCAGTTGGAGACAGATAGTTTGATGGTGGTGGAGGTCTGTACCTGCTTCTAGAGTAATATATCAAAGGCAAATCTCAGACAGAACTCTCCCACACCTAGAAACATGTTTTGGTAACTAAGCACAGAAAAGGCCCGCCACCTGTCCTGTGGCCCCACCAAGCTTCTGTCCTCTGTTCTGATAGCAGGGTGCATTGACAGCTGACAAGTTGCCGGAAAAGTTCCCTCAAGTTTGACATGAGAATATTCTAGCAATAGGAGTTGGCTAACCTTCTAGTCAAAGTCAGGTGATAGACTCCTCCTTTAAGTGGATGTGGTTGTTCTTTTAGTCGCTAAGTCATGTCCGACTCTTTGCAACCCCATGGACTGTAGCCCACAAGCCTCCTCTGTCCGTGGGATTTCCCAGGCAAGAATACTGGAGTGGGGTGCCATTTCCTCCTCCAGGGGATCTTCCCAACCCAGGGATCAAACCCATGTCTCCTGCACTGGCAGGTGGATTCTTTACCACTGAGCCACCTGGGAAGCCCTTACGTGAATGGACCAGGACTAAGTCAGAATCCTGAGTGGAGGACTCCAATCCAGGGGAAGTAGGCAACTGGGGTCACTAGGAGCAGATGCCCTTCCCATGCATGCTGTGCATGCTGATGGTAATGTTTCTAACCAGTCCACATAACTTCAAGACCATTTCTAATGTCCTCACTAATAGTTATTAGTTATGCTAATTGAGAGTATAAGATGAAGATAGCTGCTATACTTTAAGAGCTGCTTCTGGAATATGGTATTGCATTAGTTTCATAGCTGAGCTAAACAGTGTATTCCCATTAGGCCACTTCAGTCATAAATCCAGTGAGTGTGGATTAAAACCAATGCACACACATACATCACACTATACACACACACACACACACACACACACACACACACACACACATATGTGGAAGTATTTTAAAGTTGGGCTTTCCCTGGTGGCTTAATGGTAAAGAATCCGCCTGCTAATGCAGGAAACGCTGGTTCAATCCCTGGGTTGGAAAGATACCCTAGAGGAGGAAATGGCAACCCACTCCAGTATTCTTGCCTGGGAGAATCCTATGGACAGAGGAACCTGGCGGGCTACAGACCGCGGAGCCGCACAGAGTTGTGCATGACTTAGTGACTAAACAACAACACATTTTAAAGTTAATTACAGATAACATGAATTCTCATGTCCCATCCAAGCAGAAGATTCAACAGTTCTGCAAATGATTGGTCCTAATAGCTACTCTGCTTTCCAGCACAACTTGTCATTTTTAAGCCTCCTCTTTCTGGAAACCCCTCTGAATCCCCCAGGTCCCATTAGTGCCCTTCCCTGACCTGTGTCCTCCTAGAACATAAATTGCCTCACGGCAACTTATTTCAGCCCAGGGAACATACATTAAGGATTCCAAACTTTATAAAGTATCATCCTTTTTGACATACCTGCATTCAACAGCATTATTTCCCAAACTTCAGTGATCAGAGTAGTACATCACAATTTTTTTTGTCTTTCTGTCTAATATCTCCACTGCTATTTTTCTTTAAATTGGCACACTTGTTTTTTCAACTTAAATATATTCTTTAGCATTATCCCACAGAGTATTATCCATGGATTAATGGCTCAAGTGTGTTAGTTATGCATTTTTTCACATGTTAAAGTAAATGCATAATTAAATATTTTAAATAAAATGTTGAGTGTTCAAAAATATTTAAAATTAAAAGTGATCCTCTCTGTGTTGACTAACATCAGCTCCCGCCCCTGTGGTGGTCTGCGCACTGCACCATGGGACCCCTCACTGTGCTGTATTTGTGGGGTTCCTTCCCATCTCCCCACTTAGACCATAAGCACTCAGACATGGTCTCAAAACATAACAAAGCACCAAAATATGTAGAAGTAAAGTGATGCCTGTTTCTCTACCTCCTAAAACTTTTTAAAATGATTGTTTTCATGTCATTCTAAAGGTGGAGCAAGGTGGAGTTGGGTTATAAAATGATTTTAAATTTACCTGACCTGAGGCTCATGGAAAATAAAAAAGAACTTGAAGAGTTTCCAAGTAGAAAAAAGCAAAAAGAAGCTATCAAATTATCATCTCAGTTTCTCAGAGGAAGTACAAAAAGTGAATTCAAAATCCCTGCTGCTCTCTTCCTGAGTCACACCCGTGGAGATGCAGGAGGTCCTTTGGGCCAAGACTCTGTGCACATGCAGCATTCTCTTGGGATCATGTGTGGCCTTCAGTCTCTGCCCCACTGAGGAATTGGGAACCCCTGATTCCAAACACAAAGAGGCTGTATCCATTTTAATGTAGGCTATCCCCTGCCTCCCCAATCCCAACCTACTAGTCCTATGTTGTAGTTGCCCACTTTGTTCTGTCGCACCCAAAAGCGTTTATGCCCCTTGAGGGCAAGGACTGAATCTTTCTGCTTTAGACTTCCTGTGCCTTACTAGTTCCTTGGACAGAAGGGACACTGAAGAAGTATTTGAATGAATGAATGAATGGGTGAATGAACAAACAAATGATGAAAGAACAGGTGAGCTGCAACGTTTTGGTTTATGATGAACTTTGCCCATGTAACTCTTTGCATTTTAATAAAGATCTGGAAGTGTTAGTTACTCAGTCATGTCTGACTCATTATGACCCCATGGATTGTAGCCCACTAGGCTCCTCTGTCCATGGGATTTTCCAGGCAGGAATACTGGAGTGGGTTGCCATTTCTCTTCTCCAAAAGACCTGGAAGGAAACATTTAAGAGAAAACTTTCTAATGTCTGGAAGCATGCTTGTAGATATGAGGGTTAATCTCATTATTTTGAGTAAGTTTTTACTTCTTTAAACAAAGTTTGATGATTCAACCTTAAGAAGTAATCAGTCTTAATCTCAGCGAACAAATGTTCCAAAGTAAATCAGTTGACTATAAGTTATAAATTAATCTTCCACTGATTTCAGTTACATAGGAAATGTAACACATGAAATGTTTTTGAGGTTTGTCTATCCATTGGTTTCCAGAAATGAAAAGTGGGGACTTAGAGAAATCTTTATCTTAGCATAGTACCTACCTTGAACTTTCCTGTATGGTATTTGCTGATATAATTTCAGATTGAAGCATTAGCATTTAATTATGTATTTTGAAATTTCAAGATTTCTGGTTTGGGGGTTGATGAATTCCTTAAACATTGGTTAGATCCAGATTGAGTAGAAGAAAAGGGACATAAGTACTTACATTAACAACATCTAATTTTCTTAAGCCCTTAAAAAATACACTTTTCAAATGTTTAAGATGGAAAAGATAAGTGATCTTGTTGGTTTATTTGCATTGGTTTTGCTTATTTCCCACAATTGGTGAGGTTGTTTGTTTATAAAAAAGAAAGTGCTGCAACCTCGATCACCCAGTCTCAATTTGGGACATTGCAAATGGTCTCTATACATTAAACACATGTTTGCAAGTATGGCGCCAATTTGTTATAGACAGTTCCTCCCTACACTGTTTAGAATTTTTGGCAGGCTTATCCAAGAAAAGCACAGAGCTCAAAGCGGAGGGAGACTGTTGAGGGTGCGTTGTGTGCCCACCAGGCAGGCATGTCCCCTCACCCATAGCTCTGGAGTGAACGCCCATGATTGTGAAGCTGGGGAAACTTACTCCTTCAGTAGCCCTTTTATTCCACACATGACCATCCCACTGAGGTTAATGATGGTTACTCAGAAAGCAGAAGAGGCTAAAATTCTGTTTCTAATCATATTTGCTGTCTTCTGAAAAGTTTGATTAAAGTACAAAGTGTTATGCAAGATTCGTTAAGGACCATGTTACTCCACCTAACATTGTACAAAGTGCTCTGTTTGTTCAGAAAGAGCCTCTTCCTACTTGCCTCCAGTGAGTTCTGTTTATTGAGTATTTCATGTCTAGAGAAAAGTGTAAGTTCAGGTAAATGATTGTGTGTATTCACATGGGCACATCGAGAGAAATTCAGAAGTGTGATCTCAAGATCAATATCTCCATCAGAGCTGTTTATTTTCTTCTATTTTCTGTAAAATGGGGTATGTTCTTTGCTTATTTGGCTGAAGACTAGGGGCCTCCAATTAACTCCAATTAAATAGACCAAACAATCCTAGCTGGTTCTGAGTACTGCTCTCCGTAGTCTTTTTATCAAGCCCATGAGATTTAGGGATGTTTTATAAGTTTTGTAGTATAGACATTTTACCTGAGCCTGATTTATTAGCATTTGAAGACTAACTTCAGTGAAATAGCTTCGGATATCAGTGTATACTCAGTATTGACAGAAAATAAATAGTTTGCCTATTGAAAATAAGCCACCATAATAATAAAGAAGTGTGAGATTGCTGAAATGTATTTGCTCATCAGTATATTTGTTTTGGTCAAAAATAAAACCATTGGGACTCCTCTGACAGTCCACCAGTTAAAGAGTCTGACCAAGAAAGCCTCTGCACAACCTTCTTCCATTATTTCCTTGGTCAGATACTGTTTCCTTAGTTTTCTTAATTTGGGCCGAGTCTCCAAGAAGGAAAAATAATCATCATTGCTTTGTCTGTATGCAATCTGGAATTTGTTTAAGCAGAGGTCACGGCATCCAGAGACAGTACTTTTTTCTGCTGAGGAATTGTGTTTTCTTGAGTTTGTACTGAACCACACGAACAAATCATTAAGTGACACAAGTGAAGGGGAAGAGAAGAGTATTCAAAAATCCTTTGACCTCTGCTACAAGGGTGGCTGGCAGAAGACACTAGCTTTAATTGTTTGTTTCTCTGTTGCCAGTTTTTGTTTCAGAGAAACATTCCGTGATCTTGAGGCAAAAGGTGATTGGGAAGGCAATATTTTGATTCTAATGGCTATATCTATTTTTCTTTATTCAGAATGATCAAAAATATTTTCACAGGCATAATCAAATAGCATTTACACACCAATCATTCCACAGTTTAGCAGAGTCATTTTAATTAATACTGCTTAGGAAATGTAATTTAAACCCAAACCTGCAGATCTTTTGCTTGTCTTTTGTTCTTAAATAAAAAAAGAAGAAGAAGAATATATGATGATATATCCACTTCCAAAAGATACATGAGTGAGTTTAAAGTGGTTTGCTGGTTTAATTTGTTTATCGCTTTGTTTCCTAACAAGAAAATAAAACAGCTACCTGAAATTTTTTTTATCTGTATTAGTATATGTGTATCTGTTTTAAACTTTTTCTTTGCCCTGACAGCATCGATAGCAAACTCTGATTTTTGTCTACTTTTATTCTTTTTAAAATTACATTCAGGGTTGTGTATTCCCATTTTAACATAAGATGATTCATTTGCTTTAGAAAGGAAACTTCCAGCAGCATTGTAGATACATAAGCTGATATATTTAGCAAATAATGTCAGAGAAACTTGAAAGCTGTTCTCTATCACATTGTACTGTCAATATCTGAGTCCTGGTCCTCTAGAGCAGTGTTCTAGATATTTAAAAATTAAAAACAAAAAAAACAGAAGCCTAGTACAGACGCAGATGCAGAGAACAAATGTATGGAACCCAGGGCAAAAGGCGGGGAGGAACTGGGAAACTGGAATTGACACATATACACTACTGATACTGTGTATAAAGTAGATAACTAATGAGAACCTACTGTAGAGCACAGGGGACTCTGCTCCAGGCTCTGTGGTGACCTACACGGGAGGGAAATCCAAAGAAGGCTGGTGTGTGTATGCGTAGAGCTGTACAGCTGTATCACTTTGCTGTACAGTAGAAACTAAAGCCACATTGTAAAGTAACTGTACTCCAATAAAAATTAATCATTAAAACAGAACCCTAGCTATAGCACGGTGCCCTAGATGGAGTAGTCACCCCAAGTCAGTGACCATGTGGTTTATCAAGCCTCGGGATTAGTCTCATATGCTGGTGATTCTTCCAACACTGAACACTGTCTCAGCACACCAGGCATGTCTTCTCCAAGTCTGCTTGTTGCCTTCCTGCTCAAGGAGCATTGTGTCAGTTTTTGCTTACTGTAGCAGGACACCACTAAGTTTATTGAAAACTACAGATGTAAATTCTTCGTAATGAAACCAAGACAGGAAAAAATAAGTCTAACTTCAGTTTGGTTTTTTTTTCCCCCTAAGTTTAATCGTTTATTGTGTTCAGTTAGAACAACACAGAACTATTGCTTAGCAACACTGGATTAGGCAGAAAATAATTTAAGCTCCCAAATGAGAAACATTTGTAATCGAATATGCTCTAACACTTGCTTTACCACATGGCTTAACACCCTTTTGCTCACACATGGTTAAACACATGTTTGAACTGGTGTTTTAACACCCGTCTCACACATCTTTACGCCCTTTGTTCACATATGCTTAAACACATGCTCTGACACTCTGTGCTCTCACTGTTGAACACAGGCAGAGTATTGTCTTGGATCACATTTTCTAAAGTTTCATTGGTTCGGAGCGTTCAGCCAAAGACGCGTGTCCAGTAAAGTCACAGCTCTTTCTACAAGATGACGTCTGCTGTTGCATGCCTTCAGTCTGTCTGGAGAAGAGAATCCTCCCGGAGGTGACCGTGGCTACGCCCCTTCATATCTACCACACCCCCAAGTGATGGCCTTTTCAAGTATTTCAGCCCGTGTGTGACCTGTCACAAAAGTATTATTTTTCACCCTGGCCTGTCTACTTGTATTTTTCCTTAACTACGATACTCTAAAGTCTTATTCAGAGCCAAACGTAGAATTGAGCTTTTTTTTTTTTTTTCTCTCTCTCTCTTACATCTTACTTGGCAACTTCAGCAAAGCTGAAAATATATGTACAGAAATACGGTATTTGCATTACAGAAATCTGAATATAATTGGGAAAAGTGTGGCCTCACCTTGCTCACATGAGTCTGATTTCTGGGATCCTCTCTCTTCTTTTTGTTTCTGTGACGTCTGCCATCCTCTTAGGCAAGGTGACTGCCTCCTTTTCACTTTGACCTGCTACACGATGCCATTGGTGGATTCACAAAAGGTCGGCTCTTCTCCAAGAGAATAGGAGTCTATGTGTGACAGTGGCTTAGAGTGTGGGTTTCTGAGCCAGACTGCTAGAGTTCAAATCAGCTTGTTTCCACATCTGAAAAATGGGAATAACAATACCTACTTTACTCAGTTGTTGTAAGGATTAAATGATACAGTTTTTATATATCACTCAGTGTCCAGCATGTAGGAAGTGCCCCCAAATTACTGTTTAATTACTCTTAATTCAAGTAAAATAAGTGACAATAACCTAAGTCTAAACAGTGCTCTGAGCTTCTCTGGTGGCTCACTGGTAAAGAATCCACCTGCCAATGCAGGAGAAGCAGGTTCAATTCCAGGGTCAGGAAGATCCCCTTGAGAAGATGGAAATGAGAAGCCACCTCAGTATTCTTGCCTGGAAATTCCATGGACAGAGGAGCTTGGTGGACTATAGTCAATGGGGTTGCAAAAAGTCTGACACAGCTTAGCAAGTAAACAATAACAGCAACAACAAGCCTTGCCTACAGGTTATAAACTCTGTTTTATCCATATCTTTCCACATCCCTATTGAGATGGATGTAAGCATATCCCCCTTCCACAGAGAGGCAAACTAAGAACAAATACCTTAAGAACTCTGCCAGAAATTGCATAGCCAGCAAGTAGTAAGCTTGGCTGTTGACTGCTAGTCCCTTGACATCTAAAAGCAGTGTTTTCCCTACAATGTTACAAAACCACATCCAGTTAGATATACACAGAATTACCAGAAATATCTCTTCCCATCCAAGAGCTTACAGAGGAGGAAAGATACTGACAAATGAAAAGTAACTTCCATTTATTGAGAAATAGTTATGAGTCAGCATGTACTAGGCACTTTTTAGTAAATTGTCTCTCTTCATCTTTAGAGCAACCAGCTGAGGAAACTAAGGTCTAAGAAGTATAATGAACATACCCAGAGTCAAGAACTAATAAGTAACAGAACTAGGATTTCAACACAAGCCTAATTCCAAGTAAAACCAATACTTTTTAGTCATTACTCGTATTGGCTTTCAACCAACAACAATAAATGAGTTCACAGACAAATAACAGCTATAGTATAAGTCAGTTTTGAATGAAGTATGTTCTTCCCCTAATAATTCCTAATTATGCTGCTGTGTGATTGTTTCTTTCTTTTTTAACATTGTAGAATGGATAAACATAGCGAGAAATAAAAGTTACGGCTATTGTATGAAAGCATCTGTAAATTAAATCCACGTTTAGTCTGCACCCCCCACTTTGATGAAATGCAGGCCTATAATATGGGCTGCCTGTCTAATCTTCATGGAAATGTTCCTTTATAGGTGCGTGCTAACTCGCTTTCAGTGCGGTTCAGTCACTTAGTCATCTCCAACTCTTTGCGACCCCATGAATCGCAGCATGCCAGGCCTCCCTGTCCATCACCAACTCCCAGAGTTCACTCAAACTCATGTCTGTCGAGTCGGTGATGCCGTACAGCCATCTCATCCTCTGTCATCCCCTTCTCCTCCTGCCCCCAATCCCTCCCAGCATCAGAGTCTTTTCCAATGAGTCAACTCTTCACATGAGGTGGCCAAAGTATTGGAGTTTTAGCTTTAGCATCATTCCTTCCAAAGATTACCCAGGACTGACCTCCTTTAGAATGGACTGGTTGGATCTCCTTTCAGTCCAAGGGGCTCTCAAGAATCTTCTCCAACACCACAGTTCAAAAGCATCAATTCTTCGGCGCTCAGCTTTCTTCACAGTCCAACTCTCACATCCATGCATGACCACTGGAAAAACCAAAGCCTTGAATAGACGGACCTTTGTTGGCAAAGTAATGTCTCTGCTTTTTAGTATGCTATCTAGGTTGGTCATAACTTTCCTTCCAAGGAGTAAGCATCCTTTAATTTCATGGCTGCACTTACCATCTACAGTGATTTTGGAGCCCCCAAAAATAAAGTCTGACACTGTTTCCACTGTTGCCCCATCTATTTCCCATGAAGTGATGGGACCGGATGCCATGATCTTTGTTTTCTGAATGTTGAGATTTAAGCCAACTTTTTCACTCTCCTCTTTCATTTTCATCAAGAGGCTTTTTAGTTCCTCTTCACTTTCTGCCATAAGGGTGGTGTCATCTGCATATCTGAGGTTATTGACATTTCTCCCAGCAATCTTGATTCCAGTTGTGCTTCTTCCAGCCCAGCGTTTCTCATGATGTACTCTGCATATAAGTTAAATAAGCAGGGTGACTAAATATACAGCCTTGATGTACTCCTTTTCCTATTTGGAACCAATCTGTTGTTCCATGTCCAGTTGTAACTGTTGCTTTCTGACCTACATATAGATTTCTCAAGAGCTTTAGTTGTGTCCAACTCTTTGTGACCCTATGGACTGTAGCCTGCCAGGCTCCTCTGTCCAAGGGATTCTCCAGGCAAGAACACTGGAACAGGTTACATTTCCTTCTCCAGGGGATTTTCCTGACCTAGGGATCGAACCCACCTCTCTCTCTTTATGTCTTCTGCATTCGCAGGTGGGTTCTTTACCACTGGTGCAACCTGGGAAGCCCTTTACAGGTAAACTGTGCTAACAGTTATCTGAACATAAGAATCATTTAAATTTTATGGATTTCAGGTCTAAAGGAATTTCAGTGGATGGTAAATTATTTGAAAATCAACTCTATTTCATTAACTGGATTCTTGTTGTTGTTGTTCAGTTGCTAAGTCATGTCTGACTCTTTCCAACCCCATGGACTGCAGCATGCCAGGCTTCCCTGTCCTTCACTATTTCCCAGGGTTTGCTCAAATTCACGTCCATTGAGTCAGTGATGCTATCTAACCATCTTATCCTCTGACGCCCCCTTCTCCTTTTGCCTTCAATCTTTCCAAGCATCAGGGTCTTTTTCCAGTGAGTCAGTTCTTCACATCAGGGGGCCAGAGTATTGGAGTTTCAGCTTCAGTGTCAGTCCTTCCAATGACTGGATCCTAGAAGGTCAGTGTTTAGGCATAAGGAATGTCAGTGTTGGCATAAAGAATGCCAACCTTGAGTTTGGTGAATTGGAAGGGCAGTTTTCATAGTCACATGTTAATAAACTCAAGGTATCACTTTAAAGATAACTTAAAGGTGACTGCAATCCTTGAGCTAACTTTCCACGTTAGCCTAGTTTGGACCCAGATGCAGAGACTAACGATCAAATCATTTAAGCACAGAATAAGACCAGCCGTGAGTAGTAACACTTGGATGCCTGACTCATAGATGTGAGCAAGAATTAGTAATTACTTTGAATGGTTTGAAGATCCCAGAGGAAAATTTGGGAAACTCTTCATTCCCTTTTGCCCTGTACACAGAATTCTTAGTACAAATACCTGGCAACATCGAAATACAGGTGCAGATTTGGAATATCTAAAGCCTCACTTTGGTTTCTTTGTTTTTCAACTGAATCTCATTCTATTGAGGTTCAAGATCAAATACTTGCATTTTAGTGTAACATTTGCCAAATTTCCAAACCTCTAAGCACAAAATCTTCAACCCTCCTTTCTTTGCTTGCCTGGAAATCTAGGTAGCACTGAGCCAAGAGTAGGAGTTATGAAGTGAGATTACACTTGATTAGGAACAAAAAAAGTCCTATGTCCAGAAATGCAGATGTGCACAGCAGTCCTAGGGGAATGTTGGTATTTGATCTCCTTGTCTTAAAGGTTCATGTTCCCAAGGTTAAGAGATGCAGAGAGCCAACTTTTATTTGTAACAATGCTGAAATTACTCTGGAGATTCTAGAAGTATTACATTACAAATCACTCAGCTTTGGAAATCCTACAACTCGTGAGTTACAAATATCACTGTGTGAGAGAAAGGGGCAATAAGTGAAGGACAGCATTCATAAGCTTAATTTATACCATAGCAGCATGATCATGAATATGCTGTATGAGAGTTTTCTTCTCAGTGAGAAAAAGAAAAGAGCGCCTAGGAAGTCCATGAGTCAAGACCCCAGCTAAAAGAACCAGGAAGTAAAGGCCTACTTGTCTAGGGGAATCTGAGTGGGGGAAGCGGAGCCACAGTCAACTTGGGCAGCAATATCCTCCTTTTTCTAATATCTAACTTCATGACCTGGATCAGGCTGCTTATTTATTGAGTAAGGCTTCCGTTTGGGTAAAAGGTAAAGTGTAGGTATTTACAAAATAATATCTTTTAACAAGC
This sequence comes from Capra hircus, assembly GCF_001704415.2. Classification (NCBI taxonomy): domain Eukaryota; kingdom Metazoa; phylum Chordata; class Mammalia; order Artiodactyla; family Bovidae; genus Capra; species Capra hircus. The sequence continues at coordinate 18,769,902 of NC_030833.1, read as the reverse complement.
TTGGCACCAAAGGCCATCTATGAAAGAGATAACATATAACAGTTCACCTCAAAAGGGGAACTTCAGTGGAACCAAATTCAGTATTTAAATCAAGAATAGTTAGAGACATTCATATATCACACCGTTGCCTAGGTGTTTTCTTTTAACCTTAATAAACTGTTTTCCTGTAATAGGCACTTGGCATTATCTGGTGTTAACTAATTGGGCTTCCTTTTTGGCTTGACCTTTCTTATTTTAAACTAGATGGTGATCTAGTTCTTTGTATTTTCAATGACTTTAAGCCCAATGACAAAGAAAAGATAGATAAATCTGTATCTTGGTTACAGGAGTAAATTATTATAGGCAAAATTATGCCTGTTGCACTTTTCACCATTAGAATCTACTACTGGGTGGGCGTGTGTGTGTGTCACTGTGAGGTTAATCTGCCCTTGCCATGAACGTTTTCTTTAATAATTAAATCCACTTAAATCATCACACTTTGAGAAACATTTTTAGAGTGATTCTAAGGCATGACCTTAAAAAGAGAGCTAGACTTCGGAGTACAGTGTGTAATTTATGTAATTATATGGCTTTCCAGGTGGCACTAGTGGTAAAGAACCCGCCTGCCAGTACGGGAGACACAAGAGACGTGGGTTTGGTCCCTGAGTCAGGGAGATCCCCTGGAGGAGAGAATGGCAACCCACTCCAGCGTTCTCACCTGCAGAATACCATGGACAGAGGATCCTGGCAGGCTACGGTCTATGGGGGCACAAAGTGTCAGACACGGCTGAGCAACTGAACATGTACATACATGTATATAGTTGATGTACAGCATGTAAATGTATGATATATTTTAAGCAAACAGTATATGCATAATATTTCAGAAATAAAACACCCCACACATACCACCTACCTTACACTAGTAAATGCAAATTCAGGTTGTACCATTTGAACAGCTACTACTTCACTCATCCTCACTAGTGATATTTTTCAGATCTTGGATTTTGAGAGATGCACTGTGGAATGTAGGAATAATCATCATTTAGGTAACTGAAAAGTAGCTTGCCAAAACTGAAACAATGAATGTTGTTCAAGATGTTCTGTCAAAATCCTTTCCAATTAGTGTTGAGGTCTTGAAGGGCCAGACTTGGCTTTTTATTAATCTGTTCAGTTTATTAATGCATTTTTGATATATGCATTGCGTGACTATCTGAAACATCTCATGATATTGCACAATTATGGTGCTTTTAATTTGTTGTACCCAAGTTTATCCTCCAGTCTCATTTAAAATTCAAAATTACTTCATAGTTTCATAACTAATAACTCATTAGGAAGCTGTGCCAGGTACTTAAGGTTACCTCTAAGGCAGTGCATATTTAACAATAAACTAGAGAAGTTCTTGACTACTTGACTGTCATTGGCCAGTTTAAATATTTAAAGTTATCATCTGACCCTTTGTCTAACCACTTTCAGAAAATGAAACAGTTTGTGTATAAAACATGGGAAAGGGAAGTCCTTTCACATAGTCTCTTCTAAAATGAAAACTAGCTATCCGTAATCAAAACCTTGGATAACACTTACATATGTGTGTGTGTATGTGTGTGTGTATATGTATATATATATATATATATATATATGATACCATGCTGACCATGTATTATTAGAGACTAAAGGACCCATTTTTTCTTTTTTCCTGTTATTTTTTTGAAAAGACATGGAAATTTAAGTACGTCGTTCTACTGTGATCAGATTCAGAGTCGTCGTCAGTCACCTTAATAATTTTACGTTCCTGTCTGTCTCTCTGTTATATATTAAAAAAGACAGCATTTGACTTGTTTCAGTTCCTCTCCAAATGATGAGAAATTGAGCATAGTTAAAAATTATAACGGTTCAACTCCTTGCTTATTGAGGTGTGTCCTACCTGCATTATTTAGACCTTGTCTGGAAATCTAATAAGTAGCTAAATGATAATTAAAAATAATCCAGCATAACGCTCTGCTTATAGTGGTGTTAACTAATGTTTATTCAGTATCTGTGTTGTAAAAATAGTTCTAGGTTCAGTAGGGATGCAAACCTGGGTGATGTGTAAGATACTTCATATAAGTCAGTGAGATAATTAAGGTCTCTTTTCTGATGCTGTCTTGTTTAGCATTCTTAGATTCAGGAGGATGGCACTTCTATCTAATTTAAATGAAAAGAGATTTTTTAGAGTGTGTATAGAATCCTTGGGGAAAATGGTGAAATTCTTTTGAATGCTACAGGCCAGCAGAAGAGACCAATCACTCTCCTGGGACTGCTCACTGCTGCAGTCCTACACTAAGTGGCACCCAGGATACAGGAACCCCATTCCATAGTCCCTTCCAGAACTTTCTCAGAAGAGCCAAAGGCAAGCCCCTTCCCTACACACACACACACTCTTAGAGAACTGCCTGTTACCTCCCACGCAAGTTCCTCATTGTTCCCATCCCGTTGCCAAGTCTTGCACAGGCATCTGCCTTCCAGGACCTAGGCAATGTCTGAAAACTGGTTGCAAGAGAATCTCAAAAATGTAGTTCTTAGGTTTCTAGCCTTCACAGTCAAAGAAAGCTGTTAAAAGAGATTGGAAAGTGTGTGGAATGAGCCAGTGCTCAGAACCCCTCAGGCACATTCTGAAATAGTGATTCTTCAGCTGTGTTCCAAGGAATCCTAAAATTTTGCTTATGTACCTGAAGGTTGCCAAGGAGGAAGAGAAGACCAGACAGGCAGGACTCCTATCTGGAGCAGCTCCACAGTGATCTGGTCATCTGTTGGGGATGTCTGTAGTCCTTTGAAAAAATTTTCTCTGAAAAAGTAAGGTTTTCCCCCCACCCAAGTTTTGAAACTACTGCTGCCCCCAAATACAAGCAGACCTCAGAGATAATGTAGGTTTGGTTCTAGACCACCACAATAAAGAGACTCACGTGAATTTTTTGGTTTCCCAGTGCATATAAAAATTACGTTTACACTATTCTGCAGTCTCTTCAGTGCACATTAGCATCAAGTCTTTAAAGAAATGTACATACTTAATTTAAAAATGCTTTATTGCTTGACCTTGCTAACCATCATCAGAGCCTTCAGCAAGTCATCATGGTAACCGCAAAGATCACTAATCACAGTTTTCCTTAACAAATATAAAAATAATGAGAAAGCTTGAAATATCACAGAAATTGCCAAAATGGGACACAGACATGAATGAAGTGAGTAAATGCTGTTGGAAAATGGTACCAATAGACTTTTTTGCCACAAATCTTCAAATTGTAAAAAAAAAAAAGACAATATCTGCGAAGCCCCCAAATGAGGTCTACCTGTATGCCTCGGCCTTCTGTCTACTGCTTTTCTTGTTAGGCAGGGCATCACAAATATAGTCTAGCATTTCTTTCCATCACAGTTCTATTTAACAGACCATCTGCACTTTCTTAAACAGTGAAAGTGAAATTGAAAGCCGCCCAGTTGTGTCCGACTCTTTGCGACCCCCATGGTCTAGACAGTCCATGGAATTCTCCAGGCCAGAATACTGGAGTGGGTAGCCTTTCCTTTCTCCAGGGGATCTTCCCAACCCAGGGATCAAACCCAGGTCTCCCGCATTGCAGGCAGATTCTTTACCAGCTGAGCCACCGGGAAAGCCCTTCTTAGACAATATTTGAAAATAATTACAAATTATACTCTTTTCTCCCGTGTCTCATTAGAAGGGCTGCTCACAGGCCCATTCATATTAGGGTTTTTAATGTAAATTCACCACCGCCTGAGAACATCTCAGAACATCTCAGCAGTGGAGGGCTATTCAGTCCGGGTAGCCGTAGGGATGAAGAGACTGGACACTTTTAATTACTCCTCGGCTACTTTGTCTCATTGACTTCAAAAACAAAATTAGCAGTAACAGGAGACCATGGTTCCATGGGTTAAATTAATCAATGTGTGCTAATTAAAGAACCGTTGAGCCTCTGCCATTCCTGCCTGTTTTAGTTGGTAGAGAGCTCTTAGTCTTACCGACTTTGGTCTCTGTACTTTCAATATTTCGTCATTCAAATTGAAGGGAGACAATCTCTGGCTTAAATGGAAGAGAGACAGAGCTATTCGCATATATTGGCCTTCATGAAGAGAGACAGAGCTATTCGCATAGATTGGCCTTCATGAACGGATTTTTTAAATCATCTTTTTCTTAACAGTACATTCTTGTTGGTTATCTCTTTTAAATATAGCAGTATGTGCATGTCAGACCCAAACTTGGAAGTGTTTCTCTCTCCTCTTTCCCTCCAGGATATCCTCCCTCACCCCCCCACCACCCCATACTACTGATACATTTTGCTTTTTTCACTCTAAACTATAATTGTTTGCTTTACAACTGATAAACCCTAAAGAAACCTGGACTTTTGATACCAAGCCACTGCTTCTCCACCTCTCATGGGTTTTCAGAATAGCCTCACTTCACCTCTGCTTTCGTGCAGCATCCATACCCAAACCCTCTCTGCTGCCCCAGAAGCATAAGCTGCCTGCTGCCGCTGCTGCTAAGTCACCTCAGTCGTGGCCGACTCTGTGCGACCCCATAGACGGCAGCCCACCAGGCTCCCCCGTCCCTGGGATTCTCCAGGCAAGAACGCTGGAGTGGGTTGCCATTTCCTTCTCCAATAGACCAGCCGCCTAGCATTTCTTTAAAGCGTCAGAAATTTTTATCCTGTACACAAGGCACTGTTTGCTCTGTTGTTCCCACTTGCTTAAAATAGACTTCAGAAGATTTTTGTTTTGCTATCTTTCCTATATTTTCTTATATTTAAAAAATGGTCAGTTTATTGAAGTATTTGTAATATAAAAAACAGAAGATCCTACATATTTTTAAAATATTAATTTTAAAATATTAATTTCATATTTATTGTTGCATATCCTGACGCTTCCAAAAGGTGTAAAGGACATATAAAATAAAACTCATTGTCTGCTGTACCATTGCTAACATTTGAGAATGGACTCTCCCTGCCTTTTTTGTGGATATTTTTGGTGGTATTGTTTAGTCACTCAATTGTGTCCAGCTCTTTACAACCCAGTGGACAATAGCCCACCAGGCTCCTCTGTCCATGGGATTTTCCCAGGCAGGAATACTGGAGTGAGTTGCCATTTCCTTCTCCAGGGGAAGATCCTGAGGACTATTTTCCTGAAAGTGATAAAAGATCTTCCCAACCCAGGGATTGAACCCGCGTATCTTACATTAGCAGACAGGTTCTTTACACTGAGCCACCTGGGAAGCCCATACATATTTTACCTACAAACAATTGAATATATTATTGGCATTTTAAGTTTTTGAAACCCATCTGTGGTTTACTGTTACTCCAAATAAAAAAGTGTTAAGTTGTCATCCTCATTTGGAAGATGCTGTATTTTAACATAAAGAATATAAAATCTGCCAGAATTATTTGTCTCAGATTTAGCTTATAAAAGTGTGTTTGGTTCACATTTCTGCCTTTTCATTTTTTCTACTGTCAGCTGTAAAACATCAGATTAGAATTAGCTGCTATAGTACTGGCTGCACTTTATTAAGTGTATGATGGAATTTTTCTACTCTGTTCCCAGCGAAGTTTATTTAGGTAAAAGGTTGATAAAATTCTTTGCCCAAAAGAAAGTTTTTTTTCTTTCTTGCCCATGAAGACAATTCTTTCTTCAAGAGGTTAAACATGAAGAGCCATTCTTTCTCATATAAACAGATCTATCCTTCCACTGTGTTAAGCTGGGTTTATAAAATACGTAATCTCACATACAAATTAAAATAGTTCTGTAGTGTATGTGTAGGGTATGTGTCTTACTTTGGGTTTGCCGACATACAAAAGAATCTAGAAACATTTGTATTTTTTGAAAGACTGGGCCTCTGCCCTACTCTGATATGCAAAATCCATAGTTTATGCTTGGATCTATTTAAATAAGTTGAGTAACAGGTCTAGGTAATCAAGTTATATTGATTACGAGAGTGAATGTGAGCTTGAGAATATTTGTGTTAATGCCTCATTTTTTTCAAGTAAGACCCTGTGCATTCCTTACAGAGAGGACTATTTTCCTGAAAGTGATAAAAATGCAAACGCTCATCTCTAATGTTTTATGTCATGTCAACTGCCTCTTTGATAGGATTCTTTGTTTTGGGTATTTTCCTTACCGGTAATAAGATAAGATCTAAAGGATATATTCTGCATACTGATCGAAGCATTCCACAGTACTTTTGCCAAAAAAGTCCCTGAATATTCCAAGTAAGAATTAAAGAAAATTTTGCATGACATAGCGTATTTAAAATATTTCCACTATTCAGTGGCCTAGTTTTTGATGGTCAAATGCACCAATAAGTGCTGTTCATCATATTTATACAAAAATTATGTTGTGTGTGTATATATACATATACATTTTGTAGCCTTTCCCACTTAGCAGTTTAATGTTTCTTGCACAGTTTCTCTCATGGAAATGCAAAGAGCAATTCTGAGTTTGTGGGTAGAAATCCAGAGCTAGCAAGTTTGTGCTGTCCCCACGGGTGTCCCTGGTGGCTCAGATGGTAAAAAAAAAATCTGCTGTCAATCCAGGAGACCTGAGTTCAATCCCTGGTCAGGAAGATCCCCTGGAGGAAGGAATGAATACCCACTCCAGTATTCTTGCCTGGAGAATCCCATGGACAGAGGAACCTGGCAGGCTATAGTCCATGGGGTCACAAAAAGTTGGACACGACTGAACGGTAACAGCTTTCACTTTCATGGTTTCTAAACCATGGGCTTGTTGGCCCTCAAATTTCTCTAGTAAGTTTTATTTGAAATTAACCTTGGAGGAGGGGAACAGACAGGTAGATGAGAGGATCCCCCATCATTCCTGATCAGACCATATACATCTCATATATGACTCTTGAAAACACTGGACACAGATACCAACACGTAGAAAGTGCTCGGTAACTATAGGCCCATGAGAATGTTCAACCCCTGACTTCAAGCTACCAATTCTCCCACAGTTAACCTCCTTAAGTTTTTTTTATTTAGTATTGTGAAGTAAGTTTGGAAATCGCTGGTGGCTTATATAAAAGCATGGAATGACCTATCTTAGTTAGGTCGTTAAGCAGTACATCAAGAGAGAGGTCAGTTCCAAGCTGAGGTTCACTCTCAGCTCATGGCATTGCCTGTTGGTTATTTTTTCCAGATCATTGCTTCCCTGGTGGCTCAGACGGTAAAGCGTCTGCCTGCAATGCGAGAGACCCAGGTTTGATTCCTGGGTCGGGGAGATCCCCTGGAGAAGGAAATGGCAATCCACTCCAGCACTCTTGCCTGGAAAATCCCATGGACGGAGGAGCCTGATAGGCTATAGTCCATGGGGTCACAGAGAGTCAGACACGACTGAGCGACTTCACTTTCACTTTCTATGTAACTTTGGAGAAGGCGATGGCACCCCACTCCAGTACTCTTGCCTGGAAAATCCCATGGATGGAGGAGCCAGGTAGGCTGCAGTCCATAGAGTCGCGAAGAGTCAGACACAGCTGAGCAACTTCACTTTCACTTTTCACTTTCCTGCATTGGAGAAGGAAATGGCAACCCACTCCAGTGTTCTTGCCTGGAGAATCCCAGGGACAGGGGAGCCTGGTGGGCTGCCATCTATGGGGTCGCACAGAGTCGGCCATGACTAAAGTGACTTAGCAGCAATGTAACTTACCTTGAAGAGTCTTGAGCGCTGCACCTGAGCTCTGTTTCCAGGACTTTCCTCAGCTTTGTTACTCTGTCCTCGTTGTTGTTCTGTGTGTATGAAAACAGGGACCTTGGTTTGGGAATAATATTATACTGTAAATCAAATTCTGCCTCAACAGAACTCTTCCACAATTTTCTGCATTCTTGAACAGGTTACAAAATGTCACAATTCAGTAAGGCCAATTATTAGATTTTCATTTAATGGGCAGTTTTTATGTTCTCAGAGAATCTGAATAGTAATAGCATTTTAAACTACTGCATTCCATTTAAAGACTCACAACGAGTTCTTCTCTGTTTGAGTGTACCTTGTTATATTTTTGGGTATCATTTAAATTCAGGCTCCCAATCTGTAGGAAAAATCAATGAGTTAATGAATAACCTCATTTTTAAAACTTTTCAAATATTTTATCCTAATTAGAAGGCATATCTAGTGACATTAATTTGATGAAATCCCAAATCATCAGATTGTGCAGAATAGCCCTTACCAAGGAGTAATTTAGAACATTTTCAGTTTAACAAATGTACTGGTTTTTAGGACCAGATCATGGCTTTGCTTACTGTGAGAAAAACTTCCTACTGTTAAGGTTTGAGGTCCATGTCAGTATAGGTCAAACTTTGTGCTTTTTTTAATCTCATAGTTATGTTTGTTTACCATGTTTTATTTAACCTATTAAATGAAAAGCTTTCCTGCTATAAGTAATAATCACCCCTGATTTCTAGAGCAAATTCTTGGTAAATCACTCCCACATGCACTGTCCACCAGTTTGGTGAGCTCCAAGGTTACTCCCGGGCCCTACAGTGAGTAAACGGCCAAGCCAAGTCCAAGACCAGTGACCTTCCACACGCAACTGGTGTGGTTTGTGTAAACCACCTCATATCCCGTGGGGAATAAGCCAGCAAAGTGATGACCGTCTAAGTCAGTTATTCTCTGCCATGTTGTTCGCGGCTCATCGGCTGTCCTCTGGGACAGCAACAGAAAATGCATTCTCTGTAGAGATCATGCCTCCGGTTTGTAAGAAACCCACACAGTAGGCATCATCTCAGTCCTTACTATCCAGACGCCTATGTGGTTCTCTGTTTTAATCCTTGTCCCTCTTTATCCTCATCAATTCTGGGTCCATTCTCCAGCTGAAGATATTTCTGATGTTTACTCTCATGGAAGTAGAAATCACTCATAAGCCTCGGTTGATCAGTCCTCCCAGCTGCCCAGTAAGATAAGTCTAGAGTAGGTATCACAAGCCCCTTACTACTTCAACATTTTAATGAGTCACCGAATTAGTAACCAAACCTAAATCTCCTGGTTCTCAGGCTGCTTCTCTGTTCTTGACCTACCACCAGCCAGAAAGTGGTGGGTATTATGTTATATTCAGCTGGCCAGTCAGTAACTTCAATGTATTCTTGCATATTTCCTTTGATGGGACCAATACAGAAGCAACATGTATCTTTGGTAAAAGCTCACAGACTGTGGAGTTACAAAAATCAAAGTCTTCCTGGAAATGTTCATCTTCTTAATAATTCATCTGCTAGACCCACAACAGGACTCGATATCTGTGGACTAAATTATATAAATCCAACCAAAGGTATAATCCAACAGGGAAGAAAGGAAAACGAATAAATGGGGGGAGAGGAGAAACTGAGTAGGGAGGCACTTTCCCTCCTAAAGACGCTGTGCTTCATGCAGCACTTGGCTGGTAAAGAAAACCTGGCATCAGGACAGACGTGCCCCACCCCAGTTTCCCACTCATCTCTCTTCCACCCCCCTACCGCCCCAAACATGAACCAGTTTGCTTCTGCTGCTAACGGAGGCTGGTGTCGGGTCAGGGCATTGTGACCGCACAGCATCTCATTGTGCTGCATGCAGATGTAACGGATTCAGACCATCAGGATGTGCTCTCCTGTGGTGGTTTTTAAACTTGGAGTGACCGACATTGAGCACCTGTAAACTTCAGTGGAGCAAAAGGCGCATCTAAGATGAAGAGGCCTCTACAACCAGGCCCAGATTGCGAGGTTCACCTTCTAGTCGACTCAGGAGTTCCAGTGAATGCCTATCTCCTGTTCCTGATACAGGACCCATGTCCTACCTCCAGGAGCCTCTTTCCATGTTTCCCTGTCTACCTGACTTCACCTGGAATGGCCCCCACTGCCCATCCCATTCTGCATTCTGAACCTCTGGGTTCGGAGGCTGGGCTCCTGGTCCACATGGATGACCCCTTCCTCTCAGGCCCCTTTCTCTCTCTCTGACCACTGTGCGGCACTGGCCAGCCCAGTACAGCATTAGTACTCACTCACTACTTAAGCCTCTTAGGAATCCAGAAACCAGGACTTTACTCCTCAGCCTCAGAGCTGGCGAACCTTGCGTATGATTTCTTCATCATTATTGTCATGATTGCTGTTGTCATCTTAATTGCCATTTTTTTGAAGAGCACCGAAATGCTAAGTGCTGTATAATCATCATCTCATTTCATTTCACCCTCAGAGCAAACCTGTAAGGGAGGCATTATTATTTTCTTTTACAGATGAGGAAACTGAGGCTTAGCAAAGTTCAGTCACTTGCTCAAAGTCATACAACTATCAAGTCTCAGCCAGGATTGCAGCCAGTCACGTCCATCAGCCTTAAGAGCTCAGCTCTCCTTGTCTGAAACCTGATACCAGCTGGGTTCTCATCCTGCAGTCAGCCTCCAAGGAACCTAAGTAACTACATGTGGTCAAAGTGAAACATCTGTTTTCAGATCAGACTATGCTTCTGTTAGTATGTTTCATTTACAGTATCAGTGATGTTTTCAGTGATAAGCTAAGAGTTTTAAGAAAATATCTAAACCTATTTACCAACTCCTTTCACCTTAAATGGGTGGCGGGGAGGGGGTGGAAATGCTACAGTAGCCCTGAACAACTCATGTTCATATGCCAAAGTTGGCATATGAAGTGATTTCCCAAGAGGTTGCTACCATAAGACCAGAGGCAAAAATGGCAGAAAAAGTCTTTGGCACTCTCCATGTCCCTTGGTGCCCAACTCTTTCCCTCCATTCCTCCCACCCCAGCACTTTTGGTCACTTCTGATGGTCTGATTCTCCTCATTGTGACCCCATCTGGTTCAATCTGTCCCATAAATGTAATCCCCAGTGAAAACGGCCCATGAGAGACAGTCTCCTGGAAGAGCACTCTGAGGAAGGGAAATCACACAAGACTTCATCTTGGGACATTACCAAGTTTTATAGGAGTAGAAATGGAAACTGTTAATACTGTGATTTGATTTTTTTTTTTTTTTTGGTCACACCGGGTGGCATGTGGACTCCCAGATCCCTGACCAGGGATCAAACCTATACTCCCTGCATTGGGATCATGAAGTTTTAACCACTAGACCACTAGTAACAGTTAATATTATTACTATTAATAATAATAGTTATTATTATTACTCTGGATTTTTACCTCTGCTTTGGACAGCCCACTGTTTTTCATGCTGTGTTGGATCTCTGACCAAATTCCTCATCATTCTGTGTCTTTCCCCTGCTTCACTTGTCTTCATAGTACATGTCACTCCCTGGAATTGCATTATATACTTCTTGGTTTATTAACATCTCTTTACAGTATCTATAGAAAGTAAGCTCCATGAGAGCAGGAATTCTGCTTTGCTTGCTGCTGTAACCCTAGCATCTGCAAGAAGGTTTGGCACATAGTAGCTGCTGGATAAATATTTATCAAAGGAAAGGATCAGCCACTTTTCATGCGTCTTCTGAGCAGGGCAGCTTTTACTTTTTAGCCCAGTTTTTGTCCAAAAGAACAAATTGAAGTAGCCATGAAACTTGTGATTTTACTGTAATTATTGCTTGAGAGGAGGTGATTTTTTTTTCTTTAAAAGGCCAATTTCAACTTGACATACAGATAACAGTTAAGTAAAATACTAGCTTAGGTGGTGCTCAGGTGCAGTAAAGTCAGGAAAATGGTTATCTGAGTGTCGGGCAAACACTGTAAGATCAGAAAACACTGATCTAACAAAATTCACCATTATATTAGTGGATATCCTTCACATGAGTAAAAAATTGTATTGATCCACACCATTCATTTGAGCCAGTTTCTTCAGCCTCACGTCATGTGCACTGTGTACATGGTTCTCTTAGAATTATCTTTGATGTTGGGAATTCTAAGTAATGTGCATAAAATTAAATCCAAAACACATCCCCATTTGAGTCTAAATGTTTACTCTTTTAAAATGTGCCCATGACTTTAAAGTTTTAAAGATTTACCTGTGATTTTAAAGGATTAAACCCCAGGCATGTATTTTTTTTGTAATTTTTTTTAACCTTTTGGGTTCCATGATACCTGGTAATTTAGCATGTAATGATGGGGTAGGATCCAGAATATTCAAGAATAAATTGTACCATATTGTTGCTGCTGCAGCTGCTAAGTTCCTTCAGTCGTGTCCGACTCTGTGTGACCCCATAGACGGAAGCCCACCAGGCTCCCCCGTCCCTGGGATTCTCCAGGCAAGAACACTGGAGTGGGTTGCCATTTCCTTCTCCAATGCATGAAAGTAAAAAGTGAAAGGAAGTCGCTCAGTCATGTCCGACTCTTAGCGACCCCATGGACTGCGGCCCACCAGACTCCTCCATCCATGGGATTTTCCAGGCAAGAGTACTGGAGTGGGGTACCATTGCCTTCTCCAACCATATTATTAGTTCTCCCTAATCTTACAAAAATGAACAACTGCAAATTACTGAATTTTTAATTTCCCTTGAAAGTGTAAAGTGAGAGTCGCCCAGTCCTGTCCGACTCTTTGCAACCCCATGCACTGTACAGTTCATGGAATTCTCCAGGCACCAGAATACTAGAGTGGGTAGTCTTTCCCTTCTCCAGGGGATCTTTCAAACCCAGGGATCAAACCCAGGTCTCCTACATTGCAGGTGGATTCTTTACCAGCTGAGCCACAATATCTCTTGAATCTCCCAACAAAAAGAAGGAAGATATATACTAATGGCTAATTTAAATGCTAAAAGGGCAGGGAGGGCTTGGCAGATACTTCCCAAGTAAACCAAATTAGCCTACCTATCATTATGATTCTTTTTTAAAACACAGCATTTTATGGAAAATGTTTTCCATATGTTTTCGTGGTGCCAGGTTTCAGGGAGCTTCTGTGTGAAAATCTTTGCAAATGAAATTATAAAATTAGAACTAATGATGGGATAGATGATTGGGCAGGGGGACATAAATAGTGGGGCTGAAACCCTAATAAAAAAATATTGGTTTCCATATTTTAAGAAAAAAAATCTCATGCTCTCCATCTAGACCCCTAGACCTGTAGTCAGTGAGTCTATGAACTTCTGTTTCCCTGCCAGATACTTGTTCCTGGCTGGAAGACACTTTGTGATATTTGTTTGATGACACACACCTGCTGGGTAGATGAAACGCTCCTGCTCCTGAGGATGACCTACTTCAAGGGCACAGTAAGCTTCTGAGAACTTTGGCAGGTTGTCCTTAAATCATTTGAGCGCATCTTGATATCACCTGTTGAACCTATCTAAGACGAGTGCTTTTGCAGGCTTGTTGGAGGCAGAGTCACTAACCCCAGGGAAGAGATTTCAGAGTCAATAATGGCTTTGTGAGTGTCCTGAGACAGGAAAGACACACTGTTTGACCCAACCCACCTCTGGCATGTGAAGTGCCGCTCTCGGCAGTCAGGATGGAAATTGGCCCAGGCACCTGGCTCCATGGAGTGGACCATCCGGAAAGGGGGATCTTAGCGGAATCCATGTAAGTGTGGTCCAAGGTACAGAGATGGGAGAAGGAGGGAGAATGAGGGTCCAAGGTGAGGGAAAGGACCATGAGAGAAATTCGGATGGAGTGTTTCCCTGGGAGTTCACAGCACAGAGAGAGATTTCTGGTTGAGATTAGGGAAGAGTATGGGATGTTTCAAAACCATGGTAACATTGTCACCAAATACATTCTTTGAAGCCAACTTGTCTTTACACATTCATCTCCGCAAACATTAATTGAGCACCAGCTACTGTGACGAGGCAGGCCTTAGGCAGTACAAGATACAAATCTAAGTTGTTAATATCTATCTCTTAGCGTGGTGAGAAAACATACCTACACAGGAGTATAATTATAAATTTAAATAGGACGTTTGAAGTACACAAGGAGTTCTTTGCTCTGTCGGGCTTCCTGGAATTGGCGATGCCCAGCCTGAATTCTGCAGAGTGAGAGCGAGTTAACCAAAGAAGAGAAAACAGATTTGGAGGAATTAAAACGATACGTTGTGCTCAGAAACAACAAGCTTTCTCGTTTTACTGAATAGTGAAAAAGGCACAGCAGGATCAGTGGGTACCTTGGAGGGCCTAGAACTTCCTTACCATCTCACCAGCCCCTTGCCACCACTGCCTGAGTAAGTAGACAGCCCTTGCCACACAAATGCAGCTTCAGAGCGAGTTCCCTCCTGCCCCTTGCTGCCCTAAGCGCCTCTGTATGGAAAATCCAGAGATTCCATGAAAGGGAGTCATGGCCCTACTTCTGAGAAGCTTAAGCTGTGAATCATGAGTGAGTTGGGCTATTTTACTTGATTTAGAGTGAGAAGGAATCTTTCTCCATTACTTTTATCTGCATTGTCAAGAGGTAATGATTTGAAATCCTTGGCTCCAAATGCCCGATGCCCTCAGTATTATTTGTGATACGAGTCTCCCTTCAGATCTCTTGCCCTCCTCTTCTGGTTGTATTGCTGTGTAATGAACCAAAATGGAACGGCTTAGAATAACAGTCATCATCCCTCAAGATTTCTGTGGGTCAGGATTTGAGGAGCAGCCTGGCTGGCTGTTCTGGCTCAGCATCTCCTATGAGGTGGTCTTCAGATGGAGCCCGTAGCTGAAATAGTTGGAAAGAGAGGATGGAGGAGTAGCTAGAGACTGGCTAGGACTTTCTCCTGTTACCTCTTTTTCAATCTGGAGGTTTCTCCACGTAGACTGTCTTCATGAGCTAGTCTGGGCTTCTTTACTGCTTGGCAGCCTCAGGCTTGCCACCTCAGACCCCCAAAGATGAGTTTAAGAGCAAGGCTGCATGACCTTTATTGCCCTGGTCTAGGAAGGTGGCTCAGTGGTAAGGAATCTCCCTGCCAGTTCAGGAGACACAAGAGACATGGATTTGATCCCTGGTTTGGGAAATCCCCTGGAGGAAGATATGACAACCCACTCCAGTATCTTTGCCTGGAAAATTCCATGGACAGAGGAGCCTGGCGGGCTACAGTCCAGGGGGTCTCAAAGAGTTGGACACGATTGAATGACTGAGCGCTCACTCACTCAGAAGCCACACAGTGTCACCCCTGCTGCACTTTATCCCTCAAGAAAGTCCCAAGGGCCCACCACGTTTCCATGGGAAGGGACGTGGACCCCCACCTCTTGACGCAGGAGTGGCGTGGTTGGGGAAAATCAGTGAGATGGAGATATTTTGTAGCCAATGTTAGAAAATATAATGTGCCACACACCCTTCAAAACATTTCCTTCTGCTCATGCAATCCTTTAAGTTACTTAAATATTACCAGTAATTTACTTGTCATGCTGTTGCCCAAAAGCTTTCTTGTTCCCTTTCCACACCAAGATCGAAGGCTTCAATGCACACACACGAACCAAAATACTTCCATTGTCTACATGAGAGTCGGTCACTGTAGTGTATGGCATTCCTCTCAAAATGATAACACTTTATAAGCATATGTCCTGTTGCCCCATCTTCAAAGATGCAATACTTCAATTGGGCACTGTTTTTTTTTTTTAATTTAAGTATAGTTTATTTACAATGTTGTGTTGGTTTCTTGGGTACACTGAAGCAATTCAATTATACTTATATATTTTTATATTCTTTTCCATTATGGTTTATTATATCATATTGAACATAGTTCCTTGTGGTATATAGTAGGACCTTGTTGTTTATCCACTGTATATATAATAGTTTGCATCTGCTAATCCCAAGCTCCCAATCCATCCCTCCCCACCTCCCCCCCAACCTCGGGACCCACAAGTTTGCTCTCTGTGTCGGCGTGTCTGTTTCATAAACAGTTCATTTGTGTCGTGGTCTAGATTCCACATATAAGTGATAGCAAACGGCATTTGTCTTTCTCTTTCTGACTTCACTTAGTATGATAATCTCCAGGACCATCCATGTTGCTGCAAATGGCGTCATGTCATTCTTTCTAATCAGGGACAGTTAAATCCAAATATTGTTCGTATCTTTCTCTGAGAGGCTCCTTTTTATGTTACTACAGCAAACTAGAGCCTCAGGAGTGAATGATTACCAATCTCTCCTTATTTGCCATTCACTGGGTGGACTGATGGCACTCATGACAGGGTGGGTCAGTAGCATTTTGTGAAGTAACATTAGCCTGTTCTTGGTAGGAAATCTTCTGATGTAAAGTTAAACTATTGATGTAAATTTTACATTTTTAAATAAGTACTATTGCAAGTATGCTATTTTAATGAGGACTTTAAGTTTTTACACATACATAGTGAACAGAAGTTGAGTTCTTCAAATGTTTTCTGTTAAAAATATATGATATATGAGCGCTGGGTTAGAAGGGATTTTTCGCCCTTGGATAACCTAGAAAAGAATATAGCTCTATTTTAAAATCCCTTCTAGTTCAAGAGTTATCCAAGTAAATAGTGTTGACCAAGGTGTTGAATACACCAGTAATAATCATACTAGCCTTTCATAAAGCTAAGTAATCAGGAATAATGCTAAAAATAAGAAGACAGTCATTTATTTACTCTGTTTGGCATTGTTAGTACTAATAATGCATTTCAACACAGTGGAATTGCTAGATAATGCTTTTGTGACTTTTATGCAGGTTATTGTTATTTAAATGAACAGTCACTGCACTGTAATGAAGAAATGCAAGCTTTCCCAACTCAGTTATCAACCAGGATTCTAGGAAAATGAGAATTTGTGTCTGCCTTCATTCACAGAGCAAACTGGAGGTCACTGTTTTCAATATGAACCTTTTTTTAGTGTTTCAACAGTGAATAATTAGGAGCTGCTGCTTCTGAAATTACCTGTATTCACTGTAGAGAAGGGAAGACTTTTATCTTCCACGATGAAATACATTTTCTCATTCAGATTGCATCATTCTTTTTTTAAATGGCATTTTACACCACTGAGTCAATCCTGGGTAGCATAAAATAAAAAGAAATACATTTTGTGTGCTGCTATAGCCTTGTTTATTCAATTTACTTCCTTAAATTTCAGCTCTGCCTTGCAAAATGATCCAAATGCAAAAATGGGCTTAAAGCAGTTGAACATATAAAGCAATTATCCACGTGGAATACTATTATACAAACACATGTGTTCTTTGCACTTTAATTTAAATTGAATTGATCTCTGATCCTTATAATTTTAAGATCATGGGCTTCTACTGAGTTTTAACAGCCTTAAGATACAGTTTACATAGTCGACAGTTCACAGTTGTAGTGTGCGATTCCCATTTAAAGTGTACGATTGAATGGTTTTTAGTATATTCACCGAGTTGTGCAGCCATCACTGCAGTCAATTTTAGAACATTTTCATCACCCTAAAACGAAATCTGGTACCCATTAGCAGTCACTCCCCAATTCCCACTAGCCCCTCACAACCGCTAATCAACTTTCTGTCTCTATGAATTTGCCTATTCTGGACATTTCATATAAATGAAATCATGTAACATGTGATCTTTTGTTCCTGGCTTCTTTCACTTAGCATAAGGTTTTCAAGTTTCATCTGTTGTAGCCTGTATTAGTCCTTCATGTCTTTTTGTTGCCTTCTAATACTCTCCTGTATGGATGTTACAGACTTTATTTATCCATTTATTAATTGGTGAACTTTTAGATTGTTTCTACTTCTTTTGGCCGTTGTAAGTAACACTGCTGTAAACAATCACATCAAGTTTTTGTTTGGACATATGTTTTCATTTCTGCTGGCTGCATACTTAGGAGTAGAACTGCTGGGTCATATGGTAACTCTGTGTTTAACTTTTGAAAAAGTGCCAAACTGTTTTCTAAAGTAACTGGACTGTTTTATATTTCCACCAGCAATGTATCGGGGTTCCAATTTCTTCACATCCTCGCCAACACTTGTTATTGTCTGTCTTTTTTATTATAATTATCCCAGTGGATGTGAGATACTGTCTCTTTGTGGTTTTGATTTGCATTTCCCAGTGTGGCTAAGATGTTGAGCATTTTTTAAAATGTGTTTATTGGCCATTTGTATTTCTTCTTTGGAGAAATACCTGTTTCAATTGAGTATTTAAAAATTCTGTTACCTCACCTTAGAAATGTGGCTAGCAGAAATAAGTTGGAAACAAATAGATCTTTCTAAAGCGAGTAATTTTCGAAACAGATTTAAAATTGAAGACATTGTTTTTACAATTGTATCTTTGGATTATACAAGAATTGAACCGCTTTCAAGAATCAGTTTACTTCTGAAACTGTTTTCAATTTAATTAGCAATATGTCAGATCTTCATAGTCCCAGAGTTATACCTAGAAAATAGCTTAAAGATCTGTTTGTCCAATTAACTCATTTTTACAAGTTAGGTAACTGAGAGCCTAAAAAATGAAATATGTGGGTCATAAAGAATTAATGATAGACTTAGAGCTCTACTCAGGTGGAATCCAGAGAACTGAATGTCTCTACTTAATGTAGAGAAAATAATGCATTTTTCAAATGGGTTCTCAGTGGTCAATAATAAAAAATAATGATGAAGTGCTCTGCAATTAGAATCCACAGTATTTATTGTTGGGTACTTAACACATACTATTTTATTTTAACCTCATAGTAGCATATGTAAGATTGACATTATTTTTCTGTCCCATTGTGTGTAAGGGAACAGGTTAGCTAACTTGTTGAATGGTGCCTACATAGTAAGTGGCAAACTCTAACCCAGACCTTCTGATTCCAAGTTCATAGTTTCGTTTCCTCCAGTCTTTACAAAAAGACAGCATTGGCACATTGTTACCCGTGCCATATTGCAAGCCTTTTGCTGACACAAGTAATTTTGAATCACTGACACAAGTAACCGATAGGTGGCATCATGGAGCATAATTTACCATCATTGATGTAGTTATTTAGCAGCACTAATATACCTAACTTTGGAAATAAAATCTAAGTTTCAGGTCACAGAAGAATTATTTGAATATAAAAATATTATGTATATATAATATATATAGTACATTAAAAGATCTACTAATATAATAACATATTTCTAGAGTTCAATTTCAAAGAACTCCCAGGTGGTAAAGAATCCACCTGCCAATGCAGGAGATACAGGTTCAGTCTCTGGGTTGGGAAGATCCCCTGAAGAAGGAAATGGTAACCCACTCCAGCATTCTTGCCTGGGAAATCCCATGGACAGAGAAACCTGGCAGGCTACAGTCCATGGGGTTGCAAAGAGTCAGACATAACTGAGCACACACACACAATTCAATTACAAAGCATTTGACTTACACTTTTGATTTGATGTTTACAACTATGCAGTCAAGTTTTTCATTGTCCTTGTTTTTATGGATTTGTCATATTTATGATGACACTAAGGCCTGAAGGACTTGCGTTAGTTGCTGTAGTCATAATGTCTCCGTGAGAGCTACATATCAGATGCAAGTCTCTTGGCTCCTGTGTAGGCCTGTGTTCCCTCCAGTGTACCATGCTGCGCCTTAATGATGTGCTGAAGGACACTCATTTGAAAGAAGAGGAGACTTTATGCCATTATTCCAGACAACAACAGAGCTCTGAACAAGTAGAAGTTACAGGGAGGCAATTTTGAGGCCATATAAAGAAGACTTGATCTGCCCA
Organism: Capra hircus; assembly: GCF_001704415.2. Classification (NCBI taxonomy): domain Eukaryota; kingdom Metazoa; phylum Chordata; class Mammalia; order Artiodactyla; family Bovidae; genus Capra; species Capra hircus. The sequence continues at coordinate 18,750,425 of NC_030833.1, read as the reverse complement.
ACAATGAAATGTGTTGTCTTGTGAAGGAGTGAGGTCTCTTGTCATTGAACTGTTCAAGCTAGAGCTGGATGACCATCTGGGAGGATGCTCTAAGAGGGATTTCTGCAGTGTGTGTGTGTGTGTGTGTGGTATTGTTGTCAAGAGAAATGAGGAGGCACTCACGGTCCCTTCCAACTATGAGATTGTGGATCTTTGTTGTTACTTAAGAGAATAAGCTGGTTTAAGGAGTCCTTTGTATCCTTACTGAAGAAAGAGACTGACTGAAAAACTCCTGTCTGTACAGAGTTTTCTGTTTAACAGAGAGTAACCAAATTTATCAGCCTGAATTACTAGTTTCCAAACAGAACAGCACTTCCCATCTGTTTATAGACACTCTGCACAACAAAGGTCCCAAATTCAAAGAAGTTTAAATATGAGCCTTTAGTATGATATTGTCCTTTGTGACTATCAAAGAGGAAGAAAATGTGCAGCAGTGTCAATTGCATTTTTTATTTTGGCAAAGCTGTTCAGAAGCGCATTTGTCGGTCTCACCCAGGGATTCCTAGCCCTGGTTGCACATGAGAATCACCTGGGGAGTTTTTTAAACACACCAGTGACCAGGCTCCACCCCAGACCACATGAATCTAAATCTCTAAGGATGAGTTCCCAGCGTCAGTGTTTTTTAACAGCTGTCCAGATGATTCTTCTGTGAAACCAGGGTTAAGATGAACTACTCCAATGTAAGCATAAACTCAGCAAACTCTGGACATTTACTTTGTCATTTTGGCTACTCTTTGGAACTCAGATTATCCATTCAGAACCAAAGCTCGTAAGTTTTAGCTAATATGGCTAAATTAGTCAAAACTAACGTGGCTAATGTGGCTAGAGGCAGCATCTCACAATAGTTCACACCACTGCTCTAGAGCCAGAAAGCCTGACTTTCCACTTACTAGTTCTGTGACTTTGGGCAGGTTATTTTCATGTCTCTGTACCACAGTTTCTTAATTTGTAAATGGAGATTACAGTGCCGCTCATACGATAAAAACTAAGATAAAGACCTGAAAGAAAATAAAGGTTTGACATATTATGACATTACAGTCGTCATCATCATCGTTGTTTTGCTCCTGTTACTAGTAGTAGCTGTAGCAGTAATGCTTCTGGCATAGGAGCTCAGCTCCTATTGAGAAAACAGTCTGTTCCGTACAAGGCTGCAAACAGGACTGACCTTACTTGAAAACTAAAGACTCTTTTCAGCTACTCTAGCAAGAGTGTACTCCCTCAGATTCAGAACTTTCCAATGAAGTGGAATGTTTTGCGTCAAGTTTTTTGCAAGAAGCTGAAGCTTGAGCCAGGCAACCTCCCACAGCTCTCTCCAACTCTTTATTCTGCATGAAGAATAGCTCAGAGCTCTGCCAGCCAGGAGCCTGGGCTGAAGGGTGATATTGGGTCCCTGCTGGATAACTGGGAAGGCCACAAAGCACTGTGTATGGCAGGCTGACCTCCCGAATCCTCTGGGTAATCTCCAGTTTCCAACCGCCACCCTGCTGAACCGTGGGACCTACGGTCCAAAAAGCATGGTTGCTATTCAATAGAGCAGCGGCTCCAAACTCCAGCATCCGTGGCTAATCGTGCAAAAAAAGTAAATACAATTAGGGTGTGTGGGACAGCCTCAGAGAAAAATTAAAGTGCACAATTAGGCCTAGTTTCTGCTTAATTTTCAGTTGAAGAAATAACTGAGGCAGCTCTAGTCATTGAGGGTACAGTAGCAAGAGTCCCTGACTCTCTCAGTTGAGGACAAGTGTAGGCATTTCAGGGATATTACAGGTTCTCGAGCACAGTTTCCACGAGACAGCCTCCAGCTGCAATGGTGGAGACTGGTGGAATATTCCTAGGAGGAGCTCAAAGGATCGTACAGCTGAATAACATCTTTGTCTCGAGAACCTATGTGAGAAACTGTTTTTTTTCTCGCTTTTCTCCTGTAAGCATTTTGTGGCTCACCATTGCAGACACTGCATATCTTTGTAGCCCACAAAGTCCCCATGTTAATAGTTGTTTGCTAGTTGTGGTCACTTAATTGAAAAAAGCTGGCATGGAGGTATTACAGGCCCCAATAGGTCATTTTTGTATCAAGTATGGTGTTATTACCTTTAACTAAACCCCCTCTAAATCCAAATTTATTACAGTTCTTTAAATGCATTGATAACATGCAAGAGGATAGACAGCTGGAGAAAAGATGTGTGTGGCCTCAAATATGCCAGTCATCCACAGTTCTGAGGGTTGCTTGCCATGGCATGTTGCCAGTGGTGCATTATAGAATCCCAGATGGCATGGTTCCGTGGGTACTCATTTTGGATTTGCTCTGGGAATGAGGTTAAAGAGGATGCTAGGCAATGGCTGGAGTTCTCTTCCTTGCCTCTCCCAGAGTAGATCCTGAAAGCCTCCATCCCCTCCCACCAATCAGACAGCTGCCCCAACCTCTCAGGGATTGTGGACTCAGCGCAATTGCTGCCACCCATGAGTTCCCAGGCATCTAGTTACCCAGTTATGCAGAGGCCAGGAAGACTGAACTCCCTTGTGTGGCCTGTGCTTGGCCTTAGGCCCTAGGGCTTGGGCAAGTGTGGTGGGCATGAATTCAAAGACTTGATAGATAAGGGTTGTGTTTTTCATCAGCTTGTCTGTCATAACTTGCTTTATTTTCTGGGAGAGTCTCTCTCTTTAAAAAAAAAAAAAACTTTTCTCACAGAAATTTATCTAACACATACAGAAAAAACAAAAACTACTCTAGTGGACCCCCATCTCCCAACACCCATCTTTCACAATTACCAACATTTAGCCATTCTTGTTTTCTTTTTCTTCCCTTTCTCTTTTGTTTTCCCAGAGTATTTTAAAGCAAATTCGAAATAATCTGATTTTAACTATACATATTTTATTAATAGTATGTAGCTCTAGTACACACAGAACAACTTTTCAAAAACTACCCTTATCACAACTGACAACTTTAATGATTGCATGCCCTGGCCAGCTTGAGTTTTCCCTAATTATTTTACAAACGTCCACAAATAACGGGGCAGTTTGAATCAGGATCCAAACAAGAAGCATCTGTTGCATTTGACCGACCTAGCCTTAAACCTCTTTCAGTCTATTACAGATTATTGCTCCTGTTTTTATAGTATTTATTTGTTGAAGAAACCAGACCATTGTCCTGTAAAAATGTCCACATTATATATTTGACCTATTGCATCTTCATTGTACTGTTTGATGTGTTCCTCTCTCCTCTGTACTTCCTGTAAATTAGTGGTTAACTCTGAAGACTTGAAATTCAGGTTCAACTGTATCACATCAGGAGGCATAACAACTTTTATTGATGTCAAGATTGATAGTGAGTTCAGATATGGCCAGCCTGATTCATCCATTATGAAGTTGTCTATCTACCTGTTAACAGTTACAGTTACTTAATAATCACTATCTACATCCATTAGAGGTTACAAATGGAGATTCTCAATTCTGCCATTCTTTCTGCACTTATTAGCTATTATTCTATATAATAATAGAACTTACCATTATCAACTATTGGCTCACTCTGAAATACAGTTCATACAAGAGAAGCAGGCATAATAGCCTCTTTCCATTGGTTTATCAGTTTTCAGAATATTGAATTGCTGAGGTTGGTTTGTTGTTGAATACTATTTAAACGCTTAAGGCTTTGTCTGTTTCATATGCATCAGTCCGCTGTAGTCATACTCTTTTTGATATTCCGAGAGCCCATCTTTCATCAGTGGGAACCCCTTCTAGATGCCTCCGGTCACCTTTGAATGTAATTCCTCTAGTATTTTCTGGCAGGATAAGGTACCCCAGGCTCCTGGCCTGAATCTGGAATCAGCTGTTTCTACAAAGAATCCTGCTTCCTTTCTGTGCGTGTAAAGGCCACAGTCCGGGCACTAGGGGTAGATTCGTTCTTCAGATGGTTATATTTGTGTTGGAATGGCAACTCCATCTTCCTGGATATCTCATTATTCCAGCACCTTGTGGTCATCTGGTTCCACCTGGATGCTCCCAGCCTCCCACACACTTACAGCAGCCACTGTTCACCTCTCCTCTTCCCAGACCCAACTTTCTCTCTCAGTCTGTCCATCCTTCCCTTCTAAGCCAGATGCTTCACTCATCTTTGAGCTTCTAAGATGCCAGTGTGAAGAACACCTTTCTACTGCTGAAGAATAGTTGTATCCTTTTCACAGACTAATTTTTATTTAATTTGTGAAGAAAGTTAACCTCCTGTTGCTATCCAAGACTTTGGTAGACGAATCTAGTCTCTTTCCTAACCCAGAAGAGCAGTGCTTTGAAACACCTCGGAAATGGTCAGCCCAGTCATCAGGTCAGGGGAGGCTTCATGAAAACAAACACCCCTCAGGTGTGTGTCTTTCCCTGGGAATCACAGGTGGGTGCATGTTGAAATTTTTAACTAGAGTTGCTGGGTAATGAAAAAAAGTGTTGAGAAGTTGGTTTATCAGGAGCATTTTTCTGCATACCACCGTGTATACCCATATACCCATTTGAACATAAGATGAAAACTAGGGTCCTTCTCACTAGAAAAATGCACATACACATTAACTTTTCTAGACAATGGTCTTCAAGGACTTCAGACTATCTTGGGGTTGAATTCATTTTCACAGACTAGGTCCTGCTTTGACTGGCTTGTTGGAGGCTGCAGGATATGGAGGTGAGGCACGAGTCTGGACAGAAAAGCACAAAGCAAGAATCAGGGTGCAGGCTTTCAGTGGCTTCACTGGACATTTTTCATTCTTTGGTCTAGAGCTACTCCTGGTGCTAGTCCATGAACTGTATGCTGTTATCCTATGATGTTGTAAGCATAAAAATCGAGAGTAAGCATTTAAGAATACAGTGGTTTCCCCTTGCCACAACATCCAAACACAGGGTCGGTCGACCGGTCTCATTGAACAGGGCGTAAACCGTTTTGGGTGCTGTTGAGCACTTTAGATAAGTTGCATGGGGCTTGTCATGTTAATAGGACTCCGTAAGGAAACGGCAACCCACTCCAGTGTTCTTGCCTGGAGAATTCCCATGGGCAGAGGAGCCTGGTGGGCTATATAGTTCATGGGGTCACAAAGAGTTGGAGACAACTAAATGACCAAGTACCTATTAGTCCTCAAAAGTTTGGAAATGAAACATCCAAGCAAAAATTGTCCTTCATCTAAGCTAGTGAGAAGCATCAGCAGTAAAACCCAAAATGGCTTTGCTCAGCTTGCTCTTGTGTTGTTTGAACCTGCCTCCATCAAGCTTACCTAGAACAAGGCACACAGTAGGCCCTCATTAAATGTTGCTGAAAGAAGACAGAGCAGAGCCAAACTGCTCTTCCAAGAGAGAAGCTGCATTCTTTCCCTAATGATACCCTGCATAAAAGAATTCTCATGATCCCTAAGGAGTCAGAGTTGGATACATGAAGAAAACATGATAGGAAATAAATTATAAGCAGCCATTCTTCATGAATACCTCCTAGAACATGGGCTGAGGAGAGGAGCTTTACGTAGCTGATCCTCACTGTGGAAGTCGTGAGCTTTTGGATGGTTTGTATTTCAGTGTATAGACTGTGTGAATCAGCAAGTCAGCGCAGCAGGTGTTGTCCGTTCTCAAGGCAGAAGAACCAGTGTGCAGTAGAGTGGGCTCAATCTTAATAATGCCAGCAGCAAAAAGAAAATTAACCTTCATAAGAAGATTTTACAAGTGAAAGGAAAAATGATACCGTAATATCTCTTTTTACCCTCCTGTCATATCTTTCTACCTTCCCTGAGGATCCAGGGTTATTAAAAGTCCACTTTTTGAAGGAATCCAAAATCTTGGTTTTAAAAAGTGGGCTTCTGAAAGCTCACCTTCAGCTCTCAAGACTCCTGGAAGCCCGAGAACCGACCGACCTCAATAGGACCCTGCCCTCCCTTACTTCCACCTTATCCCCCATCCTCAGGCCCCAGTAAAGCCCACCCCACACTCCCAGGATGCCTTGCAGCTGCCCTGACACTGTGCAGCGCATCTGCAACACGAACAGGCTGCTGAGGGGACAGTGTGGCTCCAGGTCACCAGTTGTCTCACTTACCAGAGAAAGGGATTTAACTCAGGACAACAACTCAGATTCTTAGAGCCAGTCCATACTTAAGCCTTTCTTCTTCCCTCTCCTCCTCCCTCCCTTCGTTCCTTCTTTGTTTCTTTCTCCCTCTCTCTTTCTTTCGTCTGTTTATTAAATAGAGTAGAATCAGAAATATTATCTACCAATAGCAAAAGAAGAAGAAATATTGAGAATGCCTCACACAGCTGATGAAATCAGCAGAAGATGGTGTGGGAGGGGGGTCCATGTGGCAGAATGACACCCACTTTGTGTTTATCCACAAGTGTTAAGTAAACTAGAAATTTCTGAGAATAATTTTGCTTTTTAACATCCTTTCAGAATAACACAGGCTGTTTGCTCCATCTCATGAAAAGAAAGACTGAAATAAAATAAATTGCTTTCTTTACCATGCACAGGGCACTAAGGGGATAAAGGAGCCTTCCATAGTATGTGGGCCCAGAAAATACACAATTGCTAAAGTCTGATATGACCTTTGTCTCCACAAATAAAAAGACTGATAACCCCAGGTGTCACCACCACATTTTTTAAACACATATTTCACAAAGGGCTCAGCTTAGTGACTATTTTCAAGTACAAATTAATTTCCTGAAATGGAAAAAAAAGAAATAGAATCACGCCATGTACGTGCAAAGAGAGGGAGAGTTGGGGGTGAGTGGGGCCTTGGTTACCCCTGGTGTTCTCCATCAATATCTATCAATAACCATTCCCTGCACCAATGCCCTGACTCTTCCATGGGAGTTTTATGGTTACTGATAGTAGCGTGATTATGGTAACCAATTGTAGAGCACTTCTATGTACCAGGCATGGGCCAAGCCCTTTATATTAGTGGATTTTTAAAAACCTTCCACAATAGCCCTAAGAGATAAGTGTTTTTATTATCCCACCTTATGAGTAAGGAAACAACTTACTCAGATTATGTCTCTCCTAAGTGGCCAAGCTAGTCTGGGAGCTGGCTCTAACCTATCAGCTTTACTGGCCTTTAAAGGTTTGTTTGTTTGTTTGTTTTTGCTTTTGTCTTGAAAGTTTAAAAGGAGAGGCCCTTTGGCTTCTTGACTAGAAGGGTTCGAAACCACTTTTTAATCCTCAAACTCACATAGGCCATCAGAGAGAAAAGAAACTGGCCCCAGGACTATCACTGAAAGGTAATAATTAATGAAAAAGGTGTCATTTAAAGAGGTCAGTGACTTGAAGCGTATGTTTCTCTTGGATTAACTTTTCTGACAGTCTTTAAATAATGTGTTGATATCAGCACAGACCAAAAAGAATGCAAACAGACCTGAACAGTTTAAATCTCTGGGAAGAAAAATACGAAAATAAAGCTGTTCTTGTAGCCTTAAACAACTGCTTACACTTCTTTCTCTGTGATAATAATTGTGATAATTACCACTTATTGTGGGGCTTTTTTTTTTTAACGCCAAGCAATGTGCTTATCTTTAATCCTCAAAGACTGGAATTGTCTTAGTTTTACAACTGAAGAGGTTCTATCGCTATGTAGAATCGTAGGAAGACTTGCCCTGCATGAAACTGAGCATATTCAAAATACACAACAGGGAAATTCCCTGGCAGTCCAGTGGTTAGGACTCCAAGCTTTCACCGCTGGGAGTCCACCGCTTGGAGTCCAGGGTTCGATCCCTGGTTGGGGAACTAAGATCCAGCAAGCTACGGGGTACAGCCCAAAATGAAACAAACAAAATATGCAACAGGCATTTCAGGAAAAACAGCACAAACTGATGCACACTTCCAAGGGATCTATACAAAAATACCTTCTAACAAGGCACATACAACGGAGGAACAGAACCCCTGTGGTGTGGTAGATTGTCATTGATGGGGATGCCATCAGTTAAGCAGCTGAGACACAGTCAATTCACACCCCATTTGAAAATTGGCTAATCGTGGGCTGGACACCCTTGGTGTAACCTGTAAAATATTCTGTCAAACACTTGGAGAGGGGACTTATAGATTCTCAGGGCTGCAAAGGTACTGCCAAGGGTCATTCCTGGCTATGATTCTGGAGAGTTCTTCCAACCCTCTTTGTGGGTAGCAAACCTGATATTCCCCAGAAACTTCAAAGGCCAAAGGTTGGGCACACTGGCCTCTAACCCAGGAACCCCACCATCTGGACGTCTCTCCCCAGCAGCGTTGCCTGGGATGAATTATGTAACTTCTCTGGACCTGGGTCTCATCACCATAGTTCTCAGCAACAGGGCATGGAAATAACGCTAGCCATTTGTGTAAACAGCACCGAGCTCCTTAGAAGTAAATTGTTAGCACTCAGTCATGTCCAACTCTTTGTGATTCCATGAATTGTAGCTCAACCAGGGTCCTCTGTCCATAGAATTCTCCAGGCAAGAACGCTGGAGTGGGTTATCATTTCCTTTTCTAAAGAAGATCCCATGAGCTAGCTCAGTAATTTTGAAGGTGGAAATGGACTTGGTACAGGAGAGAGAGTACAGCTGCAGGTAAACCATTGGGTTGTTGTTGTTGTTGTTGTTGTTTTTCCATTCTATGACCCTCTTTTCCCTGCAAAGACTTTGCTAAGAACTTGAGTTTTTTATTTCTACTTCTGAGAAGGCTTCTCTTGGAGTTTATTGATAATTCCTCCCTCACACCTTTGTAAAACAGAGATTGGGCCCTGCCAATCGATAGCCACCTTGCGGCTTGAACCATCTGTCCAAAGAGAAACTATAAGAGGTACCTTTAAATTCTTTTAGAGTCAGGGCTGGTGCAGAGCCGGCATGCCTGGGTGTCACTTCCTGCCAGTCCACCAACATGGTGGAGCCCCTGGGCAGGTGACCTGTTGACATTGGCAGTTCATTTCTTATCAGTCTCTCAGGCTAAGCATTTCTCCTTCCCATTGGTCACACCCTGTACCTTTAGGATTTTCTTAAACATCTCCCTCTCTTTCCTCTATATCTCTCTTCCCTCTTTTCCCTGCTTTCTTTTTCTGTCCTCTTTTCTCTCTCTTTCCCTTCCCACTTTTCGCCTCAGCATTTTCTCAACCACTATGTCAATAAATCCAGCAAGTGCCCATGAAAAGACCAATTCCAACTGCAAAATGGCAGCTCCACCTCAGCTTGGAAAACACCAGGGAAAACAAACTGAAGTCATCAGAGACTTCAGAAGAGATACTAGGAAGATGAGATTCCCCATGAGATGTATTTTACCATGAAAATTCTGCTATAAAAAAAGAATCTTTTTTTTTTATTGTTTTCCCTAATATAGTCTGAATAATGTATACCAAATGCCAAGAAATTATATGTAATTAGTCTGGGTAATGTATAATTTCCATTTGATTACATATATTAAAGTGATTAAGCAACTTCAGTTTTTCACTAGTAAATATCTCCCTTCTTTGTTCCACTCTGGGTCTGTAATAACTGTTTGCATCAAGTGTAGGACTTGTTTAGAACCCATGTGAGCAAACATTTGAATGTTAACCCAACTTGGTTGACTAATATCTATGAATCTGGGAGACAACATGAAGTTAGCTCTTAGGAGGAAAAAACTGAAGAGAGATTTACATCCTGTCTGAAACCATTATGTAATTTTTGCATGGCTTCCAGTAAGAAAATTGAGTAAAACGGCATGGATGGAAAGCTATATTTCAGAGAAGTTATTCAACAAAGTATGTGACATCATCAATACTTTTAATTTTGCTTAGAATAAAATAAAATTTTTAACATTTCAGTTTTTAATTAATGACTGCTATTTACTTCTTGTACAGCCCTTCTATATGTTTATTACCACATATTTATAGCAGTTTTTCTTTTTCCAATTAGAGGATAGATTTCATCCTTTATCTTTGCAGGTAGCTGATCCAAGACATTTTTATGTAAATGGATTAATTAATTGGTAGCCTTCATTTGAAACTTAAAAAGAATGTAATCCTTTTTTGAGAGGCATTAACTGTTTTTTTCATAAACAATTCTTAAGCACCTTGTCACACAATTAGAAATTGGTTGACAGCGGTATTCATAATACAATGCATTACCCCTTACCACATCACCTTTTTTTTCAAGGTGATTAAAAGAACCCATTCATTAAAAGGCTGTGAAGCAACTTTGCTTATAAAAATCATGTTTGGGGGAAACTTAAGGGAATGTATTGACAAAACTTTTGAACAAATGACATCACAAGTGAAATTTCCTATACAGCCTTTGTGAGCAGGAATCTAGCTACAAAAATGTACTGAATTTCGGAGAAGGCAGCTACACCTGGCTTTCTTTGAGAGCCCTTAAGCCCCGCTGCCTTCCAGCCCTATGATTTATGCAAATCAGAAAGCTCTGGCGGTCTCCACTTCCTGGCGGGGCTAGCATAATCCACTTCCTTTGGGTTCATGTGACCATGCAAATTTGAGCCCTCCTGAATAGTCCCAGAGGGGCTGTGCCTCTCATTATTCCTGCCCCATTCTCCGAGCAGTGCAAGCATTCAGACGATGAATGGACAAGGGTTTAATTACTCACCACATCTGTCAGATCAGATTCAACTTGAGAATGAAGAGAATCCCAGACAAGCCCGGTCATTTCTTTGCAGTGTTCTTCATGGCCGAGGTCATCCAGCTTGTCTTCTAGGGAATATTTTCCACTCCTGGTTTCATGACCCTTCTGGAAAACAAGGACTGCAGCTTTTGGAGATCCATTACTGGGCCTTTCACATTGTGTGTGGCCTTTACAAATGTTAATTAATCTTCCCGGTGATGCACTGAGCCCCAGGGAGCCCTTTATTCCCCCGGGGCTACTGATGACCAATATGAATGCCAGAAAGTTTTCCTTACTGTTTCCTGACCTACATGCTCCTCTCTCTGTGTGCTCTGCTTCCTCCCCCTCCCCCCAAATATGTCTCCCACATGACAGATTGACTCCTCACATTACCAGGTCAGCCAGAGTTTGACATAGTAAAGGCAGATGGTCCGAGTAGAGGATATACCTAAGGAATAAGGTTCTTGCAAATTAAACACCCTCAGAGTCAGCAGCCCAGGCCTTCCAAGGAAAATGCATGATCACAGGTGGGGAGGAGGGTGTCCACTGGGAGCCAAAGCAACAATTGCCCTCAATGAATGGGCACTAGCATTTCCTCCTCCTCTGTGCTCCTACTCTTTGGATTTAAGAGGAGGCTCTGAGCATGTACGACTCTGAAATATAAGGTTCCATGGATTGCCATGATGTTTGGCGAATTTTGTTTTTATTTTTCCTTCTATCTTTTTTTTTCAATTGAAGAATTCACAGAAGATAAAATTAACCATTTTCAAGAGCATCATTCAGCACATTGGACACTGTGCAACCCTCACCTCTTGTAGTCCTGAACATTTTCATCAAAACCAAATCCCTGTACCCATTAAGTAGTCACTCCCCATTCCCCATAGCCTCTGTCTCTGTGGATTTACCTACTCTGGACATCTCATAGAAATAGGAACATACAATATGTGACCTTTTATGGCTGACCTCTTTGATTTCTCATAACGTTTTTGAGGTTTGCCATAATGTTCTACTGTGGCACTTTCTGAGTGTGCGTGTTTATCCTTCTCACCCCGTCAGAATTATGCTTTACGTGATCTCTGTCTTGGATCAGAGGGTGAGCACCTAAGGAAGTCTGCGAGTCAGCTTGGACCCAGGCTCTTCTCTCACTCCCGTAGTCTTTAGGAATGCCGCTTCGGTTCTGTGGATCGCAGCTCTGAAACGCCTCAGATCACTTGTCGTTTATGCCCTTACTGCTCGTGCCCCTCTTCACAGACCATTCACTCCCCAGCTGGTCTTTCTCAGCACAGATCCTCCCGATCCTGTCACTGCCCAGTGTTCTTCGTGGGCTCCTCCCCACCTTCAGAACAGGGATCAAGCTCCTTCCCGTGCTGTCTGTCCCAGGCTGTCTGCAATCTGTTCTCCCCTCCCTCTGCTCTCATCCCCACCCCTTCTTGATTCACCACATCTACCCAGCCACATGAGACTGCCTCAGGTCTCTGACGGGGTGCACACTCCCTCTTCCGTGCCTTTCTGTGTCCCAATCCCCCTCCCTAAAATGTCTTCCTTCCCACCCCCACCCCCACTGCAGAAATCCATCCCTCCTTGCTTTGTTGCATTTTACCTTCTCACCTTCCCTGATCTTGGAGTCAGAATGAATTCCTCCTTTCTAATCCCATGGCTTTTTACTTATCGTAATCCTTGCCACAGCCAGTCTTTAATAAGGGTTCCTTCTTTTTAAAGGTCTGTCCTTTTTCACTAAACTCTGATCTTTGTGAGGGCAGAAATCGTCTCTTATTTGGTAGTAACTCTAGCACCAACTGGGCTTCCCTTGTGCTGCAGCTGGTAAAGAATCTGCCTGCAATGTAGGAGACCCGGGTTCCATCCCTGGGCCGGGAAGATCCCCTGGAGAAGGGAATGCCAACCCACTCTAGTATTCTTACCTGAAAATTTCCATGGACAGAGGAACCTGGCAGGCTGCAGTCCAGGGGGTCTCAGAGTCAGACATGACTGAGCAACTAACATTAGCACCAACTACTGTGTAGGTCCTCAATCAATATTTCATTGAATGATTTGAATTTTCTTCTCCACAGAAAAAAGTATGGGCCTATAAGGAGCCCCGAGTCATGGAGAGAACCAGTCTGATACAAAGTAACAAGGACTAACATTTAAAATTATTTTCATCTTCTATTGAATTCAGAGTTACAATAGTTTACCAGTTTCAATTAGCAGAAAATGCAACTTTGCTTTTTTTTTTCCTCCTCGGTTTATGTTCTTCATTACAAATCTCATGAGTTTTATATGTAGTTGCCAAAAATCTTTTTGACAAATTGCACAGGATGCATTTTGGGATTGTGTGATAGAATTGATTGAATTTAGGCCAAGTTCTGTACCTTGATATCTCTCAAAACAAAAATACAGATGTAGGGCTACTCAAAAATGTATCCATTTATTTTCATCCCAGCCCTCCAAATTCATTGTCTTTAAGAATAATCAATTGGATTCTTTTAAAATTAAATGCCAAGTAAATGATGCAAATAAAACAATTTTGTTTGCTGAGAAGTAATTGAAAATCTGCAACTAATTACAAATTGGCAAGCTCTGAACCCCAAATAGCTGAAACCCTTGCTGATACATTGTTTACAGCTGGGTTCAAAACTGGCTTCCCTACACCAGCCATCCACAAGTTATTAATCAATACGTTGCCAAGTTCTATACCTCACCTTCAAAAAATGGTCATAAACATTTAATTTTCAATATGGGCTTCATAAACAAAGCTTTTAAAAACTAGCAGAGGAGGTATAATTGGTTAGAACACACAAAGCCTGTTCTTGAGTTAATGTGAGTTGGCTTTGGGTTTACATACCCTTGTTCTTCCTTGACCGTTCAGGAATCCTGCAACTCAGTTGAAATTAATATTCTGCCAGTCTGGTCATTGAGTCCCCTATAGCACTCCACTGATACATTACAAGATCTTTTTAATTGACATTGTGGAGAAAAGCAACGTATTTATGGGCCACGGAGAAACAGGGATCAACTAATTTGAATTGCTATTTCTGCAAGCAGGTAAAGCTGAATTTACAAATGACTCTATTCTGAGTGGTGGTTTAAATACACACACGCACGCACGCACGCACGCTCTCTCTCTCTCTCTCTCTCTCTCTCTCTCTCTCTCTCTCTCTCTCTCTCTCTGGTGCTTCCATACCTCAGACTCCATCTCCTACTGTTCTTTCTCTCTCACCTGACCTACGTTCACTCTTGTGCCATCTCTGCCCTTACTGTTCGGTTCTGGAATGTTTTTCCTCTAAATAGTCATTTGGATGGCCCCTTCTTTTTCTTTTCAGGTTAATGTCAGTCCTCAAAAAGGCTTTCCCTATCCACCTTACCTAGTATCTTGTACTTTATTCTCTTTCTTCATTTATGTACTTGATGACTGTGAGTTGTCTGTATTAGATTGTAAGCTATGCAAAAACAGACACCTTGTTTATCTAATTCACTACCCTAACCTTGGTCCCTGGAATAGTGCCTCGCACATGATAAGTTCTCTTTAAGTATTGGATGGATGGATGGGTGTGTGGAGAGTTTAGGTGAATGGATACATGGGTGGGTGGGTCGATGGATGGATGGCTAGATGAGAGGGGGAATGAAAGAACAGTTATGTTGGTTGGAACAAGCAGCAGAGTTATGACAGAAATTGAATGCTAGGAAGATCATGACTCTAAAAGCTTCATCAAAACCTCTTCTAAATTCCAAGCTTAGAAACTTCTATCCAAACTGGGGTGCATTCAGAGGTTAGAGGTGGTAAGAAATACTACATAACAGATTATCTTCAACTTTCACAGGGGCTGTTCTATAGAAAAATCATTAGACCTATCTCTGTAGCCCCAAAAGCTTGATCCAGGACGTGTAGGAGGAGACTACCAGGAGTATATTGTGGATTAAAATGAGAGCGCTTTCTCACTGAGAGAGTTGCCCTGAATGCCAAATGAGTAGTAAGATGATGTTGGTGAAAGGATTGATACATACAGTGCCTGACTACTTAGTAGGGATGCTTATCACAGAGGCTTCGGATGTGCTGTGGTTCTGGACAACTCATCTGGGCTATTACTCTGAAGCTCTATGGTTCTATAATGATCAAAGGAGAAGCCTGGTCAATAGTTGACAGTTAATTTTTAAAAGGAGAAATTCCAGTGAGATTTGGATTTTTCATTTTGTCCCATAAGGAGATAACTTTAAAAATGATTTATAAATGAACCAAAAGAAAATGTTCCTAGCAAAATAATAAGGCTGGATTCTGAAAGTCTATTCAGCATCTTCCGTTCCCTGGGATGCCCAGGACAGCGCATGCAGTATTTTCGGTACATTGAGAGCGAGGAGCCTGCATTCTCAGGGGGCGGCAGGGGCGGCCTGTAAGGTCTTAATCCAGGTCTGTGATCTTGAGGCAAAGCCTCCATGTGTGAAGCGCAGGGGTGCCTCCAAAATAGAACAAGAGCACTCCATCATGTGAAGATGACTGTCAAGGTCACTGAGACCTACAGTGATCTGGCAATTAAAGCTGTCTGTGACTGTCTTACCTTTCAGGACATACTTCCAGAGATTCAAAAAGAAACTTTTTTTTTCATAAATTGATGATTTTCTGTTGCTGAGTCATTCTTCTTGCAGTTCCTTTTGCTTTTCCTATTATTGTTGGTTCGATACCTAAGCTGTAGCATTGTTGCCTTCTAGGGAGTGTAAGGAGAAGGCAATGGCACCCCACTCCAGTACTCTTGCCTGGAGAATCCCATGGATGGAGGAGCCTGGTAGGCTGCAGTCCATGGGGTTGCGAAGAGTTGGACACAACTGAGCGACTTCACTTTCACTTTTCACTTTCATGCATTGGAGAAGAAATAGCAACCCACTCCAGTGTTCTTGCCTGGAGAATCCCAGGGACGGGGGAGCCTGGTGGGCTGCCGTCTATGGGGTCGCACAGAGTCGGACACGACTGAAGCGACTTAGCAGCAGCAGCAAGGGGTGTAAGGGAGAGAGCTGAAGATGCAGGTCTGTGCCGCAGTGGGCAGATCTAGGCATGACCATGAGGCCCCCTCCTGCAAATCCACAGATGTCCAGAGATCAAGAGGAATGTTCTCTCGGGTTAGTGAAGTTTGGGTTCGTCACCACCATCCAGTTGTTTGCCTTGCCAATTCCTGGGGTGCATGGGATGCTGAGAATGGAGTAACGGAGAGGAGTTTAGATTTCTCACTTGGTTGCTAGCCAGGCTGATTCACTGTCCTACACTGGAGGCTTAGTCAGGCCACGTGTAAAACAGTGGCTACTGGCAGAGCATCCGGAATGTTCTCAAGGTGGGGTTCACTCACCTTCTCTGGGGAGCTCTCCCAAGCCCTCAGGCAGAATAGTCCTTCTTCCCTCTGGGCCTCTTCACTGTCCTCCATCTCCCCTTCATCAGTTCGTGAGCTAAGGCCATGAGATCTTTGAGGGCAAGCATTGTGATTCCTTTTCCCTTTATATCTCCAGAGTGCAGTGCCCTTCCTGGCACATAATAGATCCTCAATGAATGCCTGATATACTGGGGGGGAAAAATGACTAGCTACCTGAAATATTAAAGGTATTCATATATTGTGGGTGGAGAGTAATAAAGACATGTGAAGTTCAGTGTGAAACTCATCTTGCCTCCCCAGTGCAACCTGGATTAAACAGTGATAGTTTCTTCCTCTCTTGAGTCACCTGAACCTTACTGACTTTTTTCTTACAAGGTTGTTGAGTTTACCCTGGACTTGGGGCTGTCCTCTATTAAGAAGCTTTCAGCAGAGCCTAGGAATCAAGTTATGGTGTCACAGACACAAAGCCAGTGGGGCAACCCTGGGGGTGGGGGTGGGGAACCCTCCTGGATAAGAAATGCTTTGTCATCTGGTCGCTGAGTCTTATGGACTTGACCTAGTGGCCTTGAGCTAGTGACCTAGCTGAGTGATCCCCCAGTGAGGCCTCAACATACGCCAAGACCTGGACATGCTCTGAACAGCCTCTGGACTCCCAGTGATGCACACAGCCCTTCAGGGTCAGGGGTCACCGTGCTGCCAGGCCAGCAGGACAGGTGGAATGTTGCACAGCTGCTCCTCTGGTTGCATTTCCCAACACCTCTCTGTCCCATGATGATTGGTCGTTGGCATGCTATTTCCGCCACCTTGTCATCTCAATGGCTTGTCTGGGGTCTCAGTGGCTCTGAGTGTGGAGAGCCTGTCCCCAGCCCTTTTTTCTCAGGACAAGTTTGACTTTGCTTCCTCTGGCCTTATCAGACTCCTTGTTTCCAAAACTGTTACTCAGCTACTTGGGAAGTTGAACTCAACTTCTCCCTCCCGACATCCTCCCAGCTGAGAGTAATAAGAAAAGCAGTTGATCGTGGTGAGGTGTCCATCTTTTCCATTCTCTCCCATCTACCATGCCTTACAGGGATAAGCCCGGGAAATTTTGTCAGCTGCATTTCATACTGCTTAGTGGTCATCTGGCCATCTCTGCTTTGAGCCTAGCTTAAAGAAACATATGGCCCCAGATTCTTCCACGCTACAGATATGGAACTTTCCCATGTTAAGAGAGCTAAAGATGAAATATGGTTTTCTGTACCTCTTTTCATTGATCGTCAAAATAACAAGTGATGTCTTGTCTTTCAACAGAGACACTCTTTTTACTCAGTTATTCAATGAAGAATGTGCCGTTGTCTTTGCTGTAGATTTTTATTTTATTTGTAAATTGTGCGTGCTGCGTGCTACGGAATACTGAGAAGCCATACACCCTGGCTTGTTAGCTGACACACAGTATGTGTGATTACAAATTGTTTGAATAACAGTGGACTATTGAACTGCCATCCAGATGTGTGTGGAGTTAACTGTGGGAATGTCCACAAAGGAGGATTATCTTTCTGGTTGCTGGGTCCAAGCCCCCTAGAAAGTGGAAACATAAGTGTGGAAGCTACTCACATAGAACATTAGCTACAAATGGCTCTTCAGAGGCAAAATTAATCATTTTTTTAAAATTACACATTGCAGCTAAGGCCGAATTTGTTCTCCGAAAGTAAATCAGGCAAAGAAAGTGCCAAACAACAACAAAAGAAGTTGTGGCTTAGAAGGGCCTTTGTGAGTGGTTTAGTCACTTTCTGTTTCTCCATATCTACAAAATTCAGAACATTGTAGTCTCAGAATAAACCATGACTGTCCCAAGTCTCTGAGCTGACGTCTTGTCTGCTTTGTGTTTCTGCACTTCCTTCCATCTTGTCTGCTGCAGAGGACACCACATTACACAGTGGCTGGCATTCGTAGTACTGGCCAGGGGAAAACAAGACAGAAATCCCACATGCACATTTCCTTTAAAATATCTGAACCACAATGAGATACCACTCCACACACGTAGGATGGCTAAAATAGGAAAGACAGTAACAAGTGTCGATGCAGATGTGGAGACATCAAAACCCTTACCCACTGCTTGTGAGAAAGTAAAAAGGCATAGCCACTTTGTCAAACAGTTGGATATTTCATTAAAATGTTCAACATGGAGCTGCCATAGCACCCAACATTTCCATTCCTAGGTGTATGTATCCAAGAGGAATGACAATGCACGTTCACATAAAAACTTGTACATGAATGTTCAGAGCAGCATTGTTCAGAATAGCCAAACAGCAGAAACAACCCAATGTCCGTCGACTGATGAATGGATAAATAAAATGCAGTATATTCAGTTCAGTTCAGTCACTCAGTCGTGTCCGACTCTTTGCGACCCCGTGAACCACAGCACACCAGGCCTCCCTGTCCATCACCAACTCCCGGAGTCCACCTAAACCCATGTCCATTGAGTCGGTGATGCCATCCAACCATTTTATCGTCTGTCGTCCCCTTCTTCTCCTGCCCTCAATCCCTCCCAGCATCAGGGTCTTTTCCAGTGAGTCAGCTCTTCGCGTCAGGTGGCCAAAGTATTGGAGTTTCCTCTTCAACATCAGTCATTCCAATGAACACCCCGGACTGATCTCCTTTAGGATGGACTGGTTGGATCTCCTTGCAGTCCAAGGGACTCTCAAGAGTCTTTGGCCATAAAAAGGAATGAAATACTAATACTAATACAACTCGGATGAACCTTGAAAATATGCTCAGTGAAAGAAGCCAGACATAAAAGACTGTATTATATGAATCCATTTGTATAAAATGTCCAGAGCAGGCAGATTATCTGTAGAGACAGAAGGTAGATTAGTGGTTTCCTAGAGCTGGAGAGGTTGAAGAGAAATGGAGGGTGACTACTAATGGGTATGGGGTTCCTTTTTGGAGTGATGGAAATTTTCTAAAATTGATTGTGATGATGATTCTACCATGTGATAAGTATACTAAAACACCATTGAATTTTATGCTTTAAATGGGTAAATTGCACCGTATAGGAATTATACCTCAATTATGCTGTTTAAAAATGAAGGCAAAGTAAAAATAGTTTCAACTTAAAAATTTTTAAGGTATTTCAAGGGGATTTTTTTTTTTTTTTTTTTTTAGTGAATCATGCCTCAAATTAGGATGTCTTCAAAAACCACATATCTGGACTTTTTTGGCAGTATGAAAAGAAGAGGAAATGGTTTTAAATTTAGTAGCTTATGTCCTTTTTCCCCCCCTGGAATGAAAGATCTGTTACTTGTTCAGCAGTGTCAATGCTTTCTATCTCCACTTGGAATCTACAGCAGTAAGCTGGCTCCCAGCCATCAAATACCTAGATCTAGCTTTGTGTGATAAAACTCCCTTTAGCAATGCATATTGAAATATATCATTCTGAATCTATTTTAAATTCTGTAGCGAGCAAGTCAAAAAAAATTTTTAAATCATGAAACATCATCCAAGTCAGGAGACAAAGAAACGAATAGGAAGTCCTCTCTAGATTCTGTTCACACTCCACTTTCTATAGTTTAAAGAAAAATGTGGAATTTCCTGCAGAGTGATTAATAGGCCAGTGTGGTGACATACAGGAACTCTGAGCTTGACCTTGCAGGTAAAGGCTAACTGGTATGTTAAGTTGATTACACAATTTCCTCTAAATAAGTTGACAAGTGGTTTGCAGTTGCCTTGACTTTTGCCCTTATAAATGCACACTTATAAATGACTTGCTTTTTCAGCTAAAGCAATCCTTATTTTAGATGTGACATGTGTTAAGTAAACACCATGATAGGGAACCCCAGCTTCCTAGCCTTTATAGCTAGGTCAGATTAGCAGAGTTGCTAGGGGACATGAGTTGGGGCAGCCTGAAACTTGGCTTTGAGATATGGCTGTATTCATAGGGCATGAGAAACCCAGAACTAGTTTCTTCCTTCTAATATGCTGAAATAGACTGGTGGATTTGATAAGATGATTCCACATATGGCTTGAAATATTCCAGGAGTAGAGGCTGCTAAATGGTTTGCAGTAAATGACAGTAGGTTTATCTCTAGTGTTTTGTACAGGTCCCCTTTGCAGGATCTCAAGTCTGTAAGAAAATATAGCCTCTGGTGTTTTGTCAAAAAATGTCATGGAGAAAAGGTTCCTGGTCAGCATTTCTGTTCTGTGGTCATTTTCACAGGAAGAAAATATGGTCTTTGTGCAGTCAAGAGGATATAATTTATTGAGATATTTTTATTTACAGATACACTACTTTCTACTTAAAGGGATAGTTACAAAAAGCTACTATAAGAGAACAGGAAATGTTGCTTCAGATGAGAAATCAAAATGCTGCTTAGGAAAATGATTGGTTATTTGTAGATTTATAAGTCAAGCACCTTTATTGAACTTAATATATCCTGATTTGATAAGCGAAAAGAGCTTTGCTAACATTGTTGATTTAGCTGGAATCTATTTGTGTGTGTGCGTGTGTGTGTGTGTGTGTGTGTGTGTGTGTGTGTGTCTTCCTGAATGAGTTAAACATTTGGAAAATGAATTGATTTTTATTTGAATATACAAAGATAATACCATTTAAGCTTTCCAGGTCTAGAATATGACAAGCCTTGAGCTCATCTGGAAAACAGAACGTTATTAGGACTCAGAGGTTAAATTTACCATCCCACCATTAAATCCATGAATGTTCCTCTAAAACAATGTGCAGACCTGTTACAAATCATCTTCCCTCACATTGACTCTTACATAAGATGAAACTCGCCAGCCTGAAATGTTTACTACTTGCCACAGATGACTAACTTAGAAATCTTTTTATTTCCTTATTTGATCCATTCATCCATAAGTATTTGTAAAAAGGATTGCCATCCACCTTCCGGCTGGTTGTGTGCTTGTGCAAAGGACTGGAGCCAATCTGACCTGCCACGTGGCTTCTCCTTGAAAGCTGTCACTACTCAGTAACCATGAGCTATTAATAACAGCATCCTCAATGCATGTTTCTGAGCCATGCCACTTCCGCCTAAGCTGACCAGTGCCCTGCTGATGGACCCATGAGGCAAGACGAGGTTTTCCACACTCAACCCTCTCTGCTTGTGGAAAGTTAGGATCTCCTGAGGTATGGCTTTCAACTCTGCATGGCAAACACAAGAGTCATGAATTTCCCACCACAGTGGATGAGTCAAAGAAGTTTCTGCTGCGTCTCAGTTTTATCTCTCAAGAGAGTATCCTTTAGGGACTTCCCTGGCGATCCAGTGGTTGGGACTTTGACTCCCAACGCAGGAGGTACGGGTTTGATCCCTGGTCAGGGAGTTATGATCCCACGAAACTTTTCTTAAGTTTGGTCAAAAAGCCAAAACTTAAGGAAAAAAAAAAGCAGAAGCAATATTATAACAAATTCAATAATGATTTTAAAAATAGTCCACATCAAAAAAAATCTTAGAAAAAGAGAGTATCCTTAAAAATAAAGGATAAATACTTCTGTTGAATACATTTTAAAATATTTTAAATTTTATCTCAAATATTTCATAAAAAAATAAGACATAATAAATGCTCACCCTTCATGATAAATGAGCATCCTTGTTCCCATCCTTGTTCCCAGCACAAGCTTAAGAATTAATATTTAACAAACCCAGATGAAGCCCCTGTTCCACCTCAGAAGTTTATAAGACCATGTATGCAGTGCCTTGAAGAAGCCCAATTGAAATATTGGGAGCTGTCCTATGATAGCAAGAGAGAGAACATGCTTCTGGAGGGGGAAAAAAATGCACTTTTCTCTTCTTGGTTTGAATTTTTTATATTCCAAATACTTAAACCATAAGAAATTGCCAATATTCCATTATTTTCAAACCTCAAAGGTGACAGTTTTATATGGTTAGCCTTAGTCCATTCTGAAGGAGATCAGCCCTGGGTAATCTTTGGAAGGAATGATGCTAAAGCTGAAACTCCAGTACTTTGGCCACCTCATGCGAAGAGTTGACTCATTGGAAAAGACTTTGATGCTGGGAGGGATTGGGGGCAGGAGGAGAAGGGGACAACAGAGGATGAGATGGCTGGATGGCATCACTGACTCAATGGACGTGAGTCTGAGTGAACTCCGGGAGTTGGTGATGCACAGGGAGGCCTGGCGGGCTGCGATTCATGGGGTCGCAAAGAGTCAGACACGACTGAGTGACTGAACTGAACTGAACTGGAGCAGAGAGACAGATATCCATTGCACATTACAAGAAGAAACCAAAATCCAGGTCACATCTCCTCTTGCCTAGATCATTAGCTTGGCTCCAGAAGTGGCTTCCTTGCTTTTATTCTCATATGTACATGCTCAATCGCTTCAGCTGTGTCTGATTCTTTGTGACCCCATGGACTATAGCCCGCCAGGCTCCTCTGTCCATGGGATTCTCCAGGCAAGAACAGTAGAGTGGGTTGCCATGCCCTCCTCCAGGGAATCTTCCCAGCCCAGCAGTCGAACCCACATCTCCCGTGTCTCCTGCATTATAGGTGGATTCTTTACCACTGAGCCACTGGGGAAGCCCACCCCTTCCAATTCAACTTCCATGCTCTTGCCACAAGCGTACGTATATCACGTTAAGAATCAAGACAGGAAAACTGTCTTGATTATATAGATAGTGGAATTCTTACTACTAGCCAGCTACCTTGCAGAGGCTGCACTTTACATTACTCATCTCATTTTATCCTCACAGGGAACTTTGAGACCTCCAGAGGCTGACCCAAATTTTGTGGGATCCAAGTTTTGGGATACCCTGATGAGAGGAAATTAAATTCAAAATGAGTTATGAAAGTTAATATCTGTTTAGGTTAAGAAAAAGTGCAACAAAATTTGAGAGGCAAGTAAATACTTGAGATACCACAAAGTCCAGAAAAATCACATAGTTTTATTAATTAACCACTTGACATCCATTTATAATACTTTATTCCCCTATATTTTTGACTGCATATTGTTTCATCTAACAAGTCTTTCATAATACCATTTTCTATGGAGAAAATGCTCAGTCTTTCCTCTAAAATGGTTGAGCAAGCTTTTTAAAAAATCATGGAGAGTACTTTTATCATTTCTTTTCACTTCATAGTTCAATATTAGTAATATGTTAAGTTTTTAAAGAAAGGGAAAATGAAAACATTAGTTGCTCAGTCATGTCCAACTCTTTGCAATCCCATGGACTATAACTTACCAGGCTCCTCCATTTGTGGCATTTTCCAGGCAAGAGTACTAGAGTGGGTTGCCATTTCCTTCTCCAGGGGAATCTTCCCGACCCGTAAATCAAACTCAGGTCTCCCACATTGCAGCCAAACGCTTTACCCTCTGAGCCACCAGGGAAGCCCAAAGAAAGTGAAAGTGAAAGCATTAGTTGATCAGTCACATCCAACTCTTCGCAGTCACATGGACTGTAGCTTACCAGGCTCCTCTGTCCATGGAATTCTCCAGGCAAGAATATTGAAGTGGGTTCCCTACTCCAGGAGATCTTCCCAACCCAGGGCTTGAACCCAGGTCTCCTGCATTGCAGGCAGATTCTTTACCAGCTGACCTATGAGGGAAACCCCGAGATCATCATCAGATGGAAACGCTTGTCATTTTTCCCCTAGATATGAAGCAGTGAGATTTGGAATATTTCCAACAGAATTTGCTCCTGGCTCCACACAGTTCTGTCTCAACCTCCCGTAGACCTCCGGTGCTGGGTGCTCTAAGGCATGTTCATATCACAGGATGACCTCTGGCCCTGCCCCTTTATGTCCCAATACTAGATGAGCTGGCTATTTCCAGCCCCAAAGTGCTAGCAATAACTTACCCAAAAATGGCAATGACTGTTTAACATGTAAGCATATCCCACTACATCCAAAGTACATTACCCCTAACTCAACTTTTCCCCATGGCCAATGGTAGATCAAACCAGTCAATCCTAAAGGAAATCAACTCTGAATATGCATGGGAAGGGGTGATGCTGAAGCTGAAGCTTCAATACTTTGGCCAACTGATGCAAAGAACCAAATCATTGTAAAAGACTCTGATGCTGGGAAAGACTGAAGGCAAAAGGAGAAGGCAGCGGCAGAGGATGAGATGGTATGATAGTATCACTGACTCAATGGACATGAATTTGAGCAAACTCCAGGAGATCATGGAGGACCAGGAAGTCTGGCGTGCTGCGTGCAGTCTATGGGATCACGAAGAGTTGGACATGATTGAGCGACTGAACAATGACGAAATGCTACCCAACACAAGGGAAAGTCAGAGAAGAAAAAGACAGTAGTCCTAATGGATTGCAGTTAATATGTCTTATGCTTACAAGTTGTATAAGATACTTGACCAAGTGAACATATTGCTAGGGCCTCTCCCTGGGCCTTGGAAGGAGCCCAAACAAGTGAGGGACTGACCCTGAAGGCTGGAAGGGAGCTGAGAAGTTGCATTCCCTTCTGGAAGGTTGCTCAAGGTCACTGGGGTAGCAAGTGACAGAGCTAGGATTTGAACCCAGTCTGTGAAGTCCAAGCTCTTATCTACTGAATTATGTTAACTCACATTTTTTTCACATAAGCTTTCGCTTCCTTTCATACCCCATCTTAGCACCCAGCATTTCACCATTGGTCAACATCTGCTACACCAAAACATGGGCATTCGAATCGCGAAACAGGTTCGCTATATTCCTGCGCACCCCTGGGCCAACTTCCTTTAAGACTCTGGAATTCAACCGCTATTTGAAACAAATTTTATCACAACAGAGGATTTCCAATAGCTCCATATTAAAATTCACTGCCTTCCTCCACCATGTTCTAAAATTCATGTTGCTGCTCATCCAGCTTAGGGAGATTTCTCAGGCTGCCCCAAGGGTTGATAAATATAGTCCTGTCCTCTGACGTTTATTCTGGTGTCCCTAAGAGCCACATTTCGGAAGTGGTGAGACAGTCTTCATTAGAAGGGGGACAGCCAGCAGGCGCCCTGCTCCCAATGGCCTGGCACCTGCAGAAGAAAGGGTTTTCCTGATAAACCTTCCAATGTCTGGACCCGCGGTTTGTGCACATGGGCGGAACTCTCTCTCCCAGAACAAGTGTGTTTGCCAAATCGGGGCCTGAAGTATCTTGCAAGTCCACTTGTTTCAGAAGAAAGACAGGATAAGGGAAGTGGCAGAAGCAGTGATAGGGAAGGAGTTTTTCACGCTAACAAGTGTGAACTGATAAGCCCGACCTGTAAGGCAAATGTTGAGGGGTCCTGAGTACACTTCTCAGGCCAAAATTAGCTGAGCAAATTTGCTTTGGTTTTTCCATTTTATAGTGGGAAAAAAATTCTGCAGAAGAAAGAAAACTCAGAGTGTATTGCTGTCACGAATGACAGATTTGACTGCTTATCTGCTAGATTTTTTCCTACTAAAGAAGTCAATGAGGTCACTTTCTAATATGTCTGAATTGTAGGGTGACATGACAAAAAAATATAGTAATAATAATATGTGAGTCCTTATTACGTTCCCAGTCCCTGGACTGAGTGTGTTTACATTGTTTATTTCATTTGATCCTCACAAGAACCCTCTGAGGCTGTTTCAAATTACAGATGAAGAAAATGAGGCTTAGAGAGATTTAATAATTTACCCAACTCAGCCACACAGCCAGCAGGCAGTGGAGGCCAGATCTGAACCAAAGCAGCCAGTCTTGGGACCCTGCACACTTAATCCATTCTCATACATGGAGGGTCCATTTATATCCTGTTCCTGTCCCCCTGCTCCGGGATCACACTCCCTCTCTGAACAGTTCCCATAATGTGAGGAACTGTCTGAATGTTACTCGAAACATGTATAAAGCAAGGATTATTTTTATTATCTGCCACAAGTACCCCTATTAGCTTTTTTTCCCCCTCCTATGGTGACTAGAAGAAAATGTAAGATTAGTAAGAGGGCAAAATAAATATTTACTGAAAGGCCTGATGGTGCTTCCCAGGTGGCGCTAGTGGTAAAGAACCCCCCTGTCAATCCAGGAGACATAGGAGACGCAGGTTCGATCCCTGAGTCGGGAAGATCCCCTGGAGGAGGGCATGGCAACCCACTCCACTGTCGTTGCCTGGAGAGTCTCCATGGACAGAAGAGCCTGGCGAGCTACAGTCCATAGGGTCGCACAGAGTCAGACACAGACTAAAAGACTTAGCGTGCACATGCAAGAGGGTTGATACTACGCTTAGTTTTTCTCCACCCTTGCTTAGAAGCCCAGCCTGTGTAAAAAGAAGTCCCTAGCAAGGCTTAAGGACAGTGTGACTGCTTCCTTCTGAAAAATTCAGGTTCCTGTGAAGTGTCTAAGGTCACGGTGTTGCTCCTTGGGGGCTGAGCTGGGTTCCCTGTGTCTTACCCATTTGTACCTAAAAACTCCACCAGGAAGTTTTGAAAAGTTCTCCAGAGGGGCAGTCATGTTCACCTGGTCCAAGTGTAGAGTACAGTGTCGATTCAATGCCAGACCAAGGGTCCCTGGGGAAGCACCAGCCCAGGCCTTGTGGTCACATTGGAGAGGAAGTGATGAGTCAAGGCCAAGATGATAAGAGGGAACCTCAGGAAAATGTGTGCTCCAAGGCACTCATCTCACAGGAGAAACCAAGGCCCAGGGAAAGGAAGTGACCCCTACTGGTCACGGTGGAACCAGCACCAGTCTTCCTGTTGAAGACACTCTTCCACCATAGGCTGCTGACGTGCTTGCCCCAGGGCACACCTCCCAAGTACACAGGGACGTCCTGAATACTTTGTGGCAGTTTTGCCATCCAGCGATGCCTTTTGAGGTTCCATTTCAGAATTATCATGCTGAGGAGACCGACTTCTAAGAGAGGGTATACCCTTTTTTCTCAGATGGTTAGATTCTCCATCTATAGCAATAAAAGAGCTATTTAAATAAACTCTGTTTTATTCCTACAGTTGGTGACTCATGTACAGTAATATGTGTTATCATATTATCTGAGCCAGTCACGTTTTCTCCAGACTCATATTCCTCAGCAGAGATGCAGGGAGATTGCCTGACAAGTTCATTATTGCTTGTTCCAAAAGCAGGAAGTGCCCTGACCATACACACATACAAGTATTTCACACAGATGACACTTCCTTTTCTCTTTGAGGAGCCTTATTTAACCAAATATACTTGAAGAGTTGAGGAAAGTGAAACTGTTGTTCTCATTGATCTAGCTTTGCCAATTGACTGTTTTGGAAAGAAACAATTCTACCTTGTACACTTTATTCTTCTCCAAACCTTGAGTTCATTCAAATTATGGAAACATCCCCTGCATAGCCCAGTTAGCAAAGCCAGTCTTCACTGTCCAACAAACCAACCCAAGTGAACTGGTTTTCTGATAGAACAAGTCTGACTTCATTGTTTCCATTTAAATGGATGTGTTAGTACACATCCCTGGGACAAGCCTGTCACTCTGAACTCTTACTTCTAAAGTAGGTGGGAAGTTTAGGAGAGAAGTGGATGTACAGAGCAGAGAGCTTCAAGCCTCTCCGTGAATTTGTCACAAGGGGGGCCATGAGGCACTGCCACCATTAGTACATTCTACTGACACTCTGTCTGCACAAGACTCTCAGAGAAGCTGGATTCTTGAAAAATAACTTAGGAAATGGAAGAGGTGAAGTCACTACACTTTCAGTGAACAAAAACTGTCAAAAGTCACACCACTCCACTGTACAATATGTCTGAATTCAGACCATCCTAATACTCGCTGAGCACTGGTCATCACCCTTAACAGGAATATATATATGTAAAGCAGGGAGAAACTCAAAGCTCCAGCTTGGACCTATGGTCCTTGATTAAAGGAGCAGCTACTCACGGCAGTCACTCACATTGTCTCTTGTCTCTTTACTCGGCGCTGTAGAGGTTTCTACACCCTAGATAAAGCAACTTGGTGAGATACGGGAGAGAAGAATTGAGGAAACACAGTGGTGAAAGAACGCTAGAATGATGGTTGGGTCACAGGCATAGTCTTGGAAGCTTGGCCTCAACAAATGAGACAGTTGGAAGTTGGGGACCTGGAATTTGCTGCTTTGAAATTTGCATGCATCCATGCTTAGTCGCTTTGGTCGTGTATGAGTCTTTGCAACCTCATGGACTGTAGCCCGCTAGCGTCCTCTGTCCATGGGATTCTCCAGGCAAGAGTACTGGAGTGGGTTGCCATTTCCTCCTCCAGGGGATCTTCCCAGCCTAGGGACCGAACCCACATCACTGATGTCTCCTGCATTGGCAGTCTGTTTCTTTACCACTAGCACCAGCTGGGAAGCGCAAATTTACCTATACTGCAGTTTAAAGATTTTAAAGATACTAACAGAGCGCCTTGTATCAGGATGTTCATTGCAATGTTGAAATAGAAATTTAGAAGCAGCATAAATTGAGATTCATCAGTGTGGGGAGGTCAATACAACAGAATACAGTTATTAAATTGCATAAATGAATCATACACACACGTGCTCACATATGCATCCATGAACTATTATGTTGAGTCAAAAGATGATTTTCAAAGTGCTGCTTAGAGAGTCTTATGTTAAGAAAATAGCATACTGGTTTATAGATACATAAATATGTAGTAAAATAATGAAAATATGGATGGAAGCATGAGCTACTGCGGGAAGGTACATCAACTTTGTAATGTGTTATCTTTTCAAAAGAGCAGCTCAGCCTTCCATGCTGTTTAAATTGATTATTGTATTTCCAGAGGAAATAAAGAGACTGATTTTTAAATATGTATCCTGTGCATCAGTCCAGTTGGAAAAGGGGCTTGAGAATTTCAACTTAGGCTTTTGTGGGAAAACAAAGGAAGTGAGGTGACCTTTCACCTCAGCCACTCCAGCAGCCCCAAATACAGGTTTAAGAGAATTTCCATCTTGGAAGGGGCTGAGTCTGGTTGGACTCCTTATCCCAAAGTCATTCTTAATTTTTGTTTTTAATGAAATTTGACAAATAATGTATGTGCAAGAAGGCTCCTGTAGAATGGCCTTAATTTGAGTTTAGGAATGCATAATTTTATCAAGATCTCTGTAATTAGATATTGTGCAATAGAATATAAAGCAAATACTGCTCGTTCCATGGCAACAGCGGCCTTTAGTACCTCACAATCTTCGAGATAACGAAGGTTTCCATACACACGCATGACATGGGATTTTTTAAATAGACAACCCAGAAGAAAATGAAAGTTTCCCAATTGGTTTTCCCCTGGTTTTAAGGGCGAGTATATGAACGTGTGTTCTGTTCTCTTCTTTTTCTGTTGTCTCCTAGATGTGAGTCGTTCTTCCCCACTCCTTGATCCGTCTGAACTGTAAACGTGGATGCTGCAGGTTTCGTAGCCCTATACAATGATGTCAGTGCTTCAGCTAGTGTTTGGAGTAAAGTGCTTATCTTTGGAAGAGAGAGAAAAGAATTAAGATTGTGTGGTCACTTTCTTTGTGGACTGAGGAAGGGTTTCATGGGACGGTGGTCTGTGTTTTAGCAGAAAGAGTGCTGACAGGCCAGGGCTTGGACTTCAGAGCAAACTTCTAGAAGGCAGGGGGTAACTTCCGTGACTGCAGCATCTAGCATTGCAGGCACACAGTAGGTACTCAATAATTAACTCCCTCCTGGTTAACTGATCATTCAGAGGGAAGACAGCAGTGTTGAATAATTACTAAGGAAAGCCCCTGCAAGGTGCCCTTTTGCTTGTAAACTGGAGGTCGGATACCTGAGTGAGCAGGTGGGTCATATAAGCACGTCAGGCGGGCCTGGCTGAACATTACACAGCAGGAAGTGAAAGGCCTGGGGTGAACCAAGGTGTGCATGGCTGATCTTAAAGCATTCAGGTTTTCTCAAACATCAACTAAGCCAAACAAAACAGTCTAATTTGCATTTCTGTCTAGGCTTTGAGGAAAGCGAATTCTATTAATAGCATAGGGATGTTTCCACTGAGAGCCAAGTCCCAAACAGGTTAAGAACAGTTTCCACCAAGTGCCAGGATTAAGCAGGTGACTATGCAAGGGTATTGCTCTCTCCTCAGTAGTAAGACTCTGTATAAGATCTGCTCTGTGCAGGGCCAGTTCTGAAAGCACCAGGCTCTCTTTTTCTTGCTTTGGAATCTGGTTGAAATCCACTTGTAATGTTCACCAAGGTCAACTTAGTAAAAGAGAATAGCCAGCCACATATCCTGTACCTGAAGAGGAAGGGTCTATGGAAGGCAAGAGAAACAGCCCGTGCATGCATGTCTGCTGGCACACACGTGTGTGTGTTAGTCGTTCAGTGGTGTCCAACTCCCTGTGACACCATGGGCCGTAGCTTGCCAGCCTCCTCTCTCCATGGAATTCTCCAGGCAAGAATACTGGAGTGGGTTTTCATTCCCTTCTCTAGGGGATCTTCCCAACCCAGGGATCAAACCCAGGTCTCCCTCTTTGCAGGCGATTGTTCACCATCTGAGTCACCAGGGAAACTAGCACACATGTAACCTTCAAATCATCATTTTAAACACCAGCTGGTCAACAACTGCCTTCTGCCCAGCCTGCTGCCTCCCTGGGGTGATCTCCTAGAGTCTGATTAATCGTACCGCCCAATAAAGGCTGGTAGGTTGTACATAAACATTTCTAGTACAGAGCCTCTTGGCCACAAAGTTTGTCCTTTAAGAAATACTAGCCCAAGTCCCTCATGTTGGAACACATGACTGTAAGTATCTGTAGATGTTCTGCCCAGGATACACCTAGGCTAAATTCATTTCCTCAGCTGCATTTAATAGTGCGATTGGAGTTATTAGGTTAAAGCTCTTTTCAGTTTTAATGGCATTAAGCAGTTTTATACATAGCAGTGAGGTGTGCACCTTGAGAGTATACTGAGCACATCTTAAGAGAGATATTGCTGTATAGTGAGGGGGTAGAGAAACACATGTTAATTATCCCTATGAATCTTATCGGTGTTTTGGAGAATCATAGAAATCAAACCATTCTTTGGATGCAGAGAGCAGTCTCTTCCCAGTGACTGAAGGGGCAGTTGGAGGTGTTTTCTTGTCTTCACATGATCCTGAGAGATAGCTAGGAACAGATGTACAACAAACGATTCAGACCCATTAGGCATCATGGCGTAGCATTTGAAGCATCATTTCAGGTTGTTCATTTCTTCTAAAATGTATGGTCTCAGTAAAGGCAGTTGTAGTCTCTTTTGTAAATAGGATCAGTGAAAGAACTAAAATTGTCCATCTGTCCATTAAACAAAGAACTGGAATGTAAGACCCACCCCTCAAAGTGGCTTCCTAGAGACTATGCATTTTATTTTATTTTATTTTATTCTATTTTATTTTATTTTATTTTATTTTATTTATTTGGCTGTGTTGGGTCTTAGTTGGAGCACATGGAATCTTCACTTTTTCACTGCATTATGCAAACTCTTGGTTGCAGCGTATGGGATCTAGTTCCCTGACCAGGGATCGAAGCCTGGCCCCCTGCTTTAGGAGTGCAGAGTCTTAGCCACTGTACCACCAGGGGAATCCTGAGACTGTGTATTTTAGAATGATGCAAAAAGCAAAGCCACGGAAAGGGCGAATTTAATACCATGTACCTGCAAAGGTAGGGAGTTGATCTCTATCCTCATTGGTTAGACAGTCACTTTGAAGTATTTCAGTATTTGCAGGTGGCAGCTCGTGCTTCCTTTGCTCAATGATTTTTCATAACAGTAGAGTAGGCAGAGGTCAGACAGCATTTTCTAATGGCTACAATATACCTGGTCTTACCCAGTCAGGTGCCAGGTACTCTCCTTAACTACAACTAAAGAATGCCTTTAACTCAGAATTCAGAGAAAAGTCAAGTCTCTCTTCGGTAGCAAAGAACCAAAGTTATATGTAGGCATGACTATGCATAGGTCACATAAAGAACTGGAAACAGGTATAGAGAAACCATAATATGCAGTGATGAGGAGCTTGCAGGTGTTAATTACCAATTCCTCCCCTCACTGAGCTGTGGTGAAACCCATGGTCAGAAGCTCCCAGGGCTGAGCCCAGTCTGGCTCCAACCAGAGCCTCCTCTTTCATTGTGACACTGATTCCCTTTTGTCCTCTGATCCCTGCATCCCTTCCTGGTTTGTGCTCTTTGAATTGCACTGTCAATTACTCTAAGACAGAGTTAATATCCTAATTACAAAGGAGTCTGCACTTCACCAGCCTCAGTTTCCGAAAGAATCACGCCCAGATGTCACCCACTGCATTTCTGTTGCTCTAGCACTTTCTGACCTTTGTGCTCATTTGAGAAATCTCTGAAAATGCTGAAGGTATCACTCTCCCTCAGTGGAAATATTCTTTGGGAAAATTCCCAGTAACACTGTATTTCCTTCCCTGCTATGGCAACCAGGGTTTATAAGGCCTGCTTGCTTTAGGGGAAGAACAGCTTTCAGACTAAATGTCTCCTTCACATAGTAAATCATGGATGGTTTTCTGCATCAAACTATCCAACTCCAGTATCAGTCTATTGGAGAGAAAGAACTGTGGTGCCTGGTTGATGTCTCCTATTTACCGCCTTAAATTTCATGTCATGGGGGGTCTGGTGCTTTGGCAGTCTCTCCTTCAGGTCCAGGACAGTCTTAGTTTGTCCTTCATTTCTCTTATGTGGACTTTCTCTCCCCCCGCCTCCACTGTTTTGTTTTGTTTTGTTGGTATGATACAGATTTCTGGTTTGTGAACTCTGAAACCATGTTTTACAAATCAGTAAGACATGTGACATGAAAAAAAGATTTTTTTTTTCTGATTGGTACATGTACTTTACAGAAAGTTTCTTAAAATGAAGTCAGATTAGCTATACATTGGGGGAAAATCAACTTTTAAAAATATAAGATTATATAATATAGACACTGCCCTATAGGATGCAGATATGAAGAGTCTCCCTCTAACATACCCAAAGTGAAATGTGTTATCAGCTGTTAGACTTACAACTTATTTTTGCAAAAATAATAATAATAATTCCTTCCCTGAGCTTATATACATGAGAGAAATAACCAAGATGCTTCACTTTTCAAAATATACTGATACGGCTTCCCTGGTGGCCCAGTGGTTAAGAATCTTCCTTCCAATACAGGGGACACAGGTGTGATCCTTGGTGAAGGATTTGATTCTTAGCGAACTACGACCTCACTTGCCATGGGACAGCTAAACCTGTGTACCACAAATTAGAAGGGCCCACGCACTGCAGGGAAGACCCCGGGCAGCATTACATACAAAATATACTGATAGTACACCCTCAGTCCTATAACCAGAAAGAACTAGCATCTTCAAGCCACTTTTTTCCACTGTGGAAGGAAAATAGGTTAGACTTTTTTTTTTTTCCAGAGTTACTATTCCCAGAATGGTAGACAGTATACAAATCCTAGAAAGAGTTTATTTTGCTTAAAATGTGAGCATTTTCCCTCCAGATTAACTGTGCTGTTGAAACCAAACCTGTAATTACTGTTATCTAATAGGTTTATAGCGTGCCATGCACTATTTGCAAGGAATTTTTTCACTGCTCATTCAGAAGAACAATTCAGTGTTGAAAAGGAGCTCTTTTCCCTTGATATGCGAAAAGAGGCTATGCAAGGGCAAAAACAGTCTTTTCCCTCCAGCTTTGTGTTCTGTCTACCCAGAGTTGAAGTATGTTCCTACCCAGAAACAGAGTATGATCGTTCTCTGTGAATTTATTACATGAAAAGAATTTGATTTTTTTTTAATGGGTGGGAACGCCTTATTTTCAGCTTATGTCCATGACCTCATGGGAATTGTAAAAGTGGAAGAAAACCCTCCCAGGGAAAAGCCCTGTAGGTCAGAGTGAATTAAATCATCAAGGAATTTTCATCCATCCTTTCCAGGGTCAAGTCTAAATCAGTAACAAGAAGTCTGCACGCAGCACAGGTAGGGACCTAGGAGCCAGGGAGAGGGGCCGCATCCTCCTGGGACTTGATGTAGCCCCTGTTGTCACAGTAAAGAATCCACTTGCCAAGCAGGATGTACGGGTGCGATCCCTGGGTCGGGGAGATCCCCTGGAGAAGGAAATGGCAACCCACTCTGGTATTCTTCCCTGGGAAATCTCATGGACAGAGGAGCCTGGTGGGCTACAGTCTATGGGTTCACAAAGAGTGGGACCCCACTTAACGACTAAACCGTCACCACCACCTGTTGCTGTATAAATCTGCAAGCTGGGCCACCAGACCAAATACGGTTGGCATTCTGTTTGGGCCACTGTGCTTCTGTGTAGATAAAGAAAACTTAGGGGAAAAGCTGAGCCAAAAGCAAGAAGGTAGACATTCCTTAGGAGGAGGCAACCAATGGGGGAGGGCCTATTTCCTTCTCAGGAAGTTATGAAATCTCATCTGTAAAACACAGTCATATTTTTGTTATTACTTGATTTAACACTTGAGGAAGTTAGCCCAAGCCAGCTGTGACTCTCAGGCTGACCAGCTCTTTAAAATCCCCCTCCACCCCCTTGAATTCAAACCTCCTTTCACCATTACTGGATGTCCCCTGACCTGTTGTCCCTGAGTTGACTCCATGTGATTCAGGGATGTGCCTGTGCAGTGCTCCCAAGAAGTTTCTTTTTAAGGGCGTATTTTATACCTACAAAAGTAAAAATTCACTACAGAAATTTTGGGAAATTCTGAGAAGTACAAAATAAAAATACAAGACACAGTAATTCTATTATCTGTACAGTGTGCCATTGTTAACACATTAGCACTAAAAAAAAAAAAAAGGTTTTTTTAAGCATTCAAAGTGATCCTGAAGATAGCAGGTGTGGAAGATAGCAGGTGTCCAGAACCTTACCTTGAGGGCAAAGGTCATATCTTCTCTGTCTCAGGGCCCTGCTAGCTGGCCCAGCACCCAGCATGCAGGAGACACACTGTTTTTTTGTAAGAAGACTCTAGAATTGAGTCCAGGAAAGAAATGTGTTGGTGCTTTTTCTTAAGTAGCAACTATAAAATATATTTCTCAATTATGACCTTTTTCTGGAATTGTTTAGAGATGCCAAACATGTGTTCATAAGTGATTTGGGGTGTAAGGGCTGATGAGAATGTGAGACGTTTCTAGGGCTCCGCTCGGAAGATAAGTTTACTTAAATTTTTGTAACATTTCTTTGGCATGCAGGGCAGGAAGATACCTACTTGGGGCTGTGGACTCTCAATGGGTGAGCTGAGCCCAGGGCTGCTTGAGAAGGGACAGGCGGGGGTCTCCCCAGGCTGGGGCCTCCCAACCTACCTGCAGTATTTGATTCGAAGGAGGTACAGTTTGAAGGGGGTAGGGGAGGGGCCAGATTGGTTAGTATCCAGGTCTCATAACCCATCAGGGCCTGTACATGGACCATGTATCCCTGCACAGAGCAGCGCCCGTAAACAGATTACAGAACTGCCATTTGTTAATCCCAAAACAGTTTTCTGTCATTTAATTAGAAAATTCATCTTATTTTGCCTCCAGGCCTTGTAGCCTTATTGCATTTGCACATATTTCAAAATGTTTCAAGTACTGACCAGATAACGTTAATGAATATATTAGATAGGCAAACGCTTTTAAGCAAAAAGTAATAAACATGCTTCTGTGTGTGTGTGTGTGTGTGTGCATACATATATATATAAATTGTTAATTCCGTCTGGAGCCAAACAGGTAATTTTCCCTTCAGCATTTTTTTTCAGTCAGCTAAGACAGGTTGGCCTAAGAGTGCAGTCAGCCTGTCTGCAGACTCCGGCTCGACTTGCATACCAGGGTCAGAGTTTTTTCAGAAACAGACAGCGAGATGATCTGATTGGCTCTGGTCCAGAGCATGGTCACAAGGGCCTCTTTGATGAAAGGGTCCTTGGTAAGGCCTGTACCAAAAGCAGCCTGCCACCCTCCTTTCAAAGATATCTATTTAAAGTAATTCCAAGAAAGGGGAAAAAAAAACAGTGAGAAAAAGAAAGAGGGAAGGGAGAGAGAGAGAGAGAGGAGTTACCACAAGAATAATTATGCTCCCTGGCATAGAGAAAGGGGGAAAAGTTATTACAAGTGAACTGCTGGATGTTGAAGTAGCTGGTTGGCAACTCTGCAAAAACATAAGGAATGTGCAATTAAGCTCATTAAAACATCATCATTATGCTTATCAATCTTTTTCCAAAAGGGGTGGGGTGGAGCCATGTGTTAAGGCATGACTGCTTTTGCAGATAAAGAGCCAAGACTACCTAGCTGCTTCTCTCAGCAAACAGCTCCTCTGTTCCCCGAGGCACCTCTAGGCACATGCACGTGGCAGTGGTGGGTGCCTTCCGGGACAAGTATCCGGGAGACTGGCTCCTCTCGGCCAGCAGGCTTCCTTGTGATAGGATCCCCATCAGACAGGCAAGTCTTGATGAGCACCTGCTGTATGCCCAACTCTGGTGGTCAGGGAAATTCAGAAATATTATACAGGATGTGAGCCTGGCCCTCCAGGCACCACTCACGTAGCTGGGGAGGTTAGACCGAAGTGATTCATTCATTAAGCAGAGAAGATATATTGAGAGGCAGCCCTGGGTGGGCACTCCTCTGGGTGCTGCGGGTGCCACGATGACCCAAGGTGGACACGGCCCCCACCCTCACCATTCAGCAGAGAGTCAGTCCGTCAGGCCCAAGTTCAGTGACGTAGAGTTGCTACACGAGCAGTGCTGGGAGGGGAAGGTCGGGGTTCAGTGGGAGGACAGGTAGGGGCACAGCTTGCTCATTTTCCACGTTCAGTGTTAAGCTCCTTGAGGAGCGCTTTTGTCTCTCTTTTATGGTCACTTTTTCTCTTTCTTTGCTGCCATCATTTTGTAATGGCATTTTTAATATGAAAACGGTTTATAGTGAAGATCACATACAGTGAAGTATAAAAAGAAAATTTTAAGTTATCCGTAATCTGAATACCCAAAGAGACCCTTCTGACCTTTAGATATATCCTCTTCCAATCTTTTATTTCTATTTTTGCTTTTTTTTACAAAATCAAAGAAATAGAATTATTTTTCCACTTGACATAATGTGAGCATTTTCCATATCATTGACCATGCTTCAGATCACTGTTTTAGAATATCTGCAGTTTAACTGATATTATGCTACTGGATGTTTCATTTGTCTACGGTTCTTCACCGTTATACATAATACTGCCCTGAGTATCTTT
The DNA here is from genome assembly GCF_001704415.2 of Capra hircus. Classification (NCBI taxonomy): domain Eukaryota; kingdom Metazoa; phylum Chordata; class Mammalia; order Artiodactyla; family Bovidae; genus Capra; species Capra hircus. The sequence continues at coordinate 18,713,404 of NC_030833.1, read as the reverse complement.
GTATATAACAATTGTCATTTATTTCATATCCAAACAGTTATTTTCAAATAGTGTTTATACAGTAACCACCTGTAAAATCAAGGAAAGTTGTATAAAACAAAACAGAAAGTGTGGGCCCCACACTGGAGCTGAGTAAATCTGGAAAACAGGTTATTCGCTGGGGATTAGCACAAGCAGGAAGGCTCATAGAGAAGGTGTGACTTGAACTAGGATGGTCTCTTTTTTTTTTTTCAACAACTTTATTAATTTGCTTATTTTGGGCTGTGTACGTCTCTGTTGCTGCAGGGGGTTTTTTCTAGTTGTGGTGAGTGGGAACGACACCCCAGTTACTGTGCATGGGCTTCTCATCCCAGTGGCTTCCCTTGTTATGGAGCACAGGCTGTAGGTCACGTGGGCTTCAGCAGCCGTGGCTCCAGGACTCGAGAGCACTAGCTGTATAGTTGTGGCACATGGGGCTTAGTTGCCCCGCAGCATGTGGTATCCTCCCAGACCAGGCACTGAGCCTGTGTCCCTTGCATTGGCAGGCGGATTCTTTTCCACCGAGCCACTGAAGCCCGGATGGTCTCATATTTAAAGTCTTATAATACCGTGGATTGTCTCAAAACCCCTTGTTGTACTTTCTTCTGAGCATCTGGAAGGAGCACCCCTTTTCCTCCTCCACCTCAGTCCTGGCAGACTGGTCACCCATGTCTCCACTATATTCCAGAGTCCACACATTTCTCTGCTTCAGAATCACCCCAGGGTGTGGGTTGGAAAGCCCGATTCCTGGGCCCCATCCCACACCTGTGAAATCAAAACCTGTGGAGGGGGATCTGGGAATCTGCGGGTTTTAAATGCACATCAAGGTAATTCCAGTGCAAGGGACTCAGTGACCTAACGAGGCAGGAGGACGTGCTGGCAGCATCCGTGATGCTGGACACACAGTGGCCAAGAGGGAGGGTTCCCGTCAGAAATATATGGGCCCGGCCCCTGGGCTTGCCTTCACCACTTTTGTGTCCTATGCCAGTCTCCCCCTCTTCTGTAAAAGGAAAATAATGATAGGAGATCCCTCCAAGAATAGTTGTGGGGGTGAAATGAAGTGCTTAAGACCGAACTCAGAGCCAGTACCCCATGGACATTTTTGGTAGCTGTGGGCTTCCCAGGTGGCACTAGTGGTGTAGAACCCGCCTGCCATTGCAGGAGACATAAGAGTCACGGGTTCAGTCCCCGGGTGGGGAAGATCCCCTGGAGGAGGGCATGGCAACCCACTCCAGTATTCTTGCCTGGAGAATCCCATAGACAGAGGATTCTGGCAGGCTCTGGGGTCCATGGGGTCACAAAGAATCAGACACAACTGGAGCGACTTAGCACGCACGCATGCACATTTTTCATATAGATCCTTTCTTTTTAAAACCTGAGCAGTCCATAGGCCTCCTGGCTTAGCCTTTAGTCTTTCTTGGCTGGAGCTGAGCTCACCAGTGAGACCTTGTTTGTACGAGTGGCCTCAGAGATCAGTGACCCTCCCAAGAGAGGCTCCCGTGGAAGCGCTGTTGCCCACTCCACTTCCCTGGGCCTCCTGGCTATGGCAGGGGAGCTGGGGCATCTGATTGGTAGAAATGCATCCTTGGTTGGAAGCCAAGTTAAGCTAAGGTGGGAGGGAAAGATAAGCCTAAGGAAATGCTGATGCAGAGAGGTGTGACTGGAGAAACACCAGCCCCCTTCAGGACTGGAGAGTCAGCTTGAACTTTAATTCCTGGTTTGATCAAGGTAGTGTAAAAATGGACCCCAAAGGTCTTTAGATGGAAAACTTAGGTTTTAGGTTTCACATATTAGCTGTAGTTAAAGCCAAATGTTCATTCCACTCAAATTGTGTGGGTGGATCACTTTCCTCCCACTGTTGAAGTATCGTGTTTTTAGCTGCTAATAAACTTAATAGAATCCATTTCTTATTTCCCCTAGTGTATTAAGTCCATTCACATGCACTGCTGAACCAACACTTAGTGACACTGTGTTAGAAAGTATTTTTGTTGGAAACAGACAACGGACACAGTTCAGCTGCAAAACACGTCTCAAAAAGGCTTCTTTTCTCCAGTCTCCAGCTTGCAGAGAGTCATTTGAATTCAGGGAATCCTCCCAGTCAACCAGAACACCTACACAAAGTAGGAAAGAATTTTGTTTTATTGATTCAAGAAGCAGATTCAAAGAAACTGCATGCTTCTCTACACCCACAGAAGCTCCCACCTGTCCATCTCCCACCCCTACCCCCAAATTCTCATTGCAACAAATGGCGCCAAATTTCCTCACTGTCCCAACACTCCAAGGCCACCCAGATCGGAAGAGTCAGGGTGCATTTCCAGGGTCCAGGCAACCCTGTCTCTTCTCAGTGAAAGTCGCTCAGTCGTGTCCAACTCTTTGCAACCCCATGGACTATACAGTCCATGGAATTCTCAAGGCCAGAATACTGAAGTGGGTAGCCTTTCCTTTCTCTAGGGGATCTTTCCAACCCAGGGATCGAACCCAGGTCTCCAGCATTGCAGGTGGATTCTTTACCAGCTGAGCCACAAGGGAAGCCCAAGAATACTGGAGTGGGTAGCCTATCCCTCCTCCAGAGGATCTTCCCAACCCAGGAATCGAACCGGGGTCTCCTGCATTGCAGGCGGATTCTTTGCCAGCTGAGCTATGAGGGAAGCACTCTTCTCAGAGTGCTTGGTGATTGAAGGTGAGTGCTGTAAGCTAACGAATCAGAGAAATGGACGTGGAGAGCAGTGTAGGGAATACTGGAGTCTTCAAAGCCTAAATTGAAAAAAAAAAAAAAAACATAAAAATGGGGACTCAAAAACCTATAGATACAGACAAGAAAAATATGCACAAGTTCTCAGGGAGACATGGAATTCAAGGAGGTAGGCATAGACATTTGACAGTGTCAGTCATTCTGTTCTAAAATTTCAAAACGTGATATCAAGACCACCGGGATGCGTTATGTTTGTGGTGTGTTGGTTATCAGGAAGTGTGTGCTGGGACCTGGATCGAGGTGAGCTTTTAAGAAAATGCATAAAGTTGGGAACAATCCAAATGTTTGTCAATCCATGATATTGATTAAGTTCCCATTTGATTTAAGAATGCAAAAGTAGGACACCACGCCCTCCCCTGTCAGTCCTGCTCTGCTTTGGTAACTGGTAAACCCACATCCTGAATTGGGCTTCCCTGGTGGCTCAGGCAGTAAAGAGTTCACCTGCAGTGAAGGAGACCCAGGTTCGATCCCTGGGTTAGGAAAATCCCCTGGAGAAGGAAAGAGCAACCCACTCCAGTGTTCTTGCCTGGAGAGTAACGTGAACAGTGGAGCCAGGTGGGCTACAGTTAACAGGGTCACAAAGAGTCGGACATGACTTAGTGACTAAGCAACAACAAAAACCCGTTTCACTTGTGAGCATAAAATTTTCTTTCTTACTTTTAAGTTTAAAAAAATGTAAAGCCAAACTCATACCCAGGTTTATGTATACCAGGACTGTAAGTCTTGAGGAATCTGCTGCTTTTTTCACTAAGTGATTGTGGGATCTTTGCTCTGCTATAAGGTGAGAACTAGAAAATTATAATGCCATGCCCATGTTTGCTGAAGTGATCATCCTTGATTGTGTGGGCCTTCTCTCCTGGGATAATCAGCATGGCCCTCTTAAACAGAGCTGGCTTAAAAACCCAGATCTGCCAGTAAGATCTGTTTTAATTTTGGTCTAATAGCTTTCAGATTACTCCTCAAGACTATATTGTCAGGCTTTCGTACAAACAAGGAGCTTACACAAAACTCCCATTATAGTGGTGGCTTGAGGGTGAAGGGGGGCAGCCTTGTTTGGTTGATTGAGTTATGATTGTGTAGGGAACAAATAAAGGCTTTCTTTCCTTAAACATAACGGTTATGTCTTACCCTCCCTAATAATGCCACATATTCTTTGGAAAAATATTTACACAGCCTGACATTATTCTTAATGTCAGTGCAATGTGTTAACCTCTAGGTTGAAATCCAGTTTTAATCCTATAAGCTAGAAAAATAAGTTAGATTCTGCACAATTGAGTTTTGAAACTGTTGATTCTGTTGCTGTATTTATTACCATTGATAGTTGGTTGGTCTCTCCCTTCTCCTTCCCCCTTTTTCTCTCCTCCTCCCCCCGCCTCGTCCCTTCTCCTTCCTTCCTCTTCATCCTTCGTCTTTGCTCTCTCTCTTTCTCTCCATATGTATATGTGAATTAAATTGATTTCATATATACACATATATAGTTCTCTACAAGTGTGTATCTACACATGTAACAGTTTCATCCATGCTACAAGGAACTATCTTACTTCTTTCTCTGGGAATCTACTCTGTTATCTCAATAAACCCTTTTACAATGACCTGATTTACTGCAGGCCTGGACAGTATTTATACTTTTTCCTGCCTTCCTCCCCAAAGAAGTTAAATGGCTTTTCTTTGACAGTCGTTACCCTAGGTGCATCACAGTTTTACTGACCAGATTTTCTTTCAAGTCTCTCATACAGAAAAAGGGTTGAAAAGTTTGGGTGCCGGGTAGGTTATGCGATTTCAGCTGAGGGGTAGCCCACCACTGCTCGTGTGGATGCGGCGGGGCTCATTTCACGTGGCCTTAGGGGCTGCAGGCACGTTCCCTGTAGTCAAGCTCTCGAGAGTGGTAGAGCCTGGCACGCCACAGTCAGTGATCCGGATGCACTCAGCAGCAAGGTGTAATAGCAGTAGCCAGAAAAGAACCAAGAAGTGAAATCAGGCATGAAGTTAGACAAAGCTAGGCTGAGAACTCCCCCCCACCCCTTGGAAACAGAAAGCAGATAGCGATCCAGAAACAGGAAGCAGAAAGATGCCTACGAATTGGGATAGGAGCCCTAGTGAAAGCTTTTAAAAGTGAGTTTGCAATGACTTTGGCTCTGGGTCAGGCACCGAGCACTGTTTGTCCGCTCTAAATCCGTCTTTAAACATAATTCTGCGACTGCATTTGGGTAGGAGATTTGAACTGGGATATTATAACTTCCACAGGCTAATTTTAATCAGCTAATTTGGCATTTTGAAAGCACTTCAGGTCATTGCAATTACGCAAAGGATATGCAGTCATTAGCACTCAATATACCAATTTCTCATTAATATCTACCTGGAATCAAGCTGATGAATACAAGGCTATCATTGCCTGAAAATGAACATTTTCACTTGACAGTGTGGCTGCTTTTCTCTCCCGGCTGCTCCCAGAATTGATGTGAGTGCTGGGCCTGGAGAGCAGGGCCGTTTAGAGTTCAGAATCAGGTCTCACACACATGAAGTGGATCGAGATATTTAAATGTTACTGATCCAGCTTATCACAGCTGAGCAATCTAGGGGAAGGCTAGTTTAAAATTTTTTGTTTAAAAAGAGCCACAGCTGGAGGGCACTTTGCATAACCTCCACCCTTGGGCACCTCAAACTCAGACCCAGAAGCCCCTACCACTTGGCACCAGACTCAAAAACCCATTACCGGTGCCACTTTGGTTACTAGAGGGTGAATGACTAAGCTTGTGACCTCCTGGTAGACTTTAAATGTACCACTGGCCTTTGCTACAAGCCTCATATCAGAGCATGATTTTATACATCCCACCTGCGCTAAAGTGATGAGGTCGAATTGAGTTCTTGCTTCTTTCCCACCTGTTTGTATTGATACTAAGAGCATGTTGCCCCGATTTGTATCTAAGAAGTGAATTGAATGGCCTGCTGGCAGGTAGGATACTGCTTCACTGAGATGGAACTTCAGAGCCCTGTGACTGGGAATTTTGTGCCTTATGTTGATATAAATTGTCTTTGTTTAGAAACTATCTTATGCTTAAAGCTCATCTCAATTTCAGCTCTCAGGCTTTGTTTCATGAAAATATGCCACAGAGTCATTATGTTTCTGCTTTTAACCTCTAGCCTGATGCTTTTACTCTCAATGCGTGTGTGCATCCTAAATCACTTCAGGCGTATCCAACTCTTTGTGACCCTGTGGACTGTAGTCCTCAAAGCTCTTCTGTCCATGGGATTCTCTAGGCAAGAATACTGGAGTGGGTTGCCATGCCTTCCTCCAGGGGATCTTCCCTGCCCAGGAATCAAACCGGCGTCTCCTACATCCCCTGCATTGGCAGATGGGTTCTTTACCACTGGTGCCACCTGGTAGGCCCTTTACTCTCACTACCTCCTGCCATATTACACCAAGAACATGTAATGAACTGGATGCCAATCAGACGTCTGTGCAGTGGTCTTGACACTCCCCTCAATGGTTTATTCTTCTGACATACCGTAGGACCCTTTTTGGGAAACAGCATGCTAAGAATGTGTATGGTTCCAGGGAGAGATGAAGGGAAAGAAGGAAGGAAAGGTTTTTTTAAAAGCTGCAGTTATACCTGCCAATAAGCATGTCTGCAGCATCCCTGGGAGTTATTGAATCATTCCCAGTAGACCAATGCCCAACTGCAGCACTGGGGATACACACGGCACCCTCAGGAATTCTTAGTTAAGGTTAGAGATTTTTCTCTTCTGTGCCAGAAATTCTTGGATGCAGTTTCCATGCATGCTATCAGTCACCAGCTACTTAATCCCAATCAGTGCCTGTAGAACTTGACGTGTCGGTCATCGTAGCCAGCTGCAGGCAATTCTTGATTGTCTGTGGGAATGGAGAAGACTTGAGGCATGGTTGATCCAAAACGGTGAATAATGCAAAAGAATCCTATTTCAAGAATTATCTTTTGTTGGTTTTGTTTTTATAAAACTGCTTTACCTTCCCAGCTATACTTTGCTTAAGCTAAACTTGGTGTTTAAAATGTTATATTCTACTTTTTTATAGTATATGGAGTAATGTAGTAGAAAAGGTTAGAAAATTATATGAGGCTTAAAAATCACACCATGAGTAACCTTTTGCCAAATATATGCCTTGGCGATTTTCTCCTGCTACAAACACATATGGATAATTTTTAAATAAGTTGAACTTTTTTTACCTTTACTGCAAATGGTGATCATTGTTCCACCATTTTTATGGGTTGTATGATACTTGGTGTTATGAGTGTAGCACAGTTTGTTTATATACATGCCCACTGATGAATTTTTGCATTATTTTGAAATTACAGTTACTTACAGCGTTTGTATGTATTGTTATTGTCGTTTAGTTGCTAAGCCGTGTTTGACTCTCTACGGACGCATGGAGTGTAGCTCTTCCATCCATGGGAATTCCCAGGTGAGAATACTAGAGTAGGTTGCCATCTCCTTCTCCAGGCGATCTTCCTGACCTAGGGACTGAACCCACGTCTCCTGCATTGGCAGGCAGATGCTTTGCCACTGAGCCACTAGGGAAGCCAATATGTATTATATTAATGTATTTAATGTTTGCGGGTGTTCACTCCCATTGTTCCGGCATAATCCACTGTTATGATTTATGCCTCCCTGTCTTCAGGACTAGGACAACATGTTAGAATAGTTTCTCCATTGTGCTTTTCTCTCTGACAGCTTTTACTTTGTACTCAGCACTGAGGAGGCATTTATTTTCTTTTAGGAATCGAGTGTGCAGTTAGGGTTTGCCACCCTCAAATTAAAGTTTGTCAGTTAGGACTGGGGGAGGCAGGATAGCCCAATGGTCAAGAGTAGGAACACTGTGCCCAGACCATCTGGATTCAAATCCCCAGTTTGTTTAAGGGTATTCAACTCAGGAGGCCTGCCTGCCTCCCTGCCTTTCTTCCTGCCTTCTTTCCTTTCTGTTTCTCTGTACCCTCCCATTATGAAAAAATTATAATTAAAAAAAATCTGAAGATGCATGGGACATTTAACCAGCTTGTTTTAAACCCTAACTCCATACAAGACATGTTGAGATAGTGTAAAGCCCAGAACATTCTAGGCACCGAGGACCTGTCTTGTCATCAGGCACCTGGGGGGAGGGTGACTCGAGCTGTCTGGTGATTGCTTCTCTTCGGGGGCTGCGTCCAGCACAGCAGTGGTGCGCAGGGCAGCTGGGGAGTGTCTGGTAGGATGAGGGTGTGGTAGGTTTTGGCGTGCTGCTCCCAAGTGGCCCGTGCTTTGTGCCATGAGCCATGAGGCCCTGGTGTCTCAAGAGCGTGACCCCTGTCACTTCCCCCCTTGCATCCTGGTCCCTTTCCTGGGATTTCTGTGCCCCAGCCTCCTCCTCCACCCCAAACTCCTGTGACAGGTGACCTCCAAGACAAGCCAGGCCTCCCTCAGCATCTCTCTGTCCCTACCCAAGGGCTTCCACGTCCTATTTTGACCTGCAGTGGCTCGCAGCTCCCTGCAGATATTTGAAAAGAGAATGAAGTGATTTCCATAATTAAAACAAATTGCTTGACGAGTGTGAGACTCCATTGTTGTGCTATAATGGAATGATTTAGATGCTTTGTGAGACACGGGGCAGGGGGGGAAGCTGTTCTCCCACCCTGGAAATGTAATTACAGCTCCACAAAGCTCTTTCTGGAGAGACTTAGGGTGGTTAGAACAGGACGCGGTCGTTGTCTCTGGGAGAAAAAAACAAAACAGAAGACCCTTAACTTTGCAAGTCTTGCCTGCTCAACTTTAAGCATATGATGTAATTCATGGAGCCACTACTGAAGCCGGAGGGGGCATTTGTTATTCACGCACTGACCAGCTCCCAGCTTACCCCCTCAGTGGGGGATTTTTTGCCTTTTTTTTTTTTTTTTTGCATGTTTTTACCCTCTACCTCTGTCTCTTCAGGTTCTCTGGTGCCACTGAGCAAGCCTCTTTAAAACCACATTAGGATTTCAGATTTCTTTTGTGCTCAGTCGTGTCTGACTCTTTGTGCACCTTTGGACTGTAGCTCACCAGTCTCCTCCATCCATGGGATTTCCAAGGCAAAAATACTGGGGTGGGTTTCCATTTCCTCCTACAGGGGATATTTCTCACCCAGGGGTGGAACCCATGTCTCCTGCATTGAAGACGGATTCTTTACCTACTGAGCCATCAGGGATTTAGGATTTCAGATTAAAGGAGACCAAAGACGACCAGAAAACTAGATGACAGTGCCATGTGTGATCCTTGACTGAATTTGGGAACGGGGTGGGGGTGGAGTGGGGGGAATCTGTAAAGAACATTATTAGGACAAGTGGCAGAATTGACGTGCAGACTGTGAATTTGATGTTAGTATTATATCATTGCTAAACTTATGATTTGGGTCAGTGTGTTATGGTAATAAAGTGGCATCATGTTTGCACCTGATTCCCAGGTGGTTTCCAGTGAAATAGGCATTTATGCCAAGAGAAAGAGAATGGGAAAACATATGGAGCAAAATAATAACAACCAGTAAATCTAGGTAAAGGTTGTATTATTCTTGCAACTTTTCTGTTAAGTTTGGAAGTATTTCCAAATAAGAAGTTGAAAACAAAAAAGCCAGTCACGTTAAGAAGTAATTCTGGCCTGACAGAATTGTCAGGGCCGACAATTACTCATTTCTTAAAAGAAAAACTGGGAGGAGTAGAAAAGAAAAGAAAAAATGCATGGTCCAAATTGCTGTGTGAATTAGGGAGAGCTAAAATTTGCGATTAATCATATCCACAAGTTAGATGGAAATCCAGCTCACCACTGCAGCTCTGCTGACTTTAGAACACGGAACCCAAGCCTTACCTGTGCCCCATACGAAGTGCTGCCATCTGGTGGGGGTGGATGGCGCTCATTATAAGGTGATCACTAACCAGGAAGTGAACCCTTCGTGTGCATTCGAGGACTTGTACTTCTTCTGATGGTGTCAGGGAGGCTTTGTCATTTAATTTGCAAAGTCTCATAAGGAAGAAAACCAGTTGACTTGGAGTCCAGGTTCATTTGGGATGTTAGGTGAAATCATGGAATTTCTCCATCTTCAAGTTTTTAGCAAGCTAGACTTGCCAACAGTAGCCTCCTAGTTTATATCCATCAGTGCCCCGCACCCCATCCTTGAGTTGCTGGTCTTGGGCAAGCTAGAGCAGTGGGAAAGGTTAAACGCCCTCCAGGTATCTCATGTGGGTTCTGGTGTAGCTATGGTTTCAAGCAGAAGAACCCAAGTGGTATTCACGGGGGGTTTTCTTGCCTAGTGACGTTGGCACCCATCTCCCCATCCTGTAGCTCTGCATGGCATTTGGAAAGGTATCCGGGCAGGTCCAGGTGGCTCCCCCCTCTTTTACTTTCCCATTGGAACATGACAAAGCTTAGGTCATGCCTGTGAGAGCAAGTAGGAAAACCTGGGAAACAATCCAGTTCAAAGGTGTCAGATTCAGAGCCCACGGGACCAGATAGATACCACAGCTGAGTGGAATAAGCCAGATGTATGCATGCTAAGTCACTTCAGTCGTGTCTGACTCTTTGCAAACCCGTGGACTGTAGCCCACCAGGCTCCTCTGTCCATGGGATTCTCCAGGCGAAAACAGTGGAGCAGGTTGCCATGCCCTCCTCTGGGGGAACTTCCTTACCCCAGGATCGAACCCATATCCCTTACGGCTTCTGCATTGACAGGTGGGTTCTTCCCCGCTAGCGCCACCTGGGAAGCCCAAAACAAGCCAGGTGGTGATAAAAACTGGAGCATGAGTGCCCTATTGCAGGAGCTCCTCAGAACCCACTGCATTGCTTTTTGGGGGGAGTGTGGGCCTGCTGGCGCTTCTCAGGTGGCACTAGTGGTTAAAAACCTGCCTGCCAATGCAGGAGACATAAGAGACGTGGGTTTGATCTCTGGGTCTGGAAGATCCCTTGGAGGAGGGCACGCAACCCACTCCAGTATTCTTGCCTAGAGAATCCCATGGATAGAGGAGCCTGGTGGGCTACATTCCACAGGTTCGAAAAGAGCCAGACATGACTGAAGCAACTTAGCATGCATGGGCCTGCTGACGTCAGCCCTTCCAACTTTTCCAGAATGCCTGATTTCTGGATTAAACATCTCTGTGTTCATTAATATTGGCAAGAAATTGTTTTGAAAAATAAAAAACTAACACATCTGGCAGGTGGTATCTGGCCCTAGACTGCCAGTTGGCAACTCTGATCTGGTCCAGCCCACCTCTATTACATGTTGAATAATTATATTCCACAAACAGTTATTGGAAGCTGACAGGGTGCTAGACCCAGAGAGGGCAAGTGACGGGCCTGCAGTCACACGGCCAGTTCATGGCAGAGGTAAGCATTGCCTCAGGGCGTTCAAGTTGTTTAGCAAGTGCTCCGGTTTGACGTAAAAACAAAAATTTGGCTAAAAGATGCAGCCTCATGAACAAGAGTAATTAATTCCAAACTTTAAAAAAATATAAAATTAATTCCATCATTAAATGTCATAACATCCTACTTCTGTCGCAAGTGTATAGAAATACCTCCTTAAAATCCACTGTGTTTCTTCCTAACCACAAATAAACTGGTTTTCCGAAACAAATAGGTGTAAAGATGGGGTTCAAAGTGTCAGCTACCACAGCTATGGGGGAAAAAAGTAACCTCTACCCACCCCCTACCCCCTGCACACATACACACCCCATTTAAAATATTTGTTTTAGAAATAAACAGGTTGGATAGGATAGTTTCTGGCTTTCCCAGGGAACACTTTGAAATGGAGAATGGAGAAGCCTTCCAGATGCTCCAGGCCCCAGGGGTGGGGTGGGGTGGGGTGTGGGGTAGAGCCTCCATGAACACACTGGCCCCCTTTTCCAGTGCCATGTCCCACATTCTGATGTAACTCAGGCTCACATGTGCCTGGAGTCTGGAATCAGAGAACCTTGACTTCAGAAATTCACAACCTGCCACGTATTAGCTGTGTGACCTTGGATGACTTACCTAAACTCCTGTTTCTTCATATTCTTTGGGTTTTGGTCGTGCTATGCAGCATGTGGTATCTTAGTTCCTCAACCAAGGGTGGAACCTTCACCCCTGCAGTGGTAGCCTGGAGTCCTTTGGACCACCCGGGAAGTCCCTCTTTAAGTTTCAGTGGAGATAAGAATGGTGCCTGGGCTTCCCTGCTGGCTCAGTGGTAAAGAATCTGCCTGCTGATGCAGGAGACGCAGGTTCAATCCCTGGGTTGAGACGTTCCCCTGGAGAAAGGAATGGAAATCCACCCCAGGACTCTTGTTTGGAGAATCCCCATGGATAGAGGAGCCTGGTGGGCTACATACAGTTTATGGAGGGGGTCACAAAATTGTCGGACATGACTTAGCAGCTAAATACAGACAACATACAGAATGGTCCGTATCTTGGAGAGCAGGTAAAGAACTGAATGGGGGAAATTCTGCCCAGCACTTAACAGTGGAGCTGGGCACGCTCAGTTCCCATCACTGTTGCTCCTCCTGTGATGAATGGAGGAGGCAGACTGTGAAGTGGGCAGCTGAGATGGGAGTTGGGGGTAGAGTTTGCCCACCACACAGCAAAGCAGCCACACCACAGGAGCAGCTCCTAAACCAGTCGTGGTTTGGGTTGCTTCAGGGCGGGTGGGGAGAGTTTTATATAGATGTAATTCACGTGCCCTTCAGTTCACCCATTTAAAGTATGTAATTTAATGGTTTTTAGACTCTTCACAGATTTGTGCAAACATCGTCACAGTAGATTTCAGACCATCATCGTCAACTCAGAAAGAAACTCCAGAATGTGTAGCCAATCCTCCCAGCCCCAGGCCACCACTAATCCACTTTCTCTATAGGTTTACCTATTCTGGACATTTCGTATAAATGGAATCATATAATATGTGAGTCTTTGTGGCTGGCTTCTTTCACTTAGCGTAATGTTCTCAAGGTTTATGCAGCATCCAGCTTGTAGTACGTATCAGAGCTCCATTCCTTTTTATGGACAAATAGCATACCACATTTTATTTAGCCATGCACCAGTTGATGGGCATTTGGGTTGTTTCCACGTTTTAGCTCCAGCGAATCACGCTGCCATGAACATTCATGTTCAAGTTTGTGTGAGGACATATGTTTTCATTTCTCTTGGGTATAAACCTAGGAGCAGAATTATTGAGTCAAATGGCAACTCTGTGTTTAACTTAGCTGTCAAACTGTTTTCCAAAGCAGCTGTACCATGTCATGTTCCCACCAGCAGTGTATAAGGGTTTTGATTTCGCCACATTCTCATCAACACTTGTTTTTATCTGCCTTTTAGCTTCTAGCCATACTCATGAGTGTGAAGTGGTATCTCACTATGGTTTTGATTTGCATTTCCCTGATGACTAATGATGTTGAGCATCTTCTTCTGTACTTATTAGCTTATATCTTCTTAGGAGAAATGTCTACTCAGATTCTTTGCCCATTTTAAAATTGTGTTGTCTTTTTCTTATAGAGTTGTAAGCATTCTTTATAAGGTCTAGATACAGGTTTCCTATCAACTATATGATTTGCATCTTTTTGTGCTCAGTGGATTGTCTTTTCGCTTTCTGAATCATGTCCTTTGAAGCACGAAGGTTTTAATTTTGATAACATACGATTTATCTATTTTCTTTTGTTATGTGTGCTTTCAGTGTCATATTCTAAATCCAAGGTCACAAAGATTAATTCCTGTGTTTTCTTCTAAGAATTTTATAGTTTGGGCTGTGGCATTTAGGTTTCTGATGCACTTCAAGTTAATCCTTATATATAGTGTGAGGTAAGGACCCAACTCTCTCTTTTTTTGCATGTGGATATTCATGTTTAGAGGAAGTGAAAGAACTATGAAGTGATGTGGTCATCCACTAAGACATACTTCAACCCAGTCCACCTTGGAAGCCCGCTAGCCAATAGGAGCAGGATGGGAAGAATCAACTTTTGCAATGGGAGAGTCACCTCAGCTACGTAGAGGCTCTAGTCTGCAAGCCATGAACTGTAACTCCAAAGCTCATAAAGTGTGCCCGTTAAGTTAATGAAATAATGACCAATAGGGTAGTGAGTTAATCACCATAGCTTGTTCTTGTCTCTTACCTACCTGCCATCTCTGAGCCTTTGGGGCAGAAGTAGGGTATAATAGAAACAGAATTGACCTCTTTGTCAAAAAGACTAGAAGCTGATTCTTGGTCACCCATGTGACTTTAGATGAGTCATTAACATCTCTGGCCTTAGTTTTCTCATCTCTACAGTGGGCTATTGATACCAAGTTCCCAGTGTTAGTGAATGAGTTCAAGAAAGCATTCCCAGATATGGGAAAGCACATAGTACCTACTATCCAGTTGACACACAAAGCACGTGTGTTCACTCCATCGCGCGTCTAACCCCCCTTCCACCACTGATCTTACTACGTGTGCTCACTCTCATCGTGCGTCCAACCCCCCTTCCACCACTGATCTTACTACGTGTTAAACTATGTGTCTCCTATTGCTGTTTAGTCACTAAGTCATGTCTGACTCTTTTGTGACCCCATGACTTTAGCCCTCCAGACTTCTCTGTCCAGGGATTTCCCAAGCAAGAATACTGGCGTGGATTGCCATCACCTTCTCCAGGGGATCTCCCTGACCAGGGATTGAACCCGCATCTCCTGGTTGGCAGGCATATTCTTTACCACTGAGTCACCAGGGAAGCCCATTGTCTGCTACTCCAGATCATACAGGTCAAAATACTAGAATCCCATACAATAGCCAATTCCAGAGGCACAAACCTGCCCACAAACCATGCTGTTCTACCCCTGATGCTCTTCTAAGGCACTAACCCCAGGAAGTCTTAGAAAAAGAGGACAGTTGGACACACCTCAGGTGAGCTGAGGGTGTACCTGGGAGGTGCTCAGGCTCAGCCCATCTTAGTGTTGTGAGTAGCACCCCTGGTGCCCAGCTGATTGGAAAGAAAACTTGCAGCCACAGGACTGAGCGCCCACCCAGCAGAGCCTAAATATTGGGAAAGAGAGCCAAGAGGGATCTGCAGAGTGTGAATTCTGAAGCTTTCCCCCCCGGGCCTGAAATTTCTTCTAGTGGTGCCCTACCCTTGGGCTAAGGCACAGTATCATGGCCAGTATCTCACATCTTACCTGGCATGGGCAGCGGAGAGCTAGTGGATGTGAAGACTATGGGAGCAGTAAGAAGAGCTGTGCCAACGTGAAGAGGTGCCATAACCCACAAGGAGACACTGGCGTAGGTCATAGGATGTTAGGGCTGAGAGGAAGGGCCCTTAGATCTTCCGTCCAATGCCCTCCCTTGGCTCAAAGAGACAACTGTCTCAGAGACGCAGAGTGACGGGACCAAGGGGTGGCAGTGTATTGTAGTGGCAGAGCTCAGGTACCTGCCATTGGGTCCTGAAGCCATGGAGCCTGGAACTCCATTTGGATATGGAGGGTGTTGGAGAAGGTGTCTCAAAAAAAGGCTGAGTGTTCAGGTCTGGAGTTGAGAGCATCAGAGGAGCAGCTCAGGAGCTATTTGATGGTAGTGGTGGCAGGGTGTCAGAAGCATAAATAGGATTTGAGGCAGAGGCGCAAAAGCTAGAAGTTCTCTGCTTCTCCATTTTGACAAAGGTCCTTCCCATAGACTTGTTCTATTTCAGCTGAAACTTCAAGTGCCAGAAAAAGATGCTGGGACATCTGTGACCCAGGCCTGCTTCTGCTGCTGACTATGGCGGGGGTTGGAGGGGTGCTTCCTGGGACCACCATTCCCCACTTTGTGCCTCTGTCTGCTCATGGCATGTGAGATGGGAGTGAAGTAGGTGAACCCTGGAGGCCTGTGCTTCTGACAACCTCCATGTTTAAGGCCAAGTCATGCTCGGGGTGGCAAATTAATGAGCAACTTTATGGGAGTATGTTTAGAAATAAGTTTGGGGTGATGATTTTAAGTTCAACCATTTTTGTATGCACTTATTCAAGTGATACATTTGACCTGATTAATAGAAAGTACACCAGCCTAATGTACAATATTAGGAGATAATTGCGATGGATGAAAGTCTCTTGAGTCAATTAACTCTTATTACCTGGAAACCATTTATAAGAGGCAATAAATTATTGGGACAACACAATTAGCAGTCCCACAATAAAACGGGTTTCACGTGTGTGCCTGTAGGCGCCCCACTCCTGAGGGCCTGTCAAGTTAAAGGGTGCGTGTTGGGGGGGATGGCTGTGCCCTTTTATGTTCGCAGGAGTGTGTTAACAGGCAGCAGGGCTGACATATCCCAGGCTAGGCCGGGGCAATGAAATAAGCTTTCCACGCCTGGGAACAATGACGCCTGTGTCACAGCCAGTCAATGCCTGTTTCAGTGCCTTGTGCCTGATAGACTCTCACCAAGCATTGGCCAATCTGCTGAGTGATATTTGAGGTTGGATCTTGTGATTCTGTTTAAAGACGGTTTCTAACACTCCCAACCTGGAATTGAAAAACTGAAATTGCTTAACATTTAGAAAGAGTTGTTTTTCTCCTCTCTTCTCTCATCAAGCTACCAGTTCTATGTAGCATGGACAGAGTTAGAATCAAAGGAAGTTTCTATATAAGGATGCTAGAAAGTACCACTTATACAGTAGCAAATAAGCTTCTAAAAGCCACAGTCCTCTCTTACCTTTGTTTTCACTTTCTGGAAGAAGGTTGTCTTGTCCCTAAGCTGGCCCAAGCTTAGTTCAAAGTGTCTCAGAACAGTAGAATCCAGGATTCCTTTCCACTGAGCCTTCGCACTATTTGCTTGTTAAGTGAAAAGAACTACTCTAGAATTCTTTCACAATGATCTGAAATAACCTGACATTCACTTTGACCAACCTAGTGTTTCTATCACCTGAAGAATTTTTTCCCTCCACTGTTGTGTTACAAGCAGGATTCAAATTCCTAACAGCAGGGACCGGGGTGGGGGAGGGAAGTCAACCAATCCCAGATTACAACAATGTTAATGATCAACGTTTTATTTTTACCATGTTGACTGTTTCAACCACAAGCTTAAAGAATTATCAAGGCCAACTGCATTAGTCCAAATAAGCTGGAAATAATAGACTGACCAGAACCAGTGCTTAGAAGGCAAATTTATAAGTCGAGTAATTGGAAATGTAATAAAGAGGGAAGCAAGTCACCCTAGAATGTAGGTCTCTCTCCTTGTGTACATCCAGATTTGTGGGGTTTTTTTTTAATATCACCAGATCACTTTATGATAGTCTATCTGTGACTTCTTCAACGATGATAAATGTGCAATCTGATCTTTCAGAAGAATAAACAGTTCCTTGTTAATTAATTTATACAGCTGTCAGTGAAGCTTTTTCTCTCTTTGCACTCTAAGTGTTTCCCTACCATAGATTTTCTTGCCATTCCTGGCAAATCTCCAGTGAGCGCCTGGGATTTATTAGGCTGACTTGGTGCAAAGTCTATTGATTGTGGCCCCGAGGGTAATAACTAAATAGAGCCAGAGCAACAAGTCAATAAGAGCATTGTTGCTGCAGCCGGCATTCGCTCGAGGAGTAAGATTGTTTTACAGCAGCCGAGGGTAATCACGGACAGATCAGCGTGTTCAGCACGCGCCGCGTGCACCGTGTTAGAGCCAAGGACTGTTTGAGAGCTTTCAGTGAGATCGCTGGAGAATCAGGGTGGGGTCCTGGGATTCTGAACCCTGTGAACTCCTTCATTACAGCTTAAAGGTCTCAACTTTAGCTTTTAACATCTGCTACAACCTCAGGGAGCCCAGGGGCAGGACTGGGGCGAGAGAGTACAAGCATGGGCCCTGGACCTCAGTGCCTCAGCCCTAAATGCTCTCTGTTCTGGGCTGGGTCCCAGAGGCAGGATGGTTAGGAGCCAAGAGATGCTGAAACAGCTGCTGTCTGCTGTCCATCCATCCATCAGGCCGCCCATCTGATGAGGTGCTAGCCAGTGGCACCATCCCCAGCTTCTCATGACCCAGAATGTGTTCACCATCCACCATCCAAACGGGAGCTGTGATTACCCCAGAGGAAGTCATATTTTTGTCATTTTCTCGCTTCCAGATCTTGAGTTGCAGTGACTTAATTTTCAGAACCATTTTCTTAAGACCATTCGTATCTTTCAAAGCCTCTTTTCTCTCTGGTAGAAGTTCAAAACTCCAACATTCACATATCTGGTGACTGGTATTTTTTAATTACAGAAAGCAAAATCAAAGTCCACATCAATACCAGTCTCTCCTCTACCTTTTGAAAAATCTTTGCTATGCCTCATGGTGGAAACCTATTTCTGTGCAGAGGACTAGAAAGTCAGAAGCCAGCTTCCCGACGTGGCTGGTGCTAACCAGCCTCTCATTCCCCCAGACCACCATGTCCCAGTGGTGTAGGAGTCACTAGGTGGGGTGGATTTCTCAGGCCCACCGGGGAAAGCTCCAGGACCCTGGCCCACAATCCAGGTGCTGAACTGATGGCTGACAAATAAGTGCCTTCTCTTCCCATGAGATGGGCAGCCCTTTCTTACACAGAAGTCTGTCCTTTGAGTCTCTGACATGGAGTAGAGTGGAGAGAAAGGCCGTCTCTGGGGCTGTCTGGTTAAAAAATAAGACTTCACCAAAAGGACTTTATTCCATATGTAAAATACACATGGTCAGACACTTTCCCTGGTAGTCCTTGGGAACTATCACATTTCAGTTCCATGTCTGATATTCATCCACTAGAGACAAAAATCTCTAGGGAAAAGGGGAAAAAGGAGTCCCTGTGGGGAAAGGGACCATCCTGGCCCCCAGGTTATGAGAGCACTGACATTTCCATGCAGTCCCCACAGGTCTCAGTTTTCTGGACATTCTGGCATTTGTCTTCTGGCCCTTTCCCAGGAAGTGCTGAAGTTACATTAGATGTTGCCTGTTTTGCCATTTAACTTACAGAAAGAATGCTGATAGAAACAGATAGGAAGTATCTTCCCAACCCAGGGGTCAAACCCAGGTCTCCCGCATTTCAGGCGGATTCTTTACCAGCTGAGCCAAAAGGGAAGCCCAAGAATACTGGAGTGGGTCGCCTATCCCTTCTCTAGGGGATCTTCCCGACCCAGGAATTGAACCGGGTTCTCCTTCATTGCAGGTGACTTCTTTACCAACTGAGCTATTAGGGAATCCCATTGATGATAACAGGTCCCGTAACAGTCTTGTTACTCACATTATGCTGGGAAAGTGGCCTTTGAGATCCATGACTTGGAAGTACCAGTACTTGGATAAGTACCACCTCATTTTTAACTAAGATACCAAGGCCATCATTTCCAAGTTGTTGAACTGAAGAGCCATGGAGCTCCATGAAGATGGGCGCTCGTGAGGGGTTGTTTATGTTGTTCTGCTGAAGCCAAGAGCCATTCTTACCCTCAGTCAGCCGTTCGATGAAGGACAGTATCCAGTATGAGTGATGCCCAGATGTGCCAGCGTGAACCAGTGACCCACAAATAACTCCAAACCCTCACGTCACCCAATCCAGATCGAAGACAGATCTTCCACAGAATCTTTTTTTTTTTTTTTAACAAATTTCATTGTTCTGTACAGAACCGAGGTGTTTTTTGTTTTTTTTTTTTCTGTTCATTCCTATTTTACTGAAAGAATCCTTGGCAAATCTATGGCATGAACTAAAACTTGGGAGAGTCTTTAAAAATTACCTGTGGGATGAGTCACATTAATGAAAAGTTCAGAAGCAGAAGCAATTCCAGCAGGTAGCAGTCTTTCTGGAAAAAAAAAAAAAAAAAAAAACTTTTGTTGAGAGTTTAGTCAGTATTAACATACAACTTCTGAGCAAAGGTGAACCCCTGCTTCCTTCGCTGGGAGACCCAAGTGACTTGTTCATTGAACATATTTTGGTCCAAATGAAGAAATTTCTGTCTGATCTGCTAAAGTTCAGTCCTGAGATACAGGCATTTTTTGACAAATCAAGATGACCTAAGAGTTGAGGAGACCTGGCACAGGAAAGAAATATGCTAAGGGGAAAAAGACCTAATGATAATCTAAGGTGATTTTTAGAATGCTTTCAGATTCTCAAAGAAGATGTTTTTGTTTGGGCAGCTGTGGAAACCTCACATTTGCCTTATCACAGCTTGAAAGGGAAAAAGAGGGAACACACCAAAGAGTACACACATTTGAGCTGGTTTGGATGATTCTACCAATAGCTCATCTCAAGGTTTTCAAGGATGGAGGCCTGATATTCTTGGTATTGTGTGCTCTTCTCAGTATCAGGGCGAGTCGGAATCATCTCAGATTCATAAACGACTGAAAGTAATAGATTCATATATTTTCAAATGCTGAGAAGTCAAAAGGAGTCGTGTGGGAGCTTGTAAAACTGTGGCTGTGGGGTTTATCTTTCTAAGGGAGGCTGGACTTTGACACAGAGAAGAGCATGGCAGGAACACTACCCTTGTGAAAGGACCAGTGATTTTCCTGTTACCAATAAAACAAGTCTATTGTGAATGTATGTTCACTCAGCTGTGTTCCACTCTTTGCGATCCCATGGACAATAGCCCACCAGACTCCTCTGTCCATGGAATTTTCCAGGCAAGAATACTAGAGTGGGTTGCCATTTCCTCCTCCAAAGGGATCTTCCTGACCCAGGGAGTGAACCCTTGTATCTCGAGTTTCCTGCATTGGCAGACAGATTCTTTACCAGCTGAACCACAGGGAAGCCCCTATTGTGAATAAATACATCTTCATAAGGGAGAGTGTTCTCTTTTTGCCTCATGGGGCAGGTTATTCCAAACTCATATACACTCACAAGGCCAATCATATAGGACTGGCCTATATGCTATCATATAAGTTAGACCCAATTTTCAGCCATTTCAGACAAGCTGGGCTTGATTTTAAAGAATATCCCTTAGTCTCTTAGCATGTGCTCACCTACTTTAAAAAAAAAATTTGACAATCTAGGAAAATATTTTAACAATCAAATCTTCTTCAGCAACTACAGCCAGCATCCATTTTGCATCAGTTTATGCCTTTGTTTTTCCTGCATTTTATGATTTGGAATAATCTGAAAATAGGTGTCTGAAGGGTTACTCACCTAACAGGTAAGATTGGAAGGAGAAAAATCCCTATATCTTCAACATGACTATGATATAGAAGCTGTCAGGCTTTATAGGCACATTCCCCACTTACAGTGTGCTATGTTGCCAAGGGCTTCTCTTCCTTCAGGTTTCTCGTGGACTATTTTTCTGTTACAAGCAATTTGTTACTTTTTTGGCTCTGAATTGCTGATACTAATTATTTAATTCTAAACTCAACTGAAACTTACTTGTATGCCTGGCATTTCGATCATTGAGGATCTGGATAATATCGTGATCTTGATGGAAGATGAATTTAACAATTTCACCTATAGTTTGTTCAAATGCAGGCACTTTATTTCAGAATAAACATTCAAACTTTTGAAAACATAATGTCAAGGTAAGTCCATATTTCTCCTTTATTCCCAGCTGAAGTTTTCTATAATAGCCAACATTTACTACATGTCACTCATGTCCCAGATATTAGCTGAAGAACTCCATGTACATAGTCTCAGTTAATTTTCATGTTAACCATATAAAGTATATATTGTTGTTCCCATTTTATAGATTCAGTTCAGTTCAGTTGCTCAGTCATCTCCAACTCTTTGTGACCCCATGGACTGCAGCACGCCAGGCTTCTTTGTCCTGCACCACCTCCCAGAGCTTGCTCAAACTCATGTCCATTGAGTCGGCGATGCCATCCAACCATCTCGTCCTCTGTCATCCCCTTCTCCTCCTGCCTTCAGTCTTTCCCAGTGACAGGGTCTTTTCTAATGAGTCGGCTCTTCGCATCAGGTGGCCAAAGTATTGGAGCTTCAGCCTTAGAATCAGTCCTTCCAATGAGTATTCAGGATTGATTTTCTTTAGGATTCACTGGTGGGGATCTTAGGGCCAAGCTATTTCTGCCCAATGCATGATTCTCTCCCCAGAGCCACTTACCAGGGTGGCCACAGTTTGGTCACATCTTCAGTGTGATCTGAGGCTTTTCTTGTCCTTTCCTGCCTCATCCCCACTTTGTTGTCATGTCAGATCTGTGTGACAGCCTGAAGCCTTTCCCTCCCCAGCCCTGCCTCCTCCCTTTGTATTTTTCACAGGTGGTACCCTCCACTAAACTTCTTTCACTCCTAACTCAGTTTAGCATCTGCTTTTCTGAAAGTCCCAACTCACGCAAGTTCCCTCTTCTAGACTCTCCTGCTTTCGTACCTGCCCCTTTTCTAGCACTTCGCAGTCTCATGGCCCTTACTGTTTGAAACTGTATACTGTGAGCACATGATTGTTCAAGTCTGGAAGCTCCATGAGGAGAGGCACCTGTCTGATTGCCTATCTTTGCATCCCCAGACCCAGGTCTCTTGCCTTTTACCCCAGAATAGAGAGACTTGGCAGAGAAGGCAATGGCACCCCACCCCAGTACTCTTGCCTGGAAAGTCTCATGGATGGAGGAGTCTGGTAGGCTGTGGTCCATGGCGTCGCTAAGAGTCAGACACAACTGAGTGACTTCACTTTCGCTTTTCACTTTCATGCATTGGAGAAGGAAATGGCAACCCACTCCAGTGTTCTTGCCTGGAGAATCCCAGGGGCAGGGGAGCCTGGTGGGCTGCTGTCTGTGGGGTCGCACAGAGTCAGATACGACTGAAGCGACTTAGCAGCAGCAGCAGAGAGACTTGGGGCTTCCCTGGTGGCTCAGTGGTAAAGAATCTGCCTGACAATGCAGGAGATGCAGATTTGATCCCTGGATTAGGAAGATCCCTGAAGAAGGAAATGGCTACCCACTCCTGTTTTCTTGCCTGAGAGATCCCGTGGACAGAGGAGCCTGGAGGGCTACAGTCCATAGGGTCTCACAGAGTCGGACATGATTTAGCAACTAAACCACCACCACCACCAGAGAGACTTGTGCTCTGGATTGCAGCCAAATCACTTTCCACCCTGCTCTGGGCTTGCTGGGCCCTGGGTGTCCAGGGCGGCTTTACTGACTGCAGCCAATTGAGTGTTGAGACTGTCACAGCTGCTCTGGGGTTGGGATGGGGAGACCTGACACTGGCTTGGAAAGCTCCCCAGAAGAGGATATAGCAGTGCGGTCTGCATCGGGCCAGTCCCTGTGTGAAAGCCCTTTGGCATCTTTTTTCTTCATGGAAGTGTGTGTGTGTCCTTTCTCCTTGAGGAGAAGATAAGGACTTTAGTGCTTGCAAGGCCTTCTGAGTAAAAACATCTGTATCCGATTTTCCCCGTCGCAGGGTGTTAGTGAAGGCCTGCTAAAGAGCAGCATGTAGTTGACAAGAGTCTCATCAGAAGGTGTCACTGCCATCAGCTGGAATTACAGTGGGGCTGTTAGAGCCACTGCCCTAGCCAGATGCTGGGCCAGGTAATTACATTTGGTCTCCCTAAATTCCCTCCGGACTTCTCCTCAGACACGTATCCTTCATCTCTGCCCTGACCTGCTAGGCAGTGTTTGCTAAGAGCCTTTCAGCTGCTGCCATAGTTCATTCCAAAAATGGATGCATTCCTGAAGGACCACTTGTCAGGGGGTTTTGTCAGGGAGATTCCTGTTTGGGAGAGGGGCTGGCCTGGCTAGATGGCCCCTCAGGCCCCTTCCCCTTCCATCTCTTTTATTTTCCTACTGTTTATTTTATTATTGTTATTGGAGTCCCCTTCCATTTCTGATCCTGTGGTTCAGGGATTGTCACCCTCAAAATATAGCATGTACAGAACTACTGAGAGCCTTGTAAATGGATATACTGCCAGATCAAAAGGGTAGAACATAGTAGGAAAGATGTTTAAATACACACACACCAAACAAATCTGGGTATCCCTAGGACCCAGAAAAACTCATGCTTCTATTTTCTCTCTCTAGTATTTTTTGAAGCCATAATTAAGTGAAGACAAAAACGTGTATACATTGAATGGAAGGCGTGTAATCTTTGGGATAATTCTGATGTAATTAACACAGCAGAGCTGCATTAAGGCCAATAGGCAATGAGTGGAATTTTCCAACATTGATTAAGCTGGACTCGAAGAGAAGTGAGTCTTTGTCTGCCAAATGAAAACAACTTTCGGATATTTAAATTCAGGTTGGAAATTGGTTTGAGTAAGTGATATTTAAAGCACAGCTGTTCAGGGGCTAAAAACATATGAGCATATATGTGCATGCTTACATGAGCACACACACACACACACACACACACACACACACACACCCTCTGCCGCTCTACACACACACACACACACACACACACACACACACACACACACACACACACACACACACACACACACACACCCTCTGCCGCCTCTAAAAACAAGTTAGCCAAAGGTGTACATTCCTTCTAAGTTCTCATGATCAACAGATGTAAATGTTCACGGTGTTCGGATGAATTATGGACCCTAATGAGATTTCAATACTAGGCAAACAATAAAAATTTATGCATTGCATAGTTGCTGTGGCCTTTGGCTCCGTGGCTAGTGTTCCACCCTTTCAACAGCTTCAGTAATATAATATCCAGCTGGCTCTGGAGGTAAGGAAAATTCGAGGGGTGAATTGCAATTGTGAGAAATTATTTGATGGATTACTTTGTCAGAGTAATGCATGGCCTTGGCATAATTACCGTGGCCACCTTAACCCTTGAGGCAGGTGGTGACAGAGGCCCACAGGGCCTAGGTACCGAGCCGGTCCCCGCACGTGCGTGTTGCTCTTCTCGTCCCCAGTGTTCGTGCGGTCCAGGATCTCACGAACGAGTGCCAAACAAGCACATTCCTGTCCTAACACGGCGAGCGATCAGGACAGTTCTTTTTCCAAGAACTGTTGTCCATGTCAGGGTGAGAAGAGTCAAACAAAAGGCAGACCGACCTTGAAATAAAATGGGGCGAAGACGGAGAAAGATGCTGGCTATCTTTAAAGCCATGCTTAGTTTAAACACAACGGCAGACACAGGCACATTTTCTCTGTCTCTCTCTTTATCAATTCAGACCTTGAATCTAATGGCTGTCTGCCTTGTCCTTTATAATGTTCAAGTCTTAAGATGTGATTAATAGCAGAATCCCCGGGTGTACGTGTCAGAGACCACATCTGTAGAAGATCTTCCAGCTTATTTCTTAACGCTAGTCGCAGTTTGGAGCCAGAAAGTAATTCCCGTTTTGTGAATGAGAATAACCTCTTATGCACTAATATAGCTACACCCAGCATCCGCTCTGGGGCAAAGAAGTTGGCCTATAGGCTAGGGCAGCTCGCATTTCAGCATTCTGAAGTTCTCCTCTGCGTGGCCTTAACAAGCGAGAAACCACACCCGCCCATTTCATGGTTTTATTATGATAACAGAAATATATTTGCAGCATGTTGACAAACTCACTTGGAGTAAACAGAGTCGTCTTAATTGTAAGTTCTAATGTTTTAATGCTAAATTGGGCGATAAGTCAATGTTTCAATTTGGCACCGCCAACCACATGTTCTCCAAAAATAGCCTTTGACACTTTTTAAAGCAAGTCGGTGGTGTACTTAGCCTGTTCACAAAAGGCTTCATTCTTGTCTACAAATGGCAAACCTCCGCTTCATCCCTACCAGGCCCAACTCCAGTGAGGCTGGAGAAAAATAGGCACTTCCCGTGTGTCAAGGCCTTTTTCCAGCTCTTACTCTCGTCAAAAAGGAACGATTTTGAAGGACATGGAGAAAGTCGGCCTAGGAAAAGCTATCTTGATTTTCAGTTAACACTCCCGCCCCCTGAGTTTTTTTTTTAAAAGGTCCGTATTTCTGCATAGCTGAAAACATAGATTCCACCCTGGAGAGATCGCTGGGCTGTTCATGTTACACTCTGAAGCCATGTGTTTTCATATCGTGGCAAAGCCCAAGATGTAGGCAGGTCCCTTGGCCCCTGTTGGCTTTGGATTTTAGTCTTTTCATTGTTCTCCACTGTAAACTTATACAGAAAAAGACCTCTGTGCCCCAGAATATAAGCACGGCCAGTAATGTTTTCCCACAGATGCCTACGATGTAGCTAGGCAAGACCTAGGAGTGGTGGGAAAGGGGGCAGAGGTCCATGAGTGCAGCGGCTGGGAATGAAGGGCTCGCCAGGTGCCCCAGGGGCCCTCCTGGAGTCGCCACTTCCCTGAGGGGCTTTGTCAGCGTGATGACCACGGTGGCCGAGGCGGAGAAGCCCCTCCACAACACAGGCAGCCTCAGAGCTTCTAAGACCCTGCTCAGCCATACAAAGGGGTGGTCACAAAAATAATAATACCAGCCCTTTACTTTTATATGGACTGATGGCTCAGTCGGTAAAAAAAAAAACCCTCTATGCTGGAGACCCAGGTTCTATCCCTGGGTCGGGAGGATTCCCTGGAGAAGGGAATGGCAACCCACTCCAGTGTTCTTGCCTGGAGAATCCCATGGACAGAGGAGCCTGGTGGGCTACAGTCCATGGGGTTGCAAAGAGTCTGACTCAACAGAGCAACTAACACTTCCCCTAGAACTTTTAGTTTTATGTTGGCTGTGTGCTCATCACTTCAGATGCTTCATCTCATTTAATCCTTCCTACAACCCTGTAGGACTTCCCTGGTGGCTCAGTGGTAAAGAATCCACCTGGAATGCAGAAGATGCAGGACACCTAGTTCGATCCCTGGCTTGGGAAGATCATCTGGAGGAGGTCATGGCAACCCCACACCAGTATTTTTGCCTGGAGAATCCCATGAACAGAGGAGCCTGGCAGGCTGCAGTCCATAGGGTTGCAAAAGAGTCAGATACAACTTAGCAACTAAGCAACAACAACAGTGTACAAAGGCACAGTGATCTGAATTAAGGAGGAACAAGTTCTTATGCAGAATACCCTGGGCTGTAAATCCGCTTACCTTTCAACAAGGCCTCCTGTGCTCTTCTGGGCTCACAGGCTCTTGGTTCTCTGTTCCTTTCCTCCAGATTTGTAGGCCCCGCCCTGCCACTTATACGCATTAAATGTCAGAATACTGGGTCTTGTTTTCCACTAGACTGCAAGCTTCTTGAGGGCAATGAACCAGGTCTGTTTCGTCTCATTCTCTAGTATCAAGCACATGATGCCTGGCACATGACAGGTGAAATTTGCAGAGCTGAATAAGGGTCCATGACAAAGATATTTGCAGATAATCAAGGCACGGGAATATGTTGATTTTTAAATGAAAACCCAGATATTTCTCTTCTTCCTCTACATCATTCATCTGTTTATCAAATATTTATTGACACCTGTCATATGCCAATATATAATATGCTGCAGCCCATGGGGTCACAAAGAGTTGGACACAACTGAGCGACTGAACTGAACTGAAATAATATGCCAAACACTTGAATGGGTAATGGGGACGATAAAGACCAAGACAGACTTTAGCCTTGCTTGCTCTTACACAATTCCACTTCACAGAGGAAACAGTCAAGAAGCAAATAATTACAGATTGAAAGAAAGAAAGGGGTTGCCGTTACCAAGAAGGGAGGCAAAAGGTTGGGCTCCTTCAATCTGGAAGACTTACTTTCCTTACTTTAGGGGAGATAGTATGCCATCTCCCCTAAAACCAAAATAGCTATTTGTTGGTCTATGGACTGTTTAACAGCTTTATTGAGATATCATTTGTATACTGTGAAATCTACCCATTGTAAGCATACAGTTCAGTTCAGTTCAGTTCAGTTCCGTCGCTCAGTCATGTCCGACTCTTTGCGACCCCATGAATCGCAGCACACCAGGCCTCCCTGTCCATCACCATCTCCCGGAGTTCACTCAGACTCACATCCATCGAGTCCGTGATGCCATCCAGCCATCTCATCCTCGGTCATCCCCTTCTTCTCCTGCCCCCAATCCCTCCCAGCATCAGAGTCTTTTCCAATGAGTCAACTCTTTGCATGAGGTGGCCAAAGTACTGGAGCTTCAGCTTTAGCATCATTCCTTCCAAAGAAATCCCAGGGTTGATCTCCTTCAGAGCATACAGTTCAATGACTTATAGCAAGTTTATAGAGCTATGCAACCATCGCCATGATCTACTTTTAAAATATTTCTATCACACCAGATGTTGTGTCATGCCTGTCTGCACTGAGTCAATCCCAGTTCCTACTCCAAGCCCCAAGCAACCACTGATCTGCTTCCTAGAAATTTCATATAAATAGAATCATATACCATAGTCTTTTTTTTTTCAATTTTTCAAATTGGAATGTAATTGTTTGACAGTGCATTCATTTCTGCTGTACAGCAGTGTGAATCAGCCATGTGTATACATGCAGCCTCTCCCTCTCAAGTCTCCCTCCCACCACCCCCATCCCACCCCTCTAAGTCATCACAGAGCACTGAGCTGAACTTCTTCCAGCTGAGCTTCTTTCCCTTGACATAATATTTTTGAGGCTGAGCCATACTGTCGCATGTACTGGTAGACTGTTACTTTTTATTGCTGAGAAGTATTCCATTGTAAGGCTGCACCATGTTTTGTTTACCCATTCCCCAGTTGGTGGGCACCTAGATTGTTGAATTTTTGGCTATTATGAATATGCTGCTGTGAACATTTGCACAAAAGTTTAAATAGGCATATGTTTTCATTTCTCTTGAGTAGATGCATAGGGATAGAATTGTTGAGTCATGTGGTATGTATGTTTGTGATATGTATATGTTTGACTTTTTTTCTTTTAACTGCCAAACTGTTTTCCAAATAGATGTACCATTTTACATTCCCACCAGCAATGTATGAGGACTCTGTGTCCTTGGTATTGTTGGTCTTTTTGATTAGAGACATTTAGTGGGTATGCTGTGCTATCTCATTTTAATTGGCATTTTCCTAATGACTAATGAGATTGATCATTTTTTTCATATGCTTATTAGTCATGTGTAGTCTGGTAAAATGTATATTCAGCTCTTTTTTAATTTTATAATTTTTAATTGGATTATTTGTCTTCTCTGTGTTGAATTTTGAGTTTTTATTTTTATGCTCTTGAATAATAGCCTTTTATTAGATATATGATTTGCAGATATCTTCCCACAGGTTGTGGCTTGTCTTTTTACTTTCTTAATGGTGACTTTTGAAAAGTAAAAGCTTGTTAATATATCCATTTTTTAATTTTATGGATTGTACTTTTAGTGTCTTACCTCAGAAATCTTTGCCTATGCCAAGGTCACAAAGATTTTCTTCCAGAAATTTTATAGTTTTAGTTTCTATATTCAAGTCTATGTTCTGTTTTGAATTTTTACACATAGTGTGAGATAATGATTTAAGTTTATGTTGTGCTGCGATTCATGGGGTCGCGAAGAGTCGGACACGACTGAGCGACTGAACTGAACTGAACTGATATTTTTTAATATCAGGATATTTAATTCTCCTAACTGCATTAAATTACCTTGGATCTTTTGTCAAAATGAGTTGGTCATAAATGTAAATGTTTAATTTTGGAAATTTGTATTTTGTCCCATTGATCTATATATCCTTGTACCCATACTACACTATCTTGATTACTGTGGCTTTAAAGTAAGTTCGAAATCAGGCGATGGAAGTCCTCCAATTTGTTCTTTTTCAAAATTGTTTTGGCCACTCTAGTTCTTCCCATTTACACATACATTTAAGGATTCATTTTTCAATTCCGGCCCAAAAAACCCTACTAATATTTTGATATGAATTGCTTTGAATTACCATCTAAACAATATTGATTTTTCCAATTCATGAACATGGACTTATTCTCCATTTATTTAGATCTTTAAGGAATTTTGGTAGATTTCACTATACAGTCTTATTAACGTTACTCCTAAGCTTTGTACTCTTTTTGATATTACTTGAATTAAGTTTTCTTAATTTTATTTGCATATTGTTCATTGTTAGTATGTAGAAACACAATTGATTTTTGTATGTCTATATCGTATCTCGCAAACATGCTAAACTCATTTATTAGTTCCAGTAGCTTTTTTGTAGATCTCTTAGGATTTCCTACTGATAGAACCATGTCATCCAATGAATAGGAATAGTAAGAACAGATCTTCTTGCCTCCTTCCCAGTCTTACAGGAAATCATTCAGTCTTTCATCATTAAGTATTCTGTTAGCCATAGGTTATGAATGCCCTTTATCAGGTTGAAGAACTTCTCTTCTGTTCCAGTCTATTCAGAGTTCCTATCTTGAATAGGTATTGGATTTTGCCAAATTTTTTTTCTGTGTCTGATAAGATGATCTTGTGTTTTTGTCCTTTATGCTATTAATGCAGTATATTATGTTAATTGATTTTCATATGTTAAACCATCACTTCATGGGAAATAGATGGGGAAACAGTGGAAACAATGTCAGACTTTATTTTGGGGGGCTCCAAAATCACTGCAGATGGTGATTGCAGCCATGAAATTAAAAGACACTTACTCCTTGGAAGGAAAGTTATGACCAACCTAGATAGCATACTGAAAAGCAGAGACATTACTTTGCCAACAAAGGTCCATCTAGTCAAGGCTATGGTTTTTCCAGTGGTCATGTATGGATGCAAGAGTTGGACTGTGAAGAAAGCTGAGCACTGAAGAATTGATGCTTTTGAACTGTGGTGTTGGAGAAGACTCTTGCGAGTCCCTTGGACTGCAAGGAGATCCAACCAGTCCATTTTAAAGGAGATCAGCCCTGGGATTTCTTTGGAAGGAATGATGCTAAAGCTGAAACTCCAGTCTTTGGCCACGTCATGCAAAGAGTTGACTCAATGGAAAAGACTGTGATGCTGGGAGGGATTGGGGGCAGGAGGAAAAGGGGACGATGGAGGATGAGATGGCTGGATGGCATCACGGACTCGATGGATGTGAGTCTGAGGGAACTCCAGAAGTTGGTGATGGACAGGGAGGCCTGGCGGGCTGCGATTCATGGGGTCGCAAAGAGTCGGACATGACTGAGCAACTGAACTGAACTGAAACCAACCTTGCATTACAGGGATAAATCCCTCTTGGTCATGGTTTTAATCATTTTTAGTATGTTCCTGGATTTGATAGTAGTTGTAAAGGATGTTGGTGTCATATATTCATGTTGGGTATTTCTCGTCTTTGTATAGCTTTTGTAACAGGTTAATGCTGACTTTGTAGATGAGTTGGGAAGTGTTCTCTACTCCTTTATTTTTTAAGAGAGTTTATGTAAGATAAGTATTTTTTCTTTAAATGTGTGATGGAATTTATTATTTAAGTCATGTGGTACTCGGATTTTCTTTGTGAGAAGATTTTAAATTACTAATCCACTTTATTTACTTGTCATAGGTCTAATCAGATTTTCTCTGTCTTTTTAAGTCAGTTTTCTAATGCGTTTATTTCTGGGAATTTGTCCATTTCACCTAAATTGTCTAATTTTTTGGTATAAAGTTGTTCAGACTATTTCCTTATAAGCTTTTTAATTCTTATTAAATCAGTAGTGATGTTCCTCTTTCATTCTTGATGTTGGTAATCATGTCTTCTTCCTTTTTTTGGTCTTTCTAGCTAAAAGTTTGTCAATTTTGTTGATCTTTCCAAAGAGTCAACTTTTGGTTTCATTTATTTTCTGTTTCCTGTCTCGTTGATTTCTACTCTAACCCTTTTTGTTATTCAGGCCTTAAGTCATTTTCTACTCTTTGCGACCCCATGGACTGCAGCACTCCAGGCTCCTCTGTCCTTCACTGTCTCCTGGAGTTTGCTCAAACTCATGTCCATTGAGTCAGTGAGACTATCCAGCCATCTCATTCTCTGTCACCCCCTTCTCCTTTTGCCCTCAATCTTTCCCACCATCAGAGTCTTTTCCAATGAGTCACCTCTTCGCATCAGGTGGCCAAAGTATTGGATCTTCAGCTTTAGCATCCAGTGGACATTCAGGGTTGATTTCCTTTAGGATGGACTGGTTTGATCTCCTTGCAGTCCAGGGGACTCTGAAGAGTCTTCTCCAGCACCACAGTTCAAAAGCATCAGTTCTTCGGCACTCAGCCTTCTTATGGTCTAACTCTCACATCCTTACTTGTATGCATGCTAAGTCACTACATGCATACGTGACTACTGGAAGAAACATTGCTTTGACTATATGGATCTTTGTCGGCAAAGTGATATCCCTGCTTTTTAATATGCTGTAGACTGGTCATAGCTTTCCTTCCAGGGAGTAAGCGTCTTTTAATTTTGTGGCTGCAGTCACTGTCCACACCCTTGATCCGTTTTTTTTCTGTTTGTATTGGGCTGTTTGTTCTTTTTCTAATTTCTTAATGTGATAGCTTAGATAATTAATTTGAAACTTTTTTTTTCCAAATTAGGCAAATAAAATTTCCACTAAGTTCTGCTTTGTTACATCCCACAAATATTATTATTTCATTTTGATTTGTTTCGAAGCACTTTATAATTCCCATTTTAATTTGTCATTTGACTCATGGATTCATTAGAAGTATGTTACTTAATTTTCTAACATTTGGGGATTTCCCAAATTACTTTCTCTTGTTGTAGATTTCTAATTTAGTCCTGTTGTGATTGGAGAACATACTCTTTATTATTTAAGTTCTTTTAAATTCATTGAGGCTTGTTTTATCGCATATATGTGGTCTCTGTTGGGGGATTTTCCATGTAATTTTTAAAAGAATGTGTATTCCACTGTCATGAAGTGAGGTGTTCTATAAATGTTAATTAAGGTCAACTTGGCATAAAATTGTTGAAGTCTGCTGTATCTTTACTGATTTTGTCTGGTTATTCTGTCAGTTTTCTTAGACCAGAGTACTGAAAGTTCCAAGTATAATTATTAAACTTTCTGTTTATCTTTTCTTCAATTAGTTTTTGCTTCATGTATTTTGAGACTTGGTTGTTAGGTATTTATACGTTTATAATTGCCATATCTTCTTAATGCATTGATCTCACTATATTTATGAAATATCCCTCTTCGTCTCTGGGAATGTTTCTTGTCCTAAAGTCCATTTGTCTGATATTAATATAGACATTCCAACGCTCTTAGTTTTCCTATTTATGTGGTGTGTATATTTCCTTCTTTTAACTTTCAACCTGTGTGTGCTTTTGAATCTAAAGTGTGTCTCTTTAGATAGCGTATGTTCTTATAGACAGCATAAAGCTGGTTCTTTTTTTATCAGTCTGACAGTCTGCTGTGGATTGAATTATTTAGTCCAGTAACATTTGTGTGATTTTTTAATCTTGTTGGATTTATGTCTGCCATTTCGTTGTTTGTTTTCTATATGGCTCATATCTTTTTTGTTCCTCTCTTTCCTCTTTTCTGCTTTCTTTTTTAAAATAGATATTTTTTGTATACCATTTTCATTTATCTGCTGATTTCTTGACTATATTTTTATTGTTATTTCCTTAGTCTTTGCTCTAGAAATTACAATATATATTCTACCTTTCCACTGTCTATTTTACTACTGACTTTGTTCTAATAAAATATAGCAAATTTATTCCAATATGGCCATTTTTCCCCTCTTCCTTTGTGCTATGATTGGGAAGTCTATATATATTATAAGCCAAATAATACTGATTGTTGTAATTATGATTATTGTTTATGCAATCTTTATATTCTTTAAAGAAATTAAGGGAAGGAAAGAGAAGATACGTATTTATACAGTCTTCTATATTTACCACATATTTACCATTTCCAGTGTTCTTTATTTCTTTTTCTGGATGTGAGTTACCATCTGGTGTCATTTCCTTTCAGCCTAAAGAACCTCATTTAGTATATCTTATAAGGCTAAAAAAAAAATCTCTCATTCTTTCTCTAGCAATGTCTTTATGTTGCCTTCATTCATGATTAATGCTATTGCTAGATATAGAAATATATATATAAATTTATATAGATATAAATTATATATATAAATATGGCTTCTTGGTAGACAGGTTACTCCCACACTCACCTTTTTACCACTCTGAATATGTTGTTTATCTGTTTATCTGTCTTCTCCCTCCATTGTTTCCGATGAGAAGTCAGCTATCAAACATAATCTTGTTTGCTTGTACATAATGAGTTATTTTGTCTTGCTGCTTTCAAGATTTCCTCTTGCAGCCATTACTTCTTCAAATATAGTTTTCTGCCAACTGCCCTCTCCTCTCTCTTTCTCTCTCCCTCTCTCATTGTACATGTGCTGATATGCTTGCTATTGTTACACAGATCTCTGAGGCTCTGCTCAGTTTTCTTCAATGTTTTCGGTCTTTCTCCTCTTCAGATTGGATGATTTCTATTGGCAAATGTCCAAGTTTACGGATTCCTGTTCATTTAACTGATTGTATTTTTCAACTGTAAAATTTTTATAATTCTTCTTTCTCTATTGAGAGTCTGTATCTATTGAAGCATGGTCATCATAGTTTCTCTTAATTCTTTAAATATAGTTTCCTTTAACTGTTTGACTCTGTTACACTAACTGCTTTGAGGCCCTTGTCTGCTAAATCCAACATCAGAGTCACCCAGAAGCAGTTGGTATTGACTGCTTTTCTCCCTAAATATAGATCATCTTTTTCATTTTTTTTCTCATGTCATATAATTTTTTGTTGACAACTAAATATTTTAGATGGCATATTGTAACAACTCAGGGTTCTGATAGTTTTAATTAGCTTGCCTAAACATAATCTGCAGAATCTATCTCCCCTGCAATCTGCTCAGTTGTCGCTTTGGTTTTTTAATTCTTATTTTTATTTCATGAACCTGGCTTCCTAGGAGTTGCCCCTTTGTGCACATAGCTTAGTGACCAGCCAATGATTGAGCAGAGGTTGTGCTCAAAGACCTTGAACCCATAAGACTTACATCCTCTGCCAAGCAATCTGTATGTGGGTTGAAGAGAACATTCAAAGTTCAAGCAGTTCTCAAGCCTGCTTTGACTTTTCCCTGGGGTCTCCTTAGGTCTCCCCAGCATGTACCATATTTTCCCAATCAGCACAAGATGTATGGAGAGCTTATCTGGCACATCTATAACTCTCTCATTTCCAGATCTCCCCATCACAGTTTTGGTTTGAATCTCAACCAGGACAGCAGCCTCAGGCTAGCAAAACTGCGCTGTTCCACCCTCCCCCCATTCATTTTCCTACAGCGTGCTACTTTTATTGGCAATGCTACTGGGTTTTCCCTTATGCTCCAAATCAAGTCAGGCTTCCCTGGCAGCCCCGCCCTGATAAAACCACCATTCTAGCCAACTAAGCTAGGGGGTGAGGCGGAGATCTTCTTACCCAAAGTTCTGCCAGCTTTCTATGAATAAACACGTCTCAGTTTGTACTTTGCCTTCAGTCATTATCCAGAGCCCTGAAAGGATTGTTTTAAGGACCATTCAGTTTTAAACTTGTTTTTTGGGGGGTAGTGAATTTGTTGACCTCTTGACTCAGAGCTGGAAGTCCCCTGGCAGAAGAATCTTGCTAGTCTGTATTAAGTATTTAGGAGGTGGTTGTAATGAAAGGCCTTATCCTTGACTCCTTGTGGATTTTGGCCCCTGACTTCCCAGAATTCCCAGTTTCCTCCTCCTTAAGAAACTTCCAGAGACTGAGGTTTCCTAAGACGGGTAATGACCAGCTGCACAAACTTTCACTCCACTCATTTCCCCATCAGCAAATGTGACTGTCAAAATCGTATCTGCGTGTGCTTACATCGGTTTCAAATCCAAGGCAGCTCTTTGCCCATTAACTGACCCAAAGGCAACAGGTGGGACCTGTTTTTGGCAGAACTGTTGAAGAAAAATGGCCTCGTCATCAGCCTGTTTCACTTTCATTTATCTCTGTCATCTGGGAATACAATATAGATAGTATCAGGCTCAACAAAAGGTACATTCTGATATTATTTTCAGTTTTTTGTCTGGACAGAGAAGACTAAGCACTTGAATATCAGAAATGCCTGCCACAAAAAATAAGAGAGATGGGCTCAGTGGAAGGCCAGAGGGGTAGCACTGCTTGCTCGCTTTCTCTCCCTATATTCTTGTTTTTTGTGTTTTTTTTTTTAAAGAAAAGAGTTCAGCTCCACCACCCACTCATCAGGTGATTGGAGACTGTAGTTGTAAAAATGTGCTGCAGGCAGAAGTTCTGAAAAATCCCAGAAAGTGTTGAAAACATCTCTAAACAAGGTATTTTTCTCCTGCACCTTTCTTGCTAAAGGTCCCAATTGCTGCCAAGAAAACTAGTGAGAATGTTAGCTGCCAAATAAAAAATTTATGACAGTGTTTGGCAAAGGACTATCTCACTGCTTGTTTTATACATTTCCACAAGGCACTTGAAGGCAACCTCTTTCTCTTCCCCTCCTACCTCCCCCCACACTTTGGGTACGTATACCTTACAGATCACTGTTCTGGGTCTGTTCTTTAATAAAAGAGCAAACTCCTATAAAGTAGGATTAAACAATATAACTTTTTCCCCCTTCAGTAACCTCAGAAAATGTGAGGAAAATGTTTTCAAATACGATGTGTTGCATAGAAGGAGAAAGAGAGATGCTGGGTTTGCTTGCTTAAGAATAGGCGCATGTATAAGAAAAACAAAAAAAAATTAAAAAGAACCTTTCAGTGAACATAGACTGTAGACTCTTAGTGGCAGAAGGAGTCTTAGAAATCCTCTAGTCCTTGCACCCCACCCCACACACACACCCAGCATTTTGCAGACAAGGAAATAGGGACCCAGAAGAAGACAGTGTCCTGCCTAAGGTCACACAACTGAGCCCACCTGGGAGGAGAACCTGGCTCCCACCTGACTACCACGCTTTACCCTCCACATCACAACAGAGCTCACATCACTTTTGCTTGTTGGGAACCCCCCAAAGCCTATGCACTTGCCATGGGTTTTATGAGCATTCGAATTCTAGGCTTTTCTACTTTATGAAAATTAAAACATTTCCTTCCCAAAATCTCTTTTTAAAAAAATCAAATGCACTAAAAATGAGTCAAGATGCGGCAGTTATGCTACTGAAATGGCACTGCCCGCCCATATCAATTAACCTCCAGGCTGTGTCATTAAACCGTTTCAAAAGGGTAGGGGTAGGGAGGTCGGTGGGGGAGATGTTTTAGAAAAAAGTTATGAAGCGATTTCGGATGTTGATAGTGATAATTACGTAGGCTGGCAATCACCCTGAAATAGTTTGCCTGCCTGTCTAAGAAAGCAAAATTATGTCAGTCTTTTCAAAGCAGTTATCAGATGATGCTCTTAGCTGTTGATTAGTGCTGCTTAGCATGCATTTCATCATTCTTACACATTCGGAAGCCTGGCTGCACCCATGTGCCTTGCCTGGCTTCTGCTGTAGCTGTTGCATGCCTGCCCAGCGATGCTGAAGCACGGGGCTGGGGCTGCGGCTGCCTTTTGCTGTGGCTGAGTTAAGGAAGTGAGTGTTATTTGATATAAACTGCTGTGGACAGAGCAGGAGTAAGCGGATTATTTCAGACAGCGTTAGGAGGTAACCGGAGGAAGATTAGCGCTCCACGAGGCAGATATCACAAGCAAATTAGAAAACCTCCCCAATTAGTACGAGAAACCCAGATTTGTGCTGTTTGTGATCTTCTGCTGAAAGGCAAAGTGTCGACATTATGGGCTCGAGTCTTGATTTAAGCTGAAATGTTGGCATTTCCTATCAGGGCATGTTAGCATCTGAGGCTGTGTACTGGCCTAATAAATGAAATAAACCCCTGTTCTCCCCGGCTGCCAAGTCTTCCCCGTTCTGACGTTCTATACGTTGGGTAATGTTTTTTTTGGCCCTGGAATAATCTCTAGGGCACATTATAATATTTCGATACTGGGACTATTTGACATGACTCCAGTATCCCGCTCTTAATCTCTCCTTTGTTTGTTTGTCCTGTGGCACATGTATTGTGCTGAAGTCATAAAAATGGAGTGTGCAAAATGCCAGATGCTACAAATGCAATTAGATACTTAAAAATAGCTTCCTTGGTGGCACTGCATGAAATCTGAACTGGGCCCTATTTTTCCAAGCAAGGTGGCACTTTTCTGCTAAGCTACTGAATGTGTGCTCTGACAGGACGTACAGGTCCCCCTTCTGAGGCCGCTGGGCAAGTGCTCAGGTCATTCTAGAAGTCAGACCAGGCACCTGTCATCCTGGCAATGTTGTGGCAGTCTCAGGTGTGCTTCTGTTCTCATTCTCCAAGTGCCCTGTGTGGTCTCCAGCATCTCGGCCTCTGACGTTTTACCGTCAAGTTGTACGTGGTAGAAGCCCTCCGCAGACTGAGGCTGACTTATGTAAAGAAAGTGGGGTAGCTATATCCCTTGTTTGAAGATTGGACATGCATTTCAAATAAACTTTTATTTCACCAGAATTCAAACAACTGCAAAGCCCAGAATTTATTTTGCAATCTTATCCAAGGAAGAAGGTAACATTTTTGTATATGTGTGTGCTGAGTCGCTCAGTCATGTCCGACCCCTACTGACCCTTTGGACTATAGCCCGCCAGGCTCCTCTGTCCATGGGATTTTTCAGGCCAGGATACTGGTGTGGGTTACCATTTTCCTCCTCCAGAGGATCTCCCCAACCCAGGAATCAAACCTGTGTCTCATTGCAGGTAGATTCTTTACTGGCTGAGCCATCAGGGAAGCCGTGTCTATGTGTATGGAAGCTGATAAATAGCGCACATTCTTCTGACTCTAAACGTAGTACATATTCATTACAGCAATTTTTGGAAAATGTGGTGAGTCATAGAAGATTTTTTTTCTGTAATCACCATGATCTCAATACCTAAGCACAATTACTTTCATTTCAATATATGTCTTTCCAATTTTTCTTCAAGTTTATACAGGCAAACTTTTGCTCAAGTTTACCCTTTTGCAGAATTAGGATCATAATATGCACAGTATGTATAATCTTTGCTTTTTACCTAATATATTATAGACAAGAAAATGTGTCATCTTAATGACAAGTAGGATAAAACAAGACGCCCTCAAACCTTCTGAATGATTGAGAACAAATTTATTCAGTGTTGTTTTAGTATTAATCCTATTTCAGTATTTTTTTTCTTTGAAAATTATAGGGTTTATAGCCGCTCTCAACTCACCAGTGTTATAGGAAATATTATCATATCATTACGTGTTTTTGAGGAGAACTTTGCATTTTCTCTGTTTTTACATGCATGATCTAATCTGAACATCACAAAAACCTTTAACATAGGTGGAAAAAAGAACAGATGTTGTTATCCCTGATTTGATTCATAAATGCAAAATGAGCTACAATGTAAGATACACCGTGATGCCAGTCCTTATTCTTCCCACAATGCACTGCTTGTCATCTTTGAAACCGGAACTCATTTTATTTTATTTTTTTAATTTTTAAAACTTTATTTGGCTGTGCTAGGTCTTTATTGCGGCATGTGAAATCTTTAGTTGTGGCATGCGGGATCTAGTTCCCTGACCAGGGACTGAACCCAGGTCCTGTGCATTGGGAGGGTAGAGTCTTAGCCACTGGACCACCAGGAAAGTCCCTGGACCTCATTTTAAATACCAGCTTTGCCACTGACTAGCTGTGTGATCTTGGGCAAATTCATCCCCCCCCTAAGCCTCAGTTTTCTTCTCTGGAAAATGGTAACATTGATATTTTTGTCATAGACTTGTTAATAAGGATTAAATAAAAGCATTGGTGTGAAGTACATAATGGTGCATGTTCAGTCGCTCAGTCCTGTCTGACTCTTTGTGACCCCATGCACTGTAGCCCACCAGGCTCCTCTGTCCATGGAATTTTCCAAGCAAGAATACTGGAGGGGGTTGCCATTTCCTTCTTCGGGGGATTTTCCCCACCCAGGGATCAAACCCGCATCTCCTACATTGGCAGGCAGATTCTTTACCACTACACCACCTGGGAAGACTTAGGATAGTATAAGGGACTGAAAAAGATAAATAAATCTTACTATTGTTTTTTTCTCTCCCATATTTTCTCTTTCTTATAACATTGTGAATAAAGTATTATGTTTCCTTTTCCAATTCACTCAATTCTTAGTTTAGCATTATTTAAAATAATTATTAATATTTATGTAATAATATACAATTTAAGAAAATACAGAAATACATAAAAATAGAAAGCAAAAAGTACTCACCACCCAAATACAAACACCATTACCACTTGGCTACATTTCCTTTCAGTCCTTTTTTTATTTTTTTTATACAAAGGCCTGCCATTTTTAGACATGTCAACTAGTGTCTTGCACTAAGGAATATCAGTGGCAATTAAGGTATGTGCTTTATAGACCGCGGTCTGTAGCTACCACGTCTTGCTCTTGCTTCCAGATCTTAAAAGAGATCCCTGGGACTTCCTTGGTGGTCCAGTGGTTAAGACTCTGTTCTTCCACTGCAGGGGGCATGGGTTCAATCCCTAGTCCAGAAACTAAGATCCCACGTGCCATGGAGCTCAGGCAGCCAAAAGAGAGAGAAAACAAAGAAGTGTCTCTTTGGAATCCTACTTCCATTGGCAGGAAGCCAAAATGGGGAGTTGGATGGGTGGTCATAGCAGGAGTGCAATGAAGATGTTTCCAGAACATGAGGTCTCTAAATGCATTGATGAGTCCCTCACCCAGTGGTCCTGTGGCCTTGGAGTAAATTGTATAAAATATCGGTCCCCAACCTTTCTGGCATCAGGCACCAGGTTTTGTGGAAGACAGTTTTCCCACAAACCAGGGGCAGAGGGGATGGTTTGGGGATGATTCAAGTGCAATAGGATTTGAGCTTCTCTGAGAATCTAATGCCACAGTTGATCTGATCAGATGGTAATGCAAGCAGTGGGGAGTGGCTATAAATACAGATGAAGCTTCACTGGCTCACCAGCCACTCACCTCCTGT
The DNA here is from genome assembly GCF_001704415.2 of Capra hircus. Lineage (NCBI taxonomy): Eukaryota > Metazoa > Chordata > Mammalia > Artiodactyla > Bovidae > Capra > Capra hircus. Next base: position 18,672,954 of record NC_030833.1, on the reverse strand, counting down.
TCAGCCTGGTTCCTAACAGGCCGCAGACCAGTACTGGTCCCTGACCCAGGGGTTGGGGACCCCTGGTGTAAAACCCAGGGCATCCCTTCACAAAACCAGCTTCTCTGACATAGAAAGAGGGACTGAACTTCAGCAGAGGTCACCACCATTGTCAGGCCCAAATTCAACCTCATTATGATCCAGGGCATGGGCAACTCAGAGTTACTGCACCCAGATATCTTCAGCCCCTGGGAAGAAAAGCCCTTCCCGGCCCTTAAAAGGTATTCTGTTCAAGCCGAAAAGAAAATTCCTACAGCCAAGCATCTCCTGTCAGCTAATTTGATAGTTCTCTATCAGTCAACCATTAGTGAATACATTGATTCTTCTTCTTTTTTTTCTTTTCTCCTTTTTTGCAGTTCTGCCTTGGCTATTCCCAAGATTTCTCTGAACCAGTTGGGCAAAATTGATTTTTATTAGTTCCACTGGCCTTGTGGAAAATTATCTCATGAACTGGTTTTTATAGGAAGACTCAAAGCACAGCACAGGGTGAAAAATAAGCCTATAGCAGTCAAACCTGTTGTCTGAAATGTCTTCAGACTGGAAGGCTGAATTTATTGCACAAAACAAGTACTAGCGAGGCGGAGGTGTGCAGTCCTGCTCATTATCACTGGAAAGGAGAACCAAAAAGCTGAGTAAAAAATTAAATTTTAATAATGCCACTGATATTTTCTAAATCTTTCCTGACAGAAAGATTCTCATTATTTTTATCTGTCTCTGAGTAGGTTCTTTTAGTGCCATCTCAGACATGGCCTCAGCTATGATTGTTTTCTAGGCTTTAAAGCTTCTGAAAAACCAAATATATACAGAGAGAAAGATGCTTTAGATTGTTCAAGGAAGGGCCGTGACCGTGGTAACATTTTGGCTCGCATATCTGCAGCCAACATTTGCTGGGAACGCCTTCTGCTTCCACAAAAGAGGTCCGTGTTATTAAGACAATTGAAGTAAATCCCCCAAAACAAAGAGAACCCGCGATCCACTGTATTTGGCTACAGGGGATCACAGGGGCCCCCAAGTCCCAAATTTGGGTTTGTTCTGGAAACCACCCCATGCTAGCCATGAAAAGAGATTCAAGAGGGAAAAAATGAAATTATCTTATTGTTTCAGTAAACGTGTAAACTTGCCTTCCAAGTATCACAATAGTACAGAATTGTTTGGGGGATAAGAGAGAAAATAAAGCCAGAATCATTAAAGTAGCCAACCCACAAAAATGTGAATTCTTTTTGTTTTCTTAGTTCTTTAGTGCCTGCGTATAAACCTGTCTTGGTCCCAAAAGGATTTATAGCAATTTGCAAAAATGTATACAATACAATAAATTTTCTATATAGTAAATGACATCCAGAGGGAGTTTAGTACACAAACAGTGGAACAGCTCATGAGTTTGTGAGAAGCGGGCTACAGATTTATCTCTAGGCATCTGGCAGGCCACTTGAAGAGGAAGATGGTTTCTGTTGTTATTTAGTCACTAAGTTGTGTCTGACTCTTTTATGACCCCATGGACTGTAGCCAGACTTCTCTGTCCATGGGATTTCCCAGGCAAGAGTACTGGAGTGGGCTGCCATTTCCTCCTCCAGGGGATCCCAACCCAGGGATCGCACCCATCTCTCCTTCACTGCAGGCAGATTCTTTACCACTGACCCACCAGGGAAATCCTATGGTTTCAGTTAGATGAGTCAACATCCATGAGATGAAAACACAGCCCCAGAAAGAACACCTTCCCATGGGACCTCATTGCAGGTGCACACGCCGTACAGAGTGGTGAACATGTTCAAGAGCATCCTTACAGGAAATACAAGCTCCGTCCCAAGGTTGTCTTGTACTGCCCCTCAGCATAAGCAGGAGGTGTGGAGCTAAGCACAGCCAAGCGCGCATACGCAAACCTAAGCCTAGCAGGTGGTAGAGACTCCCGGGGCCTCCGCTGCTCCAGGGGAGACTCCTGTGCCTCCAGGAGAGGTGGACCCCATTCATTGGGCCCCTCGATCAACACTGTTTCCCTCAGCTGGACTTCTGACAAGTGTTCAGCAGGGAAGTTTGGGAAAAAGTGAAAGTGAAGTTGCTCAGTCATGTCTGACTGTGCAGCCCCACGGACTGCAGCCTACCAGGCTCCTCCATCCATGGGATTTTCCAGGCACAAGTACTGGAGTGGGTTGCCATTTCCGTCTCCAAGAGATCTTCCCAACCCAGGAATTGAACCTGTGTCTCCCACATTGTAGGCAGACACTTTACCATCTGCGCCACCAGGGAAGTCCCTAGTTTGAAGCTGTACCCAGTTCAGTTAGGAACCTCCTATGGTACCGCCTTATATTGATAATTAGGGCGCTCCTGTTGTCTAGTAGCCAGTTAGAGGGCTGGATTTCACCATCCATGTGTGAAGATTAAGGCCAGGGAGCTTGAAGGCAGTACCTCCAAAGAATGGCAGAGGAAAGAATGGCTTCTTCTTTCTAAGATTCAGGCTGCTCCATGGCTCAGTTTCTTTAAAGATCACTCTTGACTTCTGGTTTTTGGTTTCTGACTTTTGGTTTTTCTGTTTATTACAGCCAAACAATGAGCCTGAGAAAGAGTGCAAAAGCCACTCTACTCCTTGGCAGTTTAATTCCTTTATTTTTACCAAGTCCACAGACATGGCTGTCAGCGAACATCCTCAGGGATGCTTGGGTCACATGTATTTACTACCATTTTAGGAAAGGGAAAATGCAGTCACATTATTTTTCACCAGATGACTCAATAGACTGAGCGTAGGGGCCATCCTCCAAACCTCTCTGCCACTCATCCTCCAATGAGGAGGGCACTGGCTTATAAGGTGTTGCACATCAGATGTACACCCTCCTCCGTGAGTCACCAGCCAGACTCTCCAGCGCCTTCTCCAGGCTGTGAGGATCAAGGGGGCTGCAGATGTGTGGTCCAGTCCTGACCTCTGCCTGTGCATTTCATCGCCTCGTGAGAGGTCCAGAAGGCACACACAAGCTGGTTTCTGGCTTCTGTTGACCTCTCTCTCTAGCCCTCGACCCTGCGGTTAGGAATCAGTTATGGGCTAAGTTGGATGCACTCAGTGTAGACCCTGGTTATTGATGCTCACACCAAGGCTGAACTTCAGACTTCCACAGGGTCAGGAGGGCTGGGCTCTTCCTGCCTCTGTGAGAATCTCCAGCAATGTAGGGCAAGGAGGCGCTCCCTGACCCACCCCCTTCCTTTTAACTCACCCCTTAATAACTAGCCGGAGGTCACAGGCTAAAGATCAGGACCGCTCTGACCCATAGACACATGTGCTTTGTTTGGCTGCCCAGTGTTTTGGAAAACTTTTTCTTAGTTGCCAATATTTAAAACTTGAGAGATTTTGCAGAAAGAGCACAATTTCTGGCTTCTCTTGGCAAAAAAGAAGATCCAGCTGTACTGAGCCAACTTTCCATCCCCAGAGCGACTAGGAGCAGTGCCCTGATTTAGAAAGAGGGCAGGCACGCCCAGTTCTCCGGTCCCCTCTCCTGATGCCTGCAGCCCTCAGACTGGAGATACCTGCTCCTTGCCGCCAGACTTCCTTCCTTGGTTAGAGAAGAGAATTACACGTGTTCCCAGGCCAGCAGGTGACCGCCAGCAGGGGACGTGGCTTCACCTGAGCAAACATGGGGTTCCTGCTAGCTGATTGTCACCCTGTTCCAGCCTCCTCCCTCCCAAAGGAGTGTGAGTCAGCCATTGTGCTTATGTTAAATAAGCCTTCAGAGGAGGTCTTCTTCACCTGGGGCTCACCTGCTCAGAAATGCTGCTATGGGGAACCCAGAGGGATAGGGAGGGAGGTAGGAGGGGGGTTTGGGATGGGGGACACATGTACACCTGTGGCTGATTGATGTCAGTGTACAGCAAAAACCACTACAATATTGTAATTAGCCTCCAATTAAAATAAATTAATTTTTTTAAGAACTTAAAAAAACAGCAGTTTGGAGTGAAAGATGGTGAGGGAGAGTCAAGTTTGAGCAGACAGTGCACGCCCTGCTGGCTGTCTCCCGCAGCCCAGGATTCACGTCAGCAGAAGATCCCTCCCCCGGGTCAGGAGCGGGTGCCCGGAGCCCGGAGCGAAGGTCGCCTGATGGGAGCTGGCAGCAGAGAGGGCCTGTGAGGAGCCGCTGTGGAGATGGAACTGGTGGGAAGGCAGAGAAAGAAAGGGAGAAACACCCTGACTTCTCTCTCCCTCCCGCCTCACTGTTCTGCCAACACCTCCCATTGGCTGAACGCAGTGAGCAGCCGGCCTACAGGGGTTAGGGTGGTGGTGGAGGCAGTTTCTTTATGATAAAGAGCAAAGCAGTGAAGGCATAAGAGAAGGATCTGAAGACACATGGCCCCAGAATTGGCACAGTGAGGATATGAGTTAAGACATATCCCATTCAGTCACAGAATCAAATCTGGATGAAAGAGAGAAGTTCTTATATTATGATCTAGAAAACATAACCACATCCCTCAGGAGCTGACAGAGATGCAGATGGCTGATAAACCTTTGCCAAAATGTTTTATTCCCCCAACATCAGGAAAGAAAAAAGGTGTAAATCCATGACTCTTAGGAGACACGTATCTAATGTCAGATCTTGCAGGAAATATTGTGAAAGCCCATCACAAAAGCCAAGGCAGCCGTGTCTCCACCCGTGTGACCTCAAGCAGCCCCGATCCAGAAGAGGCATCTTGGCTGTCAAGGCGCGTCTCTAGGGAAACTGACAGCTGGGGAGGGCAGCCTCCGACTTCCTGGGTAACGGAGGAGCTGCTGAAGGTGGGGCTTCCAGGAGATGGGCTGAGCCTGGACCCCATAAGGCAACCTAATCAAGGCCAGCAATGGGATGTGCCCTCCAGGAATCACTAGAGGAATGTGAAGGCCTTCCAGGCTAAGGCACCTGATGGGGCGTGTCTACTGGAGGGGAGGGAGCAGCCAAACAAGGAGGAATTTCAGGACTCACTGCTGGGAGACGAGTGAGCAATAGATAATAGGAGTGAATGGACTGTTGCTCACCAGGCTCCTCTGTCCATGGGATTCTCCAGGCAAGAATACTGGAGTGGGTAGCCATTCCCTTCTCCAGAGTATCTTCCCCACCCAGGGATGGAACCTGGGGATGTGGGCAGATTCTTTACCGTCTGAGCCACCAGGGAAGCCCCAATAAAATAATAGCTATTATAGTTCAGTTCTAAGCAGTTACTATTGCCAAGCACTGGTCCAAGCACTTGATGTTGACTTAACTCACTTATTTATTCATGTAATTAATTGACTAAGGTACTGCTATTATTAACCCTATTTTTCTGATGAGGCTGAAGCATTGGTTCTTTGGACCTTTCAGATTCTTTGTATTGGTACACTCATCTTTTTTTTTTTTAAACAGAGGGACTGATGGAGGATTTCGCACTTTTTATTTTGCCAAGTAAGAGGGACTAGTTTTCCAAAGAGAGTGTATATTTCCAATGTCCAAGTTGGGACCCTGGAAGAAAACAGTGACATCTACTATCCCCATCATTCCACAAAATAAAGAATATTTCACACTAAAAGAGCCAAGGACATAATCTTGGAGAAGTAATGAAGTAATTTGCCCTACTGGTTTGTGGCAGATTCGAGTCCCAGAAGTTGGCTCCAGAAACGAAGGCGACTGATTAACTTCTGCCCAAACGTAGCTCATGGCTTCTCTGGAGAGTAAGGGAGGTGGGAGACTCTCGGCCAGGGAGGGGTTGGGGAGTGGCTCATTCAGGAGGGCAGTGAGGTTGCTTCACAGTATAGGGCAGGACCCGGCAGAGTGAGGAATCTCCCTCAGGACACCCAGCAGGAGAAGCAGAGGGGAGCGTGAATAGCCTTCCTCTTTCCCTGATTCTGTTGAGGGATTGGGTCTTCAGGCGCTTACCTAGAAGAGAGGGGCTGAAAGGGCACAACCAGTCTGCCAGTGACCAAAAAAAGCTGATGAACTATGCTCCTGAGTAGCAATGACTATTATCTGAGTAGCTCACAGTGCGTTAACGCCAGGCACTAAGTAAAGAGTTGGCTTCGGTTAATCAGTGTTCTGTGCTAGCAGCAGAAGTTACCTTGCGCGCCCACTTTCTGTGTGCGTGGAGAAGAGTGTAAGGATGAAGATGTCCAAGAGTTGCCTTCAGACGACCAAGGCGAGTCTGACAGAGAATGTGAGACACGCCAGTTACGTAAATAACCACCTTATTATGTGTGTGTCCAGCAGGGGTGGAAGATAAGACTGGAGAGGTGGGCTGGGGCTTCAGGGAACTCCTTTGCCCAAAGAGGCATGATATAATCTCCACCTCATGGGATTGTAGTAAGGGTTCAACAACGTGTAGAAAATGCCAGAACGGCACCTGGCTGGGAGTCCACATCCCACTCAGATGAGCTTGTGGGTATGGTATGGCTTCAGCTCTCGTCGCCGTCACTGATGTTGCTGTTGGCATCACCATGGCAACCACACTGTGACAGTGTGAGGAGGACTCTCCAGAGGGTAGAGCTGGGTGGGATTTTCCAGCTCTGGGGTTCACAGACTTTGACATTTCTTGGATTTGGGACTTTCTAAACAGAGGACTGAAGAAGATTGTCCACTTTTGATTTTGCCAAGTAAGAGAGAGTAGTTTCCAAGGAGAGAGCACATTTCCAATGTCCAAACAAGGACTTTGGAGGGAAAAAAATGTACCATCTGCTATCACCGACACTCCATAAAATAAAGGGCATTTGCACACAGAAACAGTAGGAAGGACAATCTCAGAGGAAAGGGCAGCCCTTGAAATCAAGTAATCTGGGTTTAGGCCTTCCCTGGTGGCTCAGATGGTAAAGAATCTGCCTGCAATGCGGGAGACCTGGGTTCTAGCCCCGGGTCAGAAAGATCCCCTGGAGAAGGAGATGGCAACCCATTCTAGTATTCTTGTCTGGAGAATTCCATGGACAAAGGAGCCTGGTGGGCTACAGTCTGTGGGGGTCTCAAAGAGTCGGACACAAGCTTCGCCCTGGCGTTTGGGAATCACTGTTATCCATCCTTCCATGCCTCTCTTCAGTGAGTTATACATAAAGTTCCTTCAAGTTTTTCCGTAAGATGTTACTGAAAACCTGAACCAACATTTTAGCCAACCCAGTTTATAGACATGGCACTGGGTTGGGCTCAGTAAGAGAGTGATAGGTTCTGAGCTGTGTTCCCGGATTTTGGTGAACATTCCCTGTTGGCAGAAGATGTATTTCGAGTCACCGTGATGTGCAGTTGCCACGGTGGCCCCGGCCACTCTCGTGAGAAGGACGATCACAGTGAACCAGGAATGGGCCTGGGGGTCTGAAGACGTGGCTGGGCCCTGCAGGGTTGACCTTGGGCATGTCCCTCCACCTCTCAAGGCCTCCAGGTCCATGACTCTAAAACTAGAGTGTGGAGACCTTCTCCAGCTCTGGGAGTCTCCAAACCTAGGAGAGATTACGTGTAACTTACCTAGCTACAGGATCATTTCATTTTCTTCAACTGTTTTCCAAGCCCTTTGATTGAAGCAAGCTGCCCTGATCCTCTCTGAAAGCCTGGTAGCCAGCAAAGCTCTCCAGGCCCCCTGCCGTCATCAAGTCCATATTTAAGAGTGGCAGCAGGCCGCACTGCCCGGGCTGAAATGTGCTGTGTGTTTGGCCCCGCAGAGTGCAGTGTAACTACACACCACTGCTTAGACCCGGGCAGACTTATCAATGGGCTCTGACAGGTACTTGCTGGCTGCCTTCCCGGGCTGGGAAGGTCTCCTCAAGCCAGCCAATGGGATGCCCTCCCTTTGCCTTTGATGTTCATGAGGCCATCTCAGAGGGAAGGCTCGCCCTGCCAGGGACAGTGTTACCGTGAGACCCAGATGTACCAGCCTGTGGGATCCAGAAGTCTGGTGGGCTTGGGGTGGGGGTAGGGGGAGCACCACCTCCTCCACCCTATCCAGCCCCTGGAGGCTCCACAGGCAGCTCCTCCAGCTTCTGACCACTTTCCTCCTGCCTGTCCCCTCTCCTGAAAGTGCATTTCCTTTCAGAGAATGACTTGCCAACTACACGCATATAAAGGCTTTACCTTTTCAAAATGCTGTATAATCTTTAATGAGCTAATCCTCTTCTCCCTGGGGTGGTTGGTGAATAGGATGCTTTTGCTCCGGAAGAAACTGGAGTGACTTGCTCCAGGTCGCCTCAGGCCAACCCAGGATTGTGGGTGCACAACAAATTGTCCCCAGCCCCTAATGACGGCCTTTGTTGTGAGGCTTCTGTAATTGATTGCTCTTTGTGACACTGTCGGCTCCCACGGGGCACGGACTCCGGGTTTCTTTTCTTCTGCTGAGGGACTTGGCCAGACCTGCTGTCCCCATCTGCACAGCGTGCAAGGACCACAGTCTCCAGCGGAGGAGAACGTGCCCTCGATAGCTTTTAGCTTTGAGTCCAGGAGTGCGCAAACCACCGATAGCGTGCAAAACCTAGCCCCCTGTCTGCTTTCAGATGGCCCGTGGGATAAAAATGGTTTTGGCACTTTGAAATGGCTTGAAACCAATCAAAAGGAGAATATTTTTTGATATGGGAAAATTACATGAACTTCAAATCCCAGGGTCTGTAAAGAAAGTTTTATTAGAACACAACCATACTCCCTGGTCCACACATGACCTGGGTCTCCTTTTGCACCTCACAGGCAGAGTCGAGTAGTTACAACAGAGGCAGTATGGCCCATAGCCTAAAACATTGACCATCGTGGGTTGTATTGTGTGTTCACCGCTTCCTCCCATGCCCTTCCCCCAAGTCCATATATTGAAGTACCTCAGAATGTGACCCTGTTTGGAAATAAGATCTTTGCAAAAACAGTTGCTTAAGATGAGACATTCCTGGAGCAAGGTAGTCCCCTGGTCCGATACGACTGGTGTCCTTAGGAAAGAGGAAATTTGGATGCAGATATACACACAGGAAAAAACACCATGTGAAGATGAAAGCAGAGATCTCAGTGATGCTTCTCCAAGCCAAGGAACTTCAGATATTGCCAGCAAACCACCAGGAGCTAGGGGAGAGGCATGGAACAGATTCACTCTCCCAGCTCTCGGGAGGCTTCAACCTGCCAACACCTTGATCTAGGACGCCCAGCCTCCAGGAAGTGTGGCAACACATTTCAGCCACCCAGTCTGTGGTGCTTGGTTACTGCGGCTCCAGCAAACTCGTATGTTTATTATCTGACCCTTTACAGAAAAGGTTTGTGGATCCCTGTAAAATTAAGTAGAAACTTGAAAACAAAGTGCTACTCGTCCTCACTCAGGACCTAGCCTCTTTGTGCCACATACTGGTTCCTGTCACTCCTGGGACATCCCTGGTGGTCCAGTGGTTAAGTCTCCAAACTCCCAATGCAGGGGGCCTGGGTTTGATCCCTGGTCAGGGAACTAGATCCCACATGCTGCAACTAAGACCCATCACAGCCTAAATAAATAATTATTTTAAAAAAACAAAAAAACTATCCCTCCTGTGTCCTCTTCCCTCAGGACTCATGTATAACTGACCACTTCTAAAAGCAGGTCAGTAAATATGGACTCAGAATGGCAGATGATGGCTTAGTAAGCCAGAGATAGCATCTGGCCTTCTTCTTGTTTTAAATGTCTTATCCCAGAGGCAGGAGTCTCTGTGGGAGGAACCCCCTCAGGTCCCTCATCTCACATGGCTTTGAGCCACTGCCGACTCTGTTTGTGAATGGAAAGCTCATTCTGAGATGAAAGAACCAACTGCTCCTGAAGCTTGTGAACCCCACAGCTGTATGCAGAGCTTCCAGCGAACCAGACCGGAGCTGTCCTGACCTCAGAGGAGGACAGGGGTGTGGAGCAATGGAGAACGATTGGTCATTGTGAAGGCTGAGACCTGATGGCCAAGTTCACATCCTGGTGTGGATGTGAGAACTCTGAATATTCATGTCCCAGGGCCGCCATAACACAGCACCAAAAAAAAAAAAAAAAACTGGGTGGCTTGAAACAACAGAAATGTGGGCCATGCTCCCTCCAAAACCTCTTGGGGAGAGCTCTTCTCTGCCTCTTCCAGCTTCCGGTGGCCACACACACTCCTTGGCTTGTGGCAGCCTCTCTCCAGTCTTCATCTGACTTCACAAGGCCTTCTGCCCTGTGTTTGTGTCCTTTCTTCTCATAAGGACACTCGTCATTGGCTTAGGGCCTACCCTACACTCAAGATGACTTGAACTCAAGATCCTCCACAAATTACACCTGAGAAGACCCTGTTTCCAGATGAGATCAGGTTCTGAGGTGGACTTGGATTTGAGGTGGGTGAGACGGGTGCAGGGGTGGCTCTTCAACTCAGTACAGTATGGCTGAAAGACAGAATCCCCAGCCAAACATACTCTAATCAAAAGAGAATCGTTTGGCTCCTATAACTAGGAGGTTTAAATGTGACTCTTCAGGCACACAGCAGGGGTTCAAGTAATGCCCTCACAGTCCATCTTTTTCTCATCTCCTGGCTCCGTGTTCCTCTGTGTTGGCGTCGTTCAGGCAGGTTCCCCTGCTGCGTGGTGATAAGAATGCCTTCCACCCTCCGTGTGTGGGTGGTGCATGCATGCTGATGCATGCTCAGTCCATACAGTCATGTCCGATCCTTTGCAACCCTATGGACTGTAGCCTGACAGTCTCCTCTGTCCATGAGATTCTCCAGGCAAGAAGACTGCAGTGGGTTGCCATTTCCTCTTCCAGAGGGTCTTCCCAACCCAGGGATTGAACCCGCATCTCTTATGTCTCCTGCATCGGCAGGCGGGTCTTTACCACTAGCGCCGCATGTCCACCCCCCCCCCCCATATCTTCCTCCAGCCTCTCTGTGCTAGGCTTCCATTGTCTGTCCAGCCACTACCAGTAAAAAGAGTACCTTTTTCTTGAGTTTTTAGGAAAAGTCCTCATGGGACTCCATCTGGATTGGTTGGTATGCCAATTCCTAAATAGTGCTCTGCAGGGGCCAGAGAACTAATTAGCTGGGCCTGCCTGGATCACGTGTCCACTTGTGGAATCAGAGAATGGGGGGCGGGGTGCCCCACCTGAATCCCTGGGGTAAAGCTGGAGATTCCTCCTGAAGACACAGGACCTGGAAGACCCTGCGTGGATGTTATCAGAGGCCATAACAAACACACAGCTCTAGTTCAGGGGCAGCCAGGTACAGTTAAAGTTAGTGTTAGAGGCTGATTCCCAACGAACCATTTCTGGTGCTCCTATTTTCATCTCTTTTTGGTGAAGACTAACGTGGAATTGGATGCAGAACTGGGAGAGAATTCCCTTGGCCCTTGTTTTTTTAAAAGTTCCTTCCCCCACTGTTCTCCTGGTTGCTAAATATCCTGCCAATTGTTACTGTTCTGTCAGAACCCAAAGGTGGGGTGTCATTATTCAGGCCTGGTGGGCCAGGCAGGAAAGCATGTGCTGGACAGGACCCTAAACCTGTGGCATGTCTTGCCGTCTCCAGCTAGTGAATGCAGGCTTGTAAAGAGGCTTAGACGCAGCTGGCATGCTTCATGGTTGTGGGGAAGGGGGAGGCGGTGGTTAAGAACTAACTCCTAAAGCTGTGTGTGTCTACAGGCAGCCCTTAAAAACCAGGAAGACAACCACATCAACCTCCAGGGGAGCTTCATTCATTCATACATTCAGCAAGCCTTTTTTTTTTTTTTTTGAGAATGTCCGTGCTGAGCTCTGTTTTGGCCACTGGGAATACAAAAGACAAAGGAGATTCAGATCGTCAAAGGGTCACTTTTTCTTTTCCACTGGGGAAACATGCACAGAAACAGAAAATTCATAAAACTGTGTGGTTAGTGGTGAGAGAGGGGCCCAGGGAAATCCAAGCGTGAACAAGGGGTGTGGTTGGGAAATTCTCCTGGAAGAGGTGAGGAAAATATGCCTCCTGTAGGTCAAGGACTTGGTTTTGGAATCAGGGTGAATCAACCTAAAACTACTTTTTAGTTTCAAATAGCAGAAAATGCAGCTTAAACTGAATTCAGGAATAGTTAATTTATTTTCTCTTGTAACTGAAAGTCCAAAAGAAAGATGTTTGATAGAGAGGTTCACCATGTCTTCAGGACTGGGGTTCCATTTCTCTGCCTTTCCTTCAACTCTGCTATCCTCCATGGGTCAGCTTCTTTCTTAGAAGCTGGCTTCACTCATGGAAATAAAAGGGTTGCAGCAGATCCAGACCTGACATCCACACACCACACAGTGCAGGTGACTTCATATTCTAAGCAAACTTTCTGCCATTCACTCAGTTGCACAGGCCTCATTCACCTGCCTGCTTCTGGTGCAGTAACTGTGGTCAGGAGCGTGGAACACGGTGACCTCTTATCGTAGGTCACAGCTCTGCCCCTGGAGCTAGGGGTAGTGTCAGATGTTTGGAATGGAGAAATGAATGCAGCCAACATGTGTCTGCTCTTCATGGGAAGCAGAATGCCCACCTGAGCTTGCTGAAACTTTCATCAGCATACACTAGCATTGGTTATAGCTGAGTCTTCAGTGAAGTCTTATAACCAAGAAGGGAGCAAAGGGGCTCTCAGCTTCTGAAAACCAAGAGACAAAAAAACCTGTTCTTCAAACAAAGAAGTTGTATCATGCTAAGTCACGTCAGTTGTGCCTTACTCTTTGTGACCCCCATGGACTGCAGCCTGCCAGCCTCCTCTGTCCACGGGATTCTCCAGGCAAGAATACTGGGGTGGTTGTTGCCATGTCCTCTTCCAGGGGTCCTCCTGGCCCAGGGATCGAACCCACATCTGTTACATCTCCTACATTGGCAGGCAGCTTGTTTACCACTAGTGCCACCTGGGAAGCCCATATGAGCCTTCATCATACCCTGGCATCTGTGATGCTTTAAACCAAAGCCTCATCTGGCTTGGCCAGTCACCCTATCTTGGAGAACGGGGGCAAGAGTGCATCACCCAGTATAACTGATGCTGCAGTTTCAGTAACCGCCCCCCCCAATCTCACTGGCTTCATACTGGTCCACCAGGGGTCATGCTGAGCCCCCAGGGCAATGGTCTTCCTTGGGGTGACTTAGGGATCCAGGCAGAAGGAGTGAGTCTCCATCATCCTGAACCTCCACTCCCGGAACACTGTTGTAGTTCAGTCACTCAGCCATGTCTGACTCTGCGCCCCCGTGGACTGCAGCACGCTGGGCTTCCCTGTCCTTCACCATCTCCCAGAGCTTGCTCAAACTCATGTCCATTGAGTCAGTAATGCCATCCAACCATCTCACCCTCTGTCGTCCCCTTTTCCTCCTGCCTTCTATCTTTCCCAGCATCTGGCTATTCGAATCAGGTGGTCAAAGTATTGGAGCTTCAGCATCAGTCCTTCCAATAAATCAGTTCAGTTCAGTCACTCAGTCGTGTCCGACTCTTTGCGACCCCATGAATCGCAGCACACCAGGCCTCCCTGTCCATCACCAACTCCTGGAGTTCACTCAAACTCAACGTCCATTGAGTCAGTGATGCTATCCAGCCATCTCATCCTGTCGTCCCCTTTTCCTCTTGCCCCCAATCCCTCCCAGCATCAGAGTCTTTTCCAATGAGTCAACTCTTCGCATGAGGTGGCCAAAGTACTGGAGTTTCAGCTTTAGCATCATTCCTTCCAAAGAAATTCCAGGGATGATCTCCTTTAGGATGTACTGGTTGGATCTCCTTGCAGTCCAAGGGACTCTCAAGAGTCTTCTCCAACACCACAGTTCAAAAGCATCAATTCTTCAGCGCTCAGCTTTCTTCACAGTCCAACTCTTACATCCACATATGACTACTGGAAAAACCGTAGCCTTGACTGGACAGACCTTTGTTGGCAAAGTAATGTCTCTGCTTTTCAATATGCTATCTAGGTTGGTCATAACTTTCCTTCCAAGAAGTAAGCGTCTTTTAATTTCATGGCTGCAGTCACCATCTGCACTGATTTTGGAGCCCCCAAAAATAAAGTCTGACATTGTTTCCACTGTTTCCCCATCTATTTCCCATGAAGTGATGGGACCAGATGCCATGATCTTCGTTTTCTGAATGTTGAGCTTTAAGCCAACTTTCTCACTCTCCTCTTTCACTTTCATCAAGAGGCTTTTTAGCTCCTCTTCACTTTCTGTCACAAGGGTGGTGTCATCTGCATATCTGAGGTTATTGATATTTCTCCCGGCAATCTTGATTCCAGCTTGTGCTTCTTCCAGCCCAGCATTTCTCATGATGTATTCTGCATATAAGTTAAATGAGCCGGGTGACAATATACAGCCTTGACGTACTCCATTTCCTATTTGGAACCAGTCTGTTGTTCCATGTCCAGTTCTAACTCTTGCTTCCTGACTTGCATATAGGTTTCTCAAGAGGCAGGTCAGGTGGTCTGGTATTCCTATCTCTTTCAGAATTTTCCACAGTTAATTGAATATTCAGGACTAATTTCCTTTAGGATTGACTGGTTTGATCTTCTTGCTGTCCAAGGGACTCTCAAGCGTCTTCTCCAGCACCACAGTCGCTCAGTCGTGTTCGTCCCTTTCCAACCACGTGAACTGTAACCTCTGTCCATGAAATTCTCCAGGCAAGAATACTAGAGTAGGTAGCCATTCCCTTTTCCAGGGAATCCTCCCAACCCAGGGATCAAGCCCAGGTCTCCTGCACTGCAGGCCGATTCTTTACCATCTGAGCCACTAGGGAAGCCCCTCCCAGAATGTACACCCTCCTAAAACAGAACAACGAGGCAAGAGCCAGCTGGAGAGTCAAACCCTGGAAGTTAAATGCCTCCACCCAGAAGTGATGCCCAACTCTTTTGCTCACACTCCACTGACTAAGATAGGTCACATGGTCACATCTAACATCGAGGGGCAGGCGAGTGTCAGCACCCAGAAAACAGACGCCTGAGACGGTGGAATTCTGGGTTCCTCCGGTGAGAGAGCGGAGAGCTGTACCAGGTGCCTGCCTGCCTCCTTCCCTTCAACCAGTCTTCTGTGATTCCAGCTGCCACACGCTGGAGCTTGTTTCCAGAGGGGGAGGAGACTGGCAATGGAAAGATTAGCCGCTCCCTGGGTTCCACACAGGGATCAGTATTTTCAATAGTACTTTGTGAGTTCAGCCTCAAAGTAAATGGTTAATTCATCTTGTATCAACAGCACTGTGATTCAGAAAGTAAACTTGGAGAATCCTTGATGTTCCGGGCCCACATTCCTGTTAATTTGGCTCTGCATTCTTTTAAAGCCGCAGCGTGCTCGCTTAATGGAAGGCAGCATGCAAATGCGCAGGCTTTGCCTGGAGGCAGTTTAGCCTGGCTGTTTCAATGGACGTCTTCTTTCAAGTGTATATTCTTTCTTAAATTATTTACTGGGTAAACACACTTTGCATTTTCAAAAGGGAGATTAAGACTGCTTGCTGCAGACCTAGTGGAACGTAAAGCCCCCACCCCCCCATCCCCAACCCCGTCCAAAGTTAGAAAGTAGTTTGGGCTTCCCCCAAAGTTTGTTCTCTGCCTCTCAAGCTGGGAACCCCACTTCCTGGCTTGTGGTTCTGACTCTCTCTGGACTCTGCATTCCTTTCTGCTTCGCCTGCAGCCATACCTGCCAGCAGCCCCTGGCCGGGACTGTACTCCAGGCCTCCTCACAGATGGGGCCCTCCGATGCCAGCCCATGTTTCCCCGTCCAGGCTGGCTTGGTCTTATTCACTTTTCTGGTCCTTAGAGGTGCTGTATCCAATATCTTTGAGGCCCAAAGCTGGGTTGGCCGGGCCAGGGTCAGTCTCACTTCCAACTCCGTGAACACCAGTTCTCTTTATTTACTTATGTATTTGCCCCTCTGCGCCATTCATCCCAAATATTTGCCACCCTTTGGTTGAAAGCAAACCTCCCCTCTGGCCTCTTTCACTGCCAGCACCTGGTTCCATGAGGTTCCCTTCTCCCCGCTTCAGGGAGAGGGCCTAGCAGTGCAGTGTTCCATCTGAGGGGGACTTATTTGTTTATTCTCTTAGTTGCTCAGTCATGTATAACTCGTTGTGACCCCATGGGCAGTAGCCTGCCAGGCTCCTCTGTCCATGGGATTTCCCAGGCAAGAATACTGGAGAGGGTTGCAGTTTCCTTCTCCAGGGGGTCTTCCCAACCCAGGGATCAAACCTACATCTCTTGGCATTGGCAGGGGTGTTCTTTACCACTGAGCCACCAGAGAAGCCCTTTGGGGGATTTACCTCAGCTTTTAACTTCAGGTTTTCCTGTGTAGACGCCCTGAGATTTTCCTGCAAAGGAAATTTGCGCAGTTTTCTTCTCCATTCTCCTTTGAATGGAACGATTACAATTGCAGTTCTTTCGTCGCCATCCTTTGGATGGCTCTCCTGGGGACCTACTTGCCAGTCACCATGACTTGTGCTGGGGCTGCAGAGGTGACGGCACCAGGAACTGAGGATGCACCAAGGTCTTTCTGAACCTCTGTGAGCCTGTGGCACCCTTCTTGGGATCAGGTGTGTGTGTGCTGAGTGAATCAAAGATACGACCCATTAGGAAAGATCATGAGTGAAGCCCACTCCTCCTTGCCTAGAGATGAGGAAAACCCAATTAGGAAGACCTGGAAAGAGCTGAGGATTTAGGGATCCCCGTGTCTTCATTTTTCTAACCATGCCTCAGATTAAACAAGTAACACTCACAGTTAATCCTTTATAAATTAGCATCATGGATGCCTTGGGGCCCTCAACCCACAAATAAAATGGTTGTCAACCAAGAGACACACTACTGTATATTACTTAAGGCAGAATTTTAAAGAGTTTTCATGCTTTTAATCTGTTTCACTGCTGAGTTTCAATTTTGCTGATTTCCTTTGCAAGTCTGATGCGGGTAACGGTGGTAAATAAGAGATTTTGACAGTGACTCAGGCAAACGGGATGGGTAGGGACAGTTCTGAAGACTTCTGCCCCTTCCTGAAAGAAGGGGGGCAAAATCCATTTAGGTTTTAAATCAAGCCACCACGTCGCTCTGATTAGTGTTCGTAATTAGCCTCGCTTTTAACAAGCCGTGAAGTCCCGTTTTTATTTCTTTATTTTGGGGACAGAGGATCTTCCTGGCTCCTGAGTAAATATGGCCTGTTAAGTCTGAATTAGCTGTCATCACAGAAGAATTAATGTCAGGGTGCAGCCTTTCTAGTGGAGAAGGGAAGAAGCAAACGAGACAGATCTTAGCTGAGCCTTACGTGATAAATGAGGACCCGGCGAATCATTCATCTCCTTCGAGGAAAGTGGACACAGGCACTAAGGCAGTTTTGCGGAAGACGTGTCAGCAAATGTGATCATTTTGTAACCTGTCAGGAGGAGAGAGCTGGTCCTTCAAGGGGGGCCACAAGGGAGTGGGTTTGTCTGATGTGACTGTCTCTGTCCATCCATTTAGGCTTGGGGAAGAAGGGGGTGGGCGAGGGAGAATCTAGCTGAAACCACAAGAATGCCATCATCCTTCTGAGAAAGAAACTCATCCAGAAGCTAGAAAAGACTGTGAACACCTTGTAAAGATTTCTTCTCGAAGATATGAGGTTAGGAGGGTAGGGTCTCTGTTAAACTGGGGTCTGTGTGGTCCCACCTAGCTCCTTCTATGGGAGTCCCCATCCAGTGTTCTGTGTCTAGACAGGCAGCTGAATTTTTTTTTTCTTCTTCTTCTTATTTTTAATATTTATTTATCTGGCTATGCCATGTCTTTGTTGTGACATGCAGGATCTTCCATATTAATTGTGGCATGGGAGACCTGTAGCTGCAACATGAGAACTCTTAAGTTGGGGCATGTGGGGTCTAGCTCCCTGACTAGGGATCAAACCCCAGGCCCCCAGTATTGAGAGCATGGAGTCTTAGCCACTGGTCCACCAGGGAAGTCCCCAGCAGACCTTTTTCTTCTTGATATTTGGAGGATGGACAGATTGGGGTTTGCTATGAGGTCTTGATGGGATGGACAGCCACCTGGAGGGCCCACCAGTCCACCTCTATTTCTGCCTGCTTGGTTTGGTGGGAGCAAGTGTGGGCGAGGCTGTTTGACCCAGCTTCCCTTGGAAAACCTCAACCAGGGATTGTGACGTTTGACCTCTTTTCTCAGAATGAGGTATCAGATTATGAAACAACTTCATCAGAAGCCCTCTGCAGGCATTCTCGGAGCATACATCTTCACTCTAGTTCTTCTTCCAGCTCCCAGTTCCCCATCTGCATTTGGCAGAGCCAGGGCTGATGGGGTGGGAGTCCCAAGAGGTGAGGCCCCTCCAACCAAAGCACACCAGGCACCTGGGCCATATTTTGTATGAACCTGCATTTCTGTCTTTTTTTTTTTTTTTTTTTTTTTTTTTTGCCATGGAGCACATGTAATGTTTCCTCCTGGCGTCACAGAGCGTGAGCCCCAGTGACAGATGACGGTTTCGTAGCCTGAGCTGCAAGCTTGACACTTGCTTCTTAATCTTGTCCTTTTCTTCCTAAGTCTCTCTTTTACTTTTCCCCGGGTATTTCTGTACAGGTAAGTACCTTACTGTGACATGTTTCCTTAGTCTTTCACTTTCACAGGAAACACTGAGGGAAAAAAAAAAAAAAAAACGAGGCTTGTCTCACATGTTAAATTGAAAAGAGAAGCTTGCATGGGGCCCTTGATCCCTGAAAGATTACTACATGGGACTTGGAACCCAGAAAGCCATTTGAATCACTGTAGCTTCGCTGTGAGCGTTTCTCCCAGTGCTGCGTGACAGTCGCGGTAGAGTCGTTCATTTGCTGGTGGATCGTTTGGAAGCACAGAGCTGCGTAGTCACACACACACATACTTACACACCTCATACCAGGCTCCCAACCCACACCCATGAAGCCTCCCTTTGATTAGCCAACTTGGTCTTATATGATCTTTGTTCTCTGTTATCTGTGTGAATTGTTTTTCCTCCATTGCTCTCTCCTAGAATCATCCAGAACCGGATCCTGATCGTCATCCTGGGCATCGTCCTGGTTATCACCATCCTGACGGCGATCACTTTTTCTGTCAGAGGACACTGATGTATCTGCTCTTCCTTGATAAACAGCGACCACGGCTCGTTCTGAGTAATTAAGACAAAATGGGCACATGAATCATTTTCTTGCGCTGACAGGCTCTGAATGACCCTCCCCCTCTCTCTCGCCACTGTTCAGCTGAAGTGCAGACTGTAAAAATATTTTGTATTCCTGTTTGCATGTGGGTTGGTTTCCTTTTCTAGGTTTGTCTTCACCCAGATTTGTTCTTTATAGGGGAAGGCGAGTGTTTATTTGCCTTTTGGTAATTTCATCTGACCAGAGTAGCCTGGGTGACCTTCTTGCTTGCCTTGTGGGCGTGGCAGGGGTCACGGTTGGGGAGAGGGCACGGATGAGTCAGTCACAGTGGCTTCTGATGGGCTGTGCTGTTTGTCACACACCTCGTGTCACCGATCAGCCCTTCTGTGATGTCTGAGGATAAAAAATGCAGAGACCAGCAGGGCCAGAGCCACTGACAGGCCCTGCAAACCAGTCCTGTTCCTCCCCAGATGTAGTGACTATAGTCCACCTGCCCAAGCGTTTTCATTGTAAAGGTGGGTATTTAAAAGCAATTGTGCGGGAAATTGACTTAGCCCTTTCTCCATTTTTCTATGTGTGTTTTTTTTTCTTTTTTTAAACCCAAGAATATTTTTTGCTGAGTCTGCCCAATATCCACTTTTCACAACTTTGATTACTGGCTGCAGGAAAGATTTCCTTGCCTTCCAAAAATCCCATCCTCCCCAGAATCTGGTGGCAGAGAGTGCCCCAGCTCGGTGCTTCCTGGTAGCCTCCTCTCCCCTGACCTGTGTAGCCGTCTCGGTATCCTTTCCATCTTAATGTTTGTACTGTCGAAAGGAGCCGTCATACATGCAGAGGGTCTGTCAAGGTTCTCGCCACATCCGTTCCAGTATGTAAAGAGAACATGAATATCTCAGGAAGAGCAGGAACCTGATTCCATTGGTGCGAAATTTCAGATGTGATTATCAGTATGGTATAGTCCTATAGGCTGATCCACTGGAAATAAACTTGATGGGAAAACATCCGCTAACCTCCTTTCAAAGAATCAGGGGTCGCAGTGCGTTACAATAGGACGGCTTGAGTTTTCACTAACAGATGCGAGCACAGCCTTCCTGAATCCACAAGGTACTCAAACCTCTAACGTGCTTTGTGATTTTCTCTGGTTTCTTCCTGTCCAAGGGAACCAGGAATTGCGTTCAAAATTAGTTCATTTATGATCAGGTTGGTTCCAAGTTGCCTGAACTGAGGTCATTCTCCCCCTAGTCATAACGCGAAATGTGTTTTTCTTAAGACTTCATAGGCACTTCCAGGGTCCTTTCTATCTTTTGGATATAATTGGGGGCTTTGAATCCTTGAAAAGCAAACCTGTTCCCTTCATAAAAAATGCTAATTACCTGTGCCCATGGGCTGAGATCACCTGGATGCAGCACTTGATTTTTTTTTCTTCCCCCAACTCAGAAGAGAACCATTATGGTTTAGAGAGGAAACACACAATGGCAAAATCCACCTGAGAAATTGCAGTTATTGAAACAGGCTAGGGCCTGCATGTGTTCAGATAAATCATTTAGTATTGTGTAAATAAAGCCGCAGCCTTTACTTCTCGAGGATGGTGTGGGATTTTGGCAGAGCGCAGTAGCCCAGCAAAAGAGTGGGAAGCCTGTACTAATTTTCCTATCAGCCTTAGGGCTCTATCCTGGCAAGAAAATCTTTTATTCTGATAACGGAATGAGTATGTGTGAAACACATCAAAGAAATGATGAAAAAGCAAGGCAACAAGTCATCTCCTTCTCATTTGGAAACTCTAATGGTGGGGAAGTATTCTACCAACCTTTCTGGTGGCTTCCCTCAAAACAGTTGGTCTTAGCTGAAGTGTATAATCGGTTGCCCAGGCACACCTCACGCCTCTAGACTTCCTGAGGCCACCTAGCAAGCCAGGTTGATCTGATCATCTAAACTTGCTGGCTTCTAAATATTTCACCTGATGTTCATGTTGAAAGTAGAGGTAGTGCAGAAAGAGGGCGTGGCTCACCCCACAGTGGCAGCTTCTTTGGGGTCGATCTCTTTATCAGCCCTTGCCTGAGACTTTGCCCCAGTTCAACCTCAAGAGTGGGAAGAAGGTGAACAGATAACCCTTGGCCTAACAGCCCCATCACATCCACCTCGAGAACAACCTCCTAGACCAAGATAGTGAGCACTTTGTAGGAAGCTGGTCCGAAGGCCCCTGTATCCCCGGCTGGCCCTCTCAGATGCTGCAGACAGACTCAAAGGAGCCCCCTTTGAGGGGGAGGAACACTGTTCACCCCTCTTCCCTGGGGAAGGGGGAAAGCCCACCGATTCAAAGCCATTCATAGAACTGTGAAAGGTCCTAGGAACTTAGTACGTAGAACTTGATTGATGAATATATCTAAAGTCAGAAGCCTTTGTTAAAAAATTGTGTTCAGCGGAAGGGTTGGGGGGTTGCTGGGGAGGAGGAAGAGGAAGGAGGAAGCCCTTGCCATATAAAATTCATGCAGACTAAACAGTTTCCCTGACAGAATAAATAAAGCGGATGCTGCCTTGCTCCAGAATCAAAAGCAATTTAATTAAAGTCTCTTAAGTTGTAAAGAGTTTTAAATGTTCCATGTTGAAGACGAATGCCGGCAAATGCAGCGGGCCTGACGTCAGCTGCCAGGCCTGGACTGGGAGGCCATTTGCTATTCTGTTTAAGGCAGGCTGGATTGTCTTATTTTGGAACCAGCTTGGTGGGGGGTTTGCTTTGCTACTGCTTCTGAGCCCTGAGCTTCAAAGGCTGAAATTAATGGTGAACAAAATTGTGCGGCTCTGGCCGTCCCATGCGGGGCAAGCCCATTGAGGGTTATCATTAAGTAAAGAAATAAAGAGGGGGAAAAAAGCCTGCCTGTTCCAAAAACCTCATCAGATAATGACCTCAGTGATTGGATTTTCATTACCAAACAGCATCCAGAGATTATCTACTCCATAGAAGAAGGGAGGGGGGGAGGGGGAAAAAAAAGAAAGAAAGGAAAGCAACTATCTTTCTCTTCCTCTCTCTCTCCCCCCTTTTCTTTTTTTTTGCACATCTTTTCTTTAAAACTGTCAGATCATTTCAGTATTTCAAATCCGAGGAAAACAGCCTGCCTGCTGCTGTATTTGAAGTTGTAATGGTGTCAAAAAGTCACGACTGACTGACAGCCGTCAGTCCCAGAGGGGCTCATTAAATCATAAAAACTTGACAAGGAAATAATTGCGCATCGCCAGCAACTTGGCGCCTGTTTAGACGTTTTTATTTTCTTTCATTATTAGTCTCCACCATTACGTTCATTAACAAATTGCATTAAACAACTGTTAAGGGCTAATGATTTGTTTATCGCTTTTTTTTATTATTATTATTTAAACATTAGCCGTGTCATGTGGTACCCCAGCAGCCTCTTGCCATCATCCAACTGAATATTTTTCCACTCCGAGCTCCGGGTACTGTTGGAATATGAAATAGATTATTCATTACTCTCCTCTTTGCCACTGATTTGGTTTCATGTAGCGTCTTCCACAGAGAAAGATGAAAACTTGTCAAAAATAGGTTATATCTTATTCGAAGGGGCAACAATAGCAGCAGGTACAGGCACACTTTAATATTTAATTAAGGTGGATGTTAACCCCTTTAAATGACTTTAGCTGTAAGTTCTATTCAAATGCAGAAGAGAAAAATAATTGTTCTTAATTTGCAACCTGTTTGGCAGGCACTCTTCATGGAGTTAGCTGGAAATTTAGAGCAGCATTTTTAAATAATGAAATTTCCCATCATAAATATGTATAGCCATTTGTCTACGTAGATGAGAATTAACTACCAGCCATGATTTCCTCATCTCTTTGGTCTGAACTGCTAGCCTAGTGGGGCACCCAGTGCTCAGGAGTGGAGATGACTT
This sequence comes from Capra hircus, assembly GCF_001704415.2. Classification (NCBI taxonomy): domain Eukaryota; kingdom Metazoa; phylum Chordata; class Mammalia; order Artiodactyla; family Bovidae; genus Capra; species Capra hircus. The sequence continues at coordinate 18,650,057 of NC_030833.1, read as the reverse complement.
TCCTGGGAGAACGGTGTATCCAGAGCCAAGGACCGTTGCTTGGTTGTGGCTGGGGCTGGTTTCCAAGGAACCTGTGAGTCCCCTGTCTCTGGCCCACTTGCCTCCTGCCTCTACCTGAGTGTGTGGTTGGAGGACTGTGGTCTGGAGTGAAAGTGAGTAGAGACCTCTCAAAGGAACACTTGTGCGTTCAGCCGGCTGGTGCTGGGAGGGTGTGATGGGGCGTGTCTGGGCCATCTCTCTGTGGTCAATGAGCTCACTGCAAACAGTGCTTCCCTCTTAGACAACAGAAGCAGTGCTTTCCTGGGACTGACCTTTCGCCTCTTTTTCCTTTCTGTGACTTGGCGTTGGTGACATGTTCGGCTTTTCCACAGGTTATGAGATCGAGGGAAAATGTTCCAATATCATTATCATTTTCCTAAGTCAGAAGTCAGAGGCATCTTCCAGGTTGTAACTGCTGGCTGCGTCTGGTCACCCCATTTGATTCCATGAGTTCACACAACCATGCTGCCACTCTCAGAGGCCTGGTTCATTGGCAGAGCAGGGATGTTCTGGTCCATGTCAGGGAATGGGGGGAACTTTTCTCCCAGGCTCTTTCTACTCCCACCTACCCAGCCCCTGAGAGCCCAGACCCCTTGGGCGACCTCTCCATGGATGTGAAGAGGAGAGATGGTACATGTTCCTTGCCCAGCACCTCTCAACATCACCGAAGCAAGGAGAGATGGCCCTCCAGGAGCCATGGCACAGGAGGGTCCAGCAGGTGTGAGCCAGGTGAGGCCTGGCCTCAAGCCTCATGATTCACCGTGGGCTTAGAAACAGCAGACAGCCCAGGGTTTGGGGGATTTTAAGCCTCCATTTCAGTCCACTCTAAATTAGTCACACGTCAACTTACCATCTTTGTTTGGAATGGACTCCATGTACCACAGCAAAAGGCTTGCTCAGAGTTGTTTTTCCAGAAAGAAGGAAGGAAGGCTCTGTGGTGAGCCATCCCCAGTCCGCCTCCCCAAGACACTGGTCAAGGTTACTGCCTGAGAGGAGACGCTGGCCCAGACACTTGGCCTCACCCTATGCTCTGCCTCACAAATCTGAAACAAAAACTCAGGAAGCTGTCTTGTTTATATGGCTTGTCTCTGCCTGCAGCACATCAGACTTAAACCAATGGTACCTGCAACAGGCTGCCCACATTATGTGAATAGTCAGGTGGCTCTTAGACACCCCTTTTTAAAATGGGGCAGGTGAATGTTTACACAGAAGAAAGTTCTTCAAGCCATAGGCACTGCACCCAAGAAGGGAGTCCTTGAAGGAGAACCAAGAGCAGCCAAGCACAGGCAGGATAGCCCAGGAGAATGGTGTGTGTGATTGGAGCCAAGGCTGGATACAGGGTCCTGAAATGGGTGATGGAGCCAAGGTCAGTGTCCCCTCCTCTTGTGGAGGAGAGAAGACATACTGAGTGCTGAGAGAGACTGCCCATGTCCATTAGGCTTTCAGGTCAGTAACAAGGTAAATGTCCCTAAGCCAGCTTACCAGAGGCAATTAGCACAAAACCAGGATGGCGGAGCAACCAAGATGGCGGAGCAACCAAGATGGCGGAGCAACCAAGATGGCAGGACAGGAATGGGAGCGTATGAGGTTGGGAGTGTATGAGAACATAAGGAACAGTGTGCAAGTTGAGGATGAAGACGGTTAGAGGGGCTCATCCCAGGAAACAGCCAAGGAGGAGGGGCATTGGCTAGTAGGCCCTACCTCCTGCCACCCTGGGCCTATCATCGCCCTCCTTCACAAACAGCCAAACGAGAGGAAAGGCAGGGCGCCTATCGCCCAGAACCCTGACCCGAATCTCCCCGCCACCTCTGTTGCCATTCCTCATGGGGCTCCCACCAGGCTGTGGAAAAAGCACTTCCTCAGCCTAAATCACCTGCTACTCATGCTCCATAAATAACGAAGGCATCACAGAGACAGGGGAAGCGCCAGGAAGCAGAGCCGGGCCTGTGAGTCTGTGAACCCACGCACCCCTCCTCCCCTACATCCAAACAAGGCCCTTTGGCGTGAATAATAGCTCAGCGGCCCCGAAGCCTGTATTGATCGGCCGCGCTCGCTGCTCCGCTGAGAGCTGCCTGGACTTTTCCTGGGGGCAGGACGGGCACCGCTGAGTGCAGCCCACCCGCGCCTCCCCCGGCCTCCCCCAGGTGTGCTCAGGAGGGGACAGGACCGGGGGGAGCCAAGGCCCTGCTCCAGCTCAGCGGCGCTTTGTTGCCTCAACTTTTTAGTTTTTAACTTATATTGCCAGGGAAAGTACCTGAGTTGGAGAGAAGTGGTTTTGTTTTTGTTTTGTTTTTTTCTGCATGCCGAGGCCCCACGGAGTTGAGAACGAATACAACCTCAGGCTTCAACTTCTCTCCAGAAAGTTCTGCTCCTCAGAGGAGCCCTCCGCTGACACGCAGGCCTCCTGTATGCCCACCACAGGGCTCTGCACGGTGGCAGGCTGTATTGCATTCTCCTCTTAATTTTCCCCATTTTCCATCACAAGGGAGGGGAGCTGAGACTGTGACCAGAATCCATCGCCTCCTTTGAGGACAGGAGCTGTTGCCAAGTTCAGTAGAGAAGCGTCAGCTGGAGGCTGGTAGAGGTGGGACCGAAGCCTGCCAGCCCCGTTCCCCGATGCCCCAACCATACCACCCCATCCCCTTGTTCGCTTCTCTTCTGGACAAAGGAAGTGGCCAAGGCAAGGCCTGGGCCCTCTAAAGGGTGTACAGTTGTAAGGTCAGCCAGGACCCCTCGTGGTGACAGCTTACGGGCTGGGAGACACCTGAAACCCCACCTTTGAAAACTCTACTCCTTTGGGTTGACTTTGGACCCTAGGACGATTTATGATTTATGATCCCGTAGGCAGCGTCCTCAGCCACCAATCCCCCTGGAGAAATGTTGGACCTGAGGGAGACAGGGTATCGGGGAGAAGCGACCCACCACTGGAGGGAGCAGTTTGCAGCCTCTGAGAAAGAGGAGAAGGGACGGGGGTCTGGGTTCCCTGGGACCAGCTCCCTGAAGGTTTCTCTTGGCATCAGCTGCCCTTCTGGTAACAGATGCATTACTGGGGGCACAGCCTTGCCCCTAAAGTCCACACACACCTGGCCAGGGCCCACAGCTGCACGGACAGACACAGGGGTTCTGAGAACACATGGGCTTTGCCGGGCAGAGGGAACTGGTCGAGGTCCCCCAAGAACCTCCCACAGCACTGCTGTGGTGGGGAAGGAGGACAGAACAGGGAAGCAGGTGGTACCATCAGCATGGCTGACCTTGGGGTCCAGCAGACTGCGTTCCTCCAAGAGCTGCTCCAGCCTCCCAGCTGAGTCCTGCTGAGGGTGACAGGAGGCCCAGGCTGTTGTGATATACAATTTGAAATTTGGGGGAAGCACCCAAACGGCTCACATACACCTTGAGAAGACCCTCCCCACACTGCCCCTCCCTGGGGTCTTGACACAGAAGGGCATGGTGATCCTCAAGAGCCTCTCTCTGCCTCGTTTCCATCTCTTCATCCATGCCCATCCCTCCCAAGAAGTCATGGAGAGAACAAGAGTGGATGGCTTCAGTGAGCTCCTTATTGTCCCCAGTGAGACTTCTAAATAGTCTCTCCATATGAAACATGAGGGGTATAATCAGATTTGTTTATCTAGTCAATAAATATTCATTGAGCATCTACTATGTTCCAAGCCCCAAAGATACAAGGTCAAGAAGATGGATAAGAAAACAGGTAAAATAGTTCCCCAGCCCTGGGGCTGGAGGTCAGAAAGCTGTTTTCAGGCCCAGTGAACTGACTTGCTCTCTGATCCCAGACAAGTGACTCTCAGGGTTGGACATCACCTGGCGATGCCTTCACCTCTGCCACCTCCCACTGCTGACCCTGAGATAAGGCGCACATCCATGAATCACTTGGCAAAGTCCTTTCTAGACAGCAGCACTGTGTATCCGTCCCTCCTTGCAATTTCCCCGCCTACATTTGCACAGTTGCCCTATCTGAACAGGACTAAGACTGACACTTTCCTGCCAGTGGCCAGGTCCGCATGAGCACTGGCCCCTTGTACATCAAGAGCTGCCCAGGAGAGGCCAGGAACAGGAATAGGGACCATTTTGACTAAGATTGACTTGGAGGATTTTTTTTTCCTGCTTATTAAATGACAAAGGTTTGACTTAGCAGGCAATCGGAAACCCAAAATATCATAAAAGGAAAAAAGTTGCCGAGCGGCTAAGAGGTGCTCCACGGGAGTGGGGTCGGGCTGAACAGATGGAGCAGGAGACTTTTTTTCAAAGGCTTCTTTCCCCTTCTTCTCCCCTCTGTCCCCCACATGGAAAGGGGGAAATAGAAGCAGAATCCAGATTTGGGCACGGGGGTGAGCTGTTCACCCTCCCTCGCAAGCACCCCCAGACTCTGGAGACACTTTGATGTCTGGGCGCATGGCACTCGGGGCTGGGAGACGCCTGGGCATTCCAGCCTCTGGACCGGCCTCCCTGAGCTCCTTTGTGAGGACAGATGAAACACATGGAGTCCAAGAGCAGGGTATTGAAATGAGCAAATGTGGATCAGCGTCCCTTGAACTCTGGGCTGGCCACCTTGAAACAGCTTGGGCGGCAAAAGCCAAGCAGATGAATGAGCTTGTATTCACAGAGCCCTCGAGCTGTCTGAGCTGTCGGGACCATTTAGCCCTACCTGCTTGTTTTCAGATGGGGAAATGGAGCTCAGAGAGGGAGTGAGACTTCTTCAAGATCACCCAGCAAGTCCGTGGTATGGCTGGGGTGGAGGCCAAGTCTTCGGCCTCCAGCCAGGCTTCTCTCTTCTGCACAAGGAACTTCAACTTCAATGAGCACCACGTTCTAGAGGCCACAGCCCGGCCACGGGGACACTGGCCTCCTTGATAGCGTTGACCTTTGCACCACAGGAACCGACATTCCTCAGCTAAACTTTTAAAACCATCGTGCACAGAAAAACTCGATTCCATCCATGTTGGCTATGGTCACTCTTTTCTCCTGAATGTCATATCTTCTGAGGAATCGGCAGGGGACACCCTGGTTCTCTTTCCTGGACAGGGAAGCCTGGCGTGCTACAGCCCATGGGCTCACAAAGAATCAGGCATGACTTAGTGACTGAACAACAACGAACACCGCTGGTTCACTCCTCAACTGAGCCACAAACATCACCTGGGGAAAGCGCTGAGATTCCTGCAATCTCTCCTCCCCCTTCCACCATCACTAGCCACCCCGCTCCACACAAGAATTTTGTGAGAAACAATGATTAGAGCCCCACCCTGATGCTGAGCCCGCAGGAGAGGTCCGGATGCTGAGAGGATGCTGCTAGATCTGGGGGAGCCCTAGAGAGGCTCCTGCTCCTGCAGAGCTGCTGCAGTGCATTCACACCCAGGAACAGCCTGGCAGCGCGACCACCCAGGGCTCCCGTGTCCTCCCCAAGTCTGGCATCTTCCATGTGGGCTGGGCTGCTGGTGTCCCGAGCACTGGGCCCTGCTGTGCCTTTTGCAAGTCATACCCTGTTCCTGGCTTTGGCTCCTCACCCAGCAAATGGGAAAGCCGGGCTGGAAGGTCCCAGGAAAGCCGGTCTCTGCCGACTCCGGTCATCTATGGCAATGAAAAGGGAATGCTCCTGACAAAGCAAGGGTAAAGGGCCCAGGGTTAAGATGGCAGCCTTGGTATGTAGAACCTTCTAGAAGGCCAGGAGATGTGGCCTACTGAGCTTCTGAGAGGTCTTGAATACAGGGTTGGTGTCATGGGATCTGCACTCAGAGGGTCCCCAGGCTTAGGGTTTCAAGCTCTGTATCACTGTCTTGAGAGTCTTAAAGAGTTTTATCTTGGTAAAAGCTGTGGTTTGTAAATGAAGTCTGATGGGACAATGGACCAGGAAGTGGGGGGTTTGTGCCTTGGCTCATGTGGTCTTGCGTCCCACTGCCTGCCTGTTCCTGGGGTCTGGTTCTCAACTGCTCCGCCTTCTGTCCCCTGCAGCCCTAGCTACACTCAGCCATCCCCTCCCCACCTCCACTCAGCAACCACTGCCCGCCTGCCCCCAACCTGGGGCCAGGCATGGAGGGGGTGGGGTCAGCATGCCCAGCCCACGGTGCCTTGGGATGGGGCATGGTGGCTGCAGCCCCTACCCTACTCTGGCAGAATCGGGGTGCATTCACGGGGTACTCTGCAGGGACAAGCCTCTGGTCCCCCTGTTCCGGGGATCTAGTGTATACAGGGCATCCTAGGGGTTGCCCGTCTGCTGAAGTTTGGGGCAGGGAGCCTTTGCAAGGAGAGGCCTGACCCCACTTCCTGCCCCAGGCTTGGGGCAGCGCATGTCCAGCCAGCCACTGGGAAGGAAAGGAACCTGACCTTCAGGCTCCAGGGCAAGTATGGGTCCCAAGCCACCAGGCAGGACTCAGGCCCGTGAGGGCCTGCACTCACCGGGGAGAATCCCCATTGTCTGCTCCGTGCCTGGGGGAGCCCTGTCCTCCTTCCTCCTGCTTCCCTGAATCTGGTTTGCCTCTTCTGGCCAGTTTGAGGCACCCTCTTAAGAGCCACAAAATACAGTGTACAATGGGCAAATCTACACGTGTTAAATATGCCAACATTTGTGTGTAAAACTGGCGCTGTACAATATAAAAGTGAATGGTACCATTTGTGCTAGTAATTTAAAATTTTGATTTAATGTAGAAGATTAGAAATTTTTAAACACCATGAGAAATCGAAAAAGAGAGAGAGACCAGGGAAGAAAGGAAACAGCATTTTTTTCTTGCTTTTTGAACCAGAGCCTCCACATTTTTGCCTTGCTCTGGATCTCACCAATCACAGAGCCAGTCCCGCCTGGATGAGTCACTTTCCCTCTCAGGCACCCCATTTTCCTATCAGGAAACCAGACCATTAGCAGCATGTTTCCCCGCCCTTGCTCATGGGCACATTATGAATGTGCACTTGGATCAAGTCCCTGGAAGAGATTTAGAAACCTGTATGTGGTGTCAATCCCCAGCCTGGGAGCCACAGCCAGCCCTTCATTCTAGAACAGGAGTTCAGCCCCACTCATGTGGGTTTCCCCACCATTGATAAGTCAGGCTCCCCCCAGGTGTTGTGTCCTAGACCTGAAGGCCCAGTCTGACCACCCACCACCTCCCATACATGCATGGTGGAGGTGTAAGTGCCCAGAGAGCTTGAACCTGGAATCCAAGCAAGTTGTGAAGTGGAAAGACGGCAGTCGGCCCCCCAGCTGAGCCTAAAGTGTGCAAAGACCACTATTGATCTCTGCACTCATCCATTCTGTTTGCTGGCAAGAGCCAGGATTTCAGAGCCTAGTATGAGGCTCAGCATCAGCACCAGGGAGGCTGGGTACCAACCAGGTTTGGCTTTCAGGATCATCTTCTTAAGAATGCTAACAATCTTGATTACAGTTACACTGCCGGGGTTGGGGCGGGGGTGGGAAGAGATCTCCATTTCAGAATTGTTTCCAAGCCTACCATCATGGGGTATGGGGGGGGGGGGCGGGTTCAAGTCCAGAGTTCAATCTGCCTTGCCTGTGGACAAGCAGAGTCCAATCGACCTTGAGGACTCACTATCCAAGGGTCGAATGGGCCCAAAGCAGCAGCCTGGCACATCCTACAAAAGTCCTGTCCCTTTAAAATAATGTGTAGGGAGTGAAGGAATGAATCCGTTTAGATCCACTTGCCTCAGTGGAGTTCAAAGGCTAAATTGCATACTCAACAACATCATTTTAGGAGAAAGCAAAAATTAGATGACCCCTCCTTTGACTTCTTTTACAGCTTTACTTCTATAGGGGAATGTCTCTCTATCATTTTAAAGTTTTGGATTTTTGTCTTGTTTTACTCATTTTCACATTTTGAGTGATGTGTTCTGGCATCAGCTCAACTTCCTCCAGATAATTCATTAGGCCTGTGAGCTGCTCGAGAGTGGGATTAGAACCCGTGTAGTACATGGTCGCTTTACACTGAGATCTGCTAATTAATCACTCTTCTCTGTGTAGCTGAGCAATAGCTCTCCTTCCCTAAGGAACTGCAATTTCATGGTTCCTAATGATGCTGCGATTACATTATCTGGATCACTTAGACGGTGGGTGTCAGGAGCGATGCTCGAAGCCCGTCTCGAGGCTGGGGAGAAATCACTCCTAAAACCAAGAGATGAAGAAAAGGAGTTCAAATGTCTGTTGCTAATTTTTATTAATGTGTCGCTGTTTCTTACATCTCATGCAGACATTAGTTTCAAGTTCCAGTTCCACCGAACCTCACGTTGTTTCTAATATTCACAGGGTTATTTTTTTTAATCTATTTATTTGCTGTATACCACAAAATAATTTATTTCTAGCATTTATTTTCATTAGATTTCTTGGAAATGTGCTTCTGCATATCGTTAGTACAAGTAATACATTTTGATTGTTGTTTCCTGAACTAACTTGTACTATCTGATGAGTTAAATAAAACGGTTAATTCCAAAGTCTGTTATTCCCATCTTTTGCATTTAGGTTATTTATCTTGCCTCCCATCCCCTTTCTAAGTGAAGGTATGTTATAAATCTTCAGTCAGTTTCTTGTTACAATTTCTGGGCTGTGAATATAGACACTGTCTTTTTTTTTTTTAAATGATGAAACTTGGACCAAGTTCAAGGTTGCTTTTGAACACAGGTTTTCTTCTTCAATTGCCCTAAGTCATGGTTTTGAAGAGATGACATCACAAACCTGATGTGAGTTCTGGTCCCTTATTGATGCATTGGGATGATCTATTGAGCCTGTTTCCTTGACTGTAAAGTAGGGAAAAGATCAGCCACCCCAAGGACCGACATGAAGATTCAACTAGGTAACCCATGGAAAACCCCACCAGGCATATGCTAAACCGTCACCACCCCGTTCATCTTGATTAAATAAGCTGATCTGTGACATCATGGTAGAGACATATGATTGGGGTTGGGGGACTTTTGGATGTCTTGCTTTATTTCTTATAAAGATCCTTCATGATTATGGCCTTAAAATACTTCAGACATGCCTTAGATTCAAAAAAAGAGAGAGATTCATTTTTAAAATTCATTAAAAAGATACTCATTTTAAGAAACGTTTTAAAATATATTTAAACACTAAATGTCAGGCATGGCACCAGGGACTGGAAAACAGCATCTACCCACAGAAGAGAGTTTCTGCCTTGCCCAGAGCCCATAGGCTGGTGAGGGAGACCCACTAGACAGTTTCCTGGCAATTACCTGCCATAGGAATTGAGTCACAGAGAAACCTTGGAGAGGCACAGCAGTCTTGGTCGGGCTGATTTGAGCCTATTCAGATGCCAAGGGTATAGCATTCAGAAGGAAATCTGAAGACACGTTTGAAACACTGAGGAAAAAAAAATGTTTGTTGATACGAACTGAGTGAAAGACAGCGTCTATCATTCTAGGTGACCTGCTCAGCCAAAATTTCACCGACAGGAAGTTCCCCATTAAATGACCATTTTTTTTTCCTATCTGAGAGCAGAGGCGCTGTGAATTGTGTGGGCAGGAAGACACATGGATCCATCCTCCCCCCGGGACAGGAGGCAGTGCCAACAAGGGGCACTGAGCCACTGGCCAGCCCCTCCCAGAGCAGCAGGTGCTTCTCAGTGTTGGTTGCATGGACCGCCTGTCTCCTTCCCCCCTCATCTAGTCTGGTCACCAAGACACTCCCCCATCTTCTGAGGAAGCCGAGCAGCTTCACAAGACTTGCCTCGTTTGGATGCACAGCACAATGAATTTGTACCCACCGAGCCTCCAGCGCTGATATTTCAAAACCTACAGTACACTAAACGTGAAACTTTTGTTCAAATTTCAAGGATTTTGATAGCCCAAGTGAATAGACACTGCCTATTGATTTTTCCCTTACAATGACTCTTGGATAACCTATTTTCTCATTTATTTTTAAAGACAGCTCATGAGATTTCATAGCAATTCTGCCCAACCTCCTAATATCAAAATCCCTCCTTGACCCTGAAAATTGTAATTCTGCTATAGATCACAGCTGCTGAATATTACCTTTTACTAAGCTGGTTAAATAAAATATGTCCAAATCACTAGATCCCACAAGCCGTGGCCTGCAATTGTAATGATCCAAGGGTTGAGGTTCTCACCGCCACGTGCCCGCCAGCCCCGAGCTCTGCCGCCCAGCTGACACCAAAGTGTGGGAATCGAGCACATCGGCTCGGGCTTGGAATTTAAGGAGGAGGAGAGGGAAAGCGTAGCTCGGCTAGTCTTCAATGATTTTCTTGTAAAACTTTTACAAGGGAAACTTGGGCTGTTTGATGTGTTCTAGACAATCAAATGCCCTGAGAGTCTGCTGCAGAGTGGCTGGGTTTCCCCCTAAGTGGAGGAGGGGGTGTATTTGATGTAGGGCAAATTCAAAACCCCCAAAGCCTTCCACGCTGGTAGGTCAGATTTCACTCGCGAGGTGGGGAAATACAACATGTGAAAGGTGAAAAGGACCACCAACCCAGGAAGTCTTGTTCCGCCGCAGGCCAGCCTGAACTCTTGCTTTGACCAAAGAGGGGCCACAGGGAATTTAGACCAAGGGGGCTTGCACCCCACCTGAACCCCCTTAGCCTCTATGCCTTCTGGCTCTCACCGCACTGCGTCCCCTTTAGCCAAAGGGCTCCATGACTCTCCTGGCCCCCACACAGCCCAACTTACTGTTCCAACTTACTTCTCCTTTTTCTCAAAAGAATGAAGGACAGCACCTACCCAGGTGGGTTCCACGGGAACTGTGAATATTTCAAAGCAAACGCTTAGATCAAAAGTCATAACCTCTGGCTTTCAGATCGTCTTCTTGCCTTACCTGGGCAGCCCCCACATCCACTCATTACAGGGGAACAGAGTCTGACTCAGCAGAAATACGGCATTTCCGGGCAGTGGTCGCTGGAGCCCATTTGAAATGCAGAACACACCTGGCTCTTCCGAGGGCCTGTAGAGCGCTGTAGCTGCCTCTCCCCCTGCCCAGGCCCTCCTACAGCAGCTGGACCCACTGCCTCCCCTGCAGGGCTGGCAGCCCATCTTTGGCAGGTGACTGGTCCCATGGAACAGGTGTGGGGAATTTGCTGACATCAGCTCCAGGTGAGTCAGAGTGAACAGGAAACTGTCCACAAAAGAGAAATTAATAAATAGCAGCAAGTTCCCTCCCTCCAACCCTCAATCAGGATCTGTCGGGGGTCAAAAGGGCTAACACAGGTTAGTGTCTTTCAACACAGCATATGCCAGGGATGACAAGCACGTGGCAGGATCATCTCGGCTCCCCAACCCCACCTCCCCATCCCTAAGTTCCCAGCCCACACTGCTAATTGATCCTGGCTGTCTTTCATCCTCAGAACCTTCTTGAACCCGGCCCTCCCTGCAGTCTCTACTCATCAGTGACGGTGAACTGGGGAAAGCAATCTATTTGCCTCCAGCCCACCACATTCCCATGCCCACATCATGTGCATGCCACTCCTCTACCAGGGGGGTCCCCACACCCCTTCCCCTCACCACCTGCATCTACCCCTGCAGGGACCCACTCAAGTCCCTTTTTTCTCCAAGAGTTTTGCCAGCCACCATCATCTTGCCTGCCTGGCCAGCCACTAGACAGTGAGTAAGAGGCTGGATGTGTGGAGACCTCTGAGTTCTGGCCCCAGCTTTGTTCTAAAATAACTGAATGACTCTGGACAAATCAGTTTCCTTCTTTATCCCTCTATTTCCTCATCTGTAGATTAATTATTAAGACCCTAGGATCTGAAGGTGGCTCGCAGCTCCTCCATCCTGTGACACAGAATTCCTTGGCAATCATCTTACTCTGAACCATTTTGTACAGCCCTTTGTTACTTTCTTTCTCCACCCATGTGAGTTCCTGGAGAGGAGGAATTGCAACCCCCTACCCCCCACCCCCACCCTGCCTCCGGCCCCACACCTTCGACAGCAAGGAGATCAAACTAGTCAATCCTAAAGGAAATTAACCCTGAATATTCATTGGAAGGACTGATGCTGAAGCTGAAGCTGAAGCTCCAATACTTTGGCCTCCTGATGTGAAGAGCTGACTCATTGGCAAAGACCCTGATGCTGGAAAAAACTGAAGGCAGGAGGAGAAGAGGATGACAGGACAAGATGGTTGGATGGTATCATCGACTCAATGGACATGAGTTTGAGTAAGCTCTGGGAGATGGCGAAGGACAGGGAAGCCCGGCGTGCTGCAGTTTACAGGGTCGAAAAGAGTCAGACACAACTTAGCAACTGAACAACAACCCCCTACCCCTACCTGTATTTCTCCTTGGAGAATCAAAGTGCTGGGAGGAAAATACTCAGTACCTCTTGCTGCATGTTCAATTCCTGTGATGCTGATCATCTTCCATGGAAGGAGAGTCCCTAGAAAGTTGCAGTGACACCAAGTCAAACCTTGTTCCAAGGGGATTGGCTCCATCTTCTACCCTCCCAGAAGCCTGGAGACACTGTTGGGAGCTCAGGACAGTGAGCTGATGAGAGGTGAGGGAGACAGAGGTGATTCCGTTCAGTATAGTGGTCAGGGCTCAGACATGGGAGTCAGGCTGTTGCTCATCCACTAGCTGTGTGAACTTGAGCAAGTGAATCAACCTCCCCACACCCTGCAAGTCAGGCATGGCCAGATGACCTTCAGATTGAATGAGAGAACCCTGGGGTGCACTAGGCTCTGGCCCCAGGCTCAGTGAAGGGAAGCAGTCATCGCGACTTCAGGATTGGCCAGGCCACCAGGCGCCCACCAGGCTGCTGAGACTGTTACCCATCCGGGCTTATCTCAGTTCAAGTGAACTGACTGGGAGTGCAAATGGGAATGAGCAATTCTTGGCCTAAAGGAGGAATTTAGAGCCTCAAGAGCAGTAAGGAGAGGAGGCCAGACGGTGAGGTCCAAATTCTGACGTCAGATGGAATACATCCCAAAACGGAAGTCAAGACATCACCCTACCCGCAGACCATCTTGTAATTGGCTCCGCTCAAGGAACACCACCACCACCCCCGCCACCCCATGGAAGAGGCAGTGCCGGGTACAGAAGAGCCCTCGGCCCAGTGGGCAGTGCCCTCTCCTCCTGGGAGAACACAAGCTTCGGGGCAATAAATTTTAGCTCTTGTTACCACCTCTCCATTCTCTCCCATCACTGCCTCTTGATCTTCCCCTCTCTGCTGACAACCAGATATGGTTGGCATTCAGTTGGGGATTTAAAACCAGGAGCGCATTGCCCTCCCTTCAGGCTGGAAGCTTGCTCCCTGGCTCTCGGAAGCCTCTCGAAGCGGGGCGCTTGATGAGTGCCAGGAGACCAGCTCCTGAAACCGGAAGGGGCCTGCATTGTTGGACCAAAATAGCAGACGTGCAACATGAGTCCCTTGAGGGGCCCTCAGCAGGCTGGTGGCTTCCGGTGGGTGCTCGTCACTGGCCAGTCCCTGGACGCAGACTGCAGAGGCCCTGCCTGCCACTGGAGAGTGCCCCGCTGTGTGCACCCCTGCTCTGCCCTTAGCTGGGTTAATGCATCCAACTGAAAGTGGACTTGACGAGCTATCCTCTAGCAAAAAAGAAAATAAAATTCATATTTGAGTCAAATAAACCAAGCTTCTGCATAGCACTTATGGGCTTCCTGAATAATTTCAAATTTCCCAGTTAGAGTTTGCCACCCCTGAATCTCCCACAACCCCAAATCTAAAAGCACCCTTTCCCCGTGGATGACAGCCACGTGGATCTCTCCCACTCATGAAGTCAGAAGGCAGAGATCTCGGATGTCACCTGTCTTCCTGCGTGGTGCCCAACTGACTACTTGTCAGCTTCCAAAATGTTTTCATCTCTAGAAGAAACAATGCCCAAAGAAGCAGTTCTGAAAGAGGCCCATGAGACACAGCTCCTGGGCCAGGGCAGGTGACCTATTTGGGGGCCTTGGAGGAGGCATAGCGGGGGGTTTAAACCAGATTTTTTTCCTCTGCAGTTCCCATCCCATGAAGCTGTTCTGCTAGCCCCTTGGAGGGCCCATATGCTCCAAAGTAGTAGCAAGTGTCCCATTACTGTAAACGGCCTTTTATTTTTAAACTAATGCTATATTTGGAAAGCAGTAATCCTGGGGAAATGATACTGGGACTAATGGGGAACATATTACCTTTCATGTGTTTTTTTCATGTTTAAGGTTTCTTTGCTATTATCTGAGTAGCAAGGCTCTGCATACACTCTTGGGCAAAAAATCAAAATAAGCCTTAAAGCAATAATATTTTAATAAGCATCAAATGCCTTCAATGAGATAAAAGTATTATATAGTGTTTTGATATTGGGCTTTAGTTAAAACCTCATTTAAAAAAAAAAAAAGAAAATTCCTCAGATGTACTAGGGTGGGAGAGCAGTCATGTATTTTGAAATTCAGGTGGAGGAAAAGTTTCAATCCAGGTCAATTATGCTAATTAAATGCCACAAATGATGGAAATTGCCAGCAAATGGATGTTCTTGTTTGTTGCTATCACTGTTTCCCATTGATCAAAAACAGCAGCTAATGACACTTGAGCCTCTAAAAACTGAGCTCCAGTCTGAATACACATTGATGCCTCCATGCCAGTCATAACCCTTGGGCGGCAGGACTAAGCTCCCGTCCAGCCCACATCCGCCCCTCCCTTCTTCTTGGGTGAAGTTTCCAGCAGCCAAGGCTGCTGGCCACCTCCCTGAAACTCAGATTAGCTTGGTCATTGAGCGCCTGTTTCTGTTCCCAGACCCAACTAGGAAGTGTTCACGGACCCAAGTTATGAAATGAAACCCAGTCTTCTGATTTCTTCAACTCATGCCCAGGGACCGAGCTAGAACCATGAGCTCTTTAGAAGTGAAAGGAGGACGCTCATAGATCCTCCACCTGGTTTTATAAAATGAGGAAACTGAGGCTCAGAGAGAGGAAGTGACCTGCTCGAAGGCACACAGCAAACTAAAGGCAGAGCCAAGAATAGAACAATGTCCTGATTTCCGGTCCCGTGCCCCACGTGCTCGCCTCTCAGATATCACAATACAGAACTTTAGCTTTCCTGTCCTCCGCCCTCGTGGCAAGTTCCTCCTCCCCACCCCAACCCCCCCAGCTTTCTGTAGTTTCATGTCAAAGCTTGGTTGGGTGACCTCAACGCAAACCAATGAGAGTTCAAGTTTGGAATCAGGCCATGTGTAGCATGACTTGAATGTCTCTTCCCATGGCTGACCTAACATGGGAGTCAATTTTCAGTTACAAGGTAGAATGTACTTAACTTTGGATGGGTGGGACATCAAAGTGAGGGTGGGAGATGAGTGATTTCAGGCTGATGCAGGAATGCCACCATCCTCTCTTAACCTCGAGTTACAGTAGACACCATCCTCTGAGCTATGGCTATTGGCCATTCCTACCTCCCGCTGAAGAGTCTCAGAAGAAGTTGGCTGCAGGAGATGGGATGGAAGGAGATCAAGAACTGGTGGGAGAAGGTGGAAAGTTTCAGACAGGAATGGTCAAGGATGTCACAAGACACTCTCTCATTTCCCATCATACTGAGGTGGGTCCCGAAGGTCACAACCCCCATAGTCTCCCCGGTTTCCAGGTACTGGGTGGGGGTAGGACCCTGCCATCCCTTTGTAACCCAGAGCCACTAGTCATCATGGAGTGAGCACACCCCAGGCCTCAGGAACCCTGGGCTCAGCTCCCAGCTCTGCCCCAGCCATGTGCCCTTGAGCAAGTCACTTTCCCTCCTGGGTCTCAGTTTGCTGATCTGCAAAATGGGAGGGCTTGGCCCGGAAGGCCGTAAGGAGAACGGCCCCTCAGGAGGAATTACTGTCCTGGGGTCACGGGACACCCAGCTCTGTTATAGCTATATCCCTGGAGACATGTAGATAATTCCCAGCATAGATATTCCTCAAGTCATATATCTGGGGACTTCATGGGGACTTGGGTTTTGTCTTTGAAGCAGTGGGGTCAGATCCACCATCTGAATTTGGCTTGCCTCAGGGTCATCATGAAAGGAGAGCATCTGGGGTGGCTGGTGGGGAAGGACAGGGAGAGGGCCGGGGGATGGCAGCTGTGGGAGTGCTCAGCCTGGTCCAGGGCCAGGCCCAACGGCTAGAGGCTGAGCTCCTGTCACTCACTCTCAGCCCTGCACTTAAGCAACTCGGCCGTGGGCACTGGGTGGTTCTCCGCCTGCCCAGAACCCTTCAGGTGTGCTCGAGGGGCCTGGTCCAGCCCTGACCTGCACAAGGACAGACCCTAGAGGGCGGGAACGGGCCTCCAAGGCCAGAATCACCCTTTACCTGCTCATTCCACCCCTTCATCTGGGGGCTCCCAATCCCCAAGGAGGCCCCGGGACAGGCCTCTTCCTGGGGTCGGAGCCAGAGCCAGGGGGCCTCAGAGAGCTGTGCCTTCTGCCCAGACAGGTTCAATGGACACCAGGACATTGGGACCTGCAGGGAAGCACATCTTAGTGACTGAAAATTTTAAAAAGTGCTTATAAATGGTATGAGGTCAGGCCATGTATGTTATGGAGATCAGGGCTGGGAATGATCTCATAGCATAGATTTTTTTCCCCTCAACTAATCTGTGTTTAGCGTGTCCACTGTTTTATTGAAACCACATAGAGATCCCCGCCTCATAATCACATAGGAAAGGCGGTGGGCAGGAGGGGGAGGAACTGCCGTTACCCCCACCAGGTGAGCTTCAAGGATGAGGATGAGGGCGTGGGGTGTGGGCAGTGGGTCAGAGGGCAGACGCTCTCTGGCCAATGGAAGCACGTTGCTCCAAAGGCCATCAGATCTGAGTTAAACCCTGACTTGGCCCCTCACTAGCTGGGGGCTTCAGACGACCTCCTTGGCCTCCCTGAGCCTCACTTCCTGACTGTGACGTGGGGGTGATGGTGAAGCTGACTTGGAAGGTCGTCACCAGTATTTGACACGATCCAGTAAATCACCAGGCCCGTCCACGGTGCCTGTGGCCCTCGCTTCCTCTGGGCACCTGCTGTTGGGAGCACCCTGCTGTCTCCCCTGAGGGCTGCTTGCTGAGTCATTGCCCAGCTCACCCCAAAGAGAGGGGCCATGGCAGCCCCTGGGGCCACAGCCTGAGGCTGGCTCTGTGGGTCGCCCTCTCCCTCAGTCGCAGGCCGGGAGGAAGTTGGCAGGCTGTCTCAGGAACACGAAGAACAGCCATGGAGAGAGCAGTCGAAGACCCACTCACTCGTTCCCTCATGAGATACTTACTGAGCACCTGCTGTGGGCTGGACACAGCAGAGGCAGGGAGGCCAGAGCCCGGAGGCAGACCGACCGTCGATAAACCACGGAAAGCCAGAAGCATGCGGCTGTGAGCAATGCTATGGAGGGAAGGAGCGGGTGGTGGTCCTAGGCTGTGGGAGCAGCCGCTTAGGCGAGAGGAGGTAGCACCCGAGCGTGCCCGGAGGATGCTGAGGACCAGGAAAGGTGTTCGGGGCAGCGGAGGGCAAGAGGAAAGACCCTGGTGAGAGGAAGCAAGGTCTCACGAGGCTTGGCCGGGAGCTGCCCTGGGGCCGGGAACAAACTGGAGGAGCCCAGCAGCCCCCAAACTGAGGCCCCAAATGTGGGTGGGGCTGAGTCTCCAGGCCTGTGGGTCTCAGATGGAGGCTGGATCTTATTCTAAAGAAACGGGAAGCAACACTGGGGAGGAGGGCTTAAGCTAGGTCTTTAAGGACCCTGGCTGGTGTGTGGGATGGATTATAAAGGGGGACAAACATGGAAGCATGGAGATCAAACCAGTCAGTCCTAAAGGAAATCAGCCCTGAATATTCACTGCAAGGATTGATGCTGAAACTGAAGCTCCAATACATTGGCCCCTGATGTGAAGACCTGACCCATTAGAAAATTTCCCTGATGCTGGGGAAGAGTGAGGACAGGAGGAGAAGGGGATGACAGAGGATGAGATGGTTGGATGGCATCTTTGACTCAAAGAACATGAGTTTGATCAAATTCCAGGAGATGGTGAAGGACAGGGAAGCCTGATGTGCTGTAGGCCCTGGGGTCGCAAAGAGTCAGACACAACCGAGCGACTGAACAACAGCAACAAACATGGAATCAGGGATCAGGCAGGCCTGGCCTCACGTACACATCCCGGGTGAGGGAGTTCGGCCCCGTTATTTGACTTCTTTGGGCCTCAGTTTCCTCATCTGTAAGACAGGCTCCTGTAGAGATTAAGTGCTAAGAGACTGTAAGAACAAATGGCCAAGAGCCGGACCACACATACAAGCAGAACTTTGACTTATAACCCACAGCAACCCCTTATGTATATTGACCAACCTGGTAGCCAGCCTGCAGTAAGTCAGCCTGGCAGAAACCAACCTGCTATCTCCAGTGACAATCGAGAAAGCTAAACAATAACTTCTGAAACAATGGACCCCAGATGACCACAAGTCAATCTGTAACTGATGGCTTCCCTAATTTTTGCCCCTGCTTCCAATTTAGGATTAACCGGAAAAAGTCAAATATGCACCCCTCACCCATCACATAGGATAGGCTGCCCCTCAACCTTCTATTTAGCTGCCTTCAGCCTCCCCAGGTCAACAGTTTTCCACCAGGGCACACACAAAGCTTCTTTCTTTCCACTCTAAACCTTGCCCACCTTTGAGGCTCTGCCAAGACACAAGTGATGGTGGCTGACTCCCTTGCTATAGCAAGCTCTGGATAAATCACCTTTCTTTTCTGACTTGGTTGGTTCATTTATTTCCAGGATGCCAGTGTAAGACAAGCACCGGGTGCCTCCCTAGCATGCGATGGGCACCCGGTGAGGTTCTGTCCCTCCCTATCTTCTGAGAGACCCCAGAGCAGCTGACCTTGGGCCTGTCCACCAGAAGTGTCAGAACCCTGAGTGGTCAGGCAGGCCAGGTGCCCTAAGAACTAGCTGGTTCTCAGTACGTCTGCCTCCGGAGGAAAGCCAGCAGGAGATGATTTTATATTTTCTCGTGTACGATGCGGGGAGGAGTTGAGTGGAGAGCTATATTTTAGGGAAAGAGCCTAAGGCTGGGTTTTGCCTGGGTTCGAATCGCAGTTCCATACTGGCTGTGTGGCTCAGGCCCCAGTTGTCTTCTTTGTTAAGTGGAGAAGATTAAATGAGCTAATTTGGGTTAGATGCTTAGCGCAACGCCTGGCACCTAGGAAATGTGTGTAAACAGAAACTGGCAGCCATCAGGAGTGGCGACAACGAGGCTGTGAGGCCGCCAAACTGAGCTGCCAAAGGTTCAGAGAACTGTGTGCAGGAAGACACATGGAGGCATGTCCTCCTCAGCTCAGTGGCTCCTCCATGGGGCAGTCTTCACCCAGGACTTTCTTGGGGAATGCAAAGGCAGCCTGTGCCCTCCAGGGACCCACTGCTATGAGGCTCTCCCCACCTCAAGAGAAGCAAGGGTAGTTTTCCCAAGGGTGTGGGACATTCCACAGTAAGGCGTGGCTCACAAAATTGTTAGTGGAACATCAGAGCTAGGCTGGGGTGTCCTGGGAAAAAACCCAACCGCTGTTCATTCAGTGAGGAGAAAGTGATGGAAAGATTTGGTCTTCATATTTTAACAGGGGGCAAAGCCCTAAGTTGGAGAAGGAAATGGCAACCCACTCCAAGTTTCTTGCCTGAAGAATCCCATGGACAGAGGAACCTGGTGGGCTACGGGGTCACAAAGAGTCAGACAGAACTGAGTGACTGAGCCCAAAGCCCTAAGTCCAGAGAACCCCATTAATGTGGGCTTTCAGGCATTTGGGTTAAAGGAAGTAGGTGCTAGATTGAGAGAAGAGGGGCCTCTGAAGCCCCCCACCACCACTACCACCAAGAAAGAACCTGCAGCAGTCACTGGTCACATCATTGCTCAGCATTAGAGCCCATCAGAGGACCCCTCTCTCTGCCAAGGGTCAGGGAGGAGTGGGCATCTGGCCTCTCCAGACACGCCAAGCAGAAATGACCCTGGAACTGGCAGCTTCAACCAGGGGAAGAATTCATCCTGAGAGCATGCTGGCAACCACAACCACTTTCAGAGGCATCACCACCTAAAGGAGCTGAGGCATCCATGGGCCAGGCGGTGGAGGGCGCTCACACACCCAGGGCTTGGCAGCATCCCTGGGGGCATCCGCTGTCTGTGCGTGCCCAGTCACTAAAGTCATGTCTGACTCTTTGTGACACTATGGACTGTAGCCCACGAGGCTCCTCTGTCCATGGGATTCTCCAGGCAAGAATACTGGAGTGGGTTACCATTTCCTTCACCAGGGGATCTTTCCAACCCAGGGATCGACACTGTGTCGCTTACATCTCCAGTATTGGCAGGCAGTTTCTTTAGCACCACCTGCAAAGCCCAAGCCACTGTCTAGGGCATACTTTCTAAACTTAGTTCTCCTGCCTTCCTGGTATTCCAGTCACTTTCCAACAGCTCTCCAAAATATTCTTTTTCAACTAAATCAGGGGTTGGCGACCAGGAATCTGATCTGCTGCAGCCCACAACCCTAAGGCCAGTGGAGGAGGCAAAAGGGTGATTACAATTAACACAATTAATTTTAATTCCCTGATGTTTTCTAATAACTGCATACAGAAAAAAGGATTTCTTTAAGGTGAGTTGCCTGTGAATGGGCAGAAACCTGTAAGGATTCCGTAGGGCAATGTGGTTTTCGTATTCTTGTGTTGCCATGAGACCTGCCCCTAGCTGCTTTCCCCTTCCCTAAGCAGAGAAAGGAACTCACATCTCATCACTGCACTCACCTCGGCTTCCCTCTGTGGCCAGGTGTTTACTACCTTACATCAAAGCAGCCAGCCTGTTATGGGAGACATTTCAGCTTGGCTGTGCCTTACTTCCAGGTTCATATGAATCCCTTTGTTTGAGACCCCGGGGGCCAAGGAAGAAAACCAATCCAGGTGAGTAAGCTTGGCTTCCAGCCCCAGCTCTGGGATGAACTGGATGTAACCTCTCTCTGGGCCTCAGTTTTTCCCATCACTATCATGAAAAAAAAAAAAAAAATCCATTTGTTCCTGTACAAAGGTCTTCTGGCTCCAAATTCTGTGATGCCATTATTCTGATTCTTTGGAACTCACCATTCCATTGCCTCCCACATTCTGTGTAGGTGGCCCACAGAAATGGCATAGAAAACAGGAAGGCTAAACTCAACAAGAATCAAATTTTTCATGTTTAGCAAGGTAGGAATGGTCCAGGATGCCAAGTTTTGTTCCCTGCCTTCAAGGTGTTAATGTTATTGTAGCTAGGGTGGGTGGTGGGTGGAGGGCGGGGGGAGGGAAGCAGTTGGATAGGAAAACAGAAGCCAATCTAAGTATCATAAGTTGGAAGGGTTCTAATTCAGGGAACTGGAGACTTCCTGGAAGAGCTGAGAGAGGAAAGGTCAGGCCAGCAGCTGACAGAGACAGATGATCTACCTAAAAGTAGCTCACCTAGAAGCTGCAAAGGACCCAGGAATCTCAGCAGTGGCCACCACCTCCACCCCCAGCAGCCTGAATCACACAGAGCATACAATTCTCAAGAGTCTGAATTTTGCTCAGGCATCTAGCTGCAGCTTCTGCCAAAGAATGGCATCTTCCTTCTCCCCCGCCTCCCAGTTCTTGCAGGAGTGTCTCTCATTGGAAGACTCTAACCAGTGCACAACTGAAGCAACTTAGCAGCAGCAGCAGCAGCAACCAGTGCTTTACAAAGAAAGGGATTCTGGGAAATGTAGTTCCAGGCTTCTCCTCTGAGGTCTAGAGTGTCAAAGAACATGACCACAATGTCAGGCGACAAAAGAAAATGAGTTTGGTTTCATAGCCACAAACCAGGAAGAGCAAAGAGAATTCATCCTGCTGCTGCTGCTGCTGCTGCTAAGTTGCTTCAGTCGTGTCCGACTCTGTGCGACCCCATAGATGGCAGCCCACCAGGCTCCCCCGTCCCTGGGATTCTCCAGGCAAGAACACTGGAGTGGGTCGCCATTTCCTTCTCCAATGCATGCAAGTGAAAAGTGAAAGTGAAGTCGCTCCATCATGTCCAACTCTTAGCGACCCCATGGACTGCAGCCTACCAGGATCCTCCTAAGGGCCATTGATTGACTGATGATGACTGCCTGGAGTAATGAGTTGAAAACAACTTTGGGCTTGTATGTAGGGTCACCAGGAAAAGGTGCTACATTGGATTAGCAATGCCCGAGATGGGCATAGAATGAGAGTGGGGGATTGGATGCAAAAAATTTGCTCTAATGATTGGAAGGCTTCCTAAGGTGACGGACCTTTTTCTTTAAGTCAAATATGTAACTTGTAACAATCCACATGTGAATTCATCCCCAGTAAGCCTTGAACTCAAGAGGAGTTGATAAGGAGCAGGAAAGGTACATGGAGAACCTGTGGGGTCTCCAGCCTCCTGGAATCAAGCTCTGCACAATCCACACCATCACACTCCTCAAGGTCATCTCAGGGTCAGTTCTTTCATCACCACCTTCACTACCCCCTTCATTTTCAAGTTTCTAGGTCTGTCTCTGCTAGGCCTTTATCACATGGCCTTGGAGAAACCTTCCAACTCTTCTCCAGTGAATTACTTCCTCTCTCTGTATCTCGGTTCCCTCATGGGCAAATTCAGGAGTTGGGTTAGATGTGTGGTTTGCTGATGGTGGATTGAGGAGTGTAGGGTATTTAAGAGGAAGAGGAGGGTTGGAGAAATGCCAAGGCATGGGTCTCTGGGAGGTAGCATTTTTATCTATTTTAGATACTGTGCTTTGGACTAAGATGTCACTTGGGGGAAAAAGTAAGGGGCTTATTCTACTGCTTAAAATAAATAAATTAAAGGCTTGAGATCATCTGGACAAGCCACACACTTCCAGATGTAACATTCCCTAGTGCTGGTTGGCTTGTCCACCTCTGCAAACACCAGCCTCTTTTCTCTCCTCCTCCCTTCCTCCTCTCTTTCTCCATCCCCTCTCCTCCAAAGATGTGAATCGCCAAGTCTCCATCTGATCTTCCAAACATGAGTTGAACTTGAGAACCAAACTTGAAGGCTGGGTCTTGTCATTATGAGATGGTGTGAGGTCAGATAAAGGAAAAGAGGCAAATAAAATCAACATGTCATTTCAAAACCCCATTTTCCAAAAATCTGATGTAATTCTTTTTATCATTAAAAAACACACTGAACCACAGAAAACTTAAAACTTGACATCCTGGAGTCAAGAGGTCATCTCACTTTTCCCCACCTCACTGAGAACTGCAAAATTACAAAACAGGAGAACATGCTGCTTTGAGCTGTTGTTGTTGTTAGTGATACCGCAATGACTGTATGGTTTTTATCCTCGCGTTTTTTTTTAAAGCAGGAGGAACCATTCAAATAGGTTTTTCTGCTCAAAATGTACTTTGGAGTTCCATTTTGGGGAATAAGAACACTTTTGTTCCTCTTCCGGCTGCAGTTTCACTTAGTTCCCATTAATACTAGCTCTAGAAGAGTCTGAGTCAGCAATAAAATATGTCCATTAGGAAATATTTTCATTATTCCCTGCAAGAGGGAAAGGGCAGATTCGAAGGGAGCGCTGGCAAAGGTGTGTTTGAGGAACGCAGAGCATAGAGCCCACCATTCTTCCCTTGCTCCGGGGTTCCTCTTGGGCCATGGGCTGCGGCTTGAGGAGGAAGTGACTGGAATCACACCCACCCGAGCAGAGGCCCCTGCCACGTGGAAGTCCATGCACTAGTGAGATCAAGACCAGCCTAACGTCAGACCCTCCATTGAGGCCCTCCTGTCCTGGCTCTACACACAGAGAGCCCAACCAAGTCAGATGAAGTATGTGCACACCCTGTCTGCTGATTGGTTGGAGCCTGAGAAGTGGGGCTTTCCCCCATTGGCTGGTCCTCGTCGGCAAAGGTAGCAGGAGAGTGCAGCGCTTCCGGTCGGCAAAAGCCAACTTGCCTCATCTGTTCTCTGGGTCCCAAATTCTCCCACTGAAGAAGAGAGCTTGCCTGAACATCACCAATGCCTGGCTCTAGGAAATGGCTGTCAGAATTAAGATGTGCTTCGGCACCCCTCAGGACTTCCCTGGTGGCTCAGACAGTAAAGCATCTGTCTACAATGCGGGAGACCCGGGTTCGAGCCCTGGGTTGGGAAGATCCCCTAGAGAAGGAAATGGCAATCCACTCCACTACTATTGCCTGGAAAATCCCATGGACAGAGGAGCCTGGCAGGCTGCAGTCTATGGGGTCGCAAAGGGTCAGACACGACTGAGCAACTTCACTTCACTTCGGCACCCCTCAACACAGAAGGCACAATGACCGCCACACAGGACATGGAATGACCTCACCTTTCTGAGACAGTTTTGAAGACAGAGCTGTCTTCAGGGCACTGAGGACGTGCTGGGGGGAGGGACCATAAGAGGGTGCCTCCGTTTTCAAGGGGGAGGGAAGTCAGAGCTATTTCCCTCAGGTTCACCCAGGGTGGAGCTGTTCCCCAGAGGACAGGAGTGGGGATCCTGGTGTTTGTAGGAGAGAAGAGGACCCCAGGCAGAGTCTAGTGTGATGGGAATTTACCTCAAAGGCAGGAGAGCTTACTTACCCCTCACATAAGCAAATAATCTTTCATTTTGTTTTCCATTTCCTTTGGGGTGGTGGGGCTAGGGAGGTGGGTTTTTCCCCAACTACTGAGGACTGAATCCTATTATCAGAGCTTTCCTGTTCAACTCAGTCTCCTGTTAAAATTCAATTCCTTGGAAGAGTTATAGTAACTTTTAAACAGATACCTTATTGGTCTGGGGATTGGGTAAGTACTGTATATATACAAGCAGGAAGGGAGGGGTGTGGGCACAAGCACATAGCGTTGATACTAGAACAAAACTCTCCAAAAGAACTTCCCAGGATGATGTTAAGTAGAACGAATCCATGCTGTGTAATACTGTATGGCAGTTGAGCTTGAAATGTGGCTAGTGTGACTGAGAACCAAATATTTCACTTAAATTTAAATAACCACGTTGGCTGGTGGCTGCCATTTTGAACAGTGCAGTTCCAGAAAATCTAATTTGAAATGAGACCCTAGATGTCCTTACCAGCTGACATATCTTACTGAGCTCTCTGAGAGGTATAATTTGCAAAACCATCTGCCTTATCATTTTATATTTGAAAAACAAATCCTTGGTTTTGCATAATACAAACCTTAGGAAAGTTAGAGTTTTGTGTTTAGCAAGAGGTAACAAAACTTTGCAGCATAGTCCTACACTTTCATATGACAGGCTGAGCCCCTAGAGAGAGGCAGTGACTGTCCAAGGTCTCATGGGGACACTGATTTCTCTGGGATGGCCCACTCTTATTCTAGAAGACCAGAAAGAGTGGAGCCTATTAGGCAACAGGGTCCTGAATATAGTACTGGTTTCCTCATGTCACAGTAGAACATGGAAATGTGTAGATGATGATGATAAAGGTACTTACTTGTTCTAAGTCTCCAACCAGTGTTAAGCCTACATCTTAGAGCCCCACCCCTAGTCTTTACAGGTCCTGGCTGTCTCACAATCTTCTCTAGCGGCTTTCTTGCCTTTTTCTAAACTGGAGCAGTCACCCCACTTTTACGTTACTGGAGTGGACAGAATTATGGCCTTCCAATAAAGTTGACTCATTGGAAAAGACTCTGATGCTGGGAGGGATTGGGGGCAGGAGGAGAAGGGGACGACAGAGTATGAGATGGCTGGATGGCATCACTGACTCGATGGACATGAGTCTGAGTGAACTCTGGGAGTTGGTGATGGACAGGGAGGCCTGGCGTGCTGCGATTCATGGGGTCACAAAGAGTCGGACACGACTGAGCAACTGAACTGAACTGAACTGAATAATGTCTACATCCAAATCCCCAAAACCTGTGAATACATAACCTTTTATGATAAAAGAGATTCTGCAGGTATGAGTAAGTTAAGGATCTTGAGATGGAAAAATTATCTTGGCTGACCTGGGAGGACTCATTGTCATCACAAGGGTCCTTATAAGAGGGAGGCAGGAGGATCAGGGTCAGTAGTAGGAGATGTGATGATGGAAGCAAGAGGTTGGAGTGATGCAAGGAAGGGGCCGTTTGACAAGAAATGCTAGCAGGCTCTAGAAGCTAAACAATGCAAGGAAACAGATTCTCTCCTGAAACCTCTGGAGGGAACACAGCCGATGCCTTAATTCCAGACTTCTGACCTCCAAAACTATAAGAGAATAAATCTATGTTGCACAAAGCCATTATGTTTGTAGTAATTTGTAATAACAAAAGTCAGAAACTTAGGCCTTTCCCATTGCAGAGGACAGTGGCTGCTGTCACCAGGATGCGCAGAACTGAAAAAAAAAATGGATGGCAGAAACTTATTTCCTTCAGATCTACTTGGCTTCTTCTGATTTACTGTTTCCTGTGGCTGAGGGGTCTCTACGCCCTTGGAGTAGGTTATTGACTATTGTGTGGATCCCCCTTCAGTAGCTGGAGCACTGTCTATCTCCCTTGGAACTCTAGCAAGTTCCCTTGAATCCCCTTTGCTTTCTTTCAAGAGGCCTTGGGCTGCTCAACAGATCAGCTTTCCCAGGTTTTGTCTTAAAACCCCTTTAATCTCTAAATTTCTCATTCTCTTTCTTCCACTCCTTCAAAAATTCAATAAGAAAGCCATAAACTCAAGCAAGAATGGGAATCAAATTCCTGTCTCCAATCAGGAAGCAGGAGCAAAGAGGTTCTCCCTCTGGTGCCTGTGATGACAAGAGCCACTGGGCACTCCACCTGTTTCTGTCCTAATAGTCTGAGCAAACCCCAGAGGCTGCATCCTGCAGGCAGCTCCTCACTGCTGCCAGGAAAGAGGTCTAGGTCCCAGGTCCTCTCTCAATGTTTTCAGTGTCCTCTCTCTCCTAATTCTCCTGGAATCTTGCTCACCAAGTCCAATACCCACCCCTCACCTGGCCAGGGACCCACAACTTCAAATGGGATAACTTAGATATTCTCTCTTATAAACCCCAGGCTTTTATGTGTACTAACTGATTCATTTTACCATTGAGTATTTCCCTGGAATTCCCTGGGTGCCAAATTCAGTGCTTAGTTGCTGAACAGATGTATCTCCCAGCTGAGGTCTGATGAATAAAGAAACCATTATGGATGTTGCAGCAGATACAAAGTAGAGCAGAAGAGCCACCCAGATGAGCCCAGTCCAAATTGCTGAGTCAGAAGAAAATATAAACTGTCATTGCTCTAGGCAAATAAGTTTTAGAATAGTTTTTTACGTAGCAATAGATCATGGAAATATTTCCAAACCCAGCCCCCGTTACAAGATGGAGGACTTGTCTCTCTCCTTCAACTGGCTATTTCTGACTTTTTGGCCTAGCTCTCCTGATCCTTCACCTCTCAGCCACCAATAGTGCTGTAACAGGCAATGGTACTGGGAACACCCGCCCAGCCAGTTTTTTATGTGGCCAGGTATAATTAATTAATTAGCCATCTGTGAGCCCCAGACAAGGAGTGCCTTTGGTGGGGAGACTTTGGTGGTGGAACCACTAAGGGTTGGGCAAGGATGACTCTAGGGCAATCCCAGACACAGAGTTCCACCCCCTGCTGTCAGTTACAGGAGATGCTCTGATGACAGGGCCACTCATCTCTGAACTGTATGGGCCAAGGGATCGTCTCATGCCCTTTACGCTCTGAGGAACAGAAGACCTCAACTTTGCAAAGTGCAGGTGAGGCATGGGAAAGCATAAAGGACTGATGCTTCCATTTTATCCAATCTCTCGCACACGAAAGTGACAGCTGTTTAAGGGCAGAAATCAAACTCACTTGTTTTGGATGAATGGTGTGGAGGAAGTTAAGAATGTCACCAGCCACTAGTATGACTACAGATGGACACAATCAGCCATGTTGAGGCGTGACTATTCATGGATGAATCTCTTGAGACACGTATGTAAGTCAAGCAGGCAGCACTTCCCCACGGGGAGGAAGACAGATATTGTATGGCCCCCATAAGCTGCTACTCCCCATACCACGCCTCTTGGTATGCAGGGCTGATTTCTGGGGGTGGGGGAAGTAGGCAAATTTATAGAAAAACCAAAGATCCTCTTGAAAAGAAAAAAACTAGACCCTGACCTCTTCCCTCTTGAAAACCACAGTTTCTTGGATCCCTCTTATGTGACTGGAGGGTCCCGGGTAAGCTCATGGGCAGGAAGGAGAGGAAATCATGAGGACCCTGGAAAAGTCAAAGTGAAGGCAGAGGGGGTTTTTGCAAATGATCATGATCAGACCCTGGAGAAAGAGGAGACCTCCCGGGAGACTTTCAGCATGTGGGGAGTGTCATGAGAACTAACTGAGAGACAAAAGAGGCGTGACCGTGTTTGGTACCACAAGTTGGAGAAGTAATTCATAGCAGTTATAGGAAATCACATTTATTGTGAATAAGGTCACCCAGACTATTCCTTTATTCAATAAGCAATTTAATTATTCAATTTAGTCAGCATTTATTAAGGCTTGGTGATCAGAGCTAGGAAGGGGAATCAGAGAACCAAAATGTGATTATGATGCTATGTGATTAGTGCAAAAAGAGAAGTACATACAGAGCCCAGAGAATGGAGATTGCTAGGGGTGTGTAGGAGGGCTCCCAGAAGGAGGCGGACCAATGAGATATGGATTTTGAAGGATCAACAAGAGTTTATTTGTCACAGCAAAAGGTAGGGATTCATCTTTAATGGTTGGCAGCCTGTGATTTGTGGGCAAGTCTACCTAGCTTAAAGACTGAGAAACCAAGCCAGTTCCACATTCTATTTCCAACAGATATGTAGATTTGATGGTAGGTGGAAGGAAGCTACTGGTTCATCATCCCCTTTGGAGATAGCACCCATTGGGGCCGTGGCATGAAAAAACCTTAGATGTTACAACCGCCGGTGCCACCAACCAGTCACAAGGTTGTAGTTTTCATCAAGTTTCTGTACATAGAAGAAACCAAGGAAGAACAAATAGAAAACAGAAGGCTGAAACTGCTCATCAGTGACTGATGAAACCCCAGGTGGTGCCAGTGCTGGCTCAGGGCCCTCCACCTGCTGGAGAAGTTTCTACATTGTCCTCAATGTGGGCGTTCATCCCACCCCTTGGCTCTTTCTGCCTGAGCTCTCAGGCAGGGCTATCAGGTCTGAGACCCTTTTGTGGAAATGTCCTCTGTAGAAAGCTGGTACCCCTTTCCTTACTCAACAAAATGAAACAGATTGATCCTCCAGTGCACTGACCAACAGCGGTCTTGAATGGTGACTCAAGTCTTCTGGTCTACAGCTGGTCCAACCTTAGAAAACCCTCCTTTGACTCTAGAGCACTCTGTCAGGGTATCCATTGGAGGGGGCAGCCCTGAAGTAGGTATTACCCCCTTTGAAAAGAGCAGATGTCATTCTTGTCACTTTAAATTAACTTTAGCTGACAAAGACCGACAGAAACACGGCACTGGGTGAACTATATTTGACTGATATTCTGTCAAATATTGCATGGGGTTATGATCCACAAATTCTCCCATCTGCTGCTGCTGTCTGAGTAGCTGAATGCACAATGGCGTAATTACCATATTTTGTTCAGATTTCCCTCCGTCGGATCAGAGCCTGTGAATGTGAAATGTGCCCACAGAGAAAGGAAACCCTGATAGGGTGGGTGCAAGGGCATCCCTCAGCTCTTCCCTGGGGGGAACTGGGGAGGGAGGAGGGCTTCCGGAAGGTGTCTGGGCTCTCACCCAGGAAGGTGCTCATCCTGGAGACAAAGGAGGAAGGTGGAGGATCAGGAGTAAGGAGCCGGATTAAGATCACACAAACCTGCAGCCCTTAGAAACTGGCTTAATCCATTTTATAAAGAGTTGGGAGGGTTTTTCTGTCCATGAATATAATACCTTGCACATCTGATCAGCTTTTTTTCCCAGAACATTTCAAAGCTCTCTGCAAATACAGCAGAGTCTCCTTAGATTAGAGCCCGGCCTATTATTACCTGGTTTTGGAGACACCCAGGTCAGCGGGTCACCTGGGGCCCTCTGAAATAAGACAATTCCCTGCAACAAAAAGCCTGGTGTGATGTGGTTTGTCTAACGAGTGGTTTTCAAACTGTGTGAGTCATGGGACCCTTGGAAAAAAAAGAAAACAGCCTGAAGCTCAATTCGTAATTCAGAACAAAGTGGATCTATTCTGGTTAAACCAAAGATACGATGTGAAGGGGAACAAAGATGGGTCCACCTGACACTCCAGCTCATGATTGGAAGACTATTCTGGAAATCACAGTGTCCCCACCCCCAAGCAGAGGTAAATATTCTATGACGTTAGCGGATGTTAAGTTTC
Source organism: Capra hircus (assembly GCF_001704415.2). Taxonomy (NCBI): domain Eukaryota; kingdom Metazoa; phylum Chordata; class Mammalia; order Artiodactyla; family Bovidae; genus Capra; species Capra hircus. The sequence continues at coordinate 18,619,821 of NC_030833.1, read as the reverse complement.
TTTAATATACCTTCCAAGTCTTGGTACTTAATTTTATTTCTTTCATTTTGTGCTATTTTGATAACAAGGGACCCCCAAAGATACATTTCATGTAGAACCAACTGCATAATTTGCACAGCCAAGTACAAAATAAAAACTTGGGCCCTTTGTTCAAAATGATTAAGATATTTCAAGATGGCAGCAACCGAGCATTAAGCTCAGCCCAGGACATTTCTAAGCCTGGGGCCCTTTGAGAATGTGCAACTGGCATACCCAAAAGACAGTCTTGGTTTCTACAGGGCCCATAGAACCTGGATCTGCCCCTTTCTCCAACTTTCCAGAGAAATACCAATAGGATCAAAGGAATCTCCACGTTTCCCTAGAAGTTTCTTCCATTCTGGTGAGTCAAGCTGGTCCACCGCACAGCCCCAGGAGATGTCAAAGCTTCCAACGGAGTGCAGGCATATTGCACTCTCACTTTTATATGGAGGATGGCCTTAAGGTGAATGACTCCATTTGCAAACAAACTGCAACAGAACAAAGAATCCACCGTGTGTTCAAGGATTGGGACTGGAGTGGCACTTGGGGGAAGATACGGGTCAATCCCCAAACCTCAGAGGATTGGGCAGGGTGATTTTGGGGTGCTCCTTGAGGGCCTGGGCTTCATATGCTCCTTTTCTAGGTTCCCTGTGATCCAAGGCTGGGGTGTGTCTGACAACGTGTCTGTTGAATAAATGCAACCTGTGTTCCAACCAAAGTCGTGGTTCTCTGACTTTGCCATATGCACTACAAATGACAAATCTTTGTCGTTATCCCTCTACCCAGAAAGTTCTTCTTTTCCCTTCTTGAATCCAGGTCCTATCTATATACTAAACTCCTGCTCACGTGTTCCCTGCCCTCATGGTGACATAGGCCACCTTGACCAGGGATGTTTGGGTTGAGGCTGGAAAACTGATTAGTGAGCATACCAGGCACAGTCTACCTAGGAAATAGAAACCACCTAAGTGGTGAAATAGAGGGGCCTGATTGGAGGAATTGCCTTTGTCAGAGATGGAAAAGCTGAGAAGTCAAACGAGGGGCGCTGAGTCAACCTAGTGATGAAAAGTGTAGGAGGCCACCGCTACCCTTGGCCAGAAAGACAGGAGGTTGGATGTGTGATATACCAGGGTGAGCCAGAGCTCCCAGCAAAGTTGTCACAAGAATCGGTCCAGAAGAGGTGGAGCTGTGGAGGAAGCGAGATGCTAGAGGGTCTGTCCGTAGCAGAATGGGACAGGCAGGAATCCTCTACAGCCCCTCCTTCCGTCTTTCCATCTTCCGCAGTCCCTCCCAATGGCCTCACCCAGAAGGAAGCCTGAGGGATGCAGGGGCCAGCCCACTCTGCAATGGAGCAGTGTGTGGGTAGGATCTAGGGGCCAGCAAGGCCGGGACTACATGCAGGGCTATGGTAGGAGTGATGCTCCACTGCAGGCAGAGAGAGGTAGTTGAACTTGATCCTATCTGGGGAACGTTCCGGCCCCAAGAGAGACACTTGATAGGAATATTCTTTCTTTTCCATAACAATTCACATGATGATGGCCTTAAAAATAATGTTTCCCATGCTCAGTGAAACAACAGAGACAAGTCTTTCCCTTGGATATGTAACGCCTCACCAGGTTGGTATCTTTTTATAATTTAGGAGAGATATGTTTTCTGACTTGCAGATTCACTTCCTTTTATGAGACGATGAAAATTATATAACCCATCATGTTTCCCTTTTGGCCTTAGCTGCCAGGAAGCTCTGAACTAAATTCAAACTTCCCAGATACAAGTTTTTAATTATATACTCTCCCCTCCTACATTTCTTTAAATCCACAATTTCTAGTTTAACCGTCTCACGGATTAAATGTTTTATGACACTACAAATTCTTTGAAATAGCAGATCAAGTATACCTTGGCTTCCTTTTCATTTAAGATGCTTCCAACAGTTCCTACAGCTCAGATTCTTCTTCCCATTTGCTCCCGGTCTGTTCCCCTTCCCCCACAAAACTTCCTAGTGACTTGTCATTTTCCCACGTTAAGAAAGCCACAGGCCCTTCCCACTTCTCCATGGCACTCTCTTACTCCTAAATTATCGCTGTATCTCTTTCACTTCCTCTTCCACTGCCCTCTTCAGAGATTTCCTCTCCAGCAGGGCATGAACCCTTCCCAAGCAGTGCCAGCATCACGGGGCCCACTTAAAGAGGAAGCCGAAAGTCTGGACAGAGAAGTGATGGCTGCCGGAGGTGGAAGGCCAGCCAGTGCTCGTGAACGGTGGCCCTTGGGGGCTTTGAGTCGCTGCCCTGGTTTGAATCCAGCTCTGCCACTCATCTGCTGTGACCAATGGACATCGCATGTACCCACCAGCTCCCCCACACAATGTCCCTCCCCATGCTGTTGGTAAGGTCACTCAAGCTTTTCTCTGGGGATTATCCCTCTCCCAATGCATCCAGTTTGGATGGGACTGACTTTCAAATGCCACATCCTCCCTGCCCAAGGTGTAGTCAAGTGACTGAGCCAAACCCACAATTCTCTTTCAAGTGGGCCCATTTCGAGTAGGGTGACAAGTTGGAGCTCATTCATCTTGCCCACAATTCCCAGTGAGCTCGTCTCTTAAGTCCCAAAGCAGACTGCCTGCTTGTCTTTACAAGGCCCGCAGACTCAGATTTTCCCTGGGTTTTTAAAAATGAGCTTCTGTTACTGCAACCATCACCCCCAAGTGATGCGGAGCCTGATCCTGGGCAAGTTACCTAACCTCTTGGAGTCCCAGATTCTACATCGCTTCCATGGAGATGCCAAAACACTTGTCTCGGGGTAAGGGGTCATGCACTTAGCCCTTTCTGAGTGTTTCACAAGTATTTCATCCCTCCTTCCCTGCTCTGCTCAACAAATGACCTGCAAAAGGTGAAGGACCCTGCCCCCATTCCACAGCTGGCCAGTGGCAAGCATCAATGGTCAGGTCTCCTGAGAACTCATGTTTCTCTTTAGGACCTCTCAGTGCTTCAAGGAACCCCTTGGGATCTCACCAAAGGGTGAGCAATGGTTTACCCATTTCAATGGGGGAGAAGTAAAATTTCTAGAGATCTCATCCTAAGGAATGAAGGCATCGGATTCTCCAGCTCTGGCCGTTTGCTGAAAGCCCTGGTCCAGGCTCCTCCATGGCAGAGCTGCTGTGTTCGGTGGACTCCTCTCTCCATAAAACTGCAACCAAGTCTGTTTTAGAAGCACGTGCACGAGCAGACTCAGCCTTGAGAGGCCTCCTGTGTCCTGAGCACTGACAATCTTCCAATCCTCCAAGAAGACTTGGCAAGCATCCTCCAATGCCCTGGGCCGTGTGAATCTATGGCTGAATGTGGCTGGACATGCCTGCTTGGCTCCCTGGATCCCTGGGGTCCACGGAGCTGGTCTCCAAACTGTACCACTCTCACTGAGTAGAAGTGGAAGTGTTAGTCGCTCAGTCATGTCTGACTCTGCAACCCCATGGATTGTAGCCCGCCAGGCTCCTCTGTCCTTGGAATTCTCCAGGCAAGAATACTGGAGTGGGTTGCCATTCCCTTCTCCAGGGAATCTTCCCAACCCAGAGATCAAACCTGGGTCTCCTGCATTGCAGGCAGATTCTTTACTGTCTGAGCACCAGGGAAACCCTATTCTCACTTAGAGTGGGTGCTAAATAGTGATGTCCCTAAGCCCACAGTGGGTTCCATGGGGAATCCTCACTGGCTATCCCAACAGGCTGGGCACAAAGTCTTTTTAAATAATAACTACTAGCAGGATCACTGCTGTTTATGTCTTCACATCAGTATAAATTAAGTTCATTAGTTTTATTTTACAAAGGCAGTTATCAGGCTTAAGCAATTGAGAAACGTGATCAAGGTGACAGGGCTATTAAGGGATGGAGGGATTCTCAAGGATCTCACTGGCGGCCCAGTGGTTACCACTCCACACTCCCAATGCAGGTGGCGCGGGTTTGATCCCTGGTCAAAGAATTAAGATCCCATATCCCACACTGCATGGCCAAAAACAGTCTCACCCTGGTCTGCATGCATGCCTGTTGTTCAGTTGTTCAGTTGTGGCTGACTTTTTGTGACCCTAAGGACTGTAGACCCCAGGCTCCTCTGTCCATGGGATTCTCCAGGCAAGAATACTGGAGTGGGTTGCCATGCCCTCCTCGAAGGGATCTTCCCGACCCAGGGGTCAAACCCACGTCTCCTGCATGGCAGGTGCATCCTTTGCCACTGAGCCACCGCGGAAGCCCCTCCCCCAGGTCTACCTGACCGCAAAGGCTGTGCTCTTCACTGCCGTGTTATACAGTATCTCTCGTGCTTATGGGAGGAGGCCCCCTGGGACCCCCCCACTCACAGCCCCTGGGTGAGCAGCAGCACCTGCAGACCACAGAGGATGAATAGACCTGATTTCCTGCTGCTCCTGCTGGGCGACTCAGTGGTTTGGGAAAAGTCACAGCTCCTCTCGGATTCTCAGTCCCCTGCTTTGTAGGGTGGAGGACACTGTACCACCTCTGTCTGCGTGGGACGGTATTATCTACAACATTCTACACAGCAGCTTCGTGATGGGCATTAGCAGCTGGGAGAAGATAAGCGTACGGAACAAGGAGACAGCGGCAGGAAAGGGAGAGCAAGTGATGAGGAATAGATGGGAAGGAAATGATTCTTTGGGGATCTGAGGGGATCCTGAGACAGCATGCCCTCCTGCCTCCTGCCCCTCCACGCTGGCACATTCAGCAACCACACCAGGCAGGATGCTTCCTCCAGGCTTCCTTGGAGGAGGGCCAAGAATGCATCAGAAACAACACGATTCTGCGAGATCACAGAGAGCCTTCGTGGGCCTCCAAAGGATTCCGCCAGTTCCTTAAGTCTGCTTGGGCTTCGAGATCTTCTTGCAGCCTCCAGAAGTGAGCTGGAGAAGCTTGAGGTGGGATGAGAAGACCAGGCTTTGAGCTTCCTCCTCTGTCCCTGCCCACAGACCCAGTGACCACAGGATTTGCTCTGTCCTGTTCTGGCAAGCTGACCGGCTTCCCCTCACCCACCACCGCCATCTCCTCATTACAGAACAAAGGAAGCTGGCTCCTTCCCTCCAGTCCAGAGAGGGTTCCTAATTGGCTTTCCATTAAAGGGAAAATAGACTACTGTTTCCACCTCATTATTTATGAGCCTTTCTGGAAGTGCATTTCCATGCACTCTGGGATTACTCACGCCCATTTTGCTTGGCCATATTTTATGATCTGTTTTATTTATTCAGGGCCTCTATTGGGTACTCACATCTGAAACCAATTAAAAACCAAGAAATAGGAAAAACCAAATAAACACCTGGAGATGTCCAAACCCAGTCTTTCTGAAGCCTGCGACTGGGGGACTGGCATGGCCGGGCCGATAGTCTAGGCCACAGGAAACGGGGGTCTCTCTCCTGGAGACACCAGGGGACGAGGCCACACAGATGGCGGCACATCGATTCCAGGACCTGTAGACAGAGCTGGGGCTGAGACCGCCTGGGTCCTGAGTCTGAGCTCCCCCTGTGCAGGGCAAAGGCACTGCTTGTGCATGTTGGGGTCCCTCCTTCCGCCTGGCATGTCGGAGAAACTGGGCAACCCTTGGCTCGGCCTGTGGGCATCCCCACCGTGACTCTGTGAACATAGGCCTGTGCACACTGTTGCAGAAGTTTGGAACAAAATTGTGAAGAACCATCTGTATGAATTTGGGACTGGTTTGCCCTCTATAAACACTGTCTCCAGCTTCACTCTAGAAGGACTCTTGGGGCAAATCTGCTCGCCTTTAGTCCCAGAAAAACACCTACCAAGCTTAACATTCCCACAGACTGCTAGTGTCATTGAGCCTTAATCCAGGTGGGGGTAGGGTGTCTCAGAGAGAAGGAAACAAGCCCTTGTCTTTTTCAGGGGAGTCTGAAAGTGTTTCACACAGCTTTATACAACGTGCTTTGGAGCCTATGCCCATGGACAAGCCACTCTGCAGCTTATTGTCTGTGTAAGAGGCATGTGATGCGCTCCAGGCTTCTCTATCCATGGGATTCTCCGGGCGAGAATACTTGAGTGGGTAGCCATTTCCTTCTCCAGGGGATCTTCCTGACCCAGGGATTAAACCCCTGTCTCCTGCGTTGGCAGGCGGGTTCTTTACCCCTGAGCCACCTAGAAAGTCCAATGCATGGAAGCCCCCTTTTCATTTTGCCTGCCCTTCCCACAGCTTCAGTCTCTGCTGCGACGGGAGGTCTCTCTCTCCCTCACCTCCCACCTCCACCCAGGGGGAGTCAGTACATTGCTGGGTGGTCTCTGTCCTGAACCCAAATGCCCCCTTCCTCCTCTTCAGCTGAGCTGGGTGTGTGGACAGTAGGGAGGGGTCCCCTGCCCCTGCTGGGTGGCAAGGGCACCCAGCAGCCTCCTGTTGGGCAGGCAGATAGATGGTGTAAATGCCAGCGCATCATGGAAATTTGGAGAGTTTCAGTTGGGATTAAAAGAAATGATGCTCATCACATCTCTGATGATGTTTCCTCTCCAGGATATTTGTGTTTATTCTAACACATGCACGCGCGTGCACACACACACATAAATTGAGGAATGGGACTGGCTCCCTGGATTCTTAGGAAGAGTGGTACTTAGAGATTTACCCCTGACTTCCCTTAGTAATTTAGAGAAGTCCTCCCTCCATTCATTTGTTGGTTCATTAATTCAACAGACATTGTGTTGGGGGCATCTATGTGGCAGGCACTGGCCACACACCTCATAGATGCGAAATAAACCCTCCCTCCTGTGCTGACATTCCAGCCTGAGCTTCTCCTGGGACAACACACTGCAGAGGTTTACTCCCCACGATAAATGTAGGAACTAGAAAAGCCATCGGCTCTTGAGGCAGGAGGGGAACCAGGAAGCTGACACAATCCTACTTGTCCACAAACCACTGCTTTCAAATTTGAGGTCTGCTCTTCTAGATCTTGGCCACATTCTGGTGAACATGGTGATTTCTTGCTTCTACTACACGACTGGTGCCTGACACTTCTGAATAGGAGAAGCCAAGTTTCCCAATGTCTCTGCTTACTTCAGCAGCACGTGGGGACTGAGAATGGTGAGGGTTCGGGGAGCAGATGGGCATGTGAAGGTGGGCGGGCATGAGGAGGAGGTTGCCAACACAACCACAGACCGGTTTCTACCCAGAGAAAGGTTCAGACTTTGCTAATGTCAAGGTGGGCTGAGTGAAGCCGAATTGCTCTTCATGACACTGAGAGAAACTTTTGCAATTTCTGTACCATTGGCCACTTAGGGAAAGCTAGAAACCTCTTCTTAGATTAATATGTACAATGTATAAAATGAAATATATAGGATGAAAAGGAAGCCAAAATATTAAAATATTATCAAAATTTTAAAAATTGTGGTAGAGTAATTCTTGGGCTACTATATGTTGTGGTTCAGTCGTGTCCAACTCTTCGCGATCCCGTGGACTGCAGCACACCAGGCTCCCCTGTCCTTCACCGTCTTCTGGAGTTTGCTCAAGTTCATGTCCATTTTATACTTTACAAATACTTTTATAAATACATTTAAATATTTATAAATACATGTACTTTATAAATGCATTTAAATAACAAGGCAGTGCACTGAAAACAGGCAACTTCACCTTGAATTTTATTTTGTAAAGACACAGACACATGAGGACTGTTTCTCGGTTTGATCCTGGCCAGTGTGACATGTTTGTTTGATAAGGAGAATGCGCATGGCCTGTTGGACACTCGATTTTGTTTTTTAGTTTGATAGTTCCAAGGGTCCAAAATCCTGATTCTTAAAGATAAAGGGTTGCAAGTGTATTTGAAAATTTCACAGCTGACTTTACAAGGACCACACGAAGCCTCTAAAGTTTACGGAGGTAAACTCCAGTTGTGGAAACACACAACTTCACCATTTGGTGGCTGAACTACCAAGCCCAGTGTTACTTAAGCCCTGACAAGTTTTGTCATATAAGGATCTACACAGAGAAACACCGTGATGTTCTGCAGTCTAGGAGCAAATAATGGGCTTCCGGTCAAAGGAGAGCATAAATGATGTTTCAGTAACTGTAATACAATATACAAATATCTGGACTTCTCAGTGACAAAGTCACAGGCACTATAATATCTATAGGTTGTCTCCACATGCACAAGAGAAGGAAATACTAAAATTCAGTTGGAGGCTCTCAAAGAGATGCCATTTCCTCCCATGCCAGTTCACAGACCCACAGAATGCCTTGGAAGTTCATGGGTGCCCAACTAATAACCGGTCTTCTAGCGGGAGGAGGTGAGAGTCAGACACAAAAGTCAGACAGCACAGAATCAGAAAATTCCAAATGTAGGGCAGCCCGCAGAACCATCTCATCACAGGAAGCATGGGGGAGGCCTTTCATGAACAAGATAGTCCTTGTCCTGTTTGACCTGTGGCAATGTGGACCCTGACTGCTGCCGACAAAATCTTCATCCCAGTCTCCCCGACTCTCATACAGGCCTTGAGTGGTCTGTGATGGAAATCAGGCAAGGGGCAGCATCTTCTGTTTGGGTCAATCCAGTATGATTGCAAATCCATTGACCAATGAAACAGATTCAGCTGGAGTGAGAACCTGGGTCAGAGAGGTAAGGCTCGCCTGGGAAATGTACAGACCCTCAGGGAAGACTTTGGCCCTCCATCGGTCCTGGAGTACAGGTCCAAGGGGATCTCATCTAAATCTCAGGGCCCCTGCAGACACAGGTGGTATCAAGAAAGCTCACAGGATTTATCCTATAGGAGGTCAGTAGCTCATAGCTCTGATATTTGGGAAGATGGAGGAGGTTGAGGAATGGACCATCCTGGTTACCCAGCCCCCAGTCCCCCGCCTTCTCAATTGCTTTTTTCATGGCACGCAAGCCTTGCCAGTGGCTCAAGCATCCACAAGAGACGTGAAGCCCTATTTGGTTTGCAGTGCTCCCTCCACCATTACTAAGCATCTGGTTCTTTCAGAGTCTGAGCAAGATGCTCCTGACCGTCGCCAGCCCAGGCAGTGGTTGCTGAAGAAGCTCTAATGAGAAGCCGACAGATGAATCCCCGCTGCCCTGCTCTGCCTTCAGCAAGCCTGCCGCTTCCCCACATTGTCCCCCCCACACTGCTTTGTAAGTTTTCCTCCTAATCTCAACCTCCTTCCTCTTTCCCATTCTTCTGAATGTTAAAGTCACGACCTTTGCGGTTTACGGGCCACCAGAGACTGAACTAAATGTGTTAGCTCTGAGTCCAAACAAGTAATAGCCGGCCAATTAAATTAATAATCCATATTGTTACAATGTTTAACCACGGCTGTTTCCTCAGCGGTCTGTTTAAATCACAGCCAAGGCCTGACCTATTAAAATGAATAACTGGAATTATGAGAAACACCATTTAATAAACACAGCGAGGAACTCAGCACAATTGAGCATGAAATATTTATTACCACTTGAAGCAGAGGGCTGTATGGGACTTTAAGATGGGATTAATGAATGCATTTTAATTTTTAACTCACAAGGTGGGAGGTGGAGCTGGAACCGGAACCGGAACTGAAGGCCCTCCGGAAGTTTCTTGGAAAAATCTGCTCATGCTGTGTTTGTCACATTGTACTGGACTATTTCTTTATGTGAGGGCTTCCACCAATGCAGTAAGAGCAGGAATGTGGGCATCTGATCTGTGGCTTCTCGGAGACCTAGTACTTGCTTAGTAATTATTTCCTGGATGGATGGATAATGGCTGAGTGGATAGATGGGTGGGTGGATGGATGGATGGGTGAGTGAGTGGATAGACAGACTGATTGGTGGGTGTATGGATAGACTGGTGTGGATGGATGGGTGAATGGATAGACTGATGATAGATGAAACATTTTGACACCTTAGTATGTACATCTCAATGATATAGGAAAGATAAAACTCTTAGCACAACACATGACACATTCTAAATCCTCAGTACATAATAATTGTAACTGTGAATATAGTTAGGAGAGCAAAATCTGGTTAATTTACTAGAAAACCAGTGCTCACATTTGGCAGCTCCTCAGGAGCTTCAGGGCAGTCCGAGGACCCAACTTCAACCCTGACTGCCCCACTTATCTTTAAGTGAGCCTGAGAGCCTGTTTGGGGATTACATATTTTTGTTTTACTATTGTTGGCTTTTCCCAGAAAGAATTGCTCCATTCCCTGTTTTCCCGAACCTCTCTGTCTTATTCCTGCGTTCGCTCTGACATGTCCTTGTTTTCCCAGCTATGACCATGTTTCACATTATTCCCTCTTCCCAGGTGTCAGCTTTCAAGTTTTGATCATGGGTTTCAAAAATGCAGTTCCTTAGCAAGGGAGGTAAGTAGGGAAGTTATCAAGGATTTATGAAGGCTCAAATGCTAAAGAGTCTGCCTGCAGTGCTGAAGATCTGGGTTCGATCCCTGGGTCAGGAAGGAAATGGCCACCCACTCCAGTGTTCTTGCCTGGGAAAGCCCATGGACAGAGGAGCCTGGCAGGCTACAGACTATGGTGTCACAAAGAGTCAGACACAACTGAGTGACTAACACACAGACGTGAACAAGATAACCGGGCCTTCCCTACAGGGGTGACCCAGTGGGAAGAGTCCCTGCAAGAACTTGCTTTTCAGAGAAAGCGGAAAGCAGGCAGACCAGGCTGTGGGTGCTGAAGCGGCACCTGTGACATGGTGAGGACTGGGGGGTCACCCGGGCACACCTGGCTGTGGTCTCCCCTTTGAGAATCTGAGCGCATCTCCCAGAGACCACAAAACCACCCTCAGGTCCAGTCACCGTCTCCCCACATCTGAAATTAAATGTGCTATAAAGGCACAACAGGCAAAGGGTAGTCTCATGAACAGGAAGAATCTTGAAACTGAAAGTAGAAAAAAGAGGAATGCATTGTATGAAGAGGGTAGATCTCTTACTTTGGGGATGACATGGAGTATCTTTTCTTTCAGTGAAGAAAAGATGGTTTGGGTTAACCTTATGAAAGATTGACGGGATCTCCCCGCTGCCCCACTACATAAAAAAAAAAAAAAAACAAGAATGGTCCCAAACAGAAGTGTCCTGAGTGGCCCATATAGTCGCATGGATGTGACATGGGAAGCTTGCCTGACCCCAAGTGGCCTTCAAGAGACTGAGGCTTCAGAGGGCTCTGTCGGCCTGCACAATGCAGATCTCATGTTGTCAATGTCACTGTCTGTTACTTTGGTCTCTTTAATCCTTAAGGATGCTTGCAGAGTAATGGATAGCATGGCTGTGTTGGAATCCTGTTTTCCTGTATGGTGGAGGAGACTTCTGTCAAACTAGGTAGAGCTGCTTCTTTATCACCCATCCCTCCCCTACCAGACTGTGAGTTCCTGCAGAGTAAGACTGTATGTTAGTCATCTCTTTGTCCCACAGCATGACTTGCTCAGTAGATAACATCTTTCTGGTCCTCAGCAGAAGTTCAAGGATAACAGAAGCCATCCTTTATGAGCCCATATAATATCCAAGCCTCGTGCTCAGTTCTTTGCCTGTGCCCTTCTGTGTGGTATTCCCAGCCACACGCTGACTCACTATTACGATGCCCTATTTTACAGAGGAGGCACCTGAGACGTAAAGAAGCTGGGCACTTGTCCAGGATCACCCAGATGACATGCAGCAGCCCTGGAATTTGAACCTTGTCTGTATAATTTCGGGGCCTTAGCTTTCGTTGCCATGCTGTTTTATCTCCAAGCGGGGAATGCACACGTCACTTAACTCAGCCACGGAGACGACCGTGTAGGAACAAGATCGCGAGGCTGAGGCTGAGTGAGAGGATGTGGAGACTCTCTCAGAGCGGACTTGCCTCTCGATTTATGGTTTTTTCTGGTCTGGAAGATGCACCGATTTGTTACTCATCTCCTACCCAAGGCATTGTTGCATTTCCCTGTCCTCAAGGCGTGCTGAGCATGTTGCTAAGCAGCAGCCAGTGCCCACCCTCCCATCAGACCTCTTAATGAATCTGTGAGCAATGATGGGAAGGCCTGGAGCAAAAGGCAAGATATGTGGGTCCTTGGCCTGGCTCTGCAGTACGCACTTGGGTAAGCCCCCAGGTCTGCTTTACCTGAATCTAGGAAAGGCTGGATTCACAGGTCTTCCTCTCCCTTCAGATTCTATAATTCCTCAGATAGCCCACCATCAGATTAAACACCCTCCTTCTAACCAGTCTGAATTATTCGAGATAGTGACTGAATGGCTCTCGAGAGTATGTGTCTACTGCCTCTAAGATTCTAGAAGCCTCAGTCTAGAAGCCTAAGCAAGAGACCCAATGATCTTGGAGTATGAACACTGCATGAGGTCAGGGCTCTCGAGTTTTTCTGAGGTCCTTCCTGAGCAGTAGTTGACCAATCTCCCATGTGCTTCACACAACTCTGACCAAGCGTGGTGTGTGTGTGAATGCTAAGTCACTTCAGTGGTGTCCAACTCTTTGTGACTCTATGGACTGTAGCCCACTGAGCTCCTCAGCCCATGGAGTTCTCCAGGCAAGAATACTGGAGTGGGTTGCCATGCCCTCCTCCAGGGGATCTTCCCAACCCAGGGATTGAATCCACCTCTCTTATGTCTCTGCTTTAGCAGGTGGGTTTAAATCAGACCTGCTAGCGGAAGGGTTTAAATCTTCCTGCTAGGAAGAAAGCAGCCCTGAAGCGATTGTTTTCATGGTGAAAATCCGCCTTCCTAAGAGCACTAACATAATTACTTAGTTGATTGCTCATAATTACTTATATATGAACTAGTTTCAAAATAACAATATCAACATTAACACTAACAATATTTTTAAGGTGCAAAATGAGAGTGGTACATTTGTTATGTCAGAAAGCAAAACTACCAAAGATTTCTATAGTTGTATCAAACGGACGTAAGACCAACCAGAGGGACTTCCCTGGTGATCCAGTGGTTAAGAATACACCTTCCAATGCAGGGGATACGGGTTCAGCCCCTGGTCGGGGAACTAAGATCCCGCATGCCACAGGGCAACTAAGCCCTGAGACCTGATGCAGCCAAAAATAAGTAAATAAGTTTTTTTAAAATTTAAAAAAAACAAACCAGAACTGGCCAAAGGCATGGAAAGGAGATTAAGTATAAAAGTAATAATAACTATATCGAATCAAAACACACCACATCCATGCATTCGGGAGGAACGGGGAGTAATCGCTTAAAGAGTACTGGGCATTCTTCTCAGGTGATGACAAAGTCGTAAAACTAGAGGGAAGTGGCAGCTGTACAACATGGGGATGCACTAAATGCTGTAGAATTATACACTTTAAAATGGTTAGTTGTATGTTACGTGAACTCCCACTGTAATTAAAAGGGAGAGGCTTAAGGATCATGTCAACCGCATGTAAAATGTGTAGATGTTGTATAGGTCCTCACTATTGCTCTTTTTTTGCTTTATTTTTTCATTTTTCCAAGCGAATTTTGAGTAGTTTTGGAATTCTAAATAATTAATTCCTATGCAGTTAAAATAGCTTTTGCCTTATGAAATACTGTGATATCTGGAATTTACTCTTAAGTCCTCTAGGACTGGATGTGGATGAAACAACTTTGGCTGTAAGTTGACAGCCCTTGAAGCTCGATACCTGGGTACATAAGGGTTCTTTCTATTTTATTCTCTACTTCTGTATCTGTTTGGACCTTTTCATCTAAATGTTTTGTGTTTTTTCAAATAGTCTTTCTTTTTCAAAATATCTTATCATCTTTTGTCCCTACCCCTCCCTCTATTCCCCGTGGCTCAGCGGTAAAGAATCTGCCTGCAAAGCAGGAGCCCCAGGAGATGCGAGTTCAATCCTTGGGTCAGGAAGATCCCCTGGATGGCAAATCACTCCAGTATTCTTGCCTGGAGAACCCTAGGCACAGAGGAACCTGGTGGGCTACAGTCCATAGCATCGCAAAGAGTCTGACACAACTGAAGTAACTTAGCCCGCACACACCTCCCACAATATACCTCCAGAGGTCAAAATGGGCCCGAATCACACCCAGAGAAATTACCAACTGTCTGATATTTTGATTACTAAAATGGCTCGTCCATCCTCCAATCACAAAGGCATTAGGTTGGAAATGATCCTCCTTTGAAGGCCTACTTTTCTGCCTACACAAGAGTAGCTGCCTGGGGCCAGGGGTACAGACGCCAGCCAAGAGCTAATTGGCCCATGCAAGGAACAAACCCACAGCTTTTCCTTCCCTAACTCCCTGTCAGTCTGATTCCTATGTCACCCTGTCTGCGCAGACCTCCCAATGCTCCCCCCTGCTGGGGGCCAGCTCTTTCTCTGAGGGAGGAAGAAGGAAGTGGGTAGTGGATTTGGCATTCCCAGCCTGAGGATTGGTTCTTCTCCGTTGGCTACTGCCTGCTGCTTTCTCATCCAGACATACTGGCTATAAAACTGCCTAGAAGGCAGAAATGGCTATGAATATTCATGAAGTCATTATGAATAAAACTGCTTTAAAAACGAATCGTCTTCCAGCTATTCACCCTGGAAATTGAATTCTTCTCTCATACTTTGAGTCACTAGGAAATTGTTAACAGCAGTGGGCAGCAAACTTCAGTCCAGAAGCCAAATCTGGTCCACTACATTTATTTTATATGATCTGCAAGGCAACAATGGTTTTTACATCTTTAAATAATTAGGGGAAAAGGCACGAAAGAATAATATTTTGTGTCATGCACAATTAAATGAAATTCAACTTTCAGAGTCTATAAATATAGTTCTCTGGGAACATAAGCTTCACCCGTTGTATTACATATTGCCTATGGTTGATTTCACGCTAAAATGACAGAGTTGAGTAGTTGGATTAGAGATGATATGGCCCAGGCAGCTTAAAATGTTTACTATCCAGCCCTTTAGAGAAAAAGTTCATTCATTTCTGGTCTGTAAGCTTGAGATTCTCCTATCAACTCTTAACGATTCACTCTTGTCTAATAGAGCTGTACTGCAATGACATCCGTTGCCAGTAGAGGCCACTGTCCTCCACACATCAGGCTGAAACTGTTCAGATTGGAGGTTTTGGGTTTTAGAGAATGTATTGACTGGTGATAGAAGCAAGGTCTGATGCTGTAAAGAGCAATATTGCATAGGAACCTGGAATATTAGGTCCATGAATCAAGGCAAATTGGAAGTGACCAAACAGGAGATGGCAAGAGTGAATGTCGACATTCTAGGAATCAGCAGACTAAGACGGACTGGAATGGGTGAATTTAACTCAGATGACCATTATATTTAATACTGTGGGCAGCAATCCCTTAGAAGAAATGGAGTAGCCATCATAGTCAACAAAAGAATCCAAAATGCAGTACTTGGATACAATCTCAAAAACGACAGAATGATCTCTGTTTCCAAGGCAAATCATTCAATATGGTAATCCAAGTCTATGCCCCAATCAGTAATGCTGAAGAAGCTGAACGGTTCTGTGAAGACCTACAAGACCTTTTAGAACTAACACCGCCAAATGATGTTCATTCTAGGGGACTGCAAAGCAAAAGTAGGAAGTCAAGAAACACCTGGAGTAACAGGCAAATTTGGCCTTGGAGGACAGAATGAAGCAGGGCAAAGGCTAATAGAGTTTTGCCAAGAGAATGTACTGGTCATAGCAAATACCCTCTTTCAACAACATAAGAGAAGGCTCTACACATGGACATCACCAGATGGTCAATATTGAAATCAGATTGATTATATTCTTTGTAGCCAAAGATGGAGAAGCTCTATACAGTTAGCAAAAACAAGACCAGGAGCTGACTGTGGCTCAGATCATGAACTCCTTATTGCCAAATTCAGACTTAAATTCAAGAAAGTGGGGAAATCACTAGACCATGCAGGTATGACGTAAATCAAATCCCTTATGATTATACAGTGGAAGTGACAAATAGATTTAAGGGACTAGATCTGATAGACAGAGTGCCTGAAGAACTATGGACAGAGGTTCGTGACATTGTACAGGAGACAGGGATCAAGACCATCTCCGTGGAAAAGAAATGCAAAAAGCAAAATGGCTGTCTAAGGAGGCCTTACAAATGGCTGTGAAAAGAAGAGAAGCAAAGACAAAGGAGAAAAGGAAAGATACATCCATTTGACTGCAGAGTTCCAAAGAATAGCAAGGAGACATAAGAAAGCCTTCCTCGGCGATCAGTGCAAAGAAATAGAGGAAAACAACAGAATGGGAAAGACTAGAGATCTCTTCAAGAAAATTAGAGATACCAAGGGAACATTTCAGGCAAAGATGGGCTCAATAAGGGACAGAAATGGTATGGACCTAACAGAAGCAGAAGATATTGAAAAGAGGTGGCAAGAATACACAGAAGCACTGTACAAAGAAGATCTTCATGACCCAGATAATCACGATGGTGTGATCACTCACCTGAAGCCAGACATCCTGGAAAGTGAAGTCAAGTGGACCTCAGGAAGCATCACTATGAACAAAGCTAGTGGACGTGATGGAATTCCAGTTGAGCTGTTTCAAATCCTGAAAGATGATGCTGTGAAAGTGCTGCACTCAATATGTCAGCAAATTTGGAAAACTCAGCAGTGGCCACAGAACTAGAAAAGATCAGTTTTCATTCCAATTCCAAAGAAAGGCAATGCCAAAGAATGCTCAAACTACTGAACAATTGCACTCATCTCACACATCTCAGTAATGCTGAAAGTTCTCCAAGCCAGGCTTTAGCGGTACGTGAACTGTGAACATCCAGATGTGCAAGCTGGATTTAGAAAAGACAGAGGAACCAGAGATCAAATTGCCAGCATCCGCTGGATCATTGAAAAAGCAAGAGAGTTCCAGAAAAACATCTATTTCTGCTTTATTGACTATGCCAAAGCCTTCGACTGTGTGGATCACAATAATCTGTGGAAAATTCTGAAAGAAATGGAAATACCAGGCCATTTGATCTGCCTCTTGAGAAACCTGTATGCAGGTCAGGAAGCAACAGTTAGAACTGGTCATGGAACAACAGACTGGTTCCAAATAGGAAAAGGAGTACGTCAAGGCTGTGTATTGGCACCCTGCTTATTTAACTTATATGCAGAGTACGTCATGAGAAATGCTGGACTGGAAGAAACACAGGCTGGAATCAAGATTGCCGGGAGAAATGTCAATAACCTCAGATATGCAGATGATACCACCCTTATGGCAGAAAGTGAAGAAGAACTAAAGAGCCTCTTGATGAAAGTGAAAGAGGAGAGTGAAAAAGCTGGCTTAAAGCTCAACATTCAGAAAACAAAGATCATGGCATCTGGTCCCATCACTTCATGGGAAATAGATGGGGAAACAGTGAAAACAGTGTCAGACTTTATATTTTGGGGCTCCAAAATCACTGCAGATGGTGATTGCAGCCAAGAAATTAAAAGATGCTTACTCCTTGGAAGGAAAATTATGACCAACCTAGACAGCATATTAAAAAGCAGAGACATTACTTTGTCAGCAAAGGTCCGTCTAGTCAAGGCTATGGTTTTCCCAGTAGTCATATATGGATGTGAATTGCACTGTGAAGAAAGCTGAGCGCCAAAGAATTGATGCTTTTGAACTGTGGTGTTGGAGAAGACTCTTGAGAGTCCCTTGGACTGCAAGGAGAGCCAATCAGTCTATCCTAAAGATCAGTCCTGGGTGTTCTTTGGAAGGACGGATGTTGAAGCTGAAACTCTAATACTTTGGCCACCTGATGCGAGGAGCTGACTCATTTGAAAAGACCCTGATGCTGGGAAAGATTGAGGGCAGGAAGAGAAGGGGACGACAGAGGATGAGATGGTTGGATGGCATCACCAACTCAATGGACATGAGTTTGGGTAGACTCCGGGAGTTGGTGATGGACAGGGAGGCCTGGCATGCTGCGCTTCATGGAGTCGCAAAGAGTTGGACATGACTGAGCGACTGAACTGAACTGAACTGATTCAACAAAGATTAAATGAATGACCACTTCGTGCCACACACAGTTTTAAGTTCTGGATTTATTGCAAGTATTAGTAACATAAGCAAAAATCTCAGTTTTCGTGGAGCTGAGGTTCTCCTGAGATGATTATTTCCCGTGATTCTGTGGGTTGAATAGGATCAGCTGGCCTGTTCTGCTTTCTTTGGGCTTCAGTTGAGGTCACTCATACAGCTGAACTGGCCTGGAAGCTCCACCGTGTTGCTCATCTACCCGGAACGTCATTGATTCTCCATTGATCCTCCCCTCTGGGCCAGGTGCATGGTAGATTCAGGGCCGTTCATAGCACAGTGGTCTCAGGGTGTCAGAGTTTCCAGGACTTCTTTTCTGAAAGCTGGCTCTGAGAGGGAAAGCAGAAGTTGCAGGTCTCTTAAAGGCTGGATCCAGAATTAGAATAGCATCACTTCTGCCACATTTCGTTGGTGGAAGCAAGTCAAAAATCCAACCCAGGGACTTCCCTGGTGGTTCAGCAGTTAAGAATCTGCAGGGGACGTACCTCAACAACTGAGTCTGCAACTAAGAAACCCCTGAGCTGCAACCAAAGATCCTGCATGATGCAACTAAGACCTGATACAGCCAAATAAATAGATATTAAAAAATAAAGATTCAAAGGTAGGAGAAAGAGATTCCATCTAAGAGTTAAGCTATCTGTATGTACTTAGAGAGAGGAAATTGATGGTGACCATCTTAGGAAACTGAGAATGGACTAGCCATGCTGATCTTTGTCCCTGCTGCTGCTGCTAAGTTGCTTCAGTCGTGTCCGACTCTGTGCAACCCCATAGACGGTAGCCCACCAGGCTCCCCCGTCCCTGGGATTCTCCAGGCAAGAACACTGGAGTGGGTTGCCATTTCCTTCTCCAATGCATGAAAGTGAAAAGTGAAAGTGAAATCGCTCAGTTGTGTCTGACCCTCAGCGACCCCATGAACTGCAGCCTTCCAGGCTCCTCCACCCATGGGATTTCCCAGGCAAGAGTACTGGAGTGGGGTGCCATTGCCTTCTCCGGATCTTTGTCCCTATACATCCCCAAAGGTCTCCTCCTCTCCTTTTGGTGATTGTGTGTGCATAACATTGTAATAATTTCATGCAAAGATGGGCTCGATAAAGGACAGAAATGGTATGGACCTAACAGAAGCAGAAGATATTAAGAAGAGGTGGCAAGAATACACGGAAGAACTGTACAAAAAAGATCTTCACGACCCAGATAATCATGATGATGTGATCACTAATCTAGAGCCAGACATCCTGGAATGTGAAGTCAAGTGGGCCTTAGAAAGCATCACTACGAACAAAGCTAGTGGAGGTGATGGAAGTCCAGTTGAGCTGTTTCAAATCCTGAAAGATGATGCTGTGAAAGTGCTGCACTCAATATGCTAGCAAATTTGGAAAACTCAGCAGTGGCCACAGGACTGGAAAAGGTCGGTTTTCATTCCAATTCCAAAGAAAGGCAATGACAAAGAATGCTCAAACTACCGCACAATTGCACTCATCTCACATGCTAGTAAAGTAATGCTCAAAATTCTCCAAGCCAGGCTTCAGCAATACGTGAACTGTGAACTCCCTGATGTTCAAGCTGGTTTTAGAAAAGGCAGAGGAACCAGAGATCAAATTGCCAACATCCGCTGGATCACGGAAAAAGCAAGAGAGTTCTAGAAAACACCTATTTCTGCTTTATTGACTATGCCAAAGCCTTTGACTGTGTGGATCACAAGAAACTGTGGAAAATTCTGAAAGAAATGGGAATACCAGACCACCTAACCTGCCTCTTGAGAAACCTGTATGCAGGTCAGGAAGCAACAGTTAGAACTGGACATGGAACAACAGACTGGTTCCAAATAGGAAAAGGATACTTCAAGGCTATATACTGCCCCCTGCTTATTTAACTTACATGCAGAGTACATCATGAGAAATGCTGGACTGGAAGAAGCACAAGCTGGAATCAAGATTGCCGGGAGAAATGTCAATAACCTCAGATAGGCAGATGACACCACCCTTATGGCAGAAAGTGAAGAGGAGCTAAAAAGCCTCTTGATGAAAGTGAAAGAGGAGAGTGAAAAAGTTGGCTTAAAGCTCAACATTCAGAAAACGAAGATCATGGCATCTGGTCCCATCACTTCATGGGAAATAGATGAGGTAACAGTAGAAACAGTGTCAGACTTCATTTTTTGGGCTCCAAAATCAGTGCAGATGGTGACTGCAGCCATGAAATTAAAAGACGCTTACTCCTTGGAAGAAAAGTTATGACCAACCTGGATAGTATATTCAAAAGCAGAGACATTACTTTGCCAACTAAGGTCCGTCTAGTCAAGGCTATGGTTTTTCCAGTGGTCATGTATGGATGTGAGAGTTGGACTGTGAAGAAGGCTGAGTGCCGAAGAATTGATGCTTTTGAAGTGTGGTGTTGGAGAAGACTCTTGAGAGTCCCTTGGACTGCAAGGAGATCCAACCAGTCCATTCTGAAGGAGATCAACCCTGGGATTTCTTTGGAAGGAATGATGCTAAAGCTGAAGCTCCAGTACTTTGGCCACCTCATGTGAAGAGTTGACTCATTGGAAAAGACTCTGATGCTGGGAGGGATTGGGGGCAGGAGGACAAGGGGACGACCGAGGATGAGATGGCTGGATGGCATCACGGACTCAATGGACGTGAGTCTGAGTGAACTCCGGGAAATGGTGATGGACAGGGAGGCCTGGCATGCTGCGATTCATGGGGTCGCAAAGAGTCAGACACGACTGAGTGACTGAACTGAACTGAATATTGTTAGGTTCGATTGGTAGACAGTTATTGAACTTTTATATTCTTGAATCATGAGATTCCTAAATCAGGAAAATCACTGTGGAAAGCATCTTGAGCCCTGAGTCTGTAAAACCTGTGTACATTTCCCTCCCTAGCTCTGCGGGCACAGCTGTCTGGCTGAGCCCCCTGGCATGTCCTGAGCACGTTCACACTCAGATGGGCAGCTGAGCTCATCTCAGAAGATGGGGCAGGCAGACTGACATCCAACAGAATTTAGGGAATGTGATGCAGCTCTTTCCCCAGAAGAAGCCAAAGCTGCCCAGACTGGCCAAACGTGCCACCTGGCCTTGATCCTGCCCCATCACCCCAGGAGGAAAGACACAGAGGAAGGGGCATTTAAATTACCCCAGGCTTGAGAAACAAAAATTTTCAGGGGAAATGATTTTAGATTTACAGAAGAGTTACAAAGATGATACAGAGAGTTCCCATACACATTTCACCAGCCTCCCCCAACACCAACTCCTTGCATAAGCATGGTATCTTTATCAAAACTAAGACACTAACATCAGTAAAACATTATCAACTAAACAGCGGACTCATTCCAAATGCCCCTGTTTTCCACTAATGTCTTTCTTCTGTTCCAGCAGCCCATCCGGGACTCCACATTCATTTCGCCATCGTGTTCTCTTAGTCCTTTCCCGTCTATGACAATTTCTGTTTCTCCTTGTTTTCCTTGATTTTCATGACCTTGACACTTTTAAACAGAGTGGTCAGGTTTTGGGGTTTTTTTTTTTTTTTTTTTGTAAAGCATCCCTCAATTTGGGGTTGACTAGTGTTTTTTCATGATGAAACTGAGATTCTAGGGTTTGGGAAGACTATTACAGAGAAAATATGCCTTTCTCCTTGCGTCGTGCGGAACACATGCCATCAATTGTCTTGTTACTGGCGATGTTAACTTTGATGAGGTATTTGCGCGGTTTCTTCACTGTGAAGTTGCTAAATGGCACTTTCCACTGCCTATTACTTAGAGCGGAGCCTGCACTCAAGGGAAGGAGAATGCAGTTTCTGGAGGGAGAAGCATTTGAGTTTTAAAAATGCACAGCACACTAGGGCAGGGCTGCCAGAGTGGGGAGGGCCCCAGCCCTGCCCACTGACTTGCTGGTGACCTTGGGTGAGTCCCTCAGTCTCTCAGAGCTGGGATTTCCCTCCCTCTTGTGAAATCTAAGATGGCATCCCAGCCACGCAGCTGTCTCCCAGGGGCCTCGGGAGGTTTCGGCTGGTAACACTTCGAGTTGCTGGAGCATAGATCTGATGAGGGAAGAGGTCCTTGTTATAACAGCTGAAGTCTTGTTCCTGGTTTGTAAACATTTCCCAATCCTGATGTCCGTCAGCCCCACAACAGGAGTGTCCCCTACGAGTGATGAGGCCATCACTATTTTTATAAAATGGTCTCATGTTATTCACATGCTAACAAGGGCTTAGTGTAGAGGAAAATGCTGCAGGGAACTATTTTTTGTAAAGTGAATAATTCCCCTGAACTAGACTTTTTGTATAAAATAATTTTCTTACTCATTGGATTTGTTAAACCAAAGGGCTCTAGGAATTCCTTCCAAAGTACACACCATCTTTGTGGAAATGCTTTTAAACAGACAGAATGTTTTCTACATTGAAGGGGATGAATTACCCTAGAATTAGCCATTAGAGTAATTATTTCATGTCCTTAAAGACTCTTCTCTGGCGGAGAATCCTGGCCATACTGTCTTTCTGACACTTGGTGCTAAGGAGAACTGAACCGCCAAGGAGGTTTTTGTTTTGTGATTTTAGCGAAGATGTGGCTGGTGAGCTATGTTTTTCTTGGTGTGTGTGTGGGGCTGGGGGGGTGGTTAAGTATATCTACTGTGACTGGAGGTTTTCCTCCAGTTCTTTAGAAATCACATGACTTAGCATGTCTTTGCAACTCAAGGGTATCATGCGCAGGGGCTCTGATGTGAGTGGTGCTCCTTGGAGCTCAGCAACATGGAAACCCCATCTCCCATTGTGTGCAGAGCGCTGAGGAGCTCACCCAGCCACGAGCCCCCTTGCTCAGCCCCCACCCCCACCCCCACCTCCTCTCCTGCAGCCTGTCCTTCGATGAGCCTAGACCAGGGCTACTGTCGAGCAGGGATACCTTTCAGCTAAGACTCCAGTGTCCAGTGTCCTTTTCAAATCCAGCTCCACATACAGTCACTGTGGTTCTGTGATAAGATCAAAGAAGACGCTGATCCTACATCTTTCCCTTACGGCCTTGGCTGGACCGCATAGCCCAGGTGATATGCAAAAAATATGCATTATAAATCCTCTAAATGTCATGAGAATGGGACAGTTGCCTGCACTGTGGTGGGGGGCGGGGGGGAAGTGTTTCTCTGTTAAATGTAAAGAGTTAAAATAGAAAAGAATTTTTAGCACTCTTTGGCATTTCTTCATTTTATCTACAAACAGCCTCAAAACTGGAAGTGATCCAGCATATCTCTCATTCTTGGAAAAGCTCAGGCCCAGAAAACCACCCTCACTGTTCCAGTCTTCTCGCTCATCACAGCCAACATTGCTCCACTTTCTGTTCCTAAGGGCTGCCCTGGTGGCTCAGGTGATAAAGAATTTGCCTTCAATGCAGGAGACCTGGGTTCAATCCCTGGGTGGGGAAGATCCCCTGGAGACGGAAATGGCGACCCAGTCCAACATTCTTGCCTGGAGAATCCCATGGACAGAGGAGCCTGGTGGGCTACAGTCCATGGGGTTGCAAAGAGTCAGGCACGACTTAGTGACTAACACTTTCACTTTCTGTTCCTAAATCCCTCCAATCCTTTACCTCTATACTAAACTAGAAGCCTCTCCCTCTTTCCTCTCTGTTTATCCAATTCAGTACTTTCCAAGATACAGTTCAGCTATGTGGTCTTTAGGAGGCCCTTTCTAACTGCCTCAGCCCCCAATACTTTAGGACTGTCTCTTTGAAGAGGACACATCATCTTCTTATCCTGACACATTTCTTTTACCCTGCTTTTTCCTGTTTGTTTTTTATTAAATTTTTTAAACTGGAGTATAGTTGATGTACAATGTGTTAGTTTCAGGTGTACAGCAAAGTGATTCAGTTTATATATATATATACATTCTTGTTCAGACTCTTTT
The DNA here is from genome assembly GCF_001704415.2 of Capra hircus. Taxonomy (NCBI): domain Eukaryota; kingdom Metazoa; phylum Chordata; class Mammalia; order Artiodactyla; family Bovidae; genus Capra; species Capra hircus. The sequence continues at coordinate 18,596,009 of NC_030833.1, read as the reverse complement.
CTGTTATAGGTTATTACAAGATATTGCAAGATATTGAATACAATTCCCTGTGCTATAGGGTATGACCTTGTTGTTTATCCATCCTATATGTAATAGTTTATCCACCCTATGTATAATCCCAAACTTCCATTCCTTCCCTCCGCTACCCTCTCTCCCCCTTGGCAACCACGAGTCATTTTCTATATCTGTGAGTCTGTTTTTGTGTCATAGCTATGTTGATTTGTATATTATTTTAGATCCCACATATAAGTGATATCATATGTATCTGTCGTTTTTTTCCTGATGGAATTTTTTTGCTAAAATAATCTTGGTCTTGTTGTTGTTCAGTCACTGAGTCATGTCCAACTCTTTACGACCCAATGGACTGTAGCCTGCCAGGCTCCTCTGTCCATTGGGGTTCTCCAGGAAAGAATACTGGAGTGGGTTGCCATTTCCTTCTCCAGAGGATCTTCCTGGACCAGGGATTGAACCCTGGTTCCTGCATTGGCAGAAGGATTCTTCCCCCAAGCTACCAGGGAAGCCCAAAATAATCTTGTGTTCCGCCCAGATTGCTGCAAATGGCATTGTTTTACTCTTCTGATGGCTGAGTAATATTCCAGTGTGTGTGTGTGTGTGTGTGTGTGTGTGTGTGTGTCTACTACATCAGCTTTATCCATTTTTCTATTGATGGACATCTTGTTAACAATGGGTGGCCATCATTGCACCCATTGTTCCTGCAAGTCCAGCATCTGCTCCTTCTCCTTCTCCTGATAAAGGTTCTGATTTTCCTTTAGGGAAACACCTCTCTCTGTGCTCTCTTGTGCCACTCCAGTCCAGAAGAGCATGTGTGACCCAGGCCAATCAGCGTATTCTGTTCCCCTACTCAGATGTTTGACTCTGGAGCTGTCAGGCCATCATATGAAAATAGTCTACCTCAGAGTGGAGTCCAGAGGAAAGAAAGAGTGATAGTCAAAGACAGAGCAGAAACAGCGATAATAGCAATGTTTGAGCCTGTAGATTTGGCTGTACCTGAAGTCAGAATTATTCTTTGGACTTTTCTGGAACTATTCTTTGGACTTATTCCTTGTTTTAGCCATTCTGGTTTATGCTATGTGCAATGTAAATTTCTTTGTGGGCAGGAATAATGTCTTAATTATTTTGACATTCCGCTTATGGCAGGTGCAGTGTTTTGTGTATATAATAAGAGCTTCATAAATGGGTACTGCTAATATAGGTGGAAATATGCTAAATAAGTCAACTCAAAGGGGGAAATTTTTATTTTATGAAAACCAAGCAAGTCACAGTAGCTTTTCCCCTCTCACCTGGCAATACACAGGTCAAGGAGGAAGCTTGTATTTTATTTACCCACCCTCTACTCCTTCTTCTCTGAGTTAAGACAGTGTGGCTTCTTAATTAAGACAGTGTCCTCTGAGCTCGGGTGGCCTGGCTTCAAACCCACATTTTGCTGCTTCAAACTCTGCCTCCTTAGACAAGGTATTCAAAGGTATTTAGTCTTTCTAATCCTCAGTTTCTTCAAATGTAAAATGGGAAAAATAATAGTTCCTATCTCTTGGATTATCACGGTGATTAAATGAGCTATGCCTCAGATATGAAAAGGGCTAAGTCAATGCCATTATTATAATTCTTAAAACACCAGCATTCTCCTTCCAGCTGAGCCCTTTAGCTTTCCCCTGGCAAGGACGTTGGGGCCAGGCCATGCTGTGACAAGCAGGCACGGGAACAATGTAAGAGCTGGGAGAGAGCTGGTCAGAAGACAAGGTGACATCTCAAGCAGATCAAGACCTCATATTCCCATAAATGCAGCCAGTCTCTACCAGGAATAGGGACACCACACCCTCAGTCTTTACAGACCCTTTGTTCTCCTTTATGGCCAGGGCAGTGGCAGAAAGAATGTGAGCTGTGGACCAAGGTTGATGGTTCAAATTCCAGCTCTAGTCCTCAAGCACTCTGGTCCCTTCGAGCCTCAGTGTCCTCATGTACGAAATGGGGATTATATTACCAACTTCACTTAGAACAGCAGGTACTCAGGTCCTTGTTTGGCACAGATGCTTAGAGCCTGGTCGATGCTGCATACCTTCCGATACATGGCTGCGTGACCAGCACACACATGCACTCGCGGACTTTACACTGATGAGGAAGAGGGTTATCAGTCGACGAATTATAATAAAACATGATGAGTAATTTGATAGAGGAAGTACAAGGAGCTGAAGAGCTTATAATGGGAGGGTCAACATAGGTTAGGCATTTAGGAGACGAGTAGAAGAAGAGGAAGTGTTGGACTAATAATGAGTAGAGAGTGGAATAAAGGAGGCCAAGGAGGGTCATGGAGTGTGGGGTATTATGACCATGTCTCCAACATCCATTCTGCTCCTCAGCCGTGTGTTTTGGACGAGATCCCCTTCATCCTAGCTTCTGGGGTAATTTCAGCCCCTTGTCATGTCCCAGACTTAAGCCAAGTAGCCCATGACATTCCCCTGCCCGTAGTAATTGGTTACAGGTGGTCCAATTAGAGTGAAGATAAGATTCTTTCTCCTCCTTGGAGATGATCTACACAGCTTTATTTATTATTGGAAGCCATCTTACAACCATCAGGGAAATCAGACTGAGGAGACAGCCAGTCCATCCTGGAGGGCAGAGCTAAGAGGATGACAGAACCAGAGGACTGATCAAACTGTACCTGAAGCCCACTTACCACTGGTGTGTTGAATGATACATGAGCCCCCAGAAATCCCCCTTGTTGTTTAAAAGTCAGCTTGGGTTGAACTTTCTGTTATTTTCAGTTGGAATTATTCTAGCCAATACACAAGAAAAAGAGCAGTTTGAAAAGTTGGGACCAATTATGAGAGTACCTGATGGTACTAATATTTTAAGCGAGACAAGAATGAAACGTGTCCGGTAGGTTTAGCATCATGGAGATCATTTTGAGCTAGTTCAGTTTCAGTGGTGGGGGGCAGGGGGGCAGGGAGAAGGCTATGCTGGCTTCTGCTAGCCTGCAGAGTGGGCAGAGGACCCCCTGAAGCCATGAATCTTTGACTGTGCATTGAAGAACATAGACAATGCTACTGTCTGTCACCACAGAGAGATCACATTTCTAATATTTTAGGAATTGTGGCCTCTACTGTTGCCCCTACTATCCATCAAAACATTCCGCACCCTCAATTTTTTAACTATTTGAGATCTATGCTATCCTGTAGGTTTAGCTATAGAAAGAACAGAATTTAGAGCAAACTGTGTAAGAAGCTTCCATCACAGCTGACCAGTTGGGTTAGGATTTTGCTTTCTCCCGCTAAGGTAGTTTACCTCGTCTTGACTCTTTTGGGATGGGAGTCAAACATCCCTTGAAAAATTTGATTAAAAATTACGGATCCATAGGAGAAAAAAATGCCCCTAACTCTGCATACATTTGTAGGGCTTTGTGATTTCTATGAAACTGGCTTTGCAGATTATGTGGAACACTGCCCAAGCACTCCATCATTTACAAGCTCTAATAAATCAGTATTTCCTTAACTGGGATCGTGTTCCAATAAATAGAGGGTTCCAACCCATCAAGTTAGTTCCCTCTTCCTGCCAATAGCTCTGGAAACCCCAGCTTTCTCTTCCAACCTTCAGGAGCTGATCAAGAAAATGCTTACAGCTTTCTCACCCTTTGGATACTCACTCACACTAGCCTTGCTTCTCACTGGTTCCCCTCCCAAGCTCTCCTTCCCCAAACATCAATCTCCAGTCATGGCTTCGATAAAAGGTTAGGACTGGGAAGGTGTATGTAGTTATCATTCTCATTCATTCATGTCTTTTTTCTGAGGACAATGAGTCCCAGCTCTCAGCCATCGGTTTACACAGTCCTTGGAAACCACACTCAGCGATCAGGTGGTGGTGAAGACATCCGAGTCCTAAATGTGACCTGCTACTAACATATTCCCTACCGGTGGCTTCAATTTTTCTTATCACGGTGACCTGTCAGCATTAAAGAATTTACTTGCCCCAAAGCGCTGGTTTCCGGGTGTCTCAGGGACTCACTGGTGAGGGCTGAGGGTTGTCTAATCTGAGGGCAGCTCTTGCCGTCTGGCCTGAAGCAAACGCTTTGGCCCTAATGGTGTGCACTTTCCACCTGCACCAAAGAAAGGGGCCTAAAATGTTTAATGTTGACCTCTGTTAGTGCTTATAATTATGCCCTGGTTGTTTGCATGCCTGCCAGTCTTCCTGACTCGCTCCTTGAGGGTGCAGCCATGAATAATTCACCCTCGTGCCTGCAGAGTTCCGACAGATGATAATATTAATAAGAGCAAATGTGGACTCAGCTCTCCCTGCTCTGAGAATGGAGCGAAGCACTGTCTGTGGTCATCTCCCTTGCAAAACTACACAGGACCCTTGATTACAAACCCCCCTACTTATTTTTTCTTTTAACTTTTCATTTGGAAATAAATTCAGACTTAAAGGAAAAGTTGCAAAATTAGTATTAAGAATCCTCCTTCATCCTTCACACAATCCCCTCAACATTAACATCTTGCATAACCACAATAAAATAGTCAAAACCAAGAAGTTAACACTGATGTGATACCTTTAACTAGACCTTCTTCAAATTTCACCAATTATACCACTGCTGGACTTTTTCTAGTACCAAACCCAGGATCTCGGGCTGCGTTTGGTTGCCATGTTTCCTGGTTTCCTTCCATCTGAGACAGGGCCTCATTTTTTTTCTTTGTCTTTTATAGCTTTCACACCTTTTAAAGAGTGTTGGCCAGTCTGTTACTTGTAGACTATCCTTCCATTTAGATTCATCTGTTGTTCCCTCAAGATCAGATTAAACATTTGGGGCGAGAATACCACCAAAGCAATGCTATGCCTGTTTCAGTGCATCATAACAGGTGATACCTGATGTCAATATATCTCATTCCTGGGAATGTCAACTTTGGTCACTTGGTACACTACAGTTACTATTTTCTCCTTTGTAATTACTAAATATCCTGTAGGGAAATGCTTTGAGACTCTATAAATATCCTGTTTTTCACCATACTTTGGCCCACTAATTTTAGTATCTCTTGATGATGCTTGCTTAAAAACAATTACTACTATGATGTTTGCCAAATACTGATTCTCTATTTCCCTATTTCCTTCTACACTGAGAACTGGAATTCTACCATAAAAGATTTTTCCTTTTCTCTTTTTCAGGTGAGAAAAGTGGGACTGAGAACTATTAGATGAGGGACCCAGAGCCACAAAACTAAGATAGAAATGAACCAGGATTTAGTCTTCGGCTCCCTGAATTCTTAACCGATACATTCTTCTTCCTGATAACCTAAGTTTTGTAACTTAGCATAGTCACTTTTTTCCTTGGTTATGAAGAAATTCAAATTTAAAGACATCTTTAGTAATATTGCCAGCACTTATAATGTGCAAACTTTGCCTCTGACATCTCCTTTTTACAGTATGCTCTTTCTGTCTCACTCCCACGTCTTTATCTGTTTTTATTTTGATAACACTTTTTGAGTGGTCTTTAGTTTGGTTAGTAAATCACCTTACATCCCCCTTTGGGAGAAAATTAGTAATAAATAAACACGTATCTGAGACTAGAACGTGATAGGTTTTTGTTTTTTGTTTTTTTTTATTGTTTGAGGTAAATCAGTTTGATTGTTGAAAAAAGTGTTTCCTGATAATAGTGTCCATGGAGTGTCCTTGAGATTTGTCCAAGTAGACAAAGTCCCCAAATATGCAAAATACATACCTTCTCACAACAAATGAGAGGGTCCAGATAGGGTTATCAGAGGACAAAATGGTGATAGTCAGATGCAAATGCTAATTCCCCAAAGTTAACTTATGAAGGAGCCATTTTTAACAATGCCCCATGCATCTTTTTAAGAAATATTTATTTATTATTTTGGTTACTCTGGATCTTAGCTGCGGCAAGTGAACTCCTAGTTGAGGCAAGTGGGATCTAGTTCCCCATCCAGGGACTGAACCTGGGCTTCCTGCAGTGGAAGCACGGAGTCTTAGCCACTGGACCACCAGGGAAGTCCCGACGCCCCCAGGCATCTTTAAGGTGATTCTAGGGCATTGCTTGAAGATTAAAGAGGCTGGAGGGGCAAGCAGTGAGCTCTCTGACCCTGCAAGTGTTCAAGCAGAGGCTTCCAGAAGACAAAATGCAAGGGTGATCACAGGACTGGAAGATGTGGTTGGCAGACCTCGGCACTTTGCTTGCCAGGATCCGTTTTCTCTCCTTGTGGAAAGCAGAAAGAGTACCTAAAGTTCCTTTGGAAATGACTCTCTCCTCGACACTCAGCCGTGTGATTAGGGTTCACTCCAAGCTGAATTCACTCTGAGCTGGGGTGTTTAAGCTGATGAACCTAACCCACCACTGGCCATACTGAGAGGTTCAGATATGAGGTAAGAAACTCAGAGCTGGAGATGTGACGGCCAGTCCCTGGAGCGAGAAAAAAGCCCATCTCCTCTATGGAACTTTACGGCAGAGATGCTCTGTCTTCCTCCCATGGTGGAGTGAGAGGGTGTGAGGTCAGGAACCAGCAGCCATCTTGCAATCTGGTGCCTGACTCTTTGGGACCCCATGGACTGTAGCCCACCAGGCTCCTCTGTCTATAGGATTTTCCAGGCAAGAACACTGGAATGGATGGTCATTCCCTTATTCAGGGGGATCTTCCCCACCAAGGGATGGAACTCGCATTTCTCGCATCTCCTGCCTTGGCAGGCGGGTTCTTTACCACTGACACCACCTGGGAAGCATGTGCCTGAAAAGAGGACTTATCAGAGAACTGGAGCTGAGGCACAGAAATGTGCTCTGAACTATCTCTGGCTCCATCAGAAGCCAGATTATTTCCTGACTGTTACAAGAGCCAGGGAACTGCCACTTTTTCAATGAAAACAGTTTGGGTAGAGTTTTCTATCATTTGCAAGTGAAAGAATCATAAATGGTAAAACCAGATGGACTAAACATCTGATTTAGCTCCAGAATTACTGGTGGAGTTTATTAAACACACAGATGCCCAGGGGTTCTGAGTGTTTAATAAACACCCCAGTGATTCTTCCACACCCAAGCCTGGGAATCATGGATCCCTGCTCATACACGCTAAGGCTGGCCATTAGGAAGACCTCAGTGTGTCTCTCTTGCTTCCTCCCCTCCTGCCTCTCCTCTGCCAGGTGAGAGACCCCCAGGGAAGGAGCCCTGGCTCTAGCACCCAGCCTTCAGCACTTTCTATTTATATGTGTTCTCCTGGTTAGTGGCAAGTCTGCAAATTTGATGTTAATGAGTGTGTGAGCCCAACCAAAACATAAGATGAGGCTCTTCCAAGGAGAGAAAATAGAAAATAAAGCACCATCCAAAATGGGACGGGCTTGAAATCCACCTTGAATCTCATCAGTCGCTTTCTCTGTCTTCCTAACTGGGCCCCTTTCATCCAACTGAAGAAATCAAGATAAAATGGCATTCTGGTGAATATCCTGCAAAACCAAATCAATCAGATTTGTCTGGACAAAGACAATGAAAAATCTGGCTGATCAAAATGGGCACAGTTCCCCCTTAAACTTCTCTTACAATTAGGGAGACAAGAGACATGAATTTCTCACACATTAGTGATGCTCCCATACTCATTTTCCGATAGTCCCTTGCATCCTGGTGCAAAACTCTGAGCTCTTAATAACCCACTTTAGGACATGAATGTTCTGATCTGATATTATGAAACGGAAAGTGGCCGCTTTCTAATCAAGAGAGAGACTGGGGCATTTGTAACAGCTAGAATCAAAGGCCTGGGCTCTTCTGTTCCTAATTATCAATAGTGTTTTATAATCTTATTAATATTGATACACAGTATACTGAAGATCTGTTAAAGCATAATGTATGTGGAAGATAATTAACAAGATCCGAGTCAGATCAATCGCCTATTTGACAGCCAACGGTGTGTGGCTTATAAATTATACATATTCTAGGTATTGCTCAAAATGTTTAAAGTTTCAGTCCAACCCTTCGGATCCAGCGCTGGGGGAAGGCCTGAACCTAAAGGTACCGTCCCCAGCCTATTGGAGCCTCCTCTGCACACACAAGACTCACTCTTACTTGAAAATCAAAGGGTTCCATTAACCGCCGAGATCCACACACAGCACAAAAACACACCTTCTCCTTGTAAAGTGCAGGAAAACAAAAGGTGAAATCTTGTAAGAAAAGAGATGATTAATAAAAGGAAGGTAATTCGCCTTTTGATTTCTGAAAAAAGGTAACAGTTGGATGTTTCAAATGATGGAGCTGGTCTTTCCTGTGGGTGCCAGTCTGGAACAGGCTGAAACATTTGATTGCAGTAAATACAGTGGGGATAGGTTTAGGAGCTTAAAATCTCTTGATCAAGTGGGGTGGGTGAGTGTATGTGTGAGCATGTGTGTGTGTGTAGTGTACTCACATATATTCTGAGGGCAGTGGCTATATTTTTTATCTCACACAGCATCCCTTTAGGGACAACCCTTCCCCCACACTGTAATCCATTCCGTCCATGGGGTTCAGATGGGGCTGATGCTACCCTTGCCCCAGAGGCAGGCACATAACCCAAATTCACCAACCAGAGCCCTTCTTACAATTTATTTTTCAGAGCCATTGGAAAAGACAGCACAATTTCCCCCTGGGGTTTTGAGCAGGAAAGGTACAAGCCTGTTACGGCTGGTGGTCACCTTCTCATGAGGTGGAAACAGCCTGTCTGAGAATAAGCAGTCCAGAGGACAGCACAATTAAGCCAGAGAAAGGGGTCTTGCTGACATCACTTGAACCCCTGGATCCAGCCGTACCACGCTTGGGCTCCCAATTACCTGAGACCATCATGAATGCTCTTTTCTGCTTAAGGCAACATGGGTTGGGTTTTTATCACTTAACTGAAGAAGTTGTAGTTAACAGGAGAGATTAAGGCAAGATGGCTGGCTTTTCTTTTTTTCGTCTCCACAATGCAGGTGAGAAAGTTAGACGACATTTGGGTTCGGGAGCTGGAAGTAAGGATGAGCCACAAAAAATAGGGTGCAGCAGGTTTATCGTGACGACAGTTTTGCAATGAGGAAACTTTGCTGCTAAATCTCCCAGAATCTCCTAGTGTCCATCGCATCACTTTTAACTGGGAAATTAAAACAAGTTAGAAACGGGCATCTACTTCGGGTAGAAAAATTACAAAAAGATGCCTTCACTGGGCAGAAGAATCTGCAGCAGAGCCCAAGGCTTGGAACACGAAGCTTAAGTGGGGTGTTAGCCCTCAGTTGCCCCATTCACTGACACCTTGTTCAGTGCACAAACTGAAGACAGTTTGTGGCGTTTCCCACTAAAGACTCCCCAGTCAGCGTCCTCTGACTGACTCTGATCCACGGGCTGCTCTCTTGCCTTCTGCCAAGCATCCCAGGGCATATGTGCCCGTGGGCCTCTGAATGCTCAGGGTCAGCAGGCACCTCTCCAGTGTGTCCACCCACTCCTGCTCCCCTGGCTGAGTTTAATGCTTATGTGTCCACTAGATTTGCACCCAGATTTGCTTATGCCACTACACTGCAACCATTCAACTTAATTAAAAAGTATCGTAACTGATTAAATAAAAGTAAAGCATTGTGGTTTCTATGAAAGCTAATGAGTGTTTTGGAAAGATAAAGGCAAATTGCTAAAAAAAAGAAAAAGTTCTTAAAATTAGGAAATCTTGGATTCCCCTTGTAGTCCAGTGGTTAAGATGCCATGGTTCCAATGCAGAGGGCACTCTTTTGATCCCGGGTCAGGGAACTAAGATCCCACATACCTCACAGCACAGCCAAGAAATTTTTTTAAATTAGGAAACCTTTTAAAGGTGATGGAAATGCAGGGTTTTACACAGCTGTATTGAACTGTATGCAACTGTGAAAACTTATTAAATTATATACTGTAATAGATTCAATTTATTATATGCAAATTATCCCTCCATAAAATTGATCAGAAAAATAATAGATGCAGGTGAAATAAAATAAAAATTGGGAGACATAAAGCATAAAAATCCTCAGAGTCTTGCATTCTGATTGTTCTGTGAATGCCCATCGGACATCACTTCATTTTAAGAAAGCCACAACTGGAAACTGTCAATGATGTGTGGTGGGCTAAGCCAAGAAAGAGAAGCTGGGACTGTAAAGCATAGACTCAAACTCCAAGAAAAGCCTTGGTTCTACATCAAAAGAATGGCAAAGAAAATGGGTTTATTTTTTTAAGTCTCTCATGTATAAAAATTCCCCATTTTAGCAGATCTTCTTTGTGATCAACTGCCAACTTCTGCCCAGATCCCACCACCCAGCAAGGCTTCCATAGGGGTCTTCACCACCCTGAGAATCCTTAAAATCATCCTGAAAGGGTGCAGTAGTGCTGGATTTCAGTAAATCCAGTGCAATCTATTTTTCCTCCCTTCTTCCAGAGGGGACAGCTGCTGTGTCTTCAACTGAGCTTGCATATAAGGGCCATGTTACACGAAATCCTGGCTCCCACCCTCCGTGTGGTGAGATGCTCACGCTACGGGCAGCCTCTGACCAAGGAAGCACAGGCTCTCCCAGGGAAATGCAATCCTTGGCACCATGTGAGTGGCTCGCTCTCTCACTCTGTGTTGCTCAGTCCTTATCATTTGAACACTGATAGATCTGGAAGCCCCTGCATACCCACGTATGTACAGCAGTTCTGTTCTTTGTTATATCCACCAACTCCTGAGTTGCGTGGTGGAATGATGGGCCCTCCCACTTAGAATCACTGAGCATTAACAATGGGAGTGTTGGTCAATGAGATTATCATGCCCAATTCTTCTCTCCCTCCTATCTATAGAATTATAATCCCCTTCCTACAGCTTCACAGGGAACACACTATTTCTCCGCCCCTGAACACTGGGCTGAGTCATTGATTTGGCCGATGCAGACACGACATGAGTAAGATATAAATGTGCTTGTGCATTTGGCTTGCCATCTTTTGTTCCTGCCACAGGCCATGAGAAGAACTTGCCCTGTGAAGTCACTGGTTCAAGGAGGATAAAGGCCACACGGGGCAAACCAAAATCCAACTCGCTACCTGGAGCCAAACCCAGTCAACCTGCAGCCTAAACTAGAGCTGCCTTGGCCAGCTCATATCACCACGAGCTAGAAATACATGCATGTGTTGTAAGCCACCGAGACTTAAGAGCTATTTGTTATGCAGCACTCCTGAGTAAAAACCTTACTAATACCACTTCTGGTTTTACAGATGAAATCATTTACTGACTGTGATATCAGACTAGACAGTTTTTGGTCTCACTTTTTTTCTTCTGTAAAATGTGAATACGATACCTGTCTTATCTTGCTCTTATGCATGTGTGCTCAGTTGCGTCAGACTCTCTGCGACCCCATGGACTGTAGCCTGGGGTCCTCTGTCCATGGGGATTCTCCAGGCAAAAATACTAGAGTGGGTTGCCATTTCCTCCTCCAGGGGATCTTTCAAATCCAGGGATCGAACCCAGGTCTCCTGCATGGCAGGCGGATTCTTTACCATCTGAGCCACCAGGGAAGCCCATATTTGCTTGCTATTTATTGATAAGGAAAGGAGGTACCTTATCCCAGCTCCAGGAGGCTGGAACGATTTTACTCCACAGTTGGTAAAGGGTGGTGGTGACATGGCCATAAATAAAGACCCAAATAGCTGCTGTGTGTGGAGCACTTGGAGAAGGCGATGGCATCCCACTCCAGTACTCGTGCCTGGAAAATCCCATGGATGGAGGAACCTGGTAGGCTGCAGTCCACCGGGTCGCTAAGAGTCGGACACAACTGAGCAACTTCACTTTCACTTTTCACTTTCATGCATTGGAGAAGGAAATGGCAACCCACTCCAGTGTTCTTGCCTGGAAAATCTCAGGGACGAGGGAGCCTGGTGGGCTGCCGTCTCTGGGGTCGCACAGAGTCGGACACGACTGAAGTGACTTAGCAGCAGCAGCAGTGGAGCACTTAATCCCAGCCTCTGCACCAAGCACCCTGCACATATTGTCTTCTTGGACTCTCCCAACAGCCTCCCTAACACTGGCCTCGTTTAGCCATGAGACATGATGCTCCCTTTCCTCCTGGGTGCCCAGTATGGCCGCATTTCCCAGATTCCCTGACAGTCAGGTGCAACCAAATATCTGTGTTCTGCAACAGGGAATACAAGAGGTGGTATTCCATGTGTCCTTCCAGGCCAGGCCCATAAAAACTTCCCCTGCAATGCTCCCTCTTCTCTTCTGACAGTAGATAGAGAGAATCCAGCTGACGATTTTGAAGCCTAAAGGATGCTAGAGGCACAAAACAAAAAGAGCTTGAGAGTATAAACCCTGCTCCACGTAAAAGCCTATCCGCTCAATACAGTTGTCCTTTGGTTCCAGGACCCCCAAGGAGACCAAAATCCCTTTATAAAATGGTGTAGTATTTGTATATAAATAGTAGTTGTATATACATATCTATATGTATATTCAAACATATTTTCTTGAGCTCCGGAATCACTGTGGACAGTGACTGCAGCCATGAAATTAAACGACGCTTGTTCCTTGGAAGGAAAGCTATGTCAAATCTAGACAGCGTGTTAAAACACAGAGACATCACTTTGCCAACAAAGGTCCATATAAAAGCTATGGCCATGTGCGGATATGAGAGCTGGACCCTAAAGAATGCTGAGCCCAAAGAATCGATGCTTTTGAATTGTGGTGCTGGAGAAGACTCTTGAGAGTCCCTTGGACTGTAAGGAAATCCAACCAATCAGTCCTAAAGAATTGAAAGTCCTTCATTGGAAGGACTGATGCTGAAGCTGAAGCTCCAATACTTTGGCCACCTGATAAAAAAGGGCCGACTCTTTGGAAAAGACCCCTATGTTGGGAAAGATTGAAGGCAGAAGGAGAGGGGGCCTTCAGAGGATGAGATGGTTGGATGACATCACTGACTCAATGGACATGAATTTGAGCAAGCTCCAGGAAATAGTGAAGGACCGGAAAACCTGGCATGATACAGTCAAAGGAGTCACAAAGAGTCGGACATGATTTGGTGACTGAACGACGACAGTATTTGTGTATATAACCTAGCCTCTTTAAATCGCCCCTGGATTACCTATCATGCCTAATCCAATGCAAATGCTGTGTAAATAGCTGCTGGTGCATGGCAAATTCAAGTTTTGCTTTTGGTACTTTCTGGAATACTTTGTGGGGGAGGAATCTTTTTGATCCTCAGTTGGCTGAATCTGCAGATGTGGAAGGAATACAGAAGGCCACTGATACTCCTATTCTAGATTGTATAGATTATGAAATAAATTTAGGGTTCCTAACTTGCAGCTATTACCTGGGAAAACTGAAGTTCAGATTAAGTGATTCTAGGCAAGTTGCATAAAAATTGGGACTAGGATTCTAACTCAAACCTGGCTCTCCCCAGGTCCTATGATTCTAACTAATAAGCTATATTGTCTCTAGGCTAAGTAATACAAATACAAACAAATGGAAACAAACCTCCAGCTGGTGTAAAATCAGTGTTTTCCACACCATGCTGCCTCTCTTGGCTCTGGGATGCTGATCCACCCAGGGAGTAGTTTTGTGAAATGATACAGTTTTCTCCTATTTGGGCTTCCCTGTGGCTCAGACAGTAAAGAATCTGACTGTAATGTAGGAGACTTGGGTTCGATTCCTGGATGAGAAAGATCCCTTGAGGAAGAAGCGGCAACTCACTCCAGTATTCCTGCCTGGAGAATGCCATGGACAGAGGAGCGCAGCAGGCTAGAGTCCATGGGATCACAAAGAGTTGGACAGGACTGAGAGACCAACACTTGAGGGCAAAGGAAATCAGAGGGCAAGGACAGGTACGCCAGGGCGCTTTGCATAAGTGTCGTCTCATTTACTCTTCACAATAACCCCCTGGGGAGGCATTGTTATCCAGGGGCTCAGAGAAACTAAGCCGCTTGCTCAAGATTCCACAGCTAACAGGTGGCAAAACTGGGATTCACACCCAAGGCCGCCTGACTCCTAGTCTAGTGCTTGTCCTTCCATCGCCTGCCTAAGGGGTCACCATTTCCTGGTCTTTTTAATCCATTCCTCCGTTCATTCATCCGTCCTTCCAGTCGGTATTTGTTGGGTGCTTCCTACGGACCAGGCTCTCTGCTGGTCTCCAAGGAGGAGGACCAGGTCTGGGTGATCCCAGAAGGGCACCTAAGGCTCTAAAAAAAAAAAAAACAAAAAACAAAAAACAATACACCCGTGGAGGATTCATGTCAATGTATGGCAAAACCAATACAGTATTGTAAAGTAAAATAAAGTAAAAATAAAAATTAAAAAAAAAATAACAATGGGATTTCCCTGGCAGTCTAGTGGTTAAAATTTTGTGGCTCCACTGCAGGGGTTGGGGGTTCAATCCCTGGTCGGGGAACTAAGATCCGGCAAGCCTCAGGGCACAGCCAAAAAGAAATAAAGGAGCACTTACTCTAAAGTGCTCATCCCGCCATCCCAGGACCCTGACATTTTGATTCCTCCTTAAATTAGGTGTCTTAGGGAAATGTTTTCCTTCATCCTAGTCCCAGAGCTGACAGAGCAGTGAGCAAAACTAGAAGTGAATTCTGTCCTCAGAGAACTCACAGCCTAGAGAAGACAGACAAGCGACCAACATCCCAGTTACTATTGCAAATCACCCCAACCATAGTCGTACCGTTAAACCGTGTCATTTTATTACGCTATCTATCGGTCTGTGGTCAAGGGTTCGGACAGGCACGGAGGAGATGCTTTGTTTCTGTTCCACAGTGTTTGGAGATTCAGCCTGAAGATTTGCAATTTAGGAATGGCAACAGGTAGAGCAAGAAAGCGTCTGGAGCTTGGTCACTCCCAGCTCTGGCAAGCTGGGACTGTGTGGACCAGAAACTGCGTGTGGCCTCCATGTAAGGCCTGGGCTTCTGGCCAAAGTGGTCATTACTCAGCCCAGATCCACAGGAAGCACAGAGAACCCCATCTCCCCATGGAAGGAGTACCAAAGTATTGGTGGGTATTTTAAAAACCAGCACAATGACAAAAATGAATGAATAATTCTTCTATAGAGGAAAGGAACATAATTCTATGAAGATGCATAACAAAGGATTCTTGTGGGGGCATTCAGTGGTAGCAGCAAATATACCTTAGACCATTCATTCATCCAACATGTACTGAGCACCCACAAACCACCAGGCCCTCGGCTGGCCATAGGAAGAGTCCCCCTGGGAGAGGGGTGCAGGTCAGCCCCTGCTTTGCGTGGCTTATGAAACAGCCCTATAGGTGGTGCTGATCCACCCACAGAACTGGTCCAAATGTATGTGTCCATCCTGCACTCCTCACACGTACTTGCCCTGGGGAAAAGGTTGAGGGTGTGACAGGAGGTGTCACCCTTGACCTTGGAGAAATATTTGTCCTTTGTGCTGCTACCAGAAGTAGCACCATTATTATTATCAGGAACACATGGTGATCAATGTCCTTAATACTCCCTGGCATTTGTAAAGAGATTATGGGTTCCAAAGCTCTTTCACACTCTTCACCTCACCTCGAGCCTACAAGGGCAAGCAACCCCAATGCTCCCATTTCACAGATGAGAAAACTGAGCTCAGCAAGGTTAAACCTAGGGTGTGCCCCACATCAAACAGCCAACGATGGCAGCTCTGCATGGCATGTGCCTGAAGGGTCCCGTTTCCTCCAAATCCATGCCTTTCCCCTGCCATCCCTCCATCCTTATTTGCCTTCAGAGCCAACCACGTAGAAATAAATGACTACAGTTCTTATGCACCTCGTGGTCTATAATGCACTCTGTCTGTCTTAGCTTTCTAGCACTCTAGAACAGAGATAGACGTGGTCTCACCTTCACCTTGCAGATCAAGCTCAGGAAGGTAAAGTGATTTTCTCAAGGTCACTCCTCAAGTGAACTCAAGTGCCCATCAGTCTGCCTTGAAGCCAGCTTGGGCATCTCTGCACTGGGAATGATTTCACCACCTTCACCCTCAGCTCCTGTGGTACTAACCTTTGTCCCCAAGATGCTGCACCAAGTTGGATGCTCGGTGACGCAGACTAAGGTGCTCTGCCCTTGCCTGTGACGGGGTGAATATTCACCGTCGTCACCAGCTTGGGGGAAGGCGCCTGGCTGATGTTATCAATTATGCATGGTGCTGCGCTAAGCCCAGTACCCTGGGAATTGAGGCGAGAAAAGGCGATGGGAGAGTGGGAGCAGCCGCACCGGGGGGTCACTTGCCTCTTGCTTAACCCTTTCCCTGCTGCCTCCTCCCTGGTGACAAGAGTCTAGGCCTGGAGTTCTGTCCTGCGTGTCTGCCAGGGTGTGTGTCGGGCAAGCAACAGCTGGATTTCCGCTCAGCGGTGTCTCCACGCCCCAGCCGGGTCAGCCAGCCTCCGCGGCGTTTCCATTCATTTCAGGCCTCATTAGTGTCCGCAGCTTGGATTTACACAGATGTAAATCAGGTCATTAGCACCTCGTGCCTTGGTGAGGAGGTGTGGCCAAAAGGGAATTTCAGGGCAGAATTTAAGGGGGGGTGGGGATAGGGAGCAAACTTTGAGCCCAACTTTAATGTTTAACCTCTCGGACAATAGGATTGCAAGCCTTCCCCGCCAATATCCCAGGCAGTTTCTTGGGTGAAAGAAATGATAAATACAAGTAGATAACAGATGGGGCTGGGTGGGAGGAAACGGACTGCTAAATAATACATCAGATCCTGGGGTGGGGGGCGGCCAGCCTGCGCCAATAGGAAGCAACTTCTCCAGAGAAAGGCTTTCAGGAGTCCTTGGTTCCCTCCCTCACCACACTTCACCCTGCCTTTGTCTGGGAAGAGGAGACCCAGAATCCTGTTAACACAGTGTTAAATCGTGGAGTGGAGTGGAGGGGGGCCAGGATTGAAGGGAAGGCCATTCAAGGAGGGAGGAAGGAAGAGAGAGAGAGAGAGAGAGAGAGAGAGAGAAAGAAAGAGAGAGATCCCATTCTGGTAAATTATTAACAACAGCAACAAAAATGTCTCTTTCTTAAAAAAAAAAAGAAAAAAATTGCCCAGCAGAACTTTCAAGTTCTCTAATTTGGAAAGTCAAAAGTTTAACTGGGCGCCAGGGCCCAGACTGCCAAGACTGGATTTTGGCCGAGTCATGCTGGCCGTGCATGACCTGCCACCCCAGCCATATCCCTCCTGGGAAGACAGTGGTGGCCGGTGACCGCGGGTGAAGTCCGCGGGATGCAGGACAGGAAGACTCCAGCGCCTCTCATCCTGGGTGCTGACCCTGCACAGGACTTCACAAAACCGCCGAGTGTGTTATCAGGTTGGTCTCAAGTCAAGACAGCAGAAGCATCCATTTTGGAGTCAAAACCGGGTTTTCATGCTGGTTTGGTCATGCTCTGCTGTGTAACCTTGCTCCGAGTCACTGAGCTTCTCTGCGCCAGCTCACTGAGTTATAGAATGGAATCAACAAACTGCTTTTATAGAGTGAATGCCAGGATTGGACACAGGCTATGTCAGAGGTGGGCAAGCTACAGCCAGTAGCTAACTGCTGCCTGTTTGTTTTTTAAATAAAGTTTTATCATATCCATATGATTCCTGATTGTCAATGGCTGCTTTGGGGCTATAACAGCAGAACTGAGAAATGGCAGCAGAGACTGTATGGTCCCGAAAGCCTAAAATATTTACTCTCTAGCCTTTCACAGAGAACTGTTGTCAACCTTTAGGATAGGTGAAGGATATACCTGGTTCTTCATGGAAGTTGAACAAGTGCCAGAGGTGGTGGTGAATTTCATTAATAACACCCTGAGCCATTCTGGGCTTTGTCTTTCATTTTTGGAAGACTGGAGCTCATTTCCCACTCAAAGCCCCATATCTGCACATGAGCTATGTGCTGGTAACAACCCTGGGGATGGGGGCGCGCTTTCCTGATGCTCCTGGGTGCACAGCAGGTGCTAAGGACAGCACCCCTCACCCCTGACAGGACTAGGAGGGGGCCATCAAGTCACTTGACTGAGGGCCACCCTGGAGCCCAGGAAGAAGAAATTCCAAAGAGAGGAGAGAAGCAGGTGGGAGAAGAAGAGGTCCAGAAGGCAGACCCATGGATGCAGGATCTCCATTCTGAACGCTCCGGTGTCTGTCTGGGGATGAGGAACAGAAGGAAGTGAGCCCCTCTTCTAGATGACAGCTGGAGCCCAGCAGGCTGAGCTGCTTGACTGCAGGACAGTGAAGATTCTCCCCACAGAGGGAGCAGGACAGTTCCAGGGCCAGCGCCGTTCACTTCGCTCCCACCTCTGGAACTGACCACCCAGTGCGGGAGTTTAGCGGATCTGCACACAGTCAACTAAGGGTTGAATTTGGCCAACCCAGAGCCCCTCTCTGTAAGCGTCGCTTGGCTGGTAAGAACTCCTTCCCCGGGCACAATTTGCCCTTCTCACCATGTGCATCTCGTTTAATTCTCCGGGCACCTCTCCTGGTCAGCGTTGACTATTTTACACCCAAGGAAACTAAGGCTCATGAGCAGAGATGAAATCTCTGCCCTCCAGGACTGAGCAACAGAACTGGGCGGAAGCCCTCAAAGGCCTGTCTGCTGCCTTTCTTCCTTTCAGCTCACTTTATGTGACGTCTGTGCACTGGCCTGGGTAGCATGAATCACTCTCCCAGAGCAGCAACTTGAAAAGGAGCCTCTCCAGCCCTGCCCACAAATACCTCCAGCGGCTCCCGGGCTGTTTGACCTCCTGCTGGCCTTGCCCTACAGGCCCTGCCTGCAAGAACTGCAAAGAGCCCAGAGAAAGCCTCCTGCCAGGAGCACCAGGGGTTGACGCACCAGCTTCAAGTTCACAAGGACCATTGTTGTTCAGTCACTGAGTCGTGTCCGACTCTTTGTGACCCCACGGACTGCACGCAGCACTCCAGGCTTCCCTATCCTTCACCATCTCCCGGAGTCTGCTCAAACTCATGTCCATTGAGTCAATGATGGTGCCATCCAACCATTTCATCCTCTATTGCCCCCTTCTCCTACTGCCTTCAATCTTTCCAGCATCAGGTTCTTTTCCAGTGGGTCAGCTCTTCACAGCAGGTGGCCAGAGTATTAGAGCTTCAGCAGCAGTCCTTCCAATGAATATTCAGCGTTGATTTCCTTTAGGATTGACGGGTTTGATCTCCTTGCTGTCCAAGGCACTCTCAAGAGCCTTCTCCAGCATCACAGTTCAAAAGCATCAATTCTTCGGTGCTCCACCTTCTTTATGGACCAATTCTCACATCCATACATGACTACTGGAAAAACCATATCTCTGACAATAAGGACCTTTGTCAGCAAAGTGATTTCTCTGTTTTTAAATATGCTGTCTAGGTATAGCTTTCTTTCCAAGGACCAAGAGTCTTTTAATTTCATGGTCCATATGCCCACCAGATTACACAAGCTGCAAGTGCCAAATCCATGGACCCTAAACAGTGGCCTTGGCACCAAGTGTCAAGCACCCACTGTGTTTCAAGCATTCAGTTAAAGACTTTATACACATGAATACAGCAGTTCTCAAAGTCCCCAGACCTTTTCAAGATGTCTACAAGGTCAAAACTATTTCACAATATCTTTGTAAAATTACTAAGATATTATTTGGTTTTTTACTCCCATTCTCTCTTAAGTATACAACAAAATTTTCCAAGAAGCTCCATGATGTGTGATGGTGTCATCATCTGTTGGACAATGTGATGTGTTTTCTAGAATTTTCTAACGTGAGGCATTGGAGTGGGCAATAATTTTTTAATTGTAATTTTAAATTTATATATATGCTGCTGCTGCTGCTTAGTCCCTTCAATTGTGTCAGACTCTGTGTGACCCTACGGACTGCAGCCCACCAGGCTCCTCGGTTCATGTGATTCTCCAGGCAAGTGCATAGGAGTGGGTTGCCATGCCTTTCTCATCAGTTCAGTTCAGTCACTCAGTTGTGTTCCACTCTTTGCAGCCCCATGGACTGCAGCACGCCAGGCCTCCCTGTCCATCACCAACTCCCAGAGTTTACTCAAACTCAGGTCCATTGAGTCAGTGATGCCATCCAGCCATCTCATCCTCTGCTGTCCCCTTCTCCTCCCGCCTTTAATCTTTCCCAGCATCAGGGTCTTTTCAAATGCATCAGTTCTTCACATGAGGTGGCCAAAGTATTGGAGTTTCAGCTTCAGCATCAGTCCTTCCAAAGAATATTCAGGACTGATTTCCTTTAGGATGGACTGGTTGGCTCTCCTTGCACTCCAAGGGACTCTCAAGAGTCTTCTCCAACACCACACTTCAAAAGCATCAATTCTTCAGCACTCAGCTTTCTTTATAGTCCAACTCTCACATCCATACATGACCACTGGAAAAACCATAGCTTTCACTAGATGGACCATGTTTGGCAAAGTAATGTCTCTGCTTTTGAATATGCTATCTAGGTTGGTCATAACTTTTCTTCCAAGGATCAAGCATCTTTTAATTTCATGGCTGCAATCACCATCTGCAGTGATTTTGGAGCCCAAAAATACAAAGTCTGTCACTGTTTCCAGTGCTTCCCGTCTATTTGCCATGAAGTGATGGGACCAGATGCCATGATCTTCGTTTTCTGAATGTTGAGTTTTAAGCCAACTTTTTCACTCTCCTCTTTCACTTTCATCAAGAGGCTCTTTAGTTCCTTTTCACTTTCTGCCATAAGGGTGGTATCATCTGCATATCTGAGGTTATTGATATTTTTCTCGGCAGTCTTGATTCCAGCTTGTGCTTCATCTAGCCTGGCATTTCCCATGATGTACTCTGCTTATAAGTTAAATAAGCAGAGTGACAATATACACCCTTGATGTACTCCTTTTCCTATTTGGAACCAGTCTGTTGTTCCATGTCCAGTTCTAACTGTTGCTTCCTGACCTGCATACAGATTTCTCAAGAGGCAGGTCAGGTAGTCTGGCATTCCCACCTCTTGAAGAATTTTCCATAGTTTGTTGTGATCCACACAGTCCAAAGCTTTGGCATAGTCAATAAAGCAGAAGTAGATGTTTTTCTGGACTCTCTTGCTTTTTTGATGATCCAGCAGATGCTGGCAATTAGATCTCTGGTTCCTCTGTCTTTTCTAAATCTAGCTTGAACACCTGGAAGTTCATGGTTCATGTACTGTTGAAGCTTGGCTTAGAGAATTTTGAGTGTTACTTTACTAGCGTGTGAGATGAGTGCAATTGTGCGGTAGTTTGAGCATTCTTTGGCATTGCCTTTCTTTGGGATTGGAATGAAAACTGACCTTTTCCAGTTCTGTGGCCACTGCTGAGTTTTCCAAATTTGCTGGCATATTGAGTGCAGCACTTTCACAACATCATCTTCCAGGATTTGAAATAGCTCAACTGGAATTCCATCACCTCCATTAGCTCTGATGCTTCTTAAGGCCCACTTGACTTCACTTTCCAGGATGTCTGGCTCTAGGTGAGTGATCACACCATCATGACTATCTGGGTCATGAAGATCTTTTTTGTATAGTTCTTCTCTGTATTCTTGACACCTCTTTTTAATATCTTCTGCTTCTGTTAGGTCCATACCATTTCTGTCCTTTATTGAGCCCATCTTTGCCTGAAATGTTCCCTTGGTATCTCTAATTTTCTTGAAGAGATCTCTAGTCTTTCCCATTCTGTTGTTTTCCTCTATTTCTTTGCACTGATCGCTAAGGAAGGCTTTCTTATGTCTCCTTGCTATTCTTTGGAACTCTGCATTCAAATGGATGTATCTTTCCTTTTCTCCTTTGCCTTTTGCTTCTCTTCTTTTCACAGCTATTTGTAAGGCCTCCTCAAACAACCGTTTTGCCTTTTTGCATTTCTTTTTCTTAGGGATGGTCTTGATCCCTGCCTCTTTCCATAGTTCTTCAGGCACTATGTCTATCAGATTTAATCCCTTGAATCTATTTCTCACTTCCATTGTATGATCATAAGGGATTTGATTTAGGTCATACCTGAATGGTCTAGCGGGTTTTCCCTACTTTCTTCAATTTCAGTCTGAATTTGGCAATAAGGAGCTCATGATCTGAGCCACAATCAGCTCCCGGTCTTGTTTTTGCTGACTATATAGAGCTTCTGCATCTTTGGCTACAAAGAACATAATCAATCTGATTTCAGTGTTGACCATCTGGTGATATCCATGTGTAGGGTGTTCTCTTGTGTTGTTGGAAGAGGATGTTTGCTATGACCAGTACATTCTCTTGGCAAAACTCTATTAGCCTTTGCCCTGCTTCATTTTATACTCCAAGGCCAAACTTGCCTGTTTCTCCAGATGTTTCTTGACTTCCTACTTTTGCATTCCAGTCCCCTATAATGAAAAGGACATCTTTTGGGGGTGTTAGTTCTAGAAGGTCTTGTGGGTCTTCATAGTTCTAGGTTTTGTAGGCCTTCCTTTTTAAGTTTTAATTATTTATCCTTGATATTTTGGCTGCACCGGGTCTTCGTTGCTGTGTGTAGGCTTTCTCTAATTGTAGAGCCTGGTCTTTTCTCGTTGCCATGGCTTCCCTTGTTGTGGTATGCTGACTCTAGAGAGTGGGCTGAGAACTTGTGGCTCCGGGGCTTAGTTGCTCCGAGGCCTGTGGAATCTTCCTGAACTTGGGCGCAAACCTGTGTCCTTTGCATTGGCAGGCAGATTCTTAACAATAGGATCACCAAGGAAGTCCTTATATACCGTGTGTGTGTGTATGTATATATATATATATATATTTTCAGATTCTTTTCCCTTAGGTTATTACAAAATAGTGAGTGTTATTCCCCTTGCTCTAAGGTAGGTCCGTTTGGGTATGTAAATAATTTGTAAGAGTGTAAAGGTGTCATGAGATCACAAGGTTTGAGACCCACTGTACTAGTATCGTCTTTTTTTTAATCCCTCACAACAGTCCTGTGAGGTAGGTACTAGCCTCTCTAGTTTACAGATGAGGAAATAGACTCCCAGAGGTATAGCGATTCACCCTGGGCCACATAGCTGGGAAAGAGCTGAGCAGGTATTGCAGGCTGGCTCTGCCTAGGGCCAGTCATAACATCTTCAGGTCCATGTAGACAGGCCTTCACCCAGCTCTCCTAAAAAGACCACTTTGGTGGTAGGAATCAGGATCTGGGGGCCCAAAGTGGTTTTCTTGCCTGGTCCCTTTCCTTCTGAGAATTCAGGAAATGCCCGACTCTTTGGGCCTGTTTTGTGCTCATTTGAACAAGAAAAGGGGAGTGATCCCTAGGGTCGGGTGATCTCTGAGGTCATTTCCAGATTTTGAGATGGGCCCCCCAGGCCCAGAGCTCCAAGTCTCAACCTGGCAGGACAGAAGAGAGACGGGCCTCCTGGAATGGCCAAGGAAGCCACTGGATATACCACAGCTGCCCCTTGGCCTTCCTTCAGATTTCACTTCTCCCTTTTTTTTTTTTTTTTTTGAAGAAAGAGTCTAGTCAGATTTCAACCTCTGGCTATGCCAACAAGAAATTACTTAAAAAAAAAAAAAAAAAAAAACGAAAACAAAACCTTTCAACATTGAAAGGTCGGCCCAGCCTTCCTTGCCTTCCACTCTCGCGCTGCTAAGGGTCGTCTCCAGTGGCCTAGGCCAAGACTGGGCTTTATTTCTGGTGTGAATGCCAGAGGACAGCACCTGCTTGTCCCCTAAACAAACAGCACCCTTTGAGAGGGGACCAGCACCATCGCTGGCTAAGGAGCCCTGAGAAATAGAATCTCTGACTTTTGTTGAGTTGTGTGTGTGTGTGTGTTTCATTTTGTTCTGTTTTGGATATTGTGTTATCCTTGGAAATTGTGCTTTGGATTTGGATATTTTGCATGCTACAAAGGAGACTTGGGTGGCCCCGGGAAGGCCTGTATTCTTAGCTCACTCCCCTCCCGTTGGGCTTTTGTGAACCTGCTTCTTGTGTTGCTTTTATTGTTCTTACAGAGAGATCTGGGCTATAAAATAAAGGGATTGAATTTGTAAAAGGAAACAAATGAGGCCAGAACGAAGGTGCTCTGAAGAGCTAAGTTAGACCTGCCAGCAGCTAGTTTCGGTAGCCCTGGGGAACTGCATCCTCTTTCTCAGACAATGGCCAGGCCCCATTCACCAAGTCAGACCCTTCTGGGACTCATCTTTGAGCCCCACTTTTCCTCACTAGCTCAGCCAGGCCACCTCTGGGGTCTGTGGATCCTGTCTCCTTGACTGGTCTTACGTGTTTGGTGGCACAGAAGGAAAATGATTTGGGCACTTGGGAACAGGCCTGAGCTTGTACCCCTGTTTGCCTTCTGACCTTGGGCAAGCATGCCCCACGCTGCCCTGGCTCACCATCCACTCTCCCTGCTGACCGTCTCCCCACTCAAGGGCTCTCTCTCTCTCTCTGCTTGGTGACCGGAGGGCTTTCTCTGGTACCAAGGGAGCTTGTCCAGCCCTGGAGCCAGGCGACCAGAGTGCTCTGCCTTTAACCCCGCCAGAGAAAGCACCCACAAAGAGGGACCATGGCTCATAGACAAACATCTCAGTTCCCTTGTGCCTTTGTGGGGGATTGGTTGACACTGGGCACAAAATCCCCAGCAGGATTAAACCCCAGTTGTTCACAGCAACTCCTGTAACACCTCTTATTTCCCCACTTTTTCACTAATGCTTCCTGGGATCACATCCCAAATAAACTAGCTGCCCCCAAGTCCTTGTCTTGGGATCTGCTTTGCAGAGTGAGATCCAACTACAGCAGCGTATTTAAGCCCCAGGAGGCCTGTTTTCCCTAGTGTTAAATGCGGTGGCAACAGTCCCCTTATAGGGTTGTCAATAAACAATAATGTGTGGTCATCCTTAGCAAGGGGGTTCCTGTAGCTCAACTGGTAAAGAATCTGGGCAGGAGACCGTGGTTCGATTCCTGGGTCAGGAAGATCCACTGGAGAAGGGATAGGATACCCACTCCAGTATTCTTGGGCTTCCTTTGTGGCTCAGCTGGTAAAGATACTGCCTGCAATGCAGGAGACCTGGGTGTGGGAAAATCCCCTGGAGAAGGGAACAGCTATCCACTCCAGTATTCTGGCCTGGAGAATTCCATGGATTGTATAGTCCACGGGGTCACAAAGAGTCAGACACGACTGAGTGACTTTCATCCTTACAATGGCAAAATCCACAAGCTTCGGCTTTCTCCCTGCAAGTCTGCTGCAGGCTCTGCAGAACCGAGGTGGGTATTTTAAGAAGCCTCACTGTTTCCTCATCATCATGGGTTCATTTCCAGTGCACGCGCTCTAGAGTTTAGAGAATCCATGTTACACACTTGTCCTGAAACTCTCACTGGGGCCCTGTGACAAATGAAAACTGGCTACTGTAGAAAAGAAGGGACATGGAGGTCTCAGGTGAGAAGAGGAATTCACTATTCATTTGTCAGAAAGATTTCCGATCCTTTCAGAAGCAGCATGAAAGAACAGAGAGAGTTTGAATCCCGGCCTTTCATTTGGTGGCTGCAAAAGTTGAACAATTTACTTGATCTCCCTGTCATAGTGGAATTATAGCGAGGATTATAAGTCATGTCTGGACACCCGTAGACCAGAGTCCAGTCTATCATGGATGCAGAAATGAATGAGAGAGTATCTGCTGTCAAAGATCTTGGAATTTCATTGGGAGGTAGGATGGGACAGCGGAGTAGCAGAGCTGTGGGGGAGGAAGTGGGGAGGAGTTGGGGGGACCAGAACCTGGGACGCAATGTTTACTGAGCTTCTGCTGTGCACACGGCACCAGACAGTGCCTCTAGAGCAAACCAAAGAGAGTCCCACTCCTTTTCCACTTGTCTTATGAATCTACTGTCTTCCCCTCTCGCTTCCTTTGCTCCCTCCCTTCCCTCTTTCTTCCTTTCTTGCTTCTGTCCTTGCCATCCTTTTCTCTTCTTCTCACTCACATTCCTTCTTTCCTTTATCTCTAAATCTGCCTTCCCTGCCAGAATCAGAGGCCTCTAACCAGTAATATCACTTGTCCTCCAGGAAACCAGGGCCTTCCTGGTAGGTCAGATGGTCAAGAGTTTGCCTGCAATGCTGGAAACCCGGGTTCGATCCCTGGGTCAGGAAGATCCCCTGGAGATGGAAATGGCAACCCACTCCAATATGTTTGCCTAGAGAATCCCACAGACAGAGGAGCCTGGTGGGCTACAGTCTATGGGGTCACAAAGAGTCGGACACGATTGAGCAACTAACACACACATCCAGGAAATTACAAATCCAGGAGATTCTAAACCTTATAGATCCCATCAGTGTCAGCTGGAGGCAGGCTTTATCCACCCCGAGGGTATTTGGATTTGAATGAACGAAGGAGCATTACAACCTCTGAATTCATCAAATATCTTTTAGTTCCATTTTATATGGAAGGTACTCTGTAAAAACAGTGGTATGCTGAGGCCAGTTGTACTGTTTAGTAAGAGACAATGGTTAAATTTCCAGGAATTTTGCAAGTCGTTGATATCCCATGGGTAGCCCGAAATGGGCTGTGGTGAAGAGTATTTACACTTCAGCAATTGGCAAATACTGCAAATCCGGGATTTTCTTTTTCCTAGAGAGCTGGTGGTTAAATATTTACCAGGGCACTGTTGTATAAAACTCAAGTAACATGAGGGGGATAGATTTGTCTAGGCACAGGCCCTGCCTTCAAGGCGCTACACAGCAGGCCTGATGATGACTTATATTCCAGAGATAAATTTCGGTTTCCAGGTCACTCTTCTCCTCCAGCCTCAGTTTCCTGTCTGCTAACTGGGGATCCCAGTAATATCTCCTTTCCTTTCTCACTGGGTTGTTGAGTGACTCACAGGAAATGATGCACGCAAACGAAGCCGCGTTGCCATCTATACAGGGCTGTTCAAATCATCAGAGACACATCTGGAGATTGTGAGACTGTTCTCTCGAGTCTCAACAAGAGGTAATTTACCCCGACACAGGGCCAGCCTGATAATCAACTGGAAACCAAGATGAACTCTAATCAGGTTTTATCTCCCCTGGCTGGACTAGAAGGAGCCTGGCAACATACCCGTGTCTGCTACTTCTCAGCACTCCTCAGAGCACAGCTAAACAGATGAGGCAAGCACTGGGCTTGGAGTGGGGACACCCACAAGAGCTGGGCTCAGGGCTGGGGGCAGAGAAAGTTGTGTACTTCTGATCCGCTGTGGGGAGCCTGGGAGATGTGTCAGCTCTCTGAATGATTACATGAAATGTCTCTGATCGATGAGAAAGAATGATTAGGAGGAGCACGTGGCTTTGCTTGGAGTCTCCAAAGAAAGACTGGTCTAAAGAGCAAAACAGAAATGACTTACTTTATAGACTGGGAATTTCTCCCTGGGCCGCTGGCCAAGCAGTCATCTTTAAGGTCACCCAGTCAGTGGCTTGCCCCACCCCCCAGAGCCCCAGCACCGAGTTGGTCCATACACCCTTTTCCCTTCCACGGGAGTCCTGGGCCGTGGCCTTTACCTTTGGAACCACACACTCTGCAGCTTAATGATAGGAAAATACTCATGAATTTTTCTCTAATGATTTAATAGTCTGTCCTTCCCACCAAATGGTGAAGCCCTACAGGGCATGGAACACCATCAATGGCATCGGTCTCTCCAGAGCTTGGTGGTACCCCGGGAGTGCTCAGTACATCCTAAGAGCCTCTACAGAGTGCGGACTTGCCAGGGCTGAGACCACACTTAGCTCTAGAGGGGCAGCTCCTCTCCAGGGGACTCAGAAGGCAGCCGACCTGAGGTTGCTGGCTGGTTCCTACAAGGACCCCGTGAGAAGGGAGGTGGAGGTAGGTCCTTTCTAACGGAGGTGGAGGGAGGGTAACACACTTGCCCCAAAGCACCAAATTAAGTGGCAAAGCCAGAGCTCAAACTTGTCTGTCTCACAAGCCCATACTATCATAATATTTGGCAAAATGGAGGGGAAGCGGTGAGTTTCCTGAGTAAGTGGTCCTATGGCGTTTTCCCAGCTTAACGAGCTGAGAAACCAAGGGCACAGATGGTGAAGGTGACCTGCCCGCACTGTGGCAGGCAGCCTGTCCCCACCAGGAAGGTCCTGGGCGCTAGAGTGACCCGCGGCGAGCCGCAGGGAGCGGGAAGGGAGGCCCGGAAGGAGCAGCAGCACAGCCGCGGGGCAATCAGGCGTGCCCCGGTCGCTAGTGCGGCTCCGCTGGCCTCTTTGTCCTTTCCAGTAGCCTGGCTCTTACACCCAGTGTGACACAGTGGGCCTCTGCTTCTGATCTTTCTTCCTTCTTCCCTCTTGTTCATCTTCTTGAGTCCGGGCTAGTTCTAAGGTTTTGTTTTTTTCTGCTTCTCTCCTGTACTATCTGACTGTGCTCGGAGGCTCCTGGAACACGCAGTCAGAGAGCCCCCAGTGTGCTCTAAGGCCTGGGTCTTGTCCACTGATGTGGCGGCAGCACTGGCCTCCGAAGGATTAAGGGGAGCTGGTGGGGACGCCAGGTGGGCCTGGCCCAGTCCCCTGGGGCAGGTCCAGAGGCTCTGGGGACAGACCAGACACCAGGGATACAACAGAACTAAGATGAAGGCTGAGGGCTCTTGTTTCTCCCCCGGCCTGTCTACACTCTACTTCTCCTTGGCCGTTGAGGTCTACGGCCAGTCCTGGTCCCTTTGGAGTATCTAACCCAATCCTCCTTCCATCTCCCCTTCCTGGCCCCTCCAAACCTTCATGCAGGACCCAGTTCCCAACAGGAACGCCTTTCATATCTCCACATCCCTTTCGGGCCTGATCCTGTGCCAGGCACTCCCTGTGTAGCTGCCTGGTAAAATCCAAAACATAAATAATGAGTCATTTTTCAGTATAAGTGTGTCCCAAATATTGCTTGGGACATACTTATGCTTTTTTTTAAAAAATCCATTCATTGTTTATCTGAAATCCAAATTTAACTGGCATACTGACTTTTTTTTTCTTTTTGGCTGTGTGCCATGTGGGGTCTTAGTTCCCCAACCAGTAATCGAACCTGTGCCCCCTGCATTAGAAGCAGGGAGTCTTAACCACTGGACCACTGAGGAAGTGTCTGGTATACTGATTTTTTGTGTGTACAAACTCTAGCAGTCCTCGAGTTCGTTGATTAATCTTACTTCCGTTAATCCTCACAATAACTGTACCCAACAGTTATAATTAATAGTCTCACTTTACAGAAGAAGAAGCTGAGTACAAAGCTTACAAACAACAGTGCCAAGGTACCTACTCAGGGTTGTCATGGAAGAGTGAGTATGTGTTAGTTGCGCAGTTGTGTCTGACTTTTTTCAACCCCATGGACTATAGCCTGCTAGGCTCCTCTGTTCATGGGATTCTCCAGCAAGAATATTGGCGAGGGTAGCCATTCCCTTCTCCAGGGGTTTTCCAGACCCAGGGATCAAACCCAGGTCTCCTGCATTGCAGGCAGATTATTTACCATCTAAGCCACCAGGTCTGAGTCCAGTGCCCAAACTACACCTACTGTGCTGGATGAAGAGATGTGTCCTGAGTAAGCCTGAACTCTCTGAGGCCAGCCTGCAGTTACCTAACGTCTCCCTGCCTCAGTTTCCCCATCTGAAAGTAGTCATCATAGCAGTGTCTGCCTCAGAGAGGTGAGAATTGGAGAATTTCCTACACTAAGTCAAGGACTTCGATCAGTGCTTGCCCACGTTAATTGAAACTGCCCCTTTAGATCCAGACATTGATGACTCACCCATTGGCCCTTTTGTCAGAATCCTCACAGCACCCCAGGGAGGGAGACTAGGCAGGCCTTGCCCTCAGATTCCTTATGCCTGAGGCACAGAAAAGCCGTCGGGTTAGGTCCCCAGAGATTGGGATCAGAACCCCAGTGCACTGTTTCCTGGTCCAGTACTCATTTCCCTGTAAATCCATGAGCCAGTATCTTTATGGGGCCAGAGAAGAAGTTATCCAAAAAATTTAAAAAACTATTGTAGGAGTCCCCGGCCCTTAGTGAGGAGAACCAGGTTTTTATACTTCTATCTCACATTTTCCTCTTGGGAATGGACTGTGTGTATTTATGTCCATGAAACTAAAATCCAAAATAAGAAGCAATCTATTGGGTTCAGTCCATCAGAATGGACCCTGACCCAGTGGTGGATCAAGGTTCTGAAGACACTCTTCCCATAAACTAGGCGCTAACCCTGAAATGACAAGATATTCAGGAGGTCTAGGAGAGTGGGGTCCTGGGTGAAGGGCAGGGGCAGCTGAGGGCAGTATGCTAAATAGGACAGATATATATTTCAATATTTTAACAGCCAGCACAGTCATATCCATATGTGTTAGTGAACCTCAGACCCATTTATCAGGGTGTTCACCTAACAATCTGTCTCCACCCAGTAAAAAAAGAGAAGGACTGGGGGATGGTATGTTTGAGCCACATTTGGTTGAGTCCCTTGTAAACTCTGGAATAGTATGGGAATTATAACTACTGCAAATTGAACAGTCAGATATGCAGGCGCCAGTTCCTGCCAATCATAAGAGGTCCTTGCCACCAAAGTCTCATAAAACATCGTTAGTTCATGTTATTGTCATTTAAACAAGTCTAGAATAACTATGCGATGCTGCCTCAAACAGGAAGATTAACTGTGAAAGGCTTTCAGAAAGAGTCCTAGACTGGACCTCAGGGGGCTTCAATGCTAGACCAGTTCTGCCCTGGCTCTGAAAACTTGGGTAATCCATTCCTTGATTTTAGGTTTGTAGAATGAAAGAACTGGGTGGTGTATTAGCCATGGCTCTTTTGGTTGCAAATGAAAACAACCAACTCAAACAGGTTTAAGCCAAAATCTGGATTTATTAATTCACGTAACTGAAAAGTTCAGAGATTAATTTGGCTTCAGGTAAAGCTGGATCCAGGGGTTCAAACAAAAGTCCTGTGATTTTGTTTTTTCCTTTCAGTTTCATATTCAGTCATGCACACTCTGGTAACTCCAGGAGCTCCAGTCTGAAATTATCCTTACAGGCAATAATTCCATCAGAAATAGAACTTCTTTATCCCAATAGTGAAAAAAACAAACAAACAAACAAACAAACTCATTGAACTAGTGTGAGTCACTTGTGCATCCTAAATGAATCATTAGAATTGGAGGGATTCTAGAATATGCCCATTGGCCAGACCTGGATTATATGTCCAGCCCTTGGAGTCAAGGGTAGATCCAAAGGTCTGAGGGTGCCAGAGTGTTATTTCCCAAAGGGAAGTCAGGGTGCTGTAAGCAAACAAAGGGAGCAGGGATTCTGGGGAGGCATGAATAGCAGGTGTGCCCTCTGGATGGCTCTCAAGTGACTTTCGGTTCTAATGCCCACCAGGCTCCCCCGTCCCTGGGATTCTCCAGGCAAGAATACTGGAGTGGGTTGCCATTTCCTCCTCCATGAGATCTTCCAGACCCAGGGATCAAACCCGTGTCTCTTACATCTCCTGTATTGTCAGGCAGGTTCTTCACCATTAGCGCCACCTGGGAAGCTCATGCTCCAAATGACTCTCAAGGAACTTCCAGTTCTAAAAGTCTATGATTTTAGGAAATGAATTTTTCTGCTTTCTGTCCTTCAGTAGCTTACAAAGAAGGGTACGTGAAGGAGAGGGTAGTGTTCTCTTTGGGCTCCTTTCTGCTTCTTATTTCACCCATTTTATCATGTCACATGTCCCCTTGGGAGGAGAGCAAAACAGAGAGTTGACTTTGTGAAAAGTCAAAAAGCCACACTGCAGTGGGATCTATGGAAGACATTCTGGGTCAGCCTTTGCAAAGAGTATGTCTCCATGAAAGCAATTGCCGTGGCGATCATTATAAACCGGAGGGGTGCATGCTGTCAGCGTCCACTGCCATCTGAGAAGCCACATTTTCACTCAGAGAGCAGTATTCTGCTCATCTCCTTCCCTATAGCATTTACCCGGAAGAGCCCTCTGGTCCTTAAATCAAGTCTGGGCTGATTTGCATGCTGTAATGGTGACATGCATCGTCTGGCTCTAGCCAGATCCAAACACCAAATGGTGAACTTGTTTGAGAAAGTGCAGTTTTCCGAGCAACAGTAGAAGGGAAAATGTTAATAAAGGGCAGTTCGCTGAACGGAGGTTAAATACTTTCATACTTCTCAACTAACCCAGAAACTTCCCCGAATCCTCATTAAAAAAAAAAAGTTCTCTGTAATCTGATGTTTTACCTCATTAAATGCTGCAATTTGAGAATCAAGAAAAGGACTGAGTTGAAAAGTGGCACCTGGTTCAAGCCACCGAGCTGACTTGATGTCTGGTGTGCCTGGTTCGCCTGCAGGGGAGGGCTCAGGAGAGGCTCAGGGAAGTAACTGGGCAGGGTTCGAGATTCCCTGTGGCAACCAAGAGACCTTTGCCTCTCTGGGTTCCAACCCACAATGCCCACTCAGGTGGCTTCCTGCATAAGCCTCCACAGCTCCTGTCCCTGCCTTTGGCGGGTGTGCCGCCATGGTGAATTCTGCTGATGCTGCTGCTAAGTCGTTTCAGTTGCATCCGACTCTGTGCGACCCCATCAGGCTCCTCTGTCCATGGGAGTTTCCAGGCAAGAGTACTGGAGTGGGTTGCCATCGCCTTCTCTGGTTGAATTCTGAATCCTGGTTAAAGATTGAGAAATCCAGAAGCAGTTGGCCTCTCTTCTTTGGAAGCGTCTTGTACCCTTTCTTTCTGTCCCTGACTCATTTTCTCTTTCTGTCCAGGATTTCTACTATCTTCTTCTATATATTCCATTTTCTTTCCTTCCTCTGTGGCAGTACTAAAATTTCTAATAAGAAACTAGAGGAACAATTTGAAAAATTAACAGTGTAAGGCACCCAAAAGCATTGAGTTGGACACTTGAAATGAGGGAATTGTATATTTCAACAAAGTCGTGTTTTCAAAAGGGGAAAAAAAGAAAAGGCAAATGGATGGACCTAGAGATTATCATAATAAGTGAAGTCAGTCAGAGAAAGAAAGACAAATGCCTTATGACACAAATGCTATATGGAATCTAAAATATAATACAAATCAACAAATCAGAAACAAAAACAGACACACAGATATAGAGAACACACTTGTGGTTGCCAAAGTGGGGAGAGGGGTTAGAAACGAGAGTTTGGGATTAGCAGAGGCAAATTGTTATACAGGATGGATAAACAACAAAGTCCTACTGTACAGCACAGGGGACTATAGTCAACATCCTGTGATAAACTATAATGGAAAAGAATGTGGAAAGGAATATATATGGGTATAACTGAGTCACTTTGATGTACAGAAGAGATTAACACAACATCATTAGTCCACTATTCCTCAATAAAAATTAGAAAAGAGAAGGTAAGATCTACAAACAACCTGGTCGAATAGAAGGTTGAAGCTGCCTTTACATACCAACAACCCACATCCCCAAATGGAGACTGGGTTGTCCACTCACTTGGAGCCAGGACTGTTTGTCCTCCCTTCCGAAGTCCAAAATGACAGCTGAGTATGAGGTTATGGCCAAAACTGGGGAAACGATGTAAATGCTGTATCTGTGTCGGGTGACAGTCTTTCCACTGCCATGGAAAGTCCTGTCTCCTAGGTGTTTGGAACCTCAGAGGTTAAATGCAAGTAACAAAAGGTTTCTCTTTCTCAGAACTAGCTGGTTAAAAGGGCTATGATTCATATTTGTCAAGGAAAATCTGCTTTTATCTATCTGCTTTTCCTTGTTGACATCACTTCCTTCTCTCCATTTCTCAGAGGTGGCTCTGGGGTTTGGCAGCCTGAACACTGCAATTTACAGGGAAGTTGTACGCAGTCTCTTGTTTGGCTGCGGTGGCCACACTGGGAGAGACGTCTCGGAGCACCCCTTTGCTACCCCAGCCTTCAACACGCCACCTGCCCCAACTCACACACTCTCAGCTCTATAGGAAATTCACCACTTTATGGCCTCGCGTAAAAGTGCCATTCTGAATAAACACAAAAGCGATCAAATGCACTTGAGTTGTTGGTCTTAAATATCAGTCATGCTTCATCGCAGGCATGCGGGACCTGTTCCTCACCTGATATCGTCATATAAAAAGTGAGGGCCTTAGGGGCATCTTAATGAGGTGATAATGAGGAAAAAAAGGTTCTGGCTTGAGGGGGCCTGGCATTCACTGTAATGTTCAAAGTAGGTTTAATCTCATATCAGACTCCTTGCTATCCAATATTAAGAAAGAAGAGGGGAAGAGAAACGAAGATTGTATTGCGGTAGGTGTGTGTGTGTGTGTGCACAGTCACTGCTTCGAATTTTGCTTCTTAGTGTACTTTATTGTACTTGAAGACCTGCCTACAACATCACGAGGATTTTTTTTTTTTTTTTTTTTTGCAGATTACCCAAATCCTTGAGCAAGGAGCTTCCTTCTCCAACATCTAGAGCTCTTTATGTTCCTTCCTCTGCACGGATGCTGCCTTCCTGGCTCTATTACGCTGTTATTGTTTTTGCTTTGCTTTCTAAGATGCTCTTTGTTACTCTTGAAGACCTACCATTATTTCAAAACCTTTTTTCTTTATGTGATCCATTATGGAGCAATAGGGTGAGGGAGCTTCCTACTTTGCCATACAGATGGTCTTTATTCTCCCTTCCTCCTTTCTTTTCAGACACTTGGAATAACTAGGTCATTGAAGAAGTTCTTTGAAATGGGAAGTGACAAACTCTGTCCTTTCCTGAGTGATTTAACCTCTTTGGTGGAAAAGAAAGATCATCTAGAAACCAAGGTGGCATTGTTGTTACGATTGACCAAGAACAGCATTTGAGAACAGCATTTGAGTTAAATCATTCATTCATTTGTAACCTAAATGTTCCCTGGGGAGCATGAGAAGTCTTATTTATTTTTATACCAAAAATTGTTTGCTCGGAGTCTTCACCCATTTTACTAACAGGATTCCAGAGATTTTAAAAGAAGTGATTCTCCTATTCAAAGAATTCCAAGGTTTGTTAGTTGTACCTATGAGTCAGTCCTCATTTTCGCTCCCTTGCTGCCATTGCCAAATAATTCTGTCCATGGTCAATCATTCATCTATTCATCTGCACATCCATCCATCCATCCATCCATCCACCAGCCAACCATTCATCCATCCATCTATTCATCCATCTGTCTATCCATCTACCCCTTTGTCCATCCATCATTTATTCAACAACTATTTATTGAGCACTGAGTATGAGCTAGGTGTTCAGCTAGGTGATAACCTAGGGATATAGTGGTGAGTGTAGACATCTGCCCTCTGGGAGGATACAGTCTTGTGAATGATGTAAACAAAGAAATAAACAATTACTATACAGCGTCAGGTCCAATTCAGCGCTTATTGAGAGCACAGGATGGGGAATCCTGGCCAGAGGGACTAAGAGAAAGTCCACTATGGAAATGCTGTGCAAGCCAAGACCTAAAGGATATGAAGAAGGAGGAAGGGAAGTGGAACATTTTTCAGAAAATGAAACAATCCAAAACAAAAACTATGGGTACCTGTTACTCTAGTGGGCAAAGAAGTTTGCCTTGCTAAATCCTGAGCCTCTTAAATCATGATGGATTTTCATGTAGAAAGAACACAGATTTGGAGACAAACAGACATCAGTGTCTTAGGGCAATTTGCTTAAATCCTGCTTGGCCTGGATTGCCTCATTTTTAATAAGAGCAAGATAATAATTCCTAGCGTACAGCATTGTTGGGATGGTTAGATGTGTTTTAGGCAAAACTCCCAACACACGAGAAGCCTTCACAAATGATAGATTTTATGACTATGAAAAGCACAAAAACATATCAAGGTTCTTAAGGGTGGAGGTCGGGGTGGGGGAAAACTTCCTGGGAAGCTTTAAAAAAAAAAAAAGGACAAATAAACAAACACACCCAGGCTTCATCCCAGAGGTTCTGAGTCACTATGTCTGGGTGGGTCTCTAGCATCTGGCTTTTTCTAAAAGCTCTATAGGTGATTCTAATATTTGCCATGGTTGTGAATTGCTGCCTATTTCCATGCATGGAGCTGCCCAGGTTAAGTGCATGAAAACCACAACTGAGAACTTAGTAACCATGATTTAAAGTAACTATTAAACAGAGTTGGAACAGCCTGCTCATGGTCAGTAACCATCCTTCCTGGGTAATTGTGAAGCAACTTAGGGGTCAGTGAGAGTGGAGCTGCAGAATTTCTCAGGCTCTTAGAAATGATGTCTGTAAAAATGTCTGGCTTGAGTCAGAGTGGAATTTAGCTGTCATATTTCTCTTGACTGACCACCATAACCCTTTGGTAATTGATCTAGTAAATTAGTAACTCATACCATACAGCAGCTTAAACTTTCTAGAGTTCATGATTGCTTGCTGAAAATAGCCATCTGGCAGTTGAATTTCCAGTGTAGCTAGTACAGAAGAATTCAGGGCAGGCATTTGCTTGTGAAAAGTCTCAATATTTCAACCTCCAGCCTGAAATTTTAGTTGTTCAGGGTGAAATTCTTAAGGGTATGTTTGTAAATGTTCCCGGCTGGCTCTTTGCCTCTCGTTCCCTCCCTCCTTGGACGACAGTACAACGCAACATGGGTAATGTCTGGATTTGCCTAGAGCTTGGGGGAAGTCACTACCTACAAACTGCTGGAAAAGTCTCAGGAATGAGTAAGCTTTGAGCTTCAGAGGTGTCCATGTTATTCTGGAGATAGAAGGAAAAACTAAATATTCGTGATCTGGCCTGAACCAATCCAGAAAGAATAAACCTAATATCTAACCTGCTCCAAATGTGATTCGAGATACCTGCCTGAGAACCACCTGGGGGAGCTGAGCAAACATGCAGAGTCCTGGGCATCATCCCAGCCTTACGGAATCTGAATTTCTGGGGATGAGGGCCAAAGCTTGCTAACAATGTTTGTAGTTACAACTGCCTTGTAAGAAGTGAAAAGTTCATTTTAGTACACCTTTATTTTGCCACAAATAGAATTTTATTTCTGCTTTCACACTCAGAAAAGAACTGTCCAGGTTAAGAATGTGAGACTCAAAGACACTCATTTCTTTCTTTTAATTTTTCATTTATTTTTGGCCGAGCAGCATGTGGGATCTTCCATGACCAGGGATGGAACCTGCACCCCCTGCAGTGGAAGCTCAGAGTCTTAACCACTGGACCACCAGGGAAGCCCCTGAAGTCACCCATTTCTGCTCCTGCTCCTTTGCTAATTCCCATAGAGAAGTCCCATTGGCCTTTTCGACTTCTGTTTTCTTTTCCATATGGCACACTAAGAAGTTTCATAATTTAAAAATGAATGATAATTCCTACCCTCCTTACCTTAAAGACCAAATAAGGAAATGGGCATGAAAATACTTTGGAAACTAAAAATACAAAGTTCTATTAGTGCAGTTATTTCATACGTGAGGGATCTGCAGTTCAAGACACCCAGCTAATGAGTTTCCTGGCCAAATGCTCATCACACTAAGAAATTTTGTTGTTGTTGTTTCTTTTATTGAAAAGCAGGAGGATATTTCCTTACATCCTCAGTTCAGTTCAGTCGCTCAGTCATGTCTGACTCTCTGCGACCCCATGGACTGCAGCACACCAGGCCTCCCTGTCCATCACCAACTTCCGGAGATTGCTCAAACTCATGTCCGTCGAGTTGGTGGTGCCATCCAACCATCTCATCCTCTATCATCCCCTTATCCTGCCTTCAATCTTTCCCACCATCAGGGTCTTTTCCAGTGAGTCAATTCTTCGCATCAGGTGGCCCAAGTATTGGGACGTCAGCTTTAGTATGAGTCCTTCCAATAAATATTCAGGACTGATTTCCTTTAGGATTGACTGGTTTGATCGATCTTCTTGCAGTCCAAGGGACTCTCAAGGGACTCTCATCTCACCCTAAGCCTAAATATGATGTTTCAGATATTGAAAAAAAAAAAAAAAACGACAGGCAGGGATCACTAGAGACTTTAACATATCAATCCAGAATTGTGTGATTCACGCCTAGAGCAACTGAGGGTGGGGTTGGGGGGCTCAAATGAGTTGTTCCCCAAAGCCTATTATGTTATCTACATCCAGGAAGCAGTATAAGCCAGAGATTTCTCAGATCAAAGCAATGTCCACTATCTTTGAGTGCTTGCCTGCTGAGACTTTTTTTTTTTTTTTTTCTGTTTCTGGCAAATAAATATCTAACATTAGAACAAGCCAGCTTGATGCATTTTGTGAAAGATTTTTCCTAATATTCTAATCTCTCAGGCCCCAGACATGAGTCTTCAAATGAGGAGGAAAGATTGTCTAAAATTTAACTGATATACTGAGAGCCCTCTATTATCTGCCTTCAATTTTCCATCTCAGGCTTCAGTCTAAAAAAAGGAGGCTGTCTCCTCAGCCGGCATTCCTTGACATTTTCGCAAGTTTACAAGGAGATTGTTGGAGACAGCGTAATGCATGAAATAGTCCTCTCTACAACAGTTCGTTTTAGTCACCCGAGATCTCGGCAGCACCACCTCTCTGGCATAATCCTACAGGTGCCTGTCCAATTTTTCGCTTTGGATAGATCTGTTTTCCAGACCTAGGAGAAATAACCACTGATGCCAGAACTCTTGAAAGTGCCTACCCCACCCTGGGAGGGAATGAGGAAAGGCTGGTGGGAAAGGAAGAGAGCGGGAAGGGGCAAGGGGGTCCTTGGAGCAGACTCTTTGGAGATGAAATGATTACCTGCACTAAAAAGAGCC
Source organism: Capra hircus (assembly GCF_001704415.2). Lineage (NCBI taxonomy): Eukaryota > Metazoa > Chordata > Mammalia > Artiodactyla > Bovidae > Capra > Capra hircus. Next base: position 18,557,481 of record NC_030833.1, on the reverse strand, counting down.
TCGCATACATTCTGCTTATCCTTTCAGCCATCCATTTCATTCATTTGTTTCATTCATTCATTGGTGGGAGGATGCTCTATGAAGGTTGCTTAGACACTGCCACAACCTGGGTTTGTAGCCATAGTATTTACAAACTGGGGAAGGTTTCCTCTTGCTTTGTTTGGGAGAACAAAGACTATAAGACAAACCTGCTAAAGCAACAGGGGGAGAAAATCCAGTTCCACCTGGCTCCTCCTTGAATGAGTTCCCACCCCTTTTGGGGACAGGTTGGACAGTCAGAGCCCCTAACCACTGGCTTGGAAAGGAAAACCCTGGGGTCATTTGATCCAGCTCTCAGAACTGTATTCTACCAGGAACTAGAAGGGTGCCTTCCAGGGAGTTAACCCTTTTGTTCTCAAGTTTAGGAAGTAAGACCTTCAAGGTGCTGAGATGACATATTACATGAACTTGAAAACGATGATGGTGATGATGATGAAAGTGAATGTCACTCAGTCGTGTCCGACTCTTTGAGACCCCGTGGACTGCAGCCCGCCAGGGTCCTCTGCCCATGGGATTCTCCAGACAAGAATACTGGAGTGGGTTGCCATTCCCTTTTCCAGGGGATCTCGCTGACCCAGGGATAAAATCCGGGTCTCCTACACTGTCGGCAGATTCTTTACCTGAGAAGTAATGATGATGGTAAGTAACTCCCTTGAGCTGTTCCCATGTGGCAGGTACTATGCTATAGGCCTTATATATATGATCTCACTGAATCCTCACAACATCTGAGGTAGATACAATTATTATCTGCATTTTGTAGATACGGAAACTGAGAGTCAAAAAAGTTAAGAACTAGGACCCACCTGGTGGTCCAGTAGTTAAGACTCCATGCTTCCAAAGCTAGGGGTGTGGGTTCCATCCCTGACCAGGCAACTAAGATCCCACATGCTGCTCAGTGTGGTTGAACAAAGAATGTTAAGAATCTTGTTTGAAGGCATACAGCTTGCAGGTGATAGAGCCGGACCAGTGTCTGTTTATCCTCTTTCTCTGTTTCTCTGGTTGGGGACTTTTAAATATACTCCTTTCTACTTAAAGCATCTGACAAAGCTCAGATGATCTGGGAGTTTTTTGGTGTGGTGTAAATGGTCTCTCTGGTTTGATTAGACTTTCTTCATCCTGGAGGCTCTCTAATATCAGTTACTCACTGGTGAAAGGAGGCATAAATGAAATATGAGCTGGAGGATTCTTTGGCCAGCATCTCGAAGCCACCCAAAGACCAGCTAGTTCTCAGCCCCGAAGACCCCAAAACTCAAGATCCCAGTAGGGTCAGCACAGGCAGTGAGTGATGTGGACAAAAGGAAAGACAAGGACAAAAGAGGAAACACTGACTTAACCTATGAAAACCAAGAAGAAGGCAAAGCTTGTCCTGGATATCAGTGCTGCTTCTTTTGAGAGTCTTCACTGTGGACTGAGTTTTTCTTTCAGAGCCAAGTCTGGTGAACCACACTGGGAACAGAAGTGAGAAATGCCTCTGCCTCTCTCTCTCTCTCTATTATATATATATTTAAACCCACAAAAGAATCCCAAGACACTTGATGTGTTTTTTAGGGAGTAGCAGTTGTAGTATGGCACAACTGCGGAGTCAAATGCCTCTGAAGAGACGCAGGGTCCACCTAGATGATTCTACCTGGTTGTCTCTGTTAACAAACCAAATGTAAGATTTCCTGTTTGATGTGGAATGCCGTGTTTGCATTTTAAGTATCTGGAACTGAGCACACACCCACTAAGTGTGGATGGTTTAAATGAAGAGCACAGCACTCACTTCCACCAGGGAGCAAGCTTGGGAGATAACAGAGCAGTCCAGGAAAGGATAGGAGTTGGGGGGTGGAGGGAGGCAGCAGTGGGGAGGAGTCTAAGCCTCCTGGAAGGCTGTGATATCTGAGTAAGGTGAACAAAGTCAGGTTACTCTTAGCCAGGAAGATGGAGAGAGTGGCACTGCATAGGTGACTAAAGTGCCTTCCGCAGTCCACCCCACGGTTTATCCATCATACCCTTTGCTCTGTACATAGCTCCACCACACTGGTCATTGCCCACTGCTTGACCATGTTCTTGGTGGGCATTGAAGGCCATTCTCTTGGCAATCAGGTGATAGGGAACAGAGAATGAAGGGAAGATGTGAAGGTAAGAACAGAGGTCTAAATCTATTGGGTCATCAAGGTATTGGGTCAACATCAAACCGTAAGAATGGAGCTCTTGAAAAGGCAAAGCGATGAGATTTCAGGGTGACCTTCACTTTTAGCCATCCTTTGACTAGCCTGGATTAGGCCAGGACTGGAATTAGTATGCTGAGCCCATAAGTGGGAGAAATGATCTCCACCTCCATAGGAGAGAAACATTGAAGAACAGGAAGCCTGACTTTGCTGGCATCATTTCCTCCTTGGACATGGACCTGGAATCTGTAGACAGCAGCTCCCCAGTACTTAGTGGTTTAAAATGATGACAATATTTATTTTGCTCACAAATACACAATCTGGACAGGGTGTTTGGGGGGCAGTTCATCTCTGCTCCACCGTTCATCTCTGGCATCAGGTGCAGCAGCTCAAAGCCCAAAGCTGGAACCACCCAAAGATTCATTCATTCCTGTGTCTGGTGCGTGATGCCATTTGCCAGCTGAGTCTTCAGCTGGAACTTTTCATGCGGCTGCATGGCCGCCTCACATCATGGAGCCTAGGTCCCGAGAGAACTAGGTGGAAAATTTAGACTTGGAAGTCATATGGCATCACCCTGCTGTAGCCAGAGGCCCACCGAGATTTGAAAGGAGGACACACAGACCCCATGTCATGATGGGTGAGTGTCAGGATCACATTGTAAGAGCTGTGTGGCATCCCATAGGCACGCAGCCATCGTGGGGAAACACCGCCGGGCACACACACCTGCCTCCCTTGAGCCCACCGGGCCTTCGCACATTCTGCTGCTCCTACCTGCAACATTCCTTACCTTGCTCCCCTGGTTAAGGCCCGCTCATCCCTCCTATCTCAGCAGAGTCAGCATTTCCTCAGGGAAACCCTCCTGAGCTCCCTTGGTTTAGGATTTCTGATTCTTGTCACAGTTATATTCCGCCAGACCTGCTTACAAATGTTAATGGGTTCATTCCCTTTGTCTCCACAGAGAGCCTAGGTGGTTCCTGCCTTCCTAAGGGGATCATAGGAGACTTGGAGTACTAGGCAAAATACAGGGCTAATGCTTTGTAATTCTTATCACAGTTATATCTTACATGAAAGTGGAAGTGTTAGTCGCTTTGTCGTGTCTCACTCTCCGTGACCCCAAGGACTGTATAGCCTGCCAGGCTCTTCTGTTCATGGAATTCTCCAGGCAAGAGTACTGGAGTGGGTTGCTGTTTTGTTCTCCAGGGGATCTTCCTGACCCAGGGATCAAACCTGTGTCTCCTGCATTGGAGGCAGATTCTTCACCGTCTGAACCCCAAGGGAAGCCATATTTTCCATATGTATGTATGAATACATGCATACAATTAGATACCTGTGTACCTATAAACGTATATATATATATATATATATATATATATATATAGAGAGAGAGAGAGAGAGAGAGAGAGAGAGAGAGACATGTAATGTCTGTGTGGACAGACAGACACATGCCAGTGTCTGTCTCTCATTCAGCCTCACATAAAGAGGAACTGCCGAAGTGGTTTTGGCTTTGTTCATCACTCTGTGTTCAGTGCCTAGTATAGGGACTGGGATACAGTAGGTGCTCATAAATTTATCTGAATGAAAAAAATGCATGAAGCCACGGCTGGATTTTGGAGTCCTTTGTGCTGGTCTGTGATTTTCTGATGGCCTTGGTACCCTTGGGACATCAACCATGCAAGAGAAGATTCAGAAAAAGATGCTTCTGAGCCTGATGCTCAAGTAGCAGCTTAGCTCAACTTTGGGGGCCAAGTCCGGTGTTAATCTCTAAAGAATGAGTCCCTCCTGTGTCGCTCCCCCAGACCTGCTTACAAATGCTAATGAGTTCATTTCATTTGTCTCCACAGAGCAGCCTAGGTAATTCCTGTCTTCCAAAGGGGATCATGGGAGACTTGGAATACTGGGCAAAATACAGGACTAATGAATAGTCTCCAGGTGGGAGCCAGCCCCACCTCCGGCTTCTTTATCAGTCAGAGGCAGGAGAGACTTCCAACGTGTTCTGACCCTGCACCAGGATTAACAGCACATGCTTTGCTAGGGTGCATGTAGATTCTTCACCGGGCAAAGATATTCAGGTTCAGGAAGCTTAAGCCCTAATTATGGAGGGGGGGAATATGGGACAGAGTCTGCTGTGGAGATGAGAAAGGTTTCCAGGAGGGACATGAAGGGAAAAAAAACTTAATAACCAGTTTTGTTGTGATGTTAAAACTCTAGGACACATTTGTCCACAGCAGGCAGAAGATTTACAACTCTCTGCAAGAAACGAGAGGGACACCACCAACACATGCCTGCATGGTATGACACAGGCGTGGTGCAGAGTGGCGACCAGGTTCATCCTACAGACTCCAGGGGTAAACCTGGAAACCCAGGCCTTCCAAACACCAAGTCAGGTTCTCATCCATGCTTAGACTCCAGGTTCTGGGACCCTAAAAAGAATACAGGCCTCATCCCATGCATAACATGTCAACTAATGCCTGAGGGACTGAGTGGCAGTTCTTAACATCCTTTTGCATGCTCATCCCCTCTGGCCATGGGGTGACGGCTTCTTAGAATCCTAATTTTTTTTAATGTATTAAAGATATCAGATTGATTACAGGCTTCTACTCCTGACCAAGAGTGTAATAGGGATCAGATTTGCCCTCCTGCCTGAAATGACTAAAAAGTCAAAGTATACGAAACAATAGTTTTCAAAACATTGACTATCAGGCAACAGAAGGCAGTGACCTTTGAGAAACAGGAAACAAACTAGGTGAGCTTTGCAATCTTGCCCCGCTCACTTCCTGGAGAGCGTCCAAACTATGAGCAAGGACATAGCTGGTGGTCTCCTTGGGCTGAGGACAAGAAGCTGGGAGAAAGGGAAGCCAAAGTGCCTGGGATCTGCAAAGCAGAATATCAAAGAAGAGCAAGCTGCTCAAAGGGAGAACACGAGAGACCTAGAGCAGTCTTCCTTGAGCCTTCAGCTGAGTGCTGATCAGCATGTGCCTGTGAGGAAACTGTACAAGACCCAGAAGAGGAAAGGACGCAAGACCTGGAAAAGAATCACCTGAAAGGGCTGGTGGGACCAAGTCAGAGTTCACACAGGATCAAGAGTAGTACTTCTCATCAACCAGTGTAGAAAACCTCATAATCCACATGGCACCAAGTAAGCTACTCAGAAGACCTTTGTCTCAGTAGCTGAGAAAATTTAGCTCTAAAATAAATGGTGTTCTGGTCTTACCCAACAAGGCTTAAAAACGAGAAAGAAAATCAAACTGATTTCAACTAATTTAATCATGTCCCAGAAGAAACCTGGAGAGTATTTAGAATATTTATAAGACTAGAAAATAATTTTAAAATATTCAGCACCTCAGGAATTCATGGAGGTTCAGTGGTTAAGACTCCATGCTCTCACTGCCAAGGGCCCAGGTTCAATCCCTGGTCAAGGAACTAGGATCCTGCCAGGCAAGTGGCATGGTCTCCTCTCCCTAAAAAATCCAGCATCCAAAAAAAGTAAAATTCAGTGTCTAGCATGTGATAAGAAGTTGCCAGGCATGCAAAGGAGCAGGAAAAGACAGCTCATAATGAGTATGCAAACCAATTAATCAAAGCTGATTCAGAAATGACATCAGTGATAAAGTTAGTAGACACGGACATTAAAACAAGAAAATGTTATATTCAAAAAGCTATAGAAACGATTGAATGTATTAAGTAGGGACATCAAAGATAGATATTTTTAAAGACCCTATTAGAAATTCTGGAGATGAAAACCATAATGTCTAAGATGAAAAATACAGTGGATGGGATTAATAGCAGATTACACACTGCAGAAGAATGATTAGTGGACTTGCCAACATAGTAATAGAAACTACCCAAAATAAAACACAAAGAGAAAAAATATCTTTAAAAAAAAAAAGGAGACAAAGCATCATTGAGTTATGGGACTTCAAACAGCCAAAAAATATGTAATTGGGATCCCCAAAGGATAGCATATTTGAAGAAACATGATCAAAAACATTTCAAATTTGATTAAAAAATACAAACCCAAAGATCCAAGAAGGGCAACAAATCCCAAGCACAAGAAATATGAACATTATTACACTACCAAGGCATATCTTAACAAAATTGATTAAAATCAGTGATAAAAAGAAAACTTTTAAAGCAGCCAGAGATAAAAGATACACTGCGCAATAGAAATAAAGACCAAGATGACAGTGGAATTCTTGTCGAGAACAATACAAGGCAGAAGACAGTGGAACCAAATCTTTAAAAGTACTGAAACTAAAAAACAGCAACAAAATCATTCTCCACTGGTAACTTAGTCACTAGTTAATTCTAAGCTGGTAACTTAGAATTCTATTCTCAGCAAAAATATATTTCAGAAACAAAAGGGAAATAAAGACCTTTTCTTGGACATACAAATGTTGAGTGAATTCATCATCAGCATGTTACAGGAAAAGTTAAAGGAAGCCCTTCAGGAACAAGGAAATTTTATCTACTCAGTGAGGGATATGCAAACTAAAACCACAGTGAGATCTCATCTCATATATAGAACACCTAAAACGAAGACGACTAGCCATACCAACTGCTGATGAGGAGGTGGGGCAACTGGAACTTTCCTGCACCCCTGGTGGAAATGTCAGTGCTCCAGTGACTTTGGAAAAAAGTCTGGCAGTTTCTTAAGCATCTAAATGCATACCATTCCATTCTCAGGGTAATTACCCAAGAGATATGAAAGCCTGTGTTCACACAGAGACTTATACACTAATGTTCAACACAGCTTTATTTCCAATAACCAGGAACTGGAAACACAAGTCGATCAGCCAGCGAATGGATAAACAATTGGTGTTTTTCCACACAATATAATACTACTCAGGAAAAATAAAAATACCATGAACGAACTATTGATACACAGGATAGATGAATTTCAAAATGATTATGCTGATTAACACCCAAAAAAGAAGTCCTTTTCATTATAGGGGACTGGAATTCAAAAGTAGGAAGTCAAGGAAAACCTGGAGTAACAGGCAAATTTGGCCAACTCAATATGCCAGCAAATTTGGAAAACTCAGCAGTGGCCACAGGACTGGAAAAGGTCAGTTTTCATTCCAATCCCTAAGAAAGGCAATGCCAAAGAATGCTCAAACTACCACACAATTGCACTCATCTCACACGGTAGTAAAGTAATGCTCAAAATTCTCCCAAGCCAGGCTTCAGCAATACGTGAACCGTGAAATTTCAGATGTTCAAGCTGGTTTTAGAAAAGACAGAGTAAACAGAGATCAAATTGCCAGCATCCGCTGGATCATGGAAAAAGCAAGAGAGTTCCAGAAAAACATCTATTTCTGCTTTATTGACTACGCCAAAGCCTTTGACTGTGTGGATCACAATAAACTGTGGAAAATTCTGAAAGAGATGGGAATACCAGACCACCTGACCTGCCTCTTGAGAAACCTATATGCAGGCCAGGAAGCAACAGTTAGAACTGGACATGGAACAACAGACTGGTTCCAAATAGGAAAAGGAGTATGTCAAGGCTGTATATTGTCACCCTGCTTATTTAACTTATATGCAGAGTACATCATGAGAAATGCTGGGCTGGAAGAAGCACAAGCTGGAATCAAGATTGCCGGGAGAAATATCAATAACCTCAGATATGCAGATGACACCACCCTTATGGCAGAAAATGAAGAGGAGCTAAAAAGCCTCTTGATGAAAGTGAAAGTGGAGAGTGAAAAAGTTGGCTTAAAGCTCAAGATTCAGAAAATGAAGATCATGGCATCTGGTCCCATCATTTCATGGGAAATAGATGGGGAAACAGTGGAAACATTGTCAGACTTTAGTTTTGGGCTCCAAAATCAGTGCAGATGGTGACTGCAGCCATGAAATTAAAAGGCGCTTACTCCTTGGAAGGAAAGTTATGAGCAACCTAGATAGCATATTCAAAAGCAGAGACATTACTTTGCCGACTAAGGTCCGTCTAGTCAAGGCTATGGCTTTTCCTGTGGTCATGCATGGATGTGAGAGTTGGACTGTGAAGAAAGCTGAGTGCCGAAGAATTGATGCTTTTGAAGTGTGGTGTTGGAGAAGACTCTTGAGAGTCCCTTGGACTGCAAGGAGATCCAACCAGTCCATTCTGAAGGAGATCAGCCCTGGGATTTCTTTGGAAGGAATGATGCTAAAGCTGAAACTCCAGTACTTTGGCCACCTCATGTGAAGAGTTGACTCATTGGAAAAGACTCTGATGCTGGGAGGGATTGGGGGCGGGAGGAGAAGAGGACAACAGAGGATGAGATGGCTGGATGGAATCACAGACTCTATGGACGTGAGTTTGAGTGAACTCCGGGGGCTGGTGATGGACAGGGAGGCCTGGCATGCTGCGATTCATGGGGTCACAAAGAGTAGGACATGACTGAGCAACTGAACTGAACTAAACTGATCTGATGCTGATTAAAAGAAAGCAGATTTTTAAAAGTGGACAGAAGACCTAAATAGACATTTCTCCAAAGATGAATACAGATGGCCAATAAGCACATGAAAAGATGCTCAACATCACTAATTGTTAGAGAATGCAAATCAGAACTACACTGAGGTATCACCTCACACCAGTCAGAATGGCCATCATGAAAAGTCTGCAAATAAAAAATTCTGGAGAGAGTGTAGAAAAAAGGAACCCTCTGCACTGTTAGTGAGAAAGTAAATTGGTACAGCCATTATGGGGAACAGTAATGGAAATTTCTTAAACTATTTTTTAAAAACAAATTTGTGGTATAACTACCTACATGCTATTTTATTAAGGAAAGTTACTAACTGTGTAATTTATAATTAATGGGTATAAATGCTATTTTAAAGTGTCCATAACCATTATATCGTGACATGAAAATATGTATGATTTCTAGTAGCATTAAAGCCACAGTTGCCAACACCAAGTAGCAAAGCCAAGAAATGGAGAATGTGAGTTTTAGTCATATCATCAGACCCTGTTGATCTGAAGTTTTATTTCTATGCCTTGTCATTGTCTAGTTTTGGTTTGGGAATTAAGATTAGCCTCATAAAGTTGGGTTAGGTGGCTCTTCAACTTTTCCTCTATTCTGAAAGTCTATTTACCTAACATGGGTAATTCATTTGGGCCTCGTAGATAGCTGGAGAATTATAGATTTGTTTTTTAATTATACTTTATTATAAATTATTTCTATTACACAAGGAATATATGTTGGTTGTAACACATGAAATAATTAAGGATATTTAAATAGGGAATTCCCTAGCAGTCTAGTGGTTAGGACTTAATGCTTTCACTGTTGTGGCCTGGGTTCAATCCCTGATTGGGGAAGTAAGATCCTGTAAGCTTAGTGATAAAACTTTTTTTTTTTTTAAAAAGGAAGTTTAAATATAAAGTTAACCATTTTTTAAAAAGGGTCGCAGTGACTGCTAAATAGTCTACAGTTTGTTGCCCACATTTAAAATAAAAGAAAATGCTAAATTTCAGTGAGAGTTCAGTAAAGATAAAAATGTAATTTTTTTTCTCAAAATTCATAATCCTCTGAATTACGTTCATATCAAGTTGCTCTAGAAAGCCTTTGGGATCAATCCGGGGTAACCCGCTCAGTCCAGTGTGCAAAGTTATTTCTCAGAAATAGCATTCATCCGCTTTCCCTTCCTTTCCTCAATGGAATTGACATAATAGTAATGACAATAACAACAATAGTAGTATGCTTCCTCAGAGAGATGAACAGGCTCTGTGCACTCTACCCCCTTACTTACTCTCCAGTACAGATTCAAGCCTTTGGTTCCCTCTGCGGAGTCCTCCCTATGTCTGAGCAGTGAAAAAGTGTTAGTCCCTCAATTGTGTCTGACTCTTAGCAACCCCATAGACTATATATAGCCCACCATTGTCCCTGTTAATTCTCCAGGCAAAAATACTGAAGTGGATTGCTGTTCCTTTCTCTAGGGGATCTTCCCAACCTAAGGATTGAACCTCCAGTGGCTCCTGCATTAAAGGCATTTTCTTTACTGTCTGAGCCACCAGGGAAGCATTTCCTTCATAAAGGCCATCTTCAGCTGGTTCCAGGGAAAGCAAGCTTGAGTCTGCAGTGGGAGGTGGTCCTCTATCTTGTGGAAATTAAGTAGAACAGAGTTAAATACAACTTGGACTTGCTAGAGGCCCTTCAGTTCAGTTCAGTTTAGTTCAGTCGCTCAGTCATGTCCGACTCTTTGCGACCCCATGAATCGCAGCACGCCAGGCTTCCCTGTCCATCACCAACTCCCGGAGCTCACTCAGACTCACGTCCATCGAGTCAGTGATGCCATCCAACCATCTCATCCTCTGTTGTCCCCTTCTCCTCCTGCCCCCAATCCCTCCCAGCATCAGAGTCTTCCAACGAGTCAACTCTTCACATGAGGTGGCCAAAGTACTGGAGTTTCAGCTTCAGCCCATGGGCTTAAGTAAAGAGAATCTAACAATCTGCTTTGGTTCCAGCACCTTCTATTAAAATGAGCTGTGATCATAGGTGCTGGTGCTCCTGAGTCCCTTGTCTCCGAAGGTCTTCCCTGTAGATTTCCTGGTGGGATCTGCTAGCTTTGGAGCATAGACCGTAATTAACTCAGCCTTCTTCCTCCAACACTGCCCTCACAAGCCCTAATTCCTTCTAAATTCTTGTGTTGTGGTCTGCAACAGGGATTGAACCTGTCGTGGTCAGTCTGTCCTGGAGGCCTGCCTCCCACCTGTCTCTGGTCTTCATCCAGGCTTTATCCAGACTGCTTTGCTTGCTCTAAGAACACCCTTTGGCCTAGCACCCCTTGGCTTCTCTGCTTACAAGGTCCGGCAAAGGTTCCTTTCTGCTTTTCACTTGGTTATCGTAGAAGATTACCGCTCTGCCTCATTATTAAGGCAGAAATAAATATCAATGTTGTTAGAGATTCTTGACAAATTTTTAAGTTTAAAGTGTTCTCAGGAAAATTTCTCAGCCTTTCTTCACTCCTTTAAAATACATTAAGGTAAAACAGATAACTAATAAGAACCTACTGTATAGCAAAGGGAACTCTGCTCAATATTCTATAATGACCTATATGGGAATAGAACCTAAAAAAGAATAGTAGTGTTAGTCTCTAAGTTGCGTCCAACTCTTTGTGACCCCATAGACTGTAGCCCGCCAGGCTCCTCTGTCATGGGATTCTCCAGGCAAGAATACTGGAATGGGTTGCCATGCCCTTCTCCTTTCCCGACCCAGGGATCAAATCCAGGTCTTCTGCATGGCAGGCAGATTGTTTATCATCTGAGCTACAGGGAAGTCCCTAAAAAAAAAAAAGAGTGGACGTATGTATATGTATAACGGATTCACTTTGCTCTATAGCAGAAACTAACACAACATTGTAAATCAACTATACTCCAATAAAAATTAATTTAAAAAATAAAATACATTAAGAACCTGCATTTGCATTTCAATTCTGTGGCTCTGACCCCCCTCCCCACACACACACACACACTTGGAATACCCCATCTATTTAGATAAGAACTGTTTGCCACCGAGGGTCAGTTCCTTTGGCTAAGGAAGTATTCGGTAGGAAGGGGTCCTAGGTAGGACAGCATCATTTGAGCACCTCAGGTTCTCCCCTGGAGGGAGTGACTGGTGCAGATAACCGGAGGGAGACTCTATCAGGAAAATTAGGGAGTAAGTTCCCTTCTTCCACAATGTCTAGACTCCAGCTCTCACAGAAGTTGTGATGGGCCTGGGTGAGACAATAGTTCATGTTGATCGAGGTCAATTTTGGAGGTTGGAGCTCCCTGGGGAAGGTGGGGTGTTCTAATTAGTCAAAGGCATGAAGAACCAGATAATGAGCCCTAATGCCCCAAGAGGGTCCTGGGCCCAGTGGGAAATCAAAATTATTTGAGGCTTCCCAAGAAAGGGGGCTTGCCTGGGCCAACAGGAGGGACCAGGAACTAGGAGTGCATTCTGGATGACTACTGGGAATAAAGTAGAAGAGTCTTCAAGAGCCCAAGGTACAAGGGTAGTGGGCTAGGCCTTATTTTAAGGCCTACATTCTGGACCAACGTTAAGTCTCCGAAGGACACTGGAACTGAGGTTGAGGTTGCGGTCCCTTTATGGCTCCACGCCACCTTCTCCTGCCTCAGGAGCTGGTGTTAGCTGGGTGTTAGCTATGTAATTGATGGCTGATGGGGAGAGCTAGTGAGTCCAGCAAAGTAAACAGTTATGATACAATCAGGTACCACAAACATCGTTCATAATTTATTACTTGTCCTGTTATCAACATGTCAGCTGCCCCAGGCTTTTTTGAGCCACTCCAAGTGATCGGACAATCCATCTTTCCTACCACTGACTTGGCTGGAATGTAGGCTCTTCCTTGGCGCAGGGACCTGCAACAGACAAATGATCCAGGTTTCACTCTCTGTCTTTGAACTTCCAATCAGAGGTGCGCCAGAAGACGAGCGCTCTCGTGAGCATGCTCACCAGCTCCCTGCACAGACTCTGAAGGACAGGCAGGAAATCCCAGCCACAGAAGCAAATCCAAGTGGACTTTGCCCCTAAAAGGAACTTGTGGAGACACTGTGGGTGTCTCCACTTGGGCTGTATGTGGACCAAGGCAGACCACATGGAGCAAGATGCTACACTGTGAACTAGGAGAAGATGACCATCATGCTGAGTCCAAGTTTTAAATTCTTAGGATCTAGCATGGTTCCTCAGCACATAGAAAGATGCTTATAACGACTGGAGTGAATGAAACTATCTCATGATGGTATTAGCAATCATTAATGTAGATTCTGTAGGATTATGAAGTTGAGAAATAATTTAAAATTTAATAGAAATGTACAGGGAATTCTTTGGCGGTCCAGTAGTTAACACTCTAAGTTTTCACTGCCAAGAGCATGGGTTCGATCCCTGCTTGGGAAATTAAAATCTTGCAAGCTGTGGGGTGTGACCCCAAAAAAAAAAAAAAAAAAAAAAGAAAGAGAGAGAAAAGAAATATGTCATACATAACATAGACAAAGAAACAAGGCCAGTAGCTCTAGATGTTAAAAAATAAATGAAAACACTTCTAAAAGGCAACACAGGAGACTATTACTGTGACCCTGGAGTAATTAAAGATTTCTTAACATACACAAAAGCAATAACCATAAAGGTTAAAAACTTCTGTTCATCAAAATGTACCATTATGAGCATGAAAAGGCAAGCCACAGAGAGGGAGAAGCTATCTGCAAAACCCATGTCTGACAAAGAATTTATACCTAGAACATGTAGAGAATTTTTATAAATCATTTGGAAAAAGATAGACAACTCATTTTTTTAATGGGAAAAAGGCTTAAACAGGCACTTTCCTAAAGAGAACATCTAAGTAATCAATAAGCATGTGAAGATGCTCAATAGCATTAGTTATCAGGAAAATGTGAATTTCCCTATATATTCATCATAAAATGGGGGAAACTGACGCAGCAGGTGAAGCAACAGAAATTATTTGCACATTCTGGAATAAACTGGTTCAACAGTTTTGGAGAGATTTGGTTTAATCTACTAATGTTGAACATATATATACCCTGATGTCATAGGAAATTTACATCTAGTAATATACCCAATGGGGATGCATGCAGATACTAACAGAAAGGCATATACAAGAACAAAGTTTATAGTAGCTCTGTTTGTCTTGGCTAAAAGCAAGGTTCATCTGTAGTAGAGTGGATAAATAAATTCATATTCATTGTATATGTATATATTTATAATATACAATGAGTAAACTTGTACTCATTGTATATTATAAATGTATATTCCATTGTATACAGTGGGATACTATACAGTAATGAAAATGAACCACTGCTAACATCATTGAATCTCTTGGGTGTAATGTTAAGCAAAAGAACACTGAATGAAAAGAGCGCAATAAGATATGGTTCCACTTCTCTGAGAAGACTAGGCAGAACTTCTCTAGTGTCATAGAAATCAGGTCAATAGTTGCTTTTGGGGTAGGATTGCTAGATAAAATACAGGCCACTGAGTTAAATTTGAATTTCAGATTAGCAGCCAATTTTTTTATTATAAGTATGTCCTAAGCAGTATTTTTTATTTACTAAGTCTGGTAGTCCTACTTTAGGGAGTCGGGATCTTGACTTGGATGGCACACAAAGATTGCTTCTGTTGTTTCAGTAATCAGTTCAGTTTAGTTGCTCAGTTGTGTCCTATTCTTTGTGACCCCATGGACTGTAGCACACCAGGCTTCCCTGTCCATCACCAACTCCTGGAGCTTGCTCAAACTCATATCCATGGAGTTGGTGATGCCATTCAACCATCTCAGCCTCTGTCGTCCCCTTCTCCTCCCACCTTTGATCTTTCCCAGCATCAGGGTCGTTTCCAGTGAGTCAGTTCTTCATATCAGGTGGCCAAAGGATTGGAGCTTCAGCTCCTGATGATCAGTCCTTCCAATGAATATTCAGGACTGATTCCTTTAGGATGGACTGGTTGGATTTCCTTGCAGTCCAAGGGACTCTCAAGAGTCTTCTTCAACACTGCAGTTCAAAAGCATCTATGATCTTGATGTAGATGGGAATTACAAGGGTGTGTCCACGTCTAAACATTTATCAGGGTGAATGTTTAAGATTTTTATACTTTGCTATATGAATATTCCTTAACAAAAAGTTTTAATGGTTTTAATAGAAAGATAGAGCGATTATGACGAGTCAGGAGTTCTGGGTTCCAATCTGAGCCATTGACTCTAGTGTTTCCCAGTCTCAGTTTTTCTCATCTGTGAAATGGAAATAATTTTAACAAGAGCTACTTCTACTAATTTTATTTTATGCAAAAGGAAACAAAAGCATAGGGAAGTGAAATACTGTGTTGGAGGCAACCCAGCTGCTGAGTGACATTGACAGGTTCAAGGCCATCACCATTCTAGAACTATACCCTACTGCACGCCTATTGGAAAGAGCTTCCAAAATGTAAAACTCAACCAATATAAGACCGTAATTATGACTATTTTTTAAAATTTTAATAATTTTCATGTTTAATTTTATTGGAGTATAGTTGGTTGACAATATTGTGATAGTTTCAGTGTACAGCAAAGTGATTCAGTTAAACATATACATATATTCATTCTTTTTAGAGTCTTTTCTCACACAGGTTGTCCCAGAATATTGACTAGATTTCCCTGTACTGTCGAGTAGGTCCTTGCTGGTGATCTATCTTATACATCGTAGTAGTGTGTGTGTTCATCCCAAACTCCTGATTTAGTCCTCCCTACTTATGGTTATTTTGGACAGGAAATTTTTAAAATTAAATTTATTTATTGGTAATTAGAGGAAAATTGTTCTATAATATTCTGCTGGTTTCTGCCATACATCAACAAGAATCAGCCATGGGTATACTTATGTCCCCTCCCTCCCGAACCTCCTTCCCACCTCCCACTCCATCCTACCCCTCTAGGTTGTTGGACAGGGAATTTTAAATTGAAAGTTTAGAGAGAATTTGTAAAATACATAAGTGTGCGTGCATTTTGGAGATAGACTAAACCTAGCTTCGGATGGGCAAAGTGGTCTCTGACATCCTCCCTTAAGAAGTGAAAGAGCTAGGAGGGCCCCTCGTCTACCGGAGATGCTCTGACCCGGAGTGGCTGGTGGCTGGTGGCTGGTGACACCTTGACTGGACTGAACTGCTGAAGTCCTCAGAGCTGGAATTCTTCTCTTCCCTTTTAACCTAGCTTCTTCCTTTCTTTTTTCTTACCTCCAGGCAAACCACTTCTCCTGGGGCCCAGGGTGGAAGGGTGGCTGGCCTCCCTCACCAGGGAGCTCACTCTTGTTTAATTAGTACTTGCAAAGGGCTGTGTATTATTAAATTACTAGATGATTGAGATGAAGCCTTGAGGGCTTTCAAAATCTGTCCTGTTGCTCTCCCGAAATGGGTTGGAGGGACTTGCCTGGAGGGACAGGGAAAAGAGGTTGGTTGGGAACTGTCTTGTGGTGGAGCTGCCCCCTACTCGGTGGGCACCACCACAAAGAGACCCTAAAGAGCGTCCTGCAACTGCTTGGCTTGTCTTTGGTGCTTGAAAGCCACCATTCCAGATGTGTTTGTTTTGAGTTTAGGAATCTTTCCGTTTTATAGTGCAGCAACTCTCAAAAAGCTTAACTACGAGAGGCAGAAAAACAGTGATAAAGGCTAAAATGTACTGAGCCCTCCCATGGAGGGTGAAAGAGGAGAATGAAAAAGCTGGCTTAAATCTCAACATTCAAAAACCTAAAATCATGGCATCTAGTCCCATCACTTCATGGCAAATAGATGGGGAAAAAGTGAAACAATGACAGATTTTATTTTCTTGGGCTCCAAAATCACTGTGGATGATGACTGTAGGCATGAAATCAAAAGACACTTGCTCCTTGGAAGAAAAGCTATGACAAACCTAGACAGCATATTAAAAAGCAGAGACATCACTTTGCCGACAAAGGTCCATCTAGTCAAAGCTATGGTTTTTCCAGTAGTCATGTGTAGATCTGAGAACTGGACCAGAAAGAAGGTTGAGCACTGAAGAACAGATGCTTTTGAATTGTGGTGCTGGGGAAGAGTCTTGAGAGTCCCTTGGACAGCAAGGAGATCAAACTAGTCAATCCTAAAGGAAATCAACCCTGAATATTCATTGGAAGGACTGATGCTGAAGCTCCGATACTTTGACCACCTGATATGAAGAGCCAACTCATTGGAAATAACCCTGATGCCAGGAAAGATTGAGGGCAAGAGGAGAAGGCGGCAACAGAAAATGAGATGCTTGGATGGCATCACCAATTCAATGGACATGAGTTTGAGCAAACTCTGGGAGATAGTGAAGGACAGGGAAGCCTGGTGTGCTGTAGTCCATGGGGTCACAGAGAGTGGTACACGAATGACTGAACAACTCTCATGGGCTAAATCCTGGCAATCCATCTTCATCTGAAGAAGGCGGGCAAGAAAGGAAATCTGTTCAATTGAAAGCTTCTGTGATCAAGGTGACTGTACATGCTATTTCATTGAATCCTCACCACTTAGATGTAGATATTACGCCCCCATTTCATATATGAGTAAATACTGTAAGAATGGTTTATGCAGTTATCCTAGGTCGCATATTCATATTTGAATACTTCTGGTGAGACCAAGATGCCCCCTTATGCAAGGCACAGGGTCTCACCAGGGAGTGGAGGTGGTACAGTCTGAAGAAACACCCCAGGCCATTCTGATACAGGTCCTGATTAGCTGGTGGAAGAGGGGATGGCATCCCCCATCAGCAGTTTGAGAACTGACTTACTAAAATGAGTTTATCATATTCCTTTCAGAGATGGGGTTCACAGTAAATCAGTGGTTGCCCAGTGGGGATGATTTTTTTCCCCTTCAACCTGCAAAAGGGGACATATGGCAATTTCTGGAGATTTCTTTTTTTTCCTCCGCAACCAGGTAGTGGGTTTCCACTGTCAACTTGTGGGCAGAGATCAAGGATGCTGCTCAGTGCCCAGCAGCACACAGGCCTGCTCTGCACAACAAAGATGTATCAGATGTAATGTGAGCAACAGCTACCTTGAAATACTCCCAGTTCGAGCAAGGAAGGATGGGAATGGAAAAGAGAAGGCAAGTCTGAAGCATTTATTTCTTAAAATAGAAAGAAGAGCATTATCTCTCTTTCTAATGATGCAAATAACCCTTGCCCAGTTGTTAAAACCAAACCCAAACAATACTAGAGAGTATAGAAAAGTATAAAAGCATAACTAAAAATCACCCCCAATTTTAACATTTGGGGGGGAAAAAGTGCTGTTGACATTTTGCAGCTTTTGGAGCACATCCTTTCAAATATTTTTAAAGAACAATTATACTTAAAAAAAAAAAAAAGAACTCTACAGTACATGCTGTTGTGTAGCCAGCAATAAAAGAACATGAACAGCCAGATCACATTAGAAAGATGCTTCTTGTGAAGAGGGGTATGTGAGTTTCCTTCAAAGAAGAAAAGACTATAACACAGCAGTACCAGATCCTTCCCTCAGATATGCCTCATCTGGCTTCCAGATTGTCATCACTTTTGCTGCTGGGGGGTGGGGGTGGCCAGCAAAGCCTGGTGGGACTAGGAGGGTCTCATAGGCCCTTACACAGTAGCACTCATGTGCACAGAGCCCTTTGCTGGGTGGGAGGGAGGAATGTGCTTGCTTGTCCTGCATGCAGACTATCCGGAACCTGGAGCATCTCTCAGTGGGGGACAACATGCCTAAGAATGCAGGCCTAGAGAAAGACCACGTTTCCACGAGAGCCATTTCTGGGAGGGGTACCGTGCTTCTTATGGGGTTTTGGGGTCATTATAATCTCTCCCTCTCGATATCTTGGAACCTTTAAGAAATAACGATTAATGCCTTCGCTCCTGCGCTAGGTATTAACAGTGTGCCCTCGGGCCACCAACAGACAGAGTTTGCTCAAAACTCGCTGGAAGCCTTGCGCCTTGTCTCTGTGCTGCAGGCTGTTGTCTGTATGCAATCCACGCTCCGGACCCGGAACTCATCATTCATCCTTCTTCCCTTTCCCTATCAAAATGAGTGTTTCATTAGGATATATAATCCACAAATATCACTGGAATGCGCAGAAGCAATCGGCATTTTTGCAAGGCAGGGGGAAAGCTGATTCTAACCCAGTCTCAAATGATACGATCGACATAGATTTAGACCTTCCTCTGTGCTTCCCTGGTGGCTCAGAGGTAAAGAATCTGCCTGCAGTGTGTGAGACCTAGGTTCGATCCCTGGGTTGGGAAAATCCCTTGGAGAAGGAAATGGCAATCCACTCTAGTATTCTTGCCTGGAAAAATCCATGGACAGAGGAGCCTGGCAGGCTACAGTCCATGGGATTGCAGAGTCGGACACGACTGAGCGATTAACACTTTTACTTTCTTTCAAGGATAGGCTGGGGCTTAAAGCTGCTCTAGATTCCTGGAGGCCCAGGTCTGAAATCTTCACACCCTGGTCCTGGGTGTCTCCTTGAATCCTCCTCCATCTCACAGTGCTTTTGGCCAGAAGCAGGTGTGTTAGCCCACATCTAGATACATTACAAGGGGAACAATGGTATGGTCCTCTCCTGAAATTTCACCTGCTCTGTACCTTGAATAGACGTAAACCACCTTACGAGATTGTTCAATGCTGGTGGACACAGTCCTTGCCTCAAGTTAAAGTACCTATGTCTTTAGGGGAGGGGATTTGGTATCCATGACATCTCTGAACAGAACAACGGGTTTGAGTGGGCAAGGATGTTCCCTGAAAAAGGATGGGGTCACTGAAGCTTTTTTTTTAAAAAAAAAAAAAAGGGAAAGGAAAGAAAAGAAAAGAAAACCTCAGGCATTTTAATATGTTAAATAGACAATTATTAATTCTAAAGACTTCTACACATCAACCTAGATGAAACTTTTTTCACCTCTTTCTTGCCTTTTTTCCCCTTCTCAGAAACATTTAGACCTACCCTATGGCAATGACTCTCAGGCAGTCTCTGCCCTGTATATCAGGGTAGCACAAATAATTCAGCATAAAGCAGCTCGGTTCCTGTAGCTTGGCATTAGGATAAGTATATCTTAAGAAAGTTCTTATGCAGACTTGGCTCCAGGCAATAAAACGTCATAGACGTATAACTGTAGCAAGCGAAATTTCTAGGGAGCAAATTAGGCTGAAAACATCTTCTAGAGACGGCTAGAAAGGAAAAGTACACCACCCCAAAATAAGGCAAGTAATGCAGTAAATGTTTCATTTATTGGCCTTCTTCCATTACTATTAGGGTTAAAAGACATCTTGTCAATAAGAAAGGTATATTTGTGGAGGACTGATGCCTTCTGAAAGGCTTCTCCTGTCACAAATGCCTATAGCGGTAGTGATCAGCTTATGAAGGCAGGTGATGAAACCCTGTACAAATGCATACATCTTCCCATTAACCCTTGGATCATCAGGCATTATTGTCACTTTATTACCTGGACCTGTCATTAGCTGAAGCAAGGTGATCAAGCCAAACGCTTCAGAATAGTGCTAAAAACAGAACAGTGTTCCTCAGGGTTTCAAGAAGAGGGCGTGTGCCTCTGAGTCCTTGATAGAATCATTAGGGGTGGGGGGTGTGGAAATAAAAGGTTGCCTGTGAAGTGGGCCCTTTAAAAAATATGTTTAATTAATTAATTTATTTATTTATGGCTGTGCTGGGTCTTTGCTGCTGCACAGGCCTTTATCCAGTTGCGACGAGTAGGGATTACCCTCCAGTTGCGGGCTTAGGCTTCTTACTGCGATGTCTTCTCTGGTTGCTGAGCAGGTGCTCTCGGATGCGTGGGTTTCAGGAACTGTCGTTCCTGGGAGTCCAGAGCACAGGCTCAATAGTTGCAGAGCGTGGGCTTAGTTGCTCTGTGGCGTACAGGATCTTCCCGGACCAGGGATGGAACTCGTGTCTCCTGCATTGGTAGGCAGGCTCCTCACCACTGAGCCACCAGGGAAGCTGAAGTGAGCCCTGTTTGCCTACCTCTTCATCTCACTAAAATTGCAAACACTCAGGTGTCCAATTTTTAGTGTTCCTAGGTTGGCTAAAGGAGTAGCTCTCCTCAAGATCCAAATAAGGAACCATTACCCTCACAGAACAAAAAGCAAACAGAAAATATCACAGTGGAATCAGGACTTTGGCTTCTAAACATTTCCCCATTTTATAGCTTCCTTATGTTTTCAGATTCTTTTTTTGGCTTTCCTCAGTCAGCACACTCCCTGCATAGATAAGCCCAACACAGTGGCAACAGATCATCCATCCTGGAACCCTGATATTTAAAGAAAACTCACACAGCACTCACACACACACACACGTATGCAACACCATCAAGGTTTAATTACTAGACTCTGGCCAATTGACTGGGGAAGCTGAGTATGGTTGGTGACATGTATTCTCTACTTCTGGTGAATCTAAGCAGACTATCCTTGTTTTTCCTAAATTCTAAAGCCAAACTTCCAGTATAGTTTGAGCCTCTCAGCATAATGAGGGTATAGGCCGAGCCTCTCAGCCTATATAGGTGAGCCTATAAAGGTGAGCCTCTCAGCATAATGGGGGTATAGGCTGAAAGTATGAAATCATAGACTTTCTGAATGTTAGAAAGGACCTAAGAAAATATCCAGTCCAACCACTTCACCAGTCAGGTGAGACAGGACAAAGGGGTCATAGGTAACAAGGCCAATGGCCAGCCTGTTTCCGCCATATCCCTTCAAGCACAGTCCCCTATTTCAGAGGACACTTACCACTCTTCCATAACAACCCCCAGTAGAAAACCGATGCCTGAAAAGTGATATATATAAACTGAAACTTCCTTTCACACTCTCCGATAGGGATGAACAAGGAAGTTCCCGGGGGAGAGGTAAACTAATTTCTGAGGTTAAAATGCAGACTAATAGCAACAAGGTCCACAGAGATTTAATAGAGGGATGGTTGAAGGGGAGAAGAAAACAGAGAAGCGAAGAAGCCAAAAGACACTGGATGGGGAGCAGGAGAAAGAAACGAGGGCAGAGGGGCACTCTGCTTACAGCTCAGGATTTGGGCTGGCCCTGGGAAACGGCTCTGAGGCAAGAAGTCCTAGATTCTTACATGCAAAACTCCTTGGCTCAGGCTAAATTCAGACTGGTCTGGTTTCCTCCCCATGTTCAGAACCCCTGCTATTTGGGCAGAACTCTCTGTCCTTTAAACTAAGAGTCAGTCATCAGTATCTAGCCTCAACACCTGGATGCAGCCAGCGGTTGTTTAAAATTTCACAGCAAAT
Source organism: Capra hircus (assembly GCF_001704415.2). NCBI lineage: Eukaryota > Metazoa > Chordata > Mammalia > Artiodactyla > Bovidae > Capra > Capra hircus. The sequence goes on along the minus strand of NC_030833.1, from coordinate 18,535,570 downwards.
CTACAAACGATATATCTACATCGTAGACCAACCGGACCATTCTTTTAAATATTGTATTACCTTGCTTTTTGCTGATTTTAATTTCACGTCCTCCCCCATTTCTCCCCTATCCCCCCAGATTACCTAAAGCCCTTTCAGAGACTCAGGGGTAATTGATGCTCTGAGATCTTCCTGGTCTCAAGTCTTTCTATGGCACAAAGCAACAAGATTAAATGCGGTGAATGTGCTATGATGGAATGACTCTAAATTTATTAATTAAATCAGAGATGTTAAGAGTTTCCTTTGAATGAGAAACATAAGCATATGCCAAAATGGATGAGGTTACTAATCATCCAAAGAAAGTCCTTAGTATTTACATATGATAAAAATGCAGGCCAGGACATTAAAAACAGTTAAGTACAGTCCTAAAAATTTCGATTCAGTATATTTATGACTTTTTATTATCTAGGTAAGTCCTATAAAGGACATAGAAGACCTCAGTATCCAATTTAATTCAGATCAGGGTTAGAGTAAAATAAAAGAACCATTGCACAGGAGAAATTGCCATAAAATTGAGTTACTGTAAATGTGTTCTCATTTAAGTAAATAAGGCCTTGAAACAGGCCTTAGGAAAGTCTACACTGTACATAGCCAGACTCAGGCACACTAAGTATACAGGTGACAATTAGCAAGTGTGAAAAGCTATGGCCATTCGATAAATGTGTAAATCTAAAGGTAACCAAGTGAAAAGACCTAAAAAAAGGAAACTGTTAAATCCATTTGTACATGGATTTAACAGTGAAGCATTTCATTCTTCATGTTTTTACTTGGTGTCTTAAAATAATCCCCTTTCTGTCTCCACTCACCCTCTTAGAAACTGTGCCCGCCTTATTTATTTATGAAGTCTGAAGGTTAGTCCTACCTGCTGAGACTAATTAGCCCTGTGCTTTGTATCCTATGCAATCCTGTCTGATTAAATGTACACATTTGTTTTACTTCTTTTCAGGCTCCTTCTCACTCTACTTGTGATTTTCTGATTAATATTAAAGTTGGGAGTTACTGTGATTCTCCTCCATAGCCTCCCCCCTCCACCACATTTTTATTTTGCCCACATCTTGCTCTTTAGTGTGCAAATGTGGTTATGAATTTTTTCCAGTGCAGGGGAATTCATTGGCCTTGTCAATCTTGGTATCATTATTTTTAGTAGTCTTCTTTCTGAGACCTTAGCCTATAAAACAGTTTTGCTGAAAACCGAAACTCTCTAAATATTACATGGTAAATTTGCTTTCTTTTGGAAACCTTAGGTGCTGATGGGCCAGCTGAAAAGCAGGTGAGATGTGTTTTTAAGGGATGGGTGAAATGGTTTAGTACATCTCGGACTCTAGACCAACACTGTTCCTAAAAGAAAATTTGCTAATTCCCTATTGATTTCTTTTTCTTTTCCCTGGTTCTTTTTGTCCCCTTTCCTATTGCAGATTCCAGTTCACCTCTCACTGGATATTTGCAAGAAAATGAGGGTTGTTGCTCCATTTTCTAGGAACACTGTGTTTTGGGACCCAGGCCTTTCCCCCTTTAACATAATTTTCTTCCCCATTTTGTAGCAAATCAATTTGCTCCCCAGGAGAGAGCCTAAAAATCAACAAATACCTGCCTCAACCCTCAGGTTTTCCATCTCCTCCCTGAGGTCTTCCAGCATCAGCTGGGTTAGCAATTTCCTGCCAGAACCATCTACATCTTGATTATTGGGTCAGTCTTTGGGGGCTTTCATTTCAGATCTCCTTCCAGAAAGACTTCAGTACCACTGATCCCCGGGGTTGGTGAACTTTCAGTTTTATTTTCCCTGGTGGTGTTAACGCCCAAACTTTTCACCTCCAAAGTCAGAAAGGACTTTGAATCCTAGCTGATTTCCTACCACCTCCAAGGTCAGTTTAAAAAAAAAAAAAAAAGAACAACATTCTACATTGAAAAAAAATCAAGAATCATGTATTTTTCCTTAAGGATATTTTTAATGCCCCTGACAAACACTACAGTATTTGATTGTTTTTTGGATAAAAAGTCATCTTGGCATATTTATTCTAGTAGAGACTTACGATTTAACGAAATGATTCACTATTAATCAACAAAAAAGGGGAGGGAAGACCTCGTGGGTTAATAGTTTCTTTCACTGCAGATGACCAGGAACTTTGCCCAGCCCTCCACTTCCCCAAGCTCTCTGAGAGTGGAGGGTTGATCTCTCTTTTTGACCACTTCTGTTACATCCCGCCCAAGGGTGGTTGATTTCATTGCTGGCTTAACCACTAAACCCCTACCTCCCACCCTTTCCCCAATACTCTCCTCCTTTTCTCCTTCCTTAAGACTTATTTCTAATATTTCTAAAGTGCACTTTTTCTGGGCCTCTCCCCATCCCCGCCCCCCAAGTGGGCTTTCCTTCCGCCTTCCTCGACTCAGATTCCTGACGCGATCGCCACCCACCCCCCCTTCCCCTCCTCTCCTACTCCGCATTGTCTTTTCTGAAGCCGCCCCCCACCCGGAGCGAGTCCCCGTTCCCTCGCCCAGACTCCCGGGCTCGCACACACTCAGCGCAGGCCTCTCCCCCCTGCACACTCCTCCCTCCGTCTCCCCCCTCCTCCCCCGCCCCTCCTCCTCCGCCCCTCTCCTCCTCCTTCTTCCCTTCCTCCTCCCTTCTCCCGGCGCCCGAAAGGATCATTGTTAGCCGCCCCCGCCCCGCCCACCCCGGCTGTTTATTTATGCATACGTCACCGGGCCGGGCCCGCCCCCCGGCATCTCATTAAGCGAGTGTGTTCCTCTCGCCCTGTCAATAATCTCCGCTCCCAGACTACTCCGTTCCTCCGGATTTCGATCCCCCTTTTTCTATCTGTCAATCAGCGCCGCCTTTGAACTGAAAAGCTCTCAGTCTAACTTCAACTCACTCAAATCCGAGCGGCACGAGCTCCTCCTGTATCTTCGGCTTCCCCCCCCTTTGCTCTTTATATCTGACTTCTTGTTGTTGTTGGTGTGTTTTTTTTTACCCCCCCTTTTTTTATTTATTATTTTTTTGCACATTGATCGGATCCTTGGGAACGAGAGAAAAAAGAAACCCAAACTCACGCGTGCAGAAGATCTCCCCCCCTTCCCCTCCCCTCCTCCCTCTTTCCCCTCCCCAGGAGAAAAAGACCCCAAAGCAGAAAAAAAGTTCACCTTGGACTCGTCTTTTTCTTGCAATTTTTTTTGGGGGGGGGGCAAAACTTTTTTGGGTTTTTTTTTTTTTTTTGGCTTTTCTTCCTACTTCATTTTTCTTCCAAAATTGCTGCTGGTGGGTGAAAAAAAATGCCGCAGCTGAACGGCGGTGGAGGAGATGACCTAGGCGCCAACGACGAACTGATTTCCTTCAAAGACGAGGGCGAGCAGGAGGAGAAGAGCTCCGAAAACTCCTCGGCGGAGAGGGATTTAGCTGATGTCAAATCGTCTCTAGTCAATGAATCAGAAACGAATCAAAACAGCTCCTCCGATTCCGAGGTAGGAAAAGCCCCTCGGGCTGGTGGGGTTCTTAATCTATTTCCTGGGCTTGGCAAATGTTGCTGAGAGGGGAGAAATCGGGGCTGGGGGCGGCGGCGGGGCGCCGCAGGGCCAGGCGGACGGCGTGTGCTTGTGGGGCCACCATTGCAAAAACTTGTAACCCTGTTTTTTTCTCTCTCCCCCTCACCCCAAACCCCCCACCTCGCTGATCCTTTTTCTCCCCCCCTTCTCTCCCCCACCTCTGCGTGGCGTTTGCCCCTCGCCCTCCCCACCTCCACCCCTCCGGGAAGGCGGAAAGACGGCCTCCGCCTCGCTCCGAAAGTTTCCGAGATAAATCCCGGGAAAGTTTGGAAGAAGGTGAGTACGCCCCGCGCGGCCCCGCAGCCGCCCGGAGCTGCCCCCCCCCCCGCCCGGCCCCCAACTCCGGGGCCCGCCGCCCCGCGCGCCCGGGCCCCGCGCCCTGCTCGGCCCGGCCGTGCGCCGGTCCGGCCCCGGGCGCCCCCGGCCACCTGGGGCACTTTTCTAAAAAGTTTCTCCTCGCTCTCTCCCGCTCCGCGCGGCCGCCGCCGCCGTCCCCTCGCCGCCCCGCCATGTTAGCGGCCAAGAGGCAAGATGGAGGGCTCTTTAAGGGGCCACCGTATCCCGGCTACCCCTTCATCATGATCCCCGACCTGACGAGCCCCTACCTCCCCAACGGATCGCTCTCGCCCACCGCCCGAACTGTAAGTGCCTCCGCGCCCGGCCCCCCGCCCGCAGCCCGCCCGCGCGGCCCCGCATGCGGCCCCTGCCCTGCCCCCTCCCTCCTCCCCCTCCCCTTCCTCCCCCTCCCCCTCTCCGCCTCCTCCCCTCCCCGCCTCCCTTCCCCCGCTCGTGGCCCAGCAGCCCGAAACTCTCCAAACTTTTCTGCCTTTTGTGGACTGGGATGTGTTTGCACTTCGCCATGTTCTTGCTTTCAGTTTGTTGCCTCGTGATGTTGGGGAGACTTTGCTTTCCAAGCAGGGCTCTGCTAGGGTGGTGGTAGGGGGAAAAAAAAATCAGAAGAACTTTTTTCTTTTTTTCCTTCTGCGCTCTGATTGCCCCCGCCCCCTTTGGTGGTGTTTGTTTCTTCACCCTGGGAAGATGACTGTGTGGCTCTTTCTTTTCTCCCTCTCCCTCTCTCTTCCTTCCCTCTTCTGTGGCGTCTTGGGCTTCCCCCGGTTAACCCTTTGGCTGCCGCGGCCGGGGACGGAGTGACTGGGCTGCGCCCGACGCGCGGTGTTAGAGAGCGGATTGTCCCTCCGGGCGTTTGGACTTGCGAACTAGCGGGCGCGCGGAGCCCGGGGCCCTGGAGAAGCGCCTCGGCTTTCTCTCTCGGCCGCTGATTTGCTTAGCTTTCTAGTGTCGGTGGCTGGCTTTCAGCCCTCCTCCCCTTTTCCCCTTGGAAGGTCACGCTTCCTAGACGGGTTCCACCGCAAACTTTGGGGGGCTCCGGGCTTCCTTTCCTGGGGGCCACCCCGCAGGACCGCGAGCGCCCTGGGCGCCGTGGCTTGGCTCGGCGGCGTGGCGCGCTGGCTTCGGGCTCTGCTGGGCCGCGCGGGGTGGAGAGGCCCCTGTAGCCGCGGTTCTTGGGTTGTGTGCAGCCGGGATGGCGTCCTCCGGATGGACTTGATGTATTTCTAGGGAATTTGGTGCTTTGGGGTTATATAGCGAGGTCTGCTCTCGCTAGCTTTAGCGAAGGCCCTCAGCGGGCCCTAGGGGGGCAGAGACCAGGGTGTGCGGGGGCCCAAGGGTGTAGAGAGGCTGAGGGAGGCCCAGGGCGCCTGTCCTTCTAGGGAGTGGGCTGCTGATCGCAGGCCACCCAACTTTGAGGGCCTCAGGGCGGAGCGGGGTGCCAGGCTCTGGGGGGCGCTTCCCTCAGCGTGCGCCCCGAGCCCACCCCTGACATTTGTTAATAGGGCTCACCCCCTTCCCCGACCGACCTCTGCCCCCTGCCCTCGCCCTGAACCGCTTCGCCCCATCCCACCCTACTCTTAAAAGCGTGGATCCCGAATCTCTAGACGCGATCTCTAAACGTTTGTGCCCGGCTTCTCGATTGTTATTTTGCACCTTCTCTGGCTGAGTCCCCCTACCTCTTATTTACACACACACTACTTTTGTCTTTTTCTTTTTCGGTAACTCGAGCTAGCAATTTGAAATAGTGCACCCACTGTTCAGCAGCCGTGGATTCGGTGCTAATGGCCGAGGGCTTGCCGGACAGGAGTCGATCCGATCTACAAGTGTTTTTAAGCATTAAAATATTAACTATCAGGTTTGACTTGTTTTTTGGGGCCCCGGCAAAAAAAAAATGGCAAGGGCATGGTAGACCGGTCATTTTTTACGGCAAGGAAAGAAATAATTATTCCCCCCGCCCTCCCTTGCGCCCAGGCTTCTGCAGGCTTGGGAAGCTGGGAGACCGTTTCAGCCCGACCTCCTCTTAGATGGCCAGCGCTTTCTGGAGGCAGGGGCCGGTCTGTGGGGTTGCAGCTGGAGGCGAAACACAGTCCGGCTACGTTGTATTTTTTCTGGGAGCTCGTGGGCATCTTGAACCGGAGAGTTTGTGTAATGACCAAGCCGACCAAGCGACATTCCAAAGTAACCCTGAGAATTTCTCCTTCTCCTCCCCTCCCCCTACGATGGAAGTCTCTCTGATATTATTTTAAAATCCACTTTGCCATCTGAAAGGCCATCTGAATACTGAGCTTTGGTGGCGGGCTTGCTGGCCCTTCTGGGCTCCTTGCAAACTCCTGTCTGTGGCCGCTGGCAGGCTTGCCCCACTGTCTCCCGAAACTCCAGCAGTTGTGTTGTGCTGTAATTAAGAAACAGGGAAATTGTTAAAGGCAAATAAATGATTTCCCGGTGCGAAAAGGAAAGCTCCTAACCACCCCGTCCCCTTTGTGGGCATTGTAGGAATACTCGGCGTCTTGTGATTTTAATTGCGGACATAGCGGGTGGCCTGGTGCTGTGACATCAGATTGAGAAGACATTTCTGAACTCAGGAGGCAGTTTTAATATTTGCGTGTCAAACACCCAACAGACATCTTTTGTGCGCACAGGCCCTTCCTCCCTCCTATCTGTTACCTGAGTTAGCTGATGTGCTCCAAAATTAAAGTTATTTATTTAAGCCGGTAAGCAGAGACATGGAAATGAGGCTGAGAGGCTGTTATGTGTCACTCCTGACCTCTTCAATCAGAAGGCCGGCTTGCAATTCCAGATTTGATACAGCTGCCGAAGGAATCTATAGGCAAGATAGCGGTCTTTTCATGCTCATCTGAAATTCTTAGTGCTTCATAGAGTGTGTTTTTTGAGGGCAAGGTGTAAAGACAAATTGGCTCTATTCTTTTCCCGACCCTCCTTGGTGGTGGTGGTTTGTTTTTTTTTTTTTTTGCTATATTTTCTGTTACTTATGAGTGTACCTGTAAGCTGTTGCATTCTTTCAAAAGCAAGCTCTTTGGGTTCCTGGTTTCTGCTTTTCTATTTAAGAACGTAAAGAATTAAGGAGTATCATTAAATGGGCTTATGATGAATAATACATTATCTCAAGAATAATGCTTTAATTGCTGGAGACGCCATAAAGCTTGATAGTAGTAATTTTATTTTAAAATGACAAAGATTTCTACATCATGTTAATTTAGCCTTTGATACAGTAATAGGAACGGCTTTTAAAAAGATTCGAATACAAAAAAGCATTAAGGCGAGAGGTCTGGTTAAGCAGATGAGAGGTGATAGAACTGCAAATATTAGAATTGTGGTAACATTTGTATATACTAAAGATAAGAATACTGTTTCCGTATTAAAGTTGATAGGAAAAACTAGTTTTACATTTCTTTTTCCCTCCTGCCAAATGAGAATATGGGATTTGGTGGCCGAAATTCCAGTTAGGTTTGAAATTCTTACTAAGGACTTGGTTATTAGAGCTTTTGCATCTTCTTTGATCCAAAGTTATTTGCTTTTCAGCTGAAACTGTTTGCTACTAGGTTGAACAAATAAATAAGCAGCATCTTGAATTCATTTTAGAACTTGGAATCCAGCATTTAAAGGAAACCAAGAGGGGCCTATTCATTGGGGTTTTATTTAGCTGGGCAGCAACTTCTCTTTCTGCCTGGTGAAAAATGGATGTTTTCTCCTCGCTCAAACAACATAATCCTTTCTAATACAAAAGATTTAGACCTTGGAGTGTGAAGGGTTAATGGTGGTCCTTCCCTGTTGTCCTCCCACCCCCCACCTTCACCCCTGATTGTTTTGACAACACTTTTCAAAGTGTGACATTCCAAGCCCCTCCATAACAATGTAATATTACTGTAATTACACAGGTCATTACATTTTAAATAGAGAACAATAAAATGCTTATCGCCCTGAAAAAGAACAGGTGTTCTTGCCCTTCTTTGGTATTTATGCTAATTGTTTTTCATCTCCTTGAGAAATATTTATGGCAAACATGTTTAGATTTCAATCTCAAGGCAGCAATATTAATTCCATGCTAATCTTTCTAGGTTGGGGTTTAATGTCTGCAGTTTGGATTATGGGCTCAACATTCACCCAATAAGTCATATTTTAATGATTATAAATTTAATATGCCAGCGCTTCCACAGTTTGTTGAAATGAAAGCCTTCTGAAAACCCCAGAAACAAAACTATGAGGCATTCGGGAGCCTAGAGTGTTTATCTGAAAGAAGTGTTTTTGGAAACTTGACTGCTGAAGGAAAGTAGCTTTCATTGATGCACCCCTATCTGACTGAGAAAAGATTTGGAGAAAAACAGTCCCCCACTCTGGCTGGGAGTTTTCCGCCTTGATTTTAATTTTACTGATATGGATTTCATTTAGAGTCCCTGCTGGAAACTGGTCAGCTTTCTGTTTCTTAGCAAGCTGTGAAAAAGTTACAGGAAGGTTTCCGGGGGCTGGCAGATCAAGAATGCTGTTCTGTTAGCAGTTCAGGATAACTGCAGTTCTGCACGCCATTAAAAAAATATTTGCTTTAGAAAACCAGCATTTTAATAGTTGCACCAGAGGCTGTGCTTTTAAAGATTACAGTAGAAGCCTTTCCAGGTTTTGAATGTTTCCTCACATGCCACGAGGTGCCTGTGTGCATACGAAAAGCACCCAGACTTCTTGGTGGAGAAATGTTGGTGCAACTTCTCTTACACAGGCTCGGTGGGTAAACTGGAAGGTGTCTAAGAGGATTTTACATTTTGTCAGATGTTTCACAACAGGGGCCCCCGAGTCACATTAAAAATGCACTGCAGAGACAGGACAGCTGCAAATTTTTGTGTGGACGCGTGTTTCTGGACCATGACTAAAACTCCGGGGACCTTTTCCCCAGCTGTCTGGAAGTTCTGTGGAAGTTGGTTTATTGGCAGTTAAGTCTGAGACAACCTGGATTTAGCAAAGACTCTCCTACACAGGAAGTAGATGACATTATATTGGGGGAAGGGACTTCAGGCAAGGAGTGATTTACTCCTTTTTTGTTTTTTTAAACCATGGCGTTGCCAAATAAATAAGCACTTTCCAAGGAAGTAGGTGTAAGCTTTTTAGTCTTGGTGAGTGGAATTAGATAATATCTTTAACCGCATTTATAACTGTTTCGAGGTGACACATTTCAGAAGTTTGGAGGAGGAGGGGGATGAATCAAATTCTTGAGGCTTTTCTTTTTGAAAGGGGTGTGTGATGTGGGCGTCTGAGTTTCTTCTGGGAGTGGATATTGGCAACCGTGTAAGTCAGTCTTCAACTCTGACTTATAATTGAGCACATTTGTGAAGGAAATGGTTAATTTTACAACCAAAGGCAAACTCGCACCTCGACAGGTCTGCTGAAAGAAATGTGCCCTAGTCCTTTGCTGGCAAGCACCACCGGGTCATAAATCCACAGGCTTTATTTACAGCCCATAACACTTATGAATGTTAAGATATTTGACGCCACGTTGGCCTTATAATATTCAAGGTCCGCAGACACTGGCAGTAGCTCAAATTTCTCTCACTAATTATAAGCAATGAGATTGGGGGGTGGTGGGGACAACCCATCACCAAAGCTGCCCTCTCCCCCGCCACTGACCCCCACCCCTACAATCTGAGCCAGCCGAGACAGACACCCCCTCCTCCTTTGGCAGCTGACTTGTACTTTTCCTCCAGGCTATTGTTATACACATTTATAAAGAGCACTTTCAGGAATGGAAATTCAGTGGGGGCTCTGCACGAATGTTTTTCAAAAGCAAAGTTGCTCTAGGTGTTTGGATCTTTTTTCCTTTTCTTCTGGTTTATCCCTTTTTCCTTTCTTTCTTGACTTTTTTTTTTTTTTTTGAGACCCTGTTGTCTTTATTGTGCTTATTTCCCAGAATACTTAAAGAAACCTGATATGGGAGGCTGCCCTTCAATTTATATGATGTTTCACTGAGCTGGAAGGGAAAACGCACGCAATTGCATAGTGCGATAGTTAACGTGAGGGTTAAAAGAAAAGTGACATGGAGTGAGGAGAATTGATTAAAAGAATTAATAGATGAGAAAAAAAAATCCAAGTTTGCTTTGGGAATGGGAAGGCCATTCATTTGGGAAATGTGCAGTGGTGTCTTGGTGGAGGACATAGAAAAGTAACAGAGAAGGCAGAATAAATGCTTGTCTAAGAAAGGTTAGAAAGGCATAAAAAGATGCGGCAGAGATTTGGGCTTAACAAAAATGGCCTCATTGAAATTAGGAGTTAGAAGTTTCTTATGAGAGGTGAAAATACCGTGACTGGGAGGTGGGGTGGGGGATGGTATTAACAACCATATTGATGTGCTCAGTAAAAACTGGTTCCAATCTACTTTTCACCCAAAGAGCTCTGTGCAGCAGATATGTGACTTCCCACCGTGCAAGAGTCTGGGGATGGGGCATCTGTGGTGAAGACCCCCGATGTGAGAGAGATGGCCAGTTACCTTGTGCATTGTCATTTATTCTTAAAAAAGAAGTGGGCTGTCCTAGTGTGTGTGGGACCACATGGCAAAGGGGGAGTGGGATTCCGAGGTGTGTGGGAAACTTTGGCAAAGAGGGGCGGGGCTGATGGCTCTCTCATTTCTGGCTGGGTCCTTCGCTCCATCCAACCCAAACTTAAAGACGGAGGCTGAACGGTTTTATTTTCTAATCAATGGAATGCAGAAACTTACTAGCCCTCTGGGACAGATATGAATCCCTTAACAGCTCATTACAGAGATGGGGCTGTGGGATCTTTGAACGGGTTATCAGCCCTGGTGTTCTTCGGTTTTCCTAGGATAGGCTGTTTTCTTCCTTAGGCATATCTGATTTGGGGCTGATAATTTGGTCTTTTATATTTTATTCTTTTTTTTTTTTGGTCATGAAGTAGCCCCACACAACTCTTTCTGCAGGGAAAAGGGATGGCTGTTAATGGGATCAGCTCTGAAGGAGTTAAAATTGCTCGCTAAAGTTTGGCATCATGAAAATAAATTTGAGGCCTGGTAGGCATTAGTAAGGCACAGCACATTTACAGAGCTTAATTAGTACGAACTGTAATTGTTCATGGTCTGCCAGAAGAAGTAATGTTCAGGAAAAGTGAAGTCCTTCTCTTGGAGTCTTTAGTTTGAAACCGATAAATCACTTGCATATTTGTGTAGTGATTCAAATAGAGCTAAGACCTCTCCCATCCCAACATGTGGTAAATTGTAAAGTCAATGAATTGCAGATGTAGGCTACAGTGAGATTCTCTAAGAAAATGCAGAATGAATGGGAAAGAGTGATGCTATAAATATTTACTGAGAAGATAACTAGGTTCTTGCGTGCTGGGCCAATTATGATGTACTAAATATATTAGCAAAATGCTTTAAAAAATCGAGAGGGATTTGTGTGGGTCTTTGGGTGGGTCGGTTTATTTGGGAAAGTGAAATAAAAGGCACTATGTTATTGTCCTGTCAGTTTTATTAAGCCTGAATCACAATGGCATACCCAGGGAAGGACACATGAAACCCACATTAATGCAAATTAATTCGTTATGAGTTGCAGGACTGTGACTGCTAAGTGGAGTAATGACGGGGCATTATTTTAAGAGTGTTAGTGTAGCAACTTTTAATGAGAAATGCTGTGTTAGGAACATGTCTCAGCACTTTAGCCCACGTGTGTTTATATGCTGGAAATGTGTTTTGGACAAAAGCAGGAAACTTGCTTCACTTTCTTCTTCTCTCCCCCAAACAGTTTAAGAACTGTAATTATGGTTTGATGTTTAAAGAAAATCATCTAATTTTCCCTCAAAAAACAAATCCAGAAATGCCCATCACCATAACCAAGTTCAACTGTAACTTTTTGCAGTGACTGCACCACAGTAGGGAAAAAATAAATAATAAATGTAGCTACGCCGCCCCCCCCCCCCCCCCCCCCCGCATAGACCTATAGATACAACTTTCTCAAAGTGATTTTCTCTACCTTTTTTTTTTTCTTAGAGAATTTTGGTCTCAGGCAGTGTTGCAAGTCAATACTTCTTTCCCCCAATGTGAGTAGGTGGATGTGTATGAAAGCTGTAAAAGTTAATGATCGTTCTCTGACTCATGGCTGATGGTTTCAGGTTGAGGAAAAGAGAAGAAAAAATTAATGAGGGTAAATAGACATTTGATGGAACGTCGAGACAGTAGGAGAGATTGTTCCTGTGTCTAAAGGCGTGTGTTTTGTTGTAGCACAATTTCTGGAGAAAGCCAGGAAGAGAAAAGGGGTTGCCTTTGTTAAGTTGTTGTTTTAGGAGGGTACAGATGTTCTGTGTCTGGATCTTTGCAGGAATGCTTAAGCCTCCATACCTACCAGTCTGTGCTGGTTTTGCCTTCCCTGTAGAAGTTAGAAGCCCCCTTGGCACTTTTTAAAGGGGTAGGGAGACAGACACCCAGAGACCTGGTCAGAAGTTTATTTCCCACTAAATGTAAGAGGCTCCCAGCATAGGGCTTGGGGGTGCTGTCACTGTCCTGAAAAATGACTGGTGACCTAAGAAAAGGTCTTAGATATACTTAGGCCCCTATTTTGTCTTTTATGCTAATGACATGTAAATTAAACTTACAAGTGCCTCTTGGTGGTAGCTACAGCGGGGAGGAAGGTGAACCAAGAATTCCCCTAAACTAGAACTTTTTAGGAAATGAATCTGGATTTCTTCTTCTTCTTCTTTTTTTTAATAGAAAGCTAGGTGATTCATAAAAATGGAAATAAAGCAAATGCTCCCCCTCTTCCCAGTTTAGTGGAGTGAGTAGGCATACAAAATTAATCTTCATCCTACAGGAAGTTCACTTAAGTGTTGGAAAACCCAATGGAGGGTTTCAAGTTTTTGAGTTGCCTTTGAGGATGAGATCTCTGTGGCTGAAAAAGCTGCATTGCTTTTCTCCCATCTCTGGGTATCTCTATGTCTTGTATTGGAAACATCAAAGTTAGGGCCAGTAGTACTTAGAAATGAGACAAGATAAATCAAGATAGGATTTCTTGATAAGGAAGGTGGTGGATTGTGAAATATTGGGTTTTGCTTTGCTGGAGAACGTGTGCCAGACTGTGCAGAGCACTCCATGGCTCTTTCTCTGGGGGAGACATGGCTGGGTCCTCTGGGAGTGTTAGAATGGTGGGTGGGCTTGGCCACTGTGAAGAAACACACAGGAAGGGAAGGTGTATTTTGTTGCGAGTTTCACAGGAAGGCACAACATGAGAAGTACCTTCGAGTTCTTATTTGGTGTTGCTTGAGGAGGTGGCTGGGATCGGGGCTAGGGGTGGTGGGTAGGCACCACATTAGGGCATGGTGCAGGCTCAGGGCATAAGAGCCACAGTTGCTGGATGCAGAAGTGATGGACAGTGCTGCAGGTGACCAGAGCAGGGGGGGCGTCCCAAGAGTCCAGGCATGGGGGAACCTGGTTCTTAAATCACATAAGCCTTAATTCGCCATCTAAGATCTCTCAGCCTCCCCATATCTTCCAAAAACAAACAAAAGCACAGAGGGCCAACCTTCTCTTGTTCTTTCTTCTAGCTTTATACGGAGATATAAATAAATTATTGTTCCATCTTAGAATGCCAAGTTTTTACTGGGTCCTTGTATTTTATCTTCGTCTTAAAAAGCTACACTATAATGAACAAGGCATCCCTGTGTTTTACAGGGAGGGAAAAAGCCGTTCAAAGAGTGTGTTTTAGAAGAGAGTATTTGGGAAAAGAGGGGGTGGAAATGCAACAGAGAAATGAGAAAATTTTAAGTCTTCGTCGCTGTTGCTGGGGGAAGTTTAGCTCAGAATCTCTCCAACACAGTGGGTTCTGGTTAGGAGTGAAGATCTGATTGGAGCTTGTGCTGCATGGATTTAGGAGCTGGTCAACGTTGTTCGATATGCCTGGACACCTGAGGAGTGAAGTTACATTGCTTGGGGATGCAGATTGGTGTGTGTGAAGGTGAAATTAGCTTTGTCCTGCCAGATTCTTAGGGCATTCCTGTTGAGAATCTGCCTGCAAGTACAGGAGACCTGGGTTCGATCCCTGGGTGGGGAAGATCCCCTGAAGGAGGAAATGGCAACCTGCTCCAATATTCTTGCCTGGGGAATCGCATGGACAGAGGAGCCTGGCAGGCTACAGTCCGTGGGGTCCCCAAAGAGTTGGATACAACTCAGAGACTGAACAACAATCAGATTCTTAAGGATCTTGGAGCTGCATTTTTACTGTCTTAATTGTATTAGTAGCTTACTCTTTGGAGTTGTGTTGTTAAGTATGGAACCGGACAAGTGAAAATTGAATTCTGATTAGCCACAGTTTCACTAATTTGTTTGGAAGGCCGTGATCGTATGAAATTTTGTTTCCACGATGTCTTCTTAGTTATCAGGTGTCCATTCAGTTTTAATTGATGATAGAAGATTTCTGTGATTACCCTGAGTGCAAGATCGCCTCAGGGCTCCGCAGGGTTTGTGGGAAGAAAAGCCTGGACAAGTTTCCATTAAGCTCTGCATCAGGCAGTTGGAAAAGGGAAGAATAAAGCCGGCTGAAAAGGGGGACGAGCTTTCAGTGTTGCCTTCTTTCCTGAGCGGGAGAGTCCCCCGCTCCACTCGACCAGAGCTGGTCTCAGCCAAGAATTCCAAACTCGCAGAGGAACCTGTCCCGCGCACAAAAGTTGTTTTAACACGATGCACAATTGTCACAGTAATTAGTCCAATCTCCTCTTACTGACTGGCAGTTTTCACAAAAAGGACGGGGGGCCGAGGGGGCAAGTTCATCTGTCTTCTGCAGGGACTCACTTTGGATGAATAGCTTCTGAGTGTGTGTGTTGGGGTGCGGCAGCAGGGGCAGCTCTGTGCATGGGAGGGGTTTATCTCAGTGGCTCAGCCTTTATCTTTTGTTCTTTTTGGGAGTTGATTCATTACTCTGCATTGACAGGTAAAGGAATATGTATATGTGTATATATATATATATATATATATATATATATTCCCCCCCCCAACCTCTATTGTGCTCCCTTTTAACTTTGGTTACTATTACATTTGAGACCAGGGGGACTCCTAATATATCTATACAAGCAGTGTTTTTTTGTTCATTTGGAAAAGACATAATGGTCTCAGAACCCATTGTATCCCCAACTGGGAACAGTACTACCTTATCCCATGAGCAGTATGGATTTAGGCTATTTAAAAACTTTCATTACTACTGAGTTGTGTTTAGTTTGACTTGGTTCAGAAGTTCTTATATGAATTCCACCCGCACCCCCCAAATAAAAACCTATATAAAATGAATAATTTTTCTTACAGGGAGCAAGATATGAAATAATGGGGTCTAAAACTCACTTAGGCTAGGTAATGCTTTGCTTTACAGGAAGGTTCTGGTAATAGAAACAGTACAGTGGTCGTAACAGCAGTAGTTTGCTCTAGTAATACAGTTCTGTATTTGGAAATGCAGCTGATCTGCCTATTGCTGTGAGGAGGATGGACAGCAATTTCATAAGACCATGTGATTCTTCATCATTTTTTCATTTATGGTCAATTAAAATGCATCTTCAGAGATTGTTGAAACCTTTTGGTGATTGTTGTGTTGTTTATAAAATCAGTCAGCAAATGGTGTTTGTTTTCCCAATTGATAGGAGCCCAAGATTAACAAGTATTATTGGGGAAAAGAAAAATTTGGAGAGCCATCTTGGTATTCCTTTTTATTTGGGGCTACCCACTTCTTTGATGGGGGGTCTATAGGTCTTCAAGGAGAAAGGCCCAGGAGAGACTTTAGCCTTCTGCTGTGGCAGGGGGCGGTGGGGGGGTCGAGTCTGGGTGAACCCAGGGCATACCTTTACCCTTGGGCTCCCGAATACGTGGTCTTCAGAACTTTCAGTGGCTCTTGGGCACTGGTTGGCTCCCTCTTTGGGGAAGTGTGGATTCCTAGAGTGCGTGCGGGTTGCAAGAGCTGTCCTGAGCTGTCCTGGGACTGATGGCTTAGTCATTGTGAAAGAATGTATAAGGCATCGGGTGGCCCCTGAATTCTCTGCCTGCCACATTTGTTTTCCCCAAAATAGAATTCTGTTTGAGGGTGAGAGCCCAGTTATTCAAACTCTGGCAGGGGGAGCGGTGGGGGAGGGGCTTGTACCTTTGCAGTCTTGTGGCTTCTCACATCCTCTCTCTCCCAGTCTTTCCCTCTCGCCTACGTGTCGCAATTCTGATGATTTTTGCAGCACACAGTTAATTTTTCTGCAGCATCTTGCTCAGCACACTGGCTTCCTTTATGTCTTAATGGGCATCCGTCTTTCCTTTTCATGTCATTGATCCTCACTCCTGGCCCCCTCCACCTCCCTCCCTTTTGCTTATTGAATAGGTGCTTTTTTTTTTTTAAACTTTAGATTATTATGAGCATCTTATTTATAGCAACAAATAAAAATACACAGGTCTTGATTGAATGCCAAGGCTGCAGTTCAATCTAGGAAGGTTTGTCTGCTATTCATAAACTGCTTAAGATGTTTTCTTGTAGTTTGTGACATAAGCAGAACGCTTTGATTTGGTTTCTTTCTACAGCTCCATTTTCAGTCCGGGAGCACACATTACTCTGCGTACAAAACGATTGAACACCAGATTGCAATTCAGGTAGGACATGCAAGAGATCCCGAAAGTTTGATTTGTTAATATGTAGGTCTCTTGTGTCTGTTATCCTCCACCCTTTCCCCAGCGAGGTGATGATAATGATGGTGGTGATGATGATGATGATGGTGGGGATGATGATGGTGGTGGTGGTGGTTGATTCTTTGGGGGAGGTGGGGAGCAAAGAAGAAACAAGGCAGAAGGAAAGCTGCTAAAATGATTTAAAGATAGAGAAAGCAGGAGAAACCAATGTTTTTTTTTTGTCAAGAGCATCTTGATCAGGCACGATGGGCACACGGACGCCAGTTTGGCTACTGTTTTTTGCTTCAGGAGGGGTCTTAAATTGGGAGTCAAATGAGGTGACAGTGTGAATGGGAAGAATTACGGGGGATGAGATGGGAGAAGAGGCTGTGTGACAGCCAGAGAGTTGTTTCCGGTGGCTCAAAATCATGTTAAGTGGTGCTAAGAATATCACTTTTGACCTGATTGTTCTGAAATGTTGATTTCTCTCAGACTTGTTGATATATGACACTGGAAGTGCCGGGAGGGAAAGGCGACGGAGCTTCTGCTGAGTGTCCTGTTTCCTGCTCACGTAGTACTTCCATTCTCTTAAATCCAAAGGCTAAACAAATCACGGACTAATATAGACTCAGAGCTGAACTGATGCCAACAGAGTGCAGTAGTGGAGCGAGACCAGACTAACACGATTTTCGTCTGTCTGCCTGGCCCTGGCCAGGATGGATGGACCTCATGGTGTAACTGACGGTGCCGAAACTTCTTGAGCCCTTCCGCTTCTGCGTTAACCCTTCGAGGGGAGGTGTTTGAAACTCCTGGGAGTGTTCAAGTCTGGCTTTGGGGTCGTCTCTCCGTGGAAGCTGGTGTCGCTTGGTGATAGCATTTCCATTCTTCCCTTGCGTGTGCAGATAGATAACTTGTGTGTGCGTATGTGGTCCACAGCCACACCGCGTCTTTGTAGCTGTGCTGTTTCAAATCTATAACTGCCTGGAGAAGACTTTCCAGTAGCCCTTGGCCCCAGGTCCGTTGTGAATTATTCCGTCAGTGAAAAGTAGGGCTCGGCAGACACGGTTATTCGGTTGGGGCTCTAATATTGTGTACTCATTTCAAGGTGACAGTAGCTTATGTTAAAAATATTTTGATTCCTTCTGCAGTTGTGCTGCTGACCCATGTGTGTATTTTAGGGGGAAGTGCAGCTCTTTGATAGTGGCCCTCCACCCCTAGAGGCTTCCAAGGCTGCTGTTCTTGCTGGTCCTCTCCCTGGGGGACCCTTTTTCCTTTTGATGAACAGCACAGTGAATTTTGCTCCCGGAAAAAGGTGCAGGCTCAGGGCTTGGATGGAGAACAAACCCAAACCCTAACCCATGGTAAATGGATGAGGAACAGTGTCCTGAGGCCCACGACATCTCAGTAGCGTGCTGGGAAGTCCTGCTGCCCAGGGTGTGGGAGTTGTCGAGGTTGGATAGCATCATGACCCTTATCTTGGTGTGGAAAGGCTGGCTGGGGCCATGTCACTGGGAGACGAGCCGAGACCAGAGCAGCTGTTGTGTCTTTACACCCATTGCTGAAGCGTCCCTTGTTAGACCGGGCAGTTCATCTTTCTCCAAACCACCTGGCACAGTGCGGGCCATGTGAAGCGCGTTCTCAGGAGGAAGATGGAGTAAATTACAGAGCTTATTGTTTGGAGGACTGAAGCCATTACTATTCCTCCATGAACAGGTAGTATTGTTCTTCCCTGCCGAGGCCTGATGCCCATGTGGGCACACAGAGACACATTTTATGAGAGACCCAGCACCGCCATGCCTTTGCGTATTCATTCTCCCCCAATCTCTGCTGGACCAGGACAAGGGGAAGCCAAGAGGCGTCTAGCTGTGATTGTAGTTTGATCATCAAAGGCTAAATGGCAAACCAAAACAAAAGAAGCAAAGGGAAAGAAAGAGGAAACCTCAGACACAATAAAATTGTCCCCCAGGCACATGGCAGCCAAGTAGCCAAGTCGGGGTGGAACAAGAGGATGGCCCTCCTTTGGTGCAGAGTGGAGCGGATGTCTTCCCTATCCCCCATTCTCCACTAAGGCTTACATGCGACGTGCTTGTCGGGGCAGAATTTTCTTCTCTGGAAATATAAGACTGTTTAGCCTTAATACATGCTGTATTTCAATCTGAGCTGAGCTGGTTGCTCTCCTAAGCTATACCCTAAAATAACCTCGAGTAGTATGACACCACGTATCACATGAGATTCCCACTCCTTTCCCTTCCCGTCCCTCCTGTAATCTCAGGACTTGGCCAAGTGCAGCGCTTATATGAATGTCTTCTGAGTGATTCTGTGCAATGGACATGAATTCGAGCAAACTCCAGGAGGTGGTGGAGGACAGAGGAGCCTGGCACACCGCAGTCTGTGGGGTCGCAAAGAGTCGGACGTGACTCAGTGACCAAACAACTACTGAGTGATCCTGTGAAGGCGTCATTCTTCTAAGAGATTTGGACACAATATCAAGTGATGTGTTGGAAGCTTCCCCACTCTTGAGAATCTCCTAGCTCCTCTCAGTTTGAAAAGACAAGAGCAGCACAGAAGCCGTATTCATCCTAAATGGTTAACACAAATATAATTGAGACATAGATATTTAATTCTCTGGACTTGTAGAGAGTTTTATTGAAGTACAGCACAGTGCACAGATTTTTAGTGGAGAGGTGGATGAACTTCTTATTCTTCTTATTCTTACTTCTGTGATCATCCATGAAACCATCCCCCAGCTCAATAGGTAGAATGGGGTGGAATGCTTTTTCCATAAAGGGCCAGACAGTAAATATTTTAGGCTTTGTAGGCCAAACAATCTCTGTGGCAGCGTCTCAACTCTACTATTGTGTGTGAAAACAGCCAAAAACAATACCTAAGGGAATAGGTATAGATGTAGCTGGGTCTCAATAAAGCTTTATTTATAAAAACAGTGGCTAGACTCGACCCATAGACTGTAGTTTGTTGGGCCCTGCAAAAGAGTATTACCAACTCCCCTGCAGTCTTGCTTATTCAGAGTTTCCCCCCACTGCTGGCAAAACTTCTTGCTATGGATTAGTTTCATCTATCACCATGGATTAGTTTTGCCTGCCTTTTTAGCGTCTTACAAATGGGATTGTGTAGAATACAGTCTCATGTCTGGCTCTGCTCAGCATTATGTGTGGGTTTCATCCCTGTTATTTCCTGTAGGAAGAGTTTGCCCTTTTTTTTTTTCTTTTAAATTATCACTTAATATTCCACGGTGTATGTATCCTTTCTGTGCTTTAGGATATTTGGGTTCCTAATGGATATTTGTTCCTGTGTCCCGCTGGTACGAATATAAGGCCCTAGTTACTTTCTCACCTGCATCTTTCGGAGGACTGTATGTGTTAGGCTCTGTTGTTCAGACTCAGGAGGAGATGGTAGAGTCATATGTGCTTTGCTTGCATTGCCCTTTTAAGAGAGACTTGAACTCTGGATTTCAAGTGATGCTATTTGAAATGCGCCAACATAGTAGTGGTTGGGTATGTGAGTGATACATAGGAAGGGGAGCAGTAAAAAGATCTTAGTGGGGTCAGAGGCCCATTTGCCCAAGCTCCAGTGGCCCCAGCTCCTGGGAACTCCTCCCACTGCCTCTATTAACCTGGAAGAGAACGTGCAGGCTGAGCGCAGAGGTGGACCCAGGGGTCCACCTTTCCAGTGCCTCCCAGGCATACCCTGTAGTTGACTGGGATAACTGTTTAGGCACTGTCTCCTCTGCCTCCCCAGAGAGAGCTCTTCCCACACTCCTTCCAACCCCATGAGCAGTGTTGGAATCAAGGTCAGGACCCACAGAAGACACTTCCCTTGTTTTTCAAAAGGGCGACTTCAGAACCAATTAAGCCTTTGTTTTAAGAGTATTTTGGCCAAAGGTTGATGTTTTAACACCAAGTCAGATGTGATTTAGGAAAAAAAAACTCCACACGCAGCAAAAACAAACTGTGTAGACCTTTCTTGGTTGTTTTTCTTTTCAGATGTGAAGTGGTTTGTGTGTGTGTGTGTCTGTGTGCGTGCACAAAGACAACTAGGAGAGGATCCAGAAGAAATGGGCCGTTTTATTTGTTTACACAGCTGAGCGGTGGAAATTCTGCAGTGGGTGTTGCTTTCCCTTTCATCCGCAGGCTTGCAGGCTTCCATCCGAGTTCCGCCAGCCCATTCCCTTCTGCTTGGTCATAGAACTCATCTGCCATGATTCAGTATGGCCCAGGGACTCTCCTTCGGAGCCTAGGTGCTTTGTGGAGCCAGCGAGAAAAAGGACACAAGTTGGAGAGTGTCCTTGTTCCCTTTTGGTCCTTTAGTCTTGAATGTGAACTTGACACAGAGTCTTGTCTGAGTCTTAACATTGTTAAGATTCCTGAGGCGCTGTGGCTCAGAGTCCATCTCTTTACTCCACTACTGGGTCGTTGGTGTTTGTGATAAAAACGGTCAGTGAATTGTACCAGTGGGTTTGGGTGGGATGTTTGAGAGGGCTTGGCCTTTCCCCAATTCATGTTTCAAGCGGTCATCTCTTGTGTTCGAGGCCCTCCCTTGCTCCACAAGTTTCCTGGCTTTTCAGGTTTCTTGAGGATTTGCTGTCTTCCCTGAGGAGCAAATCTGGGCTAAGAGGAAGAACCCCGAGAAGCAGCTTCAGTTCTTGGTCCAGTTCTTTTGTCCCGTCACCAGACTGGCTGTGAGACTTCATGTCCACTTTCCACAAGGAGTGCGGTTTGTGTGTGTTTATGTATGTGAAAGAGAGAGAGAGACAGACCTAGATGCCATTTCACTAGAGTAATTTGACAAGGCCTCTGGCTACCAGTTTAACTTATTCAAAAGATTCATTCATTTGCTGTAGTGGTGCATTTTAGCCTAATTGTCTACTTGAAGTCCACACCTCAGAAGGCTTGTTCATTCATTCAGAAATATTTATTGTGAATTATGTGTGTGCCAGGCCCCCGGGGAGTTCATCTGGGAGCTTCAATTCTAGTGATGATTTGGATACTGATTTATAAGCACCCCACTTGGTCAGAAGATTTACATTTTTAATCAGGGTTCTGAGTTTGGAATTGCTGCCCCAGAGGCTTCTGAATCAGTCAATTGATCACTTATCTGCTGCTCAGTCATTTTCTCTTGCCAAGTAAAAATTGACGGCTGGCCGAGTATTTGATGGATAACTTTTTTTCGTTTTGAGTGAGAAACTAGACTGCCCTTGGGTTCTGATGAGCTTTTGAGGCCTTTTTTCCCCCCTGATTATTCGAGGAGAACCAGATACTTTTGCATGGCTCTTGAAGAGGCATTTCTTTTGTTTGTGATAGAGCAGCTTGGGCAGTGATGTGCTTGGTCTTAAGGATGAGAGGCAGTAGCAACAGCTGATAGTAATAGCAGCTTCTGCTTATTGAATTCTTCCAACGCGTTGGGTCTGGTGTTAAGTGCTGGATGCGAATTATTTATTAATTCTTCATAATGACACAGAAGGAAACCCAAATGGTGTAGCTACTCTTTACCACCATTATCCCCGTTTTGTGAATCAGGAAATGTAGATTCAGACGCCAGAGATGTTTTGCCCATAGATAGTCAGGGAATTAGGGTTCAAACCTGGGCAGTCAGACTGGAGAGAGCCTGTACCGCACAACCTTGTGCTGACTTCTCTCTGCTCAGAATATAATGCCCAGTGGGCTCTGGGGTTCCTAAAGCGGTGGTGACGAACCAGCTCTCTGAGCTGTATACAGAGGAACCATCTGGGAGGGGCTCCGAAATACAGAATCCTGGGTTTCAACCCCTTTGAGGTCCTCAATCATCACGAATGGTCTCTGTTTCACATATTGGAGCAAGCATCACCTGGGAAGTGCCAGGTGGGTTTGTTGAGACCCAGATTGTGGCCCCGCCAGAGTTTCAGGTTCTGTAGGTCTAGGTAGGTCCTGACATTTGCAGCTTTAGTAGATTTTGAGGTAAGATTGATGTCCCTTCTCTGATGATAGCACTTTGAGACCCACTGAGCAAGGGCAGCATTTCCAACTCTGGTTTCACATCACAGTCCCCAGGGGAGCGTTAAAGACAATGTCCCCGCCAAGGGGGATGCCGAAATCTGTATCCCAGCCCGCTCTTTGGGTGCTTCTGATGCATGTTGTTACATGAGAACAACTACTGTAAAATCTCTTGTTTGTTCGTTGGCTTATTTTAGCTTGACCCTTTCCCTGGGGGAGAAGAGACTGGGTTCAGAGTTCTAAAAGGATGTCCGTTCAGTGGTGGGAGTCTTCTCTTTTGAGAGCGTTTCTTTACCAGGTAATCTCGGTGATGGTTATTGTCCTTTGAGTTATTCAGTGCCAGTGAGAGAAGGAGGGACTCTGCTGTTGCTGTGTGAGGGCCTATGGGAGCCTGAAGCTGAGGGGCCTGGCAGTGCTGCTCAGACTTCTCTTGCTGTGAAAAGGCAGATGTGGAATCAGTTGTTTGGGGGTGGGGCCTGGGATTCTGCATTTGTGACGCACTCTCAAGAGGGGCTAACAGTCTTGGGTCCTAGAGCCCTCTTGGGAGGGGAGTAAAGGCAGAGTCTGCTTTGAAAGACAAGGAAACTGAGGCACAAAGGGGTGAATTGGTTTGTCTGAGCTCCCACTGCTTGGTAGAAACAGGGCTGAGAACAGGAATCCAGGGGTCCAACTCGGCTTAATATCTATCTTTCAAGGAGAAGTTATCCTCTTGTCTGAGCCAAGAGCAGTTGCATTACATTGGCCAGATAAAAGAAAACAGTCCAGTTTTTACTTTCTGGTTTTTAACTTCTATCTGTTCTAATTGCATCACTGTATTTGTACGAGTTGAGATATTTGTATCTGTTCATTCTCCACCATATAAAGGCATTTGGGGCCCAGCCTGCATGGCCTCTAAGAGAGCTGATGAGGATACAGAGAGAAGGTCTGTTTGTTTGTTTTTGACTAGAGCACCCAGAAAGGATGGAAACAACTTTCATCAGCCATATGTGTCCCCCTTTTGGACCATAGCCAGTAGGTGTAAAGGTCTGGTCTGTGGCAGTCAGCTGGTTGCATTGTCTTAGTAACTTCATTTTATTAAAATTTTTTTTGCAGCCCTTTATTTATTTACAATTTTATATTAGAGCATAGTTGACAAACAATGTTGTGTTAGTTTCAGGCGTACAGCAAAGTGCATGTATCTATGCTTTTTCAAATTCTTTTTCCATTCTGGTTATTGTAGAATATTGAGTGGCGTTCATAGTGCTATACAGTGGGACCTTGTTGGTTATCTCTTTTGAATATAGCAGTGTGTACATGTCAATCCCAAACTCCCAAGCAGTTTGTGGGATCTTAGTTCCCTGAACAGGGATTGAACTCGGGGCTGTAGTAGTGAAAGCCCTGAGTCCTAACCATTGGACTGCCAGGGAATTCCTAGTAACTTCATTTTATAAGTTGCACTTAATAATAGTATTTGCTTTTTATAAAGCCCCTGAAAATCGTGGGGCCGTTTAGCTAAGCACAGACATTTTTAAGTGGGTTATGGTTGACATTTGCAGGCTTATCAAGCTTAGCACTTAATTTGTTTCTGGAATTGGGTTTGGTTGCGTGGTATCATGTCCTGGTCAAACTGATAAGTGGCTGCAATTTTTTTTTTTTTTTTGAATCATTTCCCTTGGAATCTCAGGATACTCTTATATTAAACAGAAATGGAAGGCCATTCTTCCTGAAGGTTCTGCCAAAACCTTGGCAGGGCGGGGTGGGGGGGAGGTTGGCAGGTTAATATTTTAATGAATAATACAGTGAGACTTTAAAAATATGTAAAGCCTAAAAGTAGGCAAAGGTACTAAATGAAACATGAGAACTGAATATTTGTGGACTCTCTGAACCATCTTCACAAAACAGTGTTTTGAGGTGCCAGCCGGAAAGACACTTGGTTGCACCAGCTTCTACACTGATTGAGGCCCAGGCCTGATATTGGCATGTCTTTGTGGGCTGGATGAGATATGACGCCTTAGTGCAGGCTTCTCCACCACAACACTCTCTTGACATTTTGGACTGGATGATTCTTTGTTGCACAGGAGACTGTCCTGTGCGTGCCAGGATGTTTGCTTAGCATTGGCCCTGGCCTCTACTCTCTGCATGCCACTAGCACCCAACAAAAACGCCGCGGCCAAAAATGTCTGTAGATCTTGCCAAATGTCCCCTGGGGGCCCAGATTGCACCTGGTTGAGAACCACGGAGCTCAGTTTATCAGCGTAGAGTGAGCACCCTGCCATTAAGGCTATGGGAGCATTAGCTTTGCCTGTTAAAGGGACAGGTACAAGTGTGTTCAGCTCATGCTTCTGGAGTCAGATAACCTGGGTTCAGATCCAGTTTCTGCCAGACCTCCATTTCCTAATCTGCAAAATGGGGATGATGCTGTTAATAATGGTGCCTGTTTTCAGAAGGTGGTGGGGAGATGAAGTACCATCACGTCTGTGATGAGGTGGGCAGGGCAGCGGCACACGGACTGATACATGCAAGCAGCTGTTTTTGACTGAGAACTATGTGAAGTACTCGTTTATAGATTTCGAATCTGCCTTATTCCGGCATGCATTGTATGGTTTTTATTTCCTGTCAAGAATATCACACATGATAAATTTGATAACGTGGACTATCTTTGCTGGGTAACAAAGATTTATGACTCCTGTTGGTTGCTGTTTACATTTCTCTTATGTCACTTGAAAAGCCTGCCTTGTCCTTGTAACATTTTTCTGAGGTTCTGTCTTCTCGTTGTCTCCTTAGAGTGCTGTGCAGGAATGCCTGGGCCATAGTAGGTGTACGGCAGGGGAGTGAATGTGTTTACGTACTGTATACTGTGGGCAGAAAGGGGACAGAGTATATAAGGTTGCATTTTTTCCCAAAACAGCCTGTTTCACAACATGAGAGGCCAATATGTAGATTTTTTAGTACTCATCCAAATAATTTGAGATAGGCCTTCAGTCACTATGTAAACTTGAGTTTCTTTGCCAGGTATCTCTCGTTTTGATTTCAGTTCTCCTTCAGCACATGAATTTGGACCCTGTCTTAATGACTGTGGCATTGCTGAAACAATGCGTAAGCATGGTTGGACTGGTTTATATGTATGTGATTGTCTTCTAATTTTCAAGATGCTTGGCGTTTAGTTAACTTATTATCAGTATTTTTAATGACAAAGTAGTGTTATCCACTGGATTATAACATTTTCTCAGACTTTGACAGTTGTCATGGATTCTTGCTGGGGACTTAACAACAACAAAATAATCATTCAACAAGCATTTTCCTTCTTGTAGATACACGAGCTTGCACGAGCAGATTTGTTCCTTTCTATTCCCAAACCTTGTGCCTCCCTGAATTTTGAGGTTTCGATGTGACGCTGGAATAATAAAGAACTGTGGTTGACAGTCAGAAATTGTTCAAGGCTTGAAAATGAATGTGTGTGTGGTAGTAGCCCGTTCTTGGCGGGGCAGGAAGGTGACTAGGGCTTTGGTGGGGCTACCCCGTAGGGAAGATGGTCTTGTGTCAATAGTTTTTAAGTTGATTCAGTAAGCATTGCTGATGATTGAAATTGAAGAATTGTGAAGACAATTCATCTTGAGGAACAGAGAGCTGAGAGTGTGCGTCGGGCTGCTGGGAGCAGACATTGACATACGGGCCGTCATCAAACTAATTGTTGTTTGAATTACCTGTTATGATCCGATGACAAATCTGCCTTGCTCCTGCCACTGGAGCAGAAAATGTAGCTTGAATTGGCGTGATGTTAGCAAGTGTAAACTGTACTTCAACAAGATGGATAAACCCAATTATGGGGCAGACCTGTAGAGAGAAAATCCATTTAAATCTCGTAATGTTAAGCAGAGCTGTGTTTAATTCATTTGGACCAATTTGGGAATGATGTATGAGTGTGGGTGAGCATTAGTCAACGGGGGGACCGCTTGGAGGGAAGGGATGTGCGGATGCTGCTGGCCGCTTGGGGAGGCAGCTGGGGTGTCGTCTCAGCAGCCTGCACTAATGGCGGGGAAAGGCAGAAATGACAGAACAATGTACTAACTGCCGTCCGCAGAGCAGCGCTGTGTAAATGAACCAATAAGGAAAACGTGTGAAGCGGAAACAAGAGGAGGTGTTTTTCCTAAATGCTGCTGACAGTCCAAAATAGAAAGGAAATTTGAGGTTCCTCTTCTGTGTTTCCAGCTCCCCAACATCCTTGTGGGTTTCTCCAAGCCTTGTAGTAGGAAGCCTAGAAAATGCTCTTTCTAGTTCTTGGGTGATGATTTAAGAGAGGAAAAGAGAGCGAGAGAGAAAGAGAGAAAAAAAACAGCTAAGTTTAAATTGATAACCTTGGGGCATTTGATTCTCTACTGAAAAGCGGTGAAGAGGGCGTGATTATTCTGAAATGCATATAGGGTGCATATCTGGAAGAGAGTTTGGAAGGGCTTGTCTATTTAAACTTTTCTATTATTTTAAAATAGTTATTGAGTGGTAACCCAGCTTTGTGTGTTGGGGGTGCTCAGTATCTACTGGTGAGGTATTCACCACTGGGCTTTAGCAAAGTAGAATTTAGAGCTAAAGACTGGTGTTCCCACAAGTCAGACTCATTAGGATCTATAAGGACTTTGTATTCTGGATTTCTGATGTCCACGCCCCCACCCCCCGCCGCCCCCACCCCGTGTTGGTTTGGTCCAGGGTGTTCTTAGAAGACTCTAGTTAGCCTCCTTTTATTTTGGGAGGAGTTGGTAAAGCCTCCCATTGAGTCTGTTATTGTTTGGTTTTTCTCTTTTGGTTTTGGGTTTTCTTCTTTCTTTTCTTTTGTGGAGTAGACTGGACTTGGACTCTTGGCTTGTTGAAAGGAGCATTTGAAAGACTGGAGTGTGTAAGGAGCTTGGCAGTGAACCGCCAAGAAATTCATGGTTGTGCACTCCTGCCCCCAGCCCATAAATCTAACCATTGGGAGTGCTGGTGTAGATGAATGTTAAAGCCCTAGGAGGTTTTTTTTTTTTTTTTCTGTAATTGGGGTACAGTTCATTGTATATGGTTGTGGTATATACATTGAGTGTCCATTCCAGGCAATCTTTTTTTTTTTTCCCAGAGGCAAATTTATTATGATTTTGCTTCCTTTCTTCAACTCCATTGAAGAACCAATCTCAGGATGATGATAAAAAATTAAGACTTTACCAGTATGGCCCAATACTGAATCTGAATGTTCTGAACTAGTTAAGCAGTAGAATTTAGGCAGAACACTTTGAGATAATTTAAACTGTCATCTCCACCAAAACCCACCAGCACAGTGAAGCCGTCAGGCTGGCCTGCCTGTGGGTAGACCTCCCAGTCATTTCAGAATAAGTCATGTAGCTAAATGAATTTGGGAGAAACATCAAGATGGGCTTCTGAATCTGAACGAAGTTTCTTTGCACTGAAAGAAGGAGCATCCCTTGCATTCCGTGAGTTTTACGGGGGCCTCTGTCTGCTTTGGCTCGAAAGTGCTTTCAAGATTTATACTCCTGAGGGTGGGGTATAGACAGTGTACGCTGGGCAGGCCATGAATCAGGGGGTTTTTGGAAAATAGACTCTTAAAGAAAAGAAAGCATCTACTGAGTGGGCAGAATGGCCTGTTCGTGTTAGGGGTAAGTCTTTTCAGGATCCTGGAGGGTTGCTTTCTTGACTAAGTTGTCCCTTTCTGAAGAGAATGGAGCTGAAATCTGGCAGTCATGTGTGCAAAGGGGCATTTTTGCCATTTTGATTAGATCCTAAGATGTAACTATATAGTAAAAGACCTAGGAATACTTAAAATATGGTACAAAAATGAAATAGATAATATCAACTCTTTAGGTTAAAATTATTTTCTGTAGAATTAAAAAATTAACTTATGCCATCAACTTCTCCGTAAGAGATTAATTGATGTATACAATCTATAAGACAATTCAGGAGATGTTTCAGGATTTAGAGAGTTCTTCGTTTGGTTCTTATCCTTAAAATCGAAAGCAAATCTCTCTTCTTCTCTCCTCTTGGTCTCCAGTCACTTAGTTTTTATTTTGGAATCCAGCAGCATTTATTTCTTAATCATTGATGCAGAAGCCGAGAATTTTCCTGTTAATTAAAAAAAAAAAAACCCTCACTGACCCAACGTAGGCAGGCAATTTTTTTTTTTTTTTTGCGAAAGAGAACTTAAAGGAATGTTCTAAAATGACCCCAAGCTCAAGAGGATGTGTTTAGCAAACCACCAATGTGGTTTGTGCACCCGATTTTGTTTTGTGTTTTTAAAAAACTTGTCACTTGTCACATTTTCACACTGGTGAGTGAAAGCAGATGACAAATGTCTCCCCACCGAAAACCTGATGTGTGAAGCCATTTGTGTCTGAAGGATTGGCATTCAGGGTCTGATTCCTAGAGGAAAAAGCTTCAGTCACATGGTAGACCCTTTTTCCTTGGAAGGGGTCCCCTGCCCCCCCTCCCCCACCAAAAAAAGGCAACCAAAAAAAAAATGCTGTGTTTCACTCTGGTGGCTTTTTAGTTGGGTTACATTTGCCAGTTTATCTTCATCAAAAAATAAATCTGAATATACTTATCATTTCCCCAGAAGCACGCCACTCCTGCTATGATTTTGTCATTTGAGGAGAGTGTAGGAAAAGCACCAAAATCCTCCTTGTAGCCTGATGTGGGTGTCCTGCCTCCACAGCTGTTTTTGAAAAAAATTATTTATTTATTATTTGGCTGCACTGGGTCTTAGTTGCAGTCTGTGGGTTCTAGTTCCCTGACCAGGGATCGAACCTAGGACCCCTGCATTGGGGGTGTGGAGTCCTAACCACTGGACCACCAGGCAGGTTTCTTTTAAAAAAAAAAAAATAATAATAGAGTTATCTAGTGTTTTCTTCCTCTGCTCTTATTGGAATTTTTGGCCCAAAGGCTTCTCTCCGGGTCCCTGGTTTTGCATAGCAGTTACAGGAGCCCGACAGCGACTTGCACGTGACAGGAACGGATGAGCTGACATGTAGAAAGCACACACACAAAACCACATGCCCCATGCAAAGCAGATATGGTTTTGATTTCGGCCTCCGTGGTTCTGTTATCGTTGCTTTTTCCGTGAGAGTGGATTTTTATCTTTCGACCGACTTCTGGTTCCCTCCATGGTTTGTGGTTTCTAGTTGCCCTCACGGCGCGTCAGCTTGGCTGCTTGGGAACCAGAGGTACCAGGGCTTCTGGGTTGCGGGAGTCTGAGGACAGGGAGCCTGGGCGTGGCCTTCTCCAGGAATATTGAGATTGAAGATCTCTCCTGGAGCCCCAGTGCCCTGGCAAGTGGCTACAGAGCCATTGTTCCCGTCCTGGTCACAGGCTCCCCACCTGGGGCTTCTCCTCTCTCTTTCTGTGTTAGTTATGTAATGCCTCTAAGGACTATTTTGGAAACATCTAGACCAACTTGTGATTGATCTTCCTGTTCTCTGAATTTCCTCCGATTCCCTTGCTCTCTCCTCTTCTTTGGCAGGAAATATTTTTTTCCTCATTAACGAGTTTCCAGGTCAGAATTTCCCATCATGTATGAACTTTTCTTTATCCCAGCATTTGATTTCCACCATTTTCTGTTTCTTGATTTTGTTATTTTACATAAAGCCAAAAAGTTTTAAATTGGCAGATGGCTTCATGGCTCTGTGCCTCAGTTTTCGCGTCTGTGGAAAATGGGTTTCATAAGAGGGCTTGCCTACTGTGTAGGTTTTTGTGAGATGCTGCGAGGAGATT
This sequence comes from Capra hircus, assembly GCF_001704415.2. Lineage (NCBI taxonomy): Eukaryota > Metazoa > Chordata > Mammalia > Artiodactyla > Bovidae > Capra > Capra hircus. Next base: position 18,505,306 of record NC_030833.1, on the reverse strand, counting down.
TAGTCCAGCGCTTGGTCCACGAGAAAGGTTACGTGGTGTGATTACTGTTACCAGTTGGGTGTCCCAGGAAACCCATCGGCCCCAGGCAGATGGGGACAGTGGATCACCCTGGCCACACTGCTGTTAACACTCTTGCCGAGGTGACAAGTTGGTGATGAATTGTGTCACACACCTTTTTCTGCTTTTTCTTCCCCTCTTGCCGACAAAAGAATCTGGCTCTGAGTGACTTCTCCCGTAAGACAGTGGGTCGAGTCAGGAGGCCAGAGTACCTTTTGAAGAGCCCTAGGGTGGAAGAGTCTGTTTTGTGACATAATTTATCTCCCTGGGGAGGGCAGACAAAAAACCAATCGGGAGACTGGACTTCGAATTATTCAGCTTCTGATGGGCATGAAATTAGTGACAGCAAGACAGGAATTTGTGGCCTTTAAGTCGTAGGGCCTGCTCTCTTCTTTGGGCAAATGTCTATTGCCTCGAACTTCATTAAAGAAAATAGATTTTAAAAGGCATCCTTTTGCGGCCTTGAAAGGCAGAGGGGCTGGCTCCTGGCTTGTGAACCCAATAACACTTACTTCTTTCTTTCTTTATAAGGGAGTTTCCTAGGGCTGCTGTGGTCAGGCTGTTGTTGGTCTGGATTTGTAATAAGCGTGTAACAGCCCGCTCCTCCTGCACTTTGCCTCAGAGACGAGCGGCCCTAGTGGGTTACCGAGGGCAAGAGGCCTAAAAAGCCTGTGATTGGAAGCCAGCTGCTCCGGGACTGGGTGCCAGCACCCATGGGGGAAGCGGGTAGCGTCTCTGCAGTTGAGTCCCTGCCCACAACATAGGTCCCCTCGCTGGAACTTCTCCTGGTCACAGAATCTGCTAGTGGATGAGGAACTCAGGTCTGTTCACACTTCCACTTGGGCAAAAGTGATACAGTCAGGAGCTTGTCCGGAATGATTTATTCTCAATGGAGGTTAAGAAATGACATTGGTTCTTCCAGTTGACTTGACAGCAGCCATTGTTTCTAACACCTCCTGGTTCCGGAAGGTCCAGTTCAAACCTCCCTGGTTTGCAGGAGGTCAAATTGACACGCAGGTCTGGGAGACTGGTCTGTTCTCATGGCTCTCTCTCTCGAGCTTTTTCAGAGGCCAAAATGAAAAGAGAGTGAAATATGAGAAGTCAGAAATCAGTCAGTGGACTTTGTTTTGGCTTTGGGAGGTGTAAAACAATGGATGAGTGTGTTTTCGCTCTCTGGCCCTCCCACCTCCCTTGAAAAAAAAAAAAAAAAAAAAGACTCATATTGAGCAGATTTGTTCATTAGAAAGGTATGGAATTTTTGTTGGCGTTGGCCAGACCTTTGTAGCTGGTCAGTGGCCTTGGGCTGCAGAGGTGCTTGCATTTTCTCCTGCCTCCTTCCTCTGTCGTTGGTAGCATCCTGGCTGATGCTATAGCGTTTATCCAGAGCAATGCTGGACCTTTTTAATTGGTCAGTGCCCCTAAGTGATGATTTATTCCATACCTCTCAGAAATGTCTTAATTTACTTCATCTAATAGTTTTGCCTCCTTTCTCTGCCCCCCTCCCCCCAAATTAACACCAATCGTAAAACTCTTTCCCCAGGCAGCACTTGGTGAGGCAAGGCATTTTCCTCTAGGGAGGACTTTGTCTTTGGGAAGGCAGTAGGGAAGAATTAATTAAGGCAGAGGGTGCAGCTTCATAATTAGAGTGAGGGGTCCAGGAGCTCAGAACACAGCTAGGTTTAAAGACACTGCATTGCCTGGCTGTGCAGAGCTTTCTTCTCTGGGTCTCAGTTTGCTCATCTGTGTAATGCCTCCACAGGTTGTGCACGGTGGTGAGAAGCTGTGAAAGTGCCTTTTTAACAGGAGTTCAGCAATTTTTGCTGTAAAAAGAAGACATTCTAGGATGATGGATGAGGGCTCTGGCTCTCAAGTTAGACACAGCTGGGATCTCAAATCACACCCATTTAGTGCTTGTAGGGTCTTGGCCAGTTCTGGAACCTCCCTAACCACAGCACAGCACTTTTATCTATAAAACAGGAACAAAAGGGATCTCAGAAGATTAAATAGGAAAACATGCATACAGTGGCCAGTGCTGAGTATGGATCTGCAGTGGTTACTTTTATTTAAAGGGGGTGATGTCTGTCTGCCTACCAGGTTCTAACTCTTGCTGAGGTACCAGTCCATTTTGCTACTAATGAAGGTGAGTGGACAGGCATCTTGGTGGATTTTCATGCCATCTTTTCTGGTTACATTGTTTCTGCTTCTCAGAAGTATCAAGAGATGAACTGTGTTCTCCTTGTCAAATAGGTATTTAAAAGAGGGCTTTGAAATCAGCTTCAGGATCATTCTATAGCAGGAGACAAATTCATTTTGCTGCTCAGGTTTTAACTTGTGTTTTAATTGTTCCCCTCCCCCCAACCACATACATAAACACATACATTGATTTCTTTCTTTTTTTTTCTTGTATTACTACAAGGATCAGTTTCTTCTGGCTTAATTCCAGAAACAACATGCCTGTCTTTTTTCATCGTTGAAGAAAAACAGTCTGAAGGCACTATAATTCCTTAAATTGGATTTCAATTCTTGATCCCCTTATGTTCGGTAAACAGAGTGTTCTATGAAACGTCATTGTTTAGGAGCAAGAGGCTGGCAGCCTTGCTTCTTCTTTTTTTATTTTCAAAAGGAAAGGGGCTGTGTTAGAGTCTTCTGGGGTGATGCTGTGGTTGGGGTCCCATAGAGGTGAATTCCATCTTTACTTGGGATGCAGGCATGAATCCCTTTCCAAAAAAAATGCTGGTGAAAGTTGGGAGGGCGGCCTGTCAGTGAGTAGAGCGTAGCTTGGGAAGAAGCCTGCAGTTGTCTGTGTGTGTGTGTGTGTGTGTATGTGTATGTATATGTATGTATGTGCTTGGTAACTCTATTAATGCCATGGGCAGCCGCCACTTGAAAGCCTTGGGATTCCTATATTCAAATCAAAGGCACCCAGAAGCCAAGATAAAGGGGGCAGTATGATCTTCAAAGATGAGGGGATAAAAAAGTAGTGGGAAATATTTTCTGGGTAATTCTGCACCCCCTCCCTTTTTTAAAGAAATATTAAGAGTGTCAGTGGCTTCCTCTCTTGGTGCTGAGGCTCCTCCGGTCAAGCCGTTGCAGTTTCTGAAGCCAGAGGTGGATGACTAGGCGAAAGCCAAAGGGAAATGTCTTGGGCTGGTTCTGAACTCGTGGAGGAGTGAGTCAGTCCAGTGTTTCTCAGGATATTTCTTCCTCTCTCGCCTTTCTTCCTTTCTCTGAGCCAGTTTCACTGTGAGAGTGCAGGCTTGGCACCCACTTACCCAGGAACTGATTAGTTCCTAAAAGAAGCAGTGAGTTGATTGCTTACAGAGATGATGTAAGCTTTGCTCTGGGGTACATCAGCTTGGATTTCTCATGCTTTATCTTATAAAGCCTAAATTAACAGCTGGTTTGGTTTGAGTTCTCCGGGATCTGACTAAAGGATTAGAGTCCATTCTCAAGTGAGTCAATCTAGTTTAATTTATTTCAGGTCTATCAAAAAAGATCAATCAAAGCTCTTTTGAAAGTAAAGCTATAATCGGCCTGCACACTTAGAAGTCACTGTTGTTGCACTTATGTTTCTCTCTGGTGAAGAAGTACTCAGGCTGTGTTTCAGAGGATGTGTTAGGGCCTTTTCCACGTGGCCTTCACTCCCCCACCACTAAGATTTTGAGAAGGTGTCAAGTTCGAGAACTCTACCCAGGTGGGTGCTGCCCTGACCTCCTGCTCCCTTTTCTTTGGGTGATGCTTGATTCCTGGTTTGGAATAATTGAATTTGCTTCGTTGTTCAGTCGCTCAGTCGTGTCTGACTCTTTGCGACCCCATGGACTGCAGCATGCCAGGCTTCCCTGTCCATCACCAACTCCGAGAGCTTGCTCAAACTCATGTCCATTGAGTCGGTGATGTCTTCCCACCATCTCATCCTCTGTCGTTCCCTTTTCCTCCTGTCTTCAATCTTTCCCAGCATCAGGGTCTTTTCCAGGGAGTTGGCTCTTCGCATCAGGTAGCCAAAGTTACGGAGCTTGGGCTTCAGCATCATTCCTTCCATTGAATGTTCGGGGTTGATTTCCTTCAGGATTGACTGGTTTGATCTCCTTGCAGTCCAAGGGACTCTCAACCTGAACAAATCCAGACCATTTGATGTCACTGGTGTTGCTTCTGGGCTTTCTCTTGCAGAGATGGGTGGTTGAAGGTATGCTTTGAATTCTTTTTTTCCCAAGATGTCTGCAGTGGGTATGCAAGGCTGAGGTGAAGCGCTCTCAGCTGTGGTTGATCTAGGGTTTTGTGAGCCCCGGGAGTTATAACTCGAGTTGCCCGTTTCTTTTGTTTCCCGAAAACACTTATTGGCATCTGCTTGTCACTAACAACTCTTCTTCGTGATACATCAAGAGGAAGATCAAGAATAACAAAGTGGTTAAATGCTTGACTCTAGAGTTACACAGCCCCACCTCTGAATTCTGGCTTTGCTGTTTTGAGACTTTGTATGATCTTGAGCTGGTACTTTTCTAAACCTCAGTTTCCCTGCCTGTAAAATAAGCGTAGTAAAAAAATATTCTTCCTTCCAATTAAAATAAAAATAAAAAAGGAAAAAAAATTCTTCCAAGGATTATGGTGATAACAGAATGAAATAACATTGTGGCTTTTGCCTTTATTTTGGTCAAGAAACACTTCAGGGGAAATATCATGAAGCTGAAGCTCCCCCCATGCCCACAGCCCTGAATGCATTCAGCAGAAATAGACTCTCTATCTGGGGTCTGCTGTGGGTCCATTACTCTAGGGATGCCTGGAAGCAATGGCATAGCCCCTGCTCTGTAGGGCTGCACAGTCTTTCGGGAGAAGAAAGTGCTTAGCAGAGTAGGGTGTCTGCAACTGTGGCTCCCTGCCTTCAGTGCCACTCACTTTGGTCCAAGGGTTTCTTTTTGTCTGTCTTCCATTTGACTGAATGGAAACGGTGTGGGTCTCTTTCTGTCTGCCTTCTGCTCATGGTTCCTGTAAGTCACTCTCCCTTCTATTTTGCTTAACTTCCCCCCCGACCCCCCCAGGTTTGAACCTTTGCCTTATCACTGGTACATATGTGAGTCCTGCCTCAGTTTTTCTATCTCTGAAATGAGATGGCTGTGTGATAAGGGTAGGGTAAATACCTCACACGTTTGAGGTGTTCTCGTGGTTCTCTCGTGTACGGGAACTGAGGCTTTGCTCACTCGGCAGTCATCACTGCAGGAAGAACTTTAATATGAGTAGCGAGAAGAGAAGAGAATAGATGTTGTTTGTTGACCTTTTGTTATGTGTCAGTTTCTAGAACGTGCGGTATAATTTTAAATTGAATGCTCAGGGCAACTTTGTGCATCATCTCCATTTTACAGATGAGAAAACTGAAGAAAGTTGGGGGACTTTCCCCCAAATACATGGCTAGTAAGTGACCACACTGTGATTTGCATCTGGGGCCTGGTTGGATGCTGTGTAGTTGCTACTTTGACGTGGAAACGGAAGGCTGCTGTTGGGAATATGGCTGGGTTCCTCTTTGGAGATGTGTACCTTGGGGGTGAATTGGAATCCTTTTGCAAGTGAGTAATTGGATGTGGTTGCCCATATCTGCCTTTAAAACAAAAACCTCTTTTCCCCTCCAAGGTCCAGTGTAGATCTGAGTCTGGGCTGAATTTCTCTGTGTGGGGTGCATGGTCGAGGACTTGCTTGTGGGCCCGTGGGTAGCTTACGAGTCTGCGTGCACCTGACCCTGGTGATGATCAGCACCCCCAGGTGTGGGTCTCCTGTGAAACCCCTCTTTCCTGCCTCTGCCTCTGGGGTTAACCATTAAGAAAAAATAGCCAGAGCACTTTGGAAAGTCACATGCTGGGTTTCTCCTATGTCCTAGAATCTGTCTTAATTCATTTTCCCCTTTGCTTTTGCTTTCAGAGGAAAGGAAAAAAAAAAACAAAACTGATAGTCAATGCTAATAATTGTGGCATGTAATGTAATTGGAAGTGTTTCATTGACATGCTCATGAGCGTTTCCGGCTCATCTTCGGCTTGGATGTAGCACTAGACTTGCCTTGAGTGTCTTGTACAAGCCTTTGAAGCAGGTAGACCATATTATAAATAGGCGCGTTGCTATGGTGAGGATGGCAGTCCTTGCTTGCTGTGGGTAACCTTTTCTACCTTCTCGGACACTGTTTTAAAACAGCAGCATGATAGCATTTCATCTAATTTGGACTGAGGTGGGGGTAGATGAATCAGTGAGATTGAGGTCTGAACATTCCTTTTTTTTTTTTTTTTTGAAAATGATGTTTTGGGGGTTTCAGCTCACCTAGCGCTATGGAATATTTTGTAGATCGGGCTTTCTCTTGATTTATTTAGGAATATGGTTTCTAATGGATGGGGTGAGGGGACGGTGGTAGGTAGGGGGCTGGGCTTTCTTCTCTTTCCCCCTCCTTCCTTCCCCAAGCATTTCTGCGAATTTGTTGGCTTTGATGCCCAGCAGCTCGTACAGTGAAATGAAAGTTCGGGTTGGCATGATGTAGGAATGATTATTCTGAGTAGTGTGTTTCCATTACTGTTAATAATATAAAGACAATTGCCTGCCTCTCAGGACTCCTGCACGTGGTCCACAAATAGTTATTTCTCCACGGAATCGGACACACAACAATGGAGGCCGGAGTGTTTTATTAGTGACTCCTGCAGATCCCCAGGGCAACTCAAATTAGACAGATTTATTTTTTATTTCGGCCCATTGCTTGAAGGACAACTTTTAATTACAGCCATTAAATATCAGAGCAGTTTCAGGTTGGTAAAATTTATTTCCCATCCCCCAGCCATACTTCCTAATTCCTTAAATTTGGGAGCAGGTGCACAATCTCACGTTCCGAAAGGATGTTAAAAATTAACTTGACAGGTGCTTCTAGTTCTTTCACATTTTCAAATGTGTTTCTCACCTTTAAAATGGGAGTAGTGCTTCCTTTCTCATCCAGTGGGAAGTTTAAAGCACCAAAAGGGACAACGTGTGGTTGAAGCCTTCTTGGGAGAAGTGATGTTAGGCAGGCATTTAAATGTGAGACCGTTCTGTGTCTCTTGGTCACAGTCTGAATCCTGTATTTTTTAACTGTTAATTTTTATTTTTACTTTACTTTACAATACTGTATTGGTTTTAGCATACATTGACATGAATCCGCCACGGGTGTACATGAGCTCCCAAACATGAACCCCCCCTCCCACCTCCCACCCCGCATCATCCTATTTTTATAGCTCAAAGCTGCCTCTCGCCTTCTTGGAAGCCCCATCAAGGTGGGCATTCCTGTGGCCTTCCTTAGGAACCCTCAGGTACTGGATCTCTCCTGGCCAGGCAGAGGGGCCCAGAGCTGTGGCTTCTCTCAGCACCTTTGGGGCCTCAGTTTCCCTCTCTGGGAAGTGGGGGTACGGCAGAGATCTTATTAGTGGAGTACCCATCCTGCATTCAGGCTCCTGAGGGGTTCAGAAAGCAGGGCCCCCCCCCCCCTCCAGGGTAGGAAAAGCCACGGAGGAGTGTCTCCTGTTGCCCAGAGGGCTCAGGGTGTGACCCCACGGCCGGGATGGTCCTCTTTGCCAGCCTAGGCCACCTGGCACCTTGGGCAGAGATCTCCCTGGGGAAGGCAGCAGGGGCTTTGGGAGGAGAACTCTGGCTTACTGTGATCACTTGGCCTCAGGCTAGTGAGCCTGTGGCTTCTGCCTCTGGTTCCCCAGGAGACTTCACCTGGGTCAGGAAGGAGGACAGAGGTGGTTGCCGGGGCCACCGGGGAGATGAAATGCCACGGGGGCCAGCATCGTGCTGAAAGCTGGGCAGCATGTAGACCTGAGGATGGACTGGCCTATGTATGTATTTAGAAGTATTTCTAGAGGGTAACCTCCCTGGCTAAAACGCGTGTCTGAACAAGAGCCCCGTTGTTCGTTCAAGCACTGTTGCACCGGGAGGATGCAGGCAGCGAGGCCTGGGGAGGGGCAGGCCCCGATTCCCTCCATGATGCCCCGTGCCAAGCCCAGGAGAGCGCTTCCCATCCGTCCCCTCGGGTGGTGGGATTGGGCAACCTGGCGAGCAGACAATGCACGTCGGTGGCATAGATTCCATTCCACACACCACCCTCGCCTCCTCTCCCCAGCCCTGGGAGGGAGGCATGCCCTCCGGGAGACACCCAATCCCAACAAAGAGACTTTTGTGGGAACTGGAGGTGAGAATGCGTGGGCGTTGGGATTCCTGGGTTTGAGTTCCAGCTCACTGCCAATTGCCTGGGCGCTGGGCTAACATTTCTGGAATCAAAAAGAAGTGCAGCCTGCCCAGCGAGGCCCCCGGAGCTAGATGCTACTGGGCGCTATGCTTTGTGCTGTCTTCACCAAGGGCTTGGAGCGCCCGGGAGGAGAGGGACATGGGATAGGAGGTGGTTAGAGCATCCTGTGGAAGGCTCCAGGCCCTGCCCTTCCCCCGCCCCCCAGGCCTCTCCTGAAGTAATCTGCATTGATCCTTCTCTGAGATTCTGAAAAGAAGTGTTAGGTCATTATGCTTCAGGCTTTTGTGATCAGAGAACTCTTACCTTGTTGAAAATTGAGATTTCTTGTGTGTCCTCTTTCTACCCCATTTACTGATGAGAATCTCTGAAGGCAGGACCTGGGAATGTGTCTTTAGGAATAACACGCTTGTAAAGATGCTTTCTGCCGTGGGCTGCCTCCCGCTGCCCGCCCTGCGTTGGGACCAGTAGCTCTCCTGAGATATGTATATTCACAGTCCATATGATTCTCTTACTTAAAGTGTACAATTTGATGATTTGGGGTATATTTATAGAGTGGTGTAACCATCTACATTATCTTGTCCCAGAAGGTTTTTATCACACACCCAAAAAGGAACCCCATACCCATTAACAGTCACTCCTCATTTCCCCCTCCCCTAGTGACCCCTGTGGATTTATCCAATACTTGACATTACATATAAAAAGAATTATAACATATATAGCTTTTTGAGTCCTGCGTCTTTTGCTTAGCGTGATATTTTCAGGTTTCCTCCATCTTTTAGCATATATTAGTTTTTCATCCCTTTTTGGGGCCAAATAATATTCCACTGCATGGGTATACACCACATTTTCTTTATCCATTTTTGTATGGAGGTATGTTTTCCTTTCTCCTAGGTATATACCTATGAGTGGAATTACTGAATTTTATGCTGATAGCTCTACCTTTAACTTTTTTAGGAAGAGCCAAATTTCTCAGACTTTGGATTCTGTGATGTGCCCTGTTGTGTTGGGCAATATGTGACTTCTCTTTGCCAGAGACAAGATAAAGATTGCCTGTTAAAAAAACAGGTCACGTTAAATTCTCCTCCCCCCTCAACCCCGCCTCTCACCTGCCCCAGGCATTGGTTTAATTGGATGGATACCATCAGTTACCCTCCTGTAACCCAGGGGGGTTTTGACCCCAGCAGCGTGATACAGTCACCTGGAAGCTTCTAGAAAATAAAAGCTTCATCTCCCAATCAGTTATGTCAGAATCTCTAGCTACTGGAGTTTTGACCTGAGTTTTCACAAGTCACTATTGCGTCTTTCTCTCCTTTCTCCCAAGGGTGAGAAGAAAAGGCAGCGAAGGGGTTGTTAGTGCTGAGTAGAAAGAGTCTAGGAAGATCCCAGTGCCCTTGGGTGTAAATGGGAACCAGGGACTTGGGCAGGGAAATGGGAGGAACTTGTGAGAGGTGACCTGTGGCTGGGATGGGGGAGGGGAATCTCTTGAAACCTCTGTACAGTTTGGCTGTAATTATTTTCGAGTTGAAGCACATAATTACCCATTGAGAGGACTGCTGAGAGAGTCCTTGCTTCCTTGACCGTGGCTGGACTTGGTTGTTGCGAGGTGGTCTTTCTGTCTCAGCCTGGGGGCGGAGCACCGGGCGACCACCCCTGTGTCTTGCAGGAGTGGGACTGATGAGGGATGGAGAGCTGGCAGTGCTGGGCTTTACTGTGGTGGCCCTGGGCATGTCACCACATGCCGGGAGCTCAGAGGGAGGGACCGCTCCAGGAGGACCTTTCACCTGGGCTGCTCTGTGGATCAGCTCATCTTCTCCTAAGCCTACCGCTGCCGGGTGCTGCGGTGAAACTGGTATAAATGTCACTCCATCTGCACTTGCCTCTCTGAAGATTCCTCCCAGGGGTCCTTGCCTTCCTTAGGACTCCTCCTTGGTTTCCCTCTGTATAGTGATCACCCACTGGCTGGCATCTTCCTTCGCCTGTGTTGTCCCCCACCTGGAGGTTCACACCAGGGGGACAGGAAGCGTCAGTTCATTGCTTTCTCCTCATTGTCTGGGGGCTCCAGAAATATCCTGAGTAACTGAGTTATTGAGTCTTTACCTCAAGTATCCAGTGACTGTGGGGATGTAGCTTTGAGCCTCTGGGAGCTGAGACCCTTTTCTTTTATTTAATAAATTGTATTCAAGAAGGAATAATAATGGTCAGCATTTTTTTTTAAGCACCTGATAAGCCCACTTTATTGTTTATTAAAAAAATATGACAATCAGGAGTTTTTGTGGTATTCCTCTTCTGGGGCATATGTGAACAGAAAAAGTTTGTACCATGTAAAAGGCATTATCAGATTGAACTAGGAAACTGGAAGTGGATGGGCAGTTGTCTAAGGGGATTTAAAAAATAACATTTATTTAACTACCATGTCATTTTCTGATACTTTATAAATATTAGTCTGGTCAAAAAATTTGTTCCGATTATGAAACAATCCGACCCAATAAATAATGGTCAACATTTATTGAAAAACTTGTGTCCTGCATGTGGCTAAGGATTTTATTATCTTCGTTATACCTTATCACAGTCCCTCAAGTTTGGTGGTCATGGACAGCCTCCCAGTTTATAGGGTGAGGAGCAGGTCAGTAGGAAGTACAGCCTAGATTAGGGCCCTGATCCCACTCTAGAACTCTTAGCTCTCTGTTGCCTCCAGGGAGGGAATTAACAAATAAAAAGAATCCTGTGTATTGAAAAAAAGATACTTGGGGGAGGAGGAGGATGGTAACCAAAATGATTTGTGCTTCCTGTCGAAGGTATTTGTTAGGGCACCAGGAAAAAACTCTGCCTTCAGTGATACCCAAGGTGATGCTGAACTGGTTTTTGCCCAAAACCAGAAAAGCGGTAATGTGCTGGTCCGCGTGCCTAGGGTACTGATGCTGGCCAGTCAGTGGAAAGAGCTGAGTATGAGCTTGGCCTCTCCTCTCCCCACCCCCACCCCTCTCCCACCCCTCCCCAGGATCCATAAGGTTGTCATTGTCAGCCATCACTCAAGACCTGGGCTTCCTGAGTGTTGAGTGATGGCCGCAGGAAGCAGTTAGCCCAAACCTCAGTGAGGCCCTTGGCAGGGGCTGGAGTACTCACCGGTGATGCTTATCCAGCAAGGCCAGAGGCCGCGGTTGCCCACCTCTCCTTCCTCAGCTGGCTGCTACATGGCGTGGTGCTCTCTGGGCAGCAGCACTTAGCACGTGTGGAGCCCGCAGGCTGATGCGGGGTGTACACTGTGCCAGGTTAGGGCCTTCTAGCAGAAAGGGGCCAGACAGACAGTTTCATTTACCTCCTTGTTTTCAGATCAGGAACTGAGAGGGAGGTGAAGGCCATAGCTCCTCAGTGGTGGAGCTATGGCTAGAGCCCAGGGTTCCAGAGGGGAAACTTCTGCAGGTTTGGGGTACTTCGCAAGGGCCTTCTGTCTTCTGAGACCCTGTGTTCCTCAGAGGTTAAAATTTATTTAGGGGAGGGATAAAACACAAGAGGTGGGGTTCCTGCTCTGCCATGATTGTGGGGGATGATGAGGATGGTGGTGCGGAGCTGAGCTGAAATCCAAGAGGTTCTAAGGAGTTTAGTGATACCCCTGCTCAGGTATCCTTTTCTTCAGAAAATAACAAAGCAATGAAGTTTCTGAAGAGATCTTGAAGCCTGTTTGCTATGGGCTTTGTAGCTGCTGCTGCTGCTAAGTCACTTCAGTCGTGTCTGACTCTGCGACCCCAGAGATGGCAGCCCACCAGGCTCCCCTGTCCCTGGGACATGGTGAGTTGGGTATTAATAATTCCCTCCTTACTGCCTGCTATTGGGTAAGTGACTCAGCCTTGGCAGCTAGACATCTATGAGAATCATCTGCAGCTGGTAGAGCATTTCTCAACTTGGAGGGGACCTCAGTCTAACGGGGTAGGTTGGCTTACACAGACCACAGGTCCATCAGCGTCTGAAAAAGTAGATGGGAGGGACTTCCTTGGTGGTCCAGTGGTTAAGACTCCGATCTTCCACTGCAGGGGCACAGGTTTGATCCCTGGTTGGGGAACAAAGATCCTGCATGCTGCATAGTGTGACCAAAAAATAATAAAAATTACACACACACACACACACACACACACACACATGAAAAGTGAAAGTGTTTTGCTCAGTTGTATCTGACTCTTTGCAACCCTGTGGACTGTAGCCTGCCAGGCTCCTCCATCCATGGAATTCTCCAGGCAAGAATACTGGAGTGGGTTGCCATGCCCTTCTTCAGAAGATGTTCCTGACACAGGGATCAAACTCAGGGCATTTGCATTGCAGGCAGATTCTTTACTGTCTGAGACACCAGGAAGCCCCTGTATATAAGCAGTGGAGAAATTATGGTTTGTCTTGGTCTGAGTTGTGACGCTTTGTTTTGAAACTTTAACATGAAGGGAGGGGTGAGTTCATCTGCAGGGCAGCGGAATGAAAGTTGAGAGGCGCCAGGCCTGAGGTGCCCCACCGTGGCATCCCTGGTGGCTCAGCTGGCAAAGAATCCGCCTGCACTGTGGGAGACCTGGGTTTGATCCCTGGGTTGGGGAGACCCCCTGGAGAAGGGAATGGCTATGCACTCCATTATTCTTGATTGGGGAATCCCAATGGACAGAGGAGCCTAGCAGGCTGCAGTCCATGGGGTCGCAGAGTACTAGGCCTGAGGGGTTCATCGTGAGAGCCTTGAGGAGATGGTGATAATGCCTTTGGTTGATGGCCACATGGTCATCCCACACAGGCTGCAAAGGAGAAAGAGGCCCGTGGGCCTCGCGGGGAAGGGCCTTGTTGAGCTGCTGCCTTCAGGGAGAGGATTGACACCCTTCCCCCACCAGGGAGGAGGCCAGGGGCCAGAGAGGACCAGCCCACCAAGTGATTGCACCTTCAGAGTGCCTCCTGGTCTCATCCGCTCTGTCCTGCCTGTTGGGATTGCTTTCTCAGACCCGGGGTCATGCTCCACGAGATTTTGTGTTGGTTTCTTTTCCTGTGGAGCTGGGGTGTTATACTGAGTCCCAGTCCCTTACCTCATGAATGCTCTTGGAGGTGAGCATTGTCCTCTCTGAGCAGTTTTATCTGCAACCCAGTATTGTAAGCTAATCAGTCATACCTGGCCTCCTTCCACATGGACTTTATTCTGGTTTCTGGTGTGTTATGTTTATGGAGGAGATGGTTAATTAGCTGCCTTGACAATTATAAGAAAAAGGCGCGGGGAGGGATATCCTGATTTATTCTAGAAGCTGCAGAGAGAGGGGTCGGGGCTGAGGGGAGGGGAGGAGTCCGTGGTTGTGGGAATGGCCTTGGCCCAGGCCACCAGAGCCGAAGTTCTGTTCATGCTTAGTCACTTACTGGTGGTACAAACCAGCCTTCCGGATTTATTTTTTTATTTGTAAATTGAGTTGGACTAAAAATATTCCTGGGTTTTTCATATACAAAGACCAAAAACCCCCTATTTTTTTAAGTGTAAATTTTCTTGGAGGGTAGCATTCATGAAAGGAAAAGGGGGGGGTAAAGCTTTATGGAGCAGGGGAGATACCAGAGGGCAATGCTGATAGGAGAAAGTGTTTGCCAGCTCAGGGGATGAGAAGACCCCCGTTTTTTTTTTCATTTATTTATTTGGCTGTGCCAGGTCTTAGTTTTGCAATATGGGATCTAGTTCCCTGACCAGGGATCGAACCCGGGCCCCCCTGCATTGGGAGCACAGAGTCTTTGCCACTGGACCACCAGGAAAGTCCCGAGAAGACCCATTTTTAAGTGGTGAAAATTACACAGACTCTCCTCCCTTCATCAGACCTTAACACAACCCTCTGTCACCGAGTGGTTACAGAGCTAAGCCCCTGATAGACATTTTGCAGTTTCATCGCTGCTGGAGGCACACGCCTTTTCCAGCTGAGCCAACACGGGCACAGGAAAGGCAAGTGACTTGCTCAGAGTCACACAGAAAGGAAGGGCTTAGAAGCCCGAGCACTTAGATGCCGCATCTCCTCTCATTAATATTCATGTCTGCTCTGTATTTGCTGATGGGGAACCGTATGCCGTGACCACAGGCTCTTAAGAATTTGGTTAATGCCTTCGCATGGGCTCATACATTTGTTAGCCATCACCACATGAACATAGAATGAATACATTTGTTAGCCATCACCACATGAACATCGAATGAAGAGGTGGGTTCTGCAGAGTGAGAGGTTCTTTCCGTGTCCGCTCCACCCGTCTAGCTGGGGGGCAAATGCGGGGCCCTGGGAAGCGACGCTGGTTCCCCATGCTTTCCCTGTCTGTGGGGCTTTCTAGCTAATGGGGTTCTCTGCTGCAGGACTTGCGTAACGGGCTAATGGAAACGGCCCTGGGTCATCGTGTCTGTATACCGTGTGGCCGAATAGGCCGTCCGTCCCTGACCTGAAGGCAGCACCCCTCAGCCTAGGAGGTGTTGGACCTGAGGGAGTCTCCGTGGGGCGAGGTCAGGAGCCCTTGGCTTAGCTTGGGGCCTTCCTCTTGGGAAGCCGTCTGTGATCTGCAAATGCCATCGTGGTTTGTTTTCTGGGAGGAGAGGGGGAAGCTGCCGAAGACTTGAGTTCCTCTGTGAGGGATTTGAATACAGGTCAGTGGGGTGCTGGGTCATCCTCTCCTGGTCTGGATACAAAATTGAACACCCTGGCATTTCAGTTATTTATCCCGTAGGTGTAAGGCCTGTGTTAGAAAACAGTCCTGGCCTGAGGACGTCCCTGTTAGAACTTAGCGCTGGTAGTCCAGTGGTTAAGATTTTGTGCTTTCATTGCTGAGGGTGCAGGTTCAATCCCTGGTCTGGGAACTAAGATCCCATGGGGTGTCCAGTGTGGCCGAAAAAAAAAAAAAAAGAAGAGAACTTGGTGCTACTGTTCAATTTTGGGCTTTCCTGGTGGCTCAGGTGGTAAAGAATCTGCTTGGAAAGCTGGAGACCCAGCTTTGATCCCTGGATCAGGAAGATCCCCTGGAGAAGGGAATGACTACCCAATCCAGTATTTTTGCTTGGGAAATGCCATGAACTCAGGGGCCTGCCAGGCTACAGTCCATGGGCTTGCAAAGAGTCAGACAGGATTATAGCGACTACCACTTTCACTATCAATGGGTGTTGGATCTCAGGAGCCGTGTAGATCCTTGGAAATGCCAAGGAGCTTGTAGTTTTGACCACTCTTGCCTATAAATACCTTTGTCTGTATTGTGCTGAAATGAAAAGGTTGTGCGGACTGGATTGAGGAGAGCTGGACCTAATCTTGGATGCCTTGAGGTACCTCCCCAAGAAGGTACCTTTTCTCTTTTGTAAGATGAAATGAGGAGTGGGCTGTCTTCATAAATGTCTTTTAGCGTGGGACCCCAGGAGTTTCCTCAAAAGGTCTGGGGCTGAGTACTTCTTGGAGAGTCTGCATGAGTGGTCACCTCTTGGAGAATTCAGATGCTCTAGAAGTCCTGCATAAAAGAGAATTTAGATAGCTCTTTGTTGGCCTGAGCAGTGCCCCCTGGGAGCTGTGGGATTAGGTGATGCTTGAGCAGTCTCCCAGGGGTAAGATGAATCTCACTCCCTTTCTTTAATCCATCTGACATGGGTCACAGGCGTGTCCGCTGGGTCAAGGGGTGGTTCCCATCTTGGACTAGCAGGCTGTGAGAGAAGGAGCATAGCATTACTAGTGCTTCTCTAACTCATCACCCAGGAAACCAAGCTCTGGAGGGAAGAGGACAAATCAAAACCCACTGGGACTGGGGGTGGATACCCTTGGCAAATAGAAGTATGCAGGCTTCCCAGGTGGCGCTAGTGGTGAAGAACCCTTCTGCCAGTGCAGGAGACGCAGGATTGATCTCTAGGTCAGGAAGATCCCCTGGAGAAGGGAATGGCAACCCACTCCAGTATTCTTGCCTGGAGAACCCCGTGGATGGAGGACCCGGGCAGGTTATGGTCCATGGGGATCTCAAAGAGTCGGACACGACTGAGCACTGAGTGAGTTGAATAACTGTCAGAAAGTTGGCTGTGGTCTGGCCAATCTCTTCTTTTCAAAGGTGAGCAGTCTTCAGGCCCAGAGAGGCTGTGTGACCTGCCTACGAGCTGCAGTTCACTGACAGTGGCTCAGGTTTAACGAATCACTCAGAGCAAGACATCAGAGCTGTTTAATCTGCCAAATGGTGTTGGGGTGATGTCTTTCCTGGACAGTGTAAGCAGCGCTGTTTGCTCAGGATGGCCTTTGGCGGTGCTCTGGTTGTCCCAGCACTGGCAAACTATCTCTGGGGCCTGGAGGGGAGGGCCAGAGATCGTGCCTCTGGTAGAAGGCTCTGAGGACACGAGCACACCATGTGGTCCACTGGTTGTGTCCATGCGAGCCACGGCGCAAGATTTGCTTCGCTGCCTTCGGTTGGACAGACACTTTTCTTTTTCTGTTTCAGGGTATTTGATGTGGTTGGGTCATATTTCTCCTCCTCCAAATTCCCTGTTCGTGCCCCACCCTGCACTCCCCAGCCGTCCGTGGCACCAGCCAGCCACAGCCTCCTCATCTCTTTTAACTGTGTGCAAACTGGGTTTTGACAATCATGATGCTGAACTGGGTATTTTTGGAAGGCTCCAGAGGGCAGGCCTGGAGTCAGGAATGTTTCCTGCAACCCCTGCATCTAGTGGGCGGGCCTCCGTCACCCTGCCCTGGGGTGGGGATGTGCCTGCTGGGAGGCCAGGGGAGCCAGGGAGGGCTGGAGAGCTCCAAGCTTTCCCAAGCCTTCGGAAGGCTCCTAGGAAAGCGGAGCCTGAAACTTTTATCATCACGACTACAGGTGAAAGACTTTCATTTGGCTGTGCTGGTCCAACAAAGACTATTTTATTTATGTGTTTCCAAGCCCTTAAAAATTCTTTTAGGGCACATCAGTAGGGAGTTAATAGAAACTTTGAAATGAGAAAAATGCCTGCAGGGTACACAGAACCCCAGCCAGCCAGCTCTGAGTTGTGTTGTTAGCTGGTAGGTTGGTGCTCAGAGAAGCAGCTGGCTGGATGGGGTAGTGGGCCATGGACTGTTTTCTCCATCGCCTTAGTTTTCAATGATTAAGTGGGGTTTTTTTTTCCTTCTTGTGGTGCAAAGGGAGGATTTCTCTAAACTTTTCTCTGGGCATGTTAACTGCAAAGGGTCCTCTGGCATTTCTGGTTTGCGCCACGAAGAAAGCTTGGAGGGGAATGAATGTGCCCTCTCTCTGCTTCCCAGAGAACCAAATCACATTTGAAGATGCTTGTTGTTAGTAAGAAGGGTGCTTCTGTTGTTTTTCTGAGTGTTGAGTTTAAAGCTAAACAGAAGAGATGTGAGTCTAAGCCAGGCATCTCTAAATTAGTCTGTTTTCCCCCAAAGTAACGTCCTAAAGAATTAAAAATCCTTTGAACACTCGTTGTTTATGTTTATCAGCGTAGACAGAGATGCTTTGGGGTCCAAGTCCAGCTGCTTAGGGAATTGATGGTTGGCTTTCTCTGGGCCTCACCTTTTTCTCCATCTGTATAATGGCCCAATAATCTCTGCCACCCTGGATAGATTGAGGGCATGGGAAGGGAGTGACAGAGGATGAGATGGCTGGATGGCATCACTGACTCAATGGACACGAGTTTGAACAAGCTCCAGGAGTTGGGGATGGACAGAGAGGCCTGGCATGCTGCAGTCCATGGGGTCACAGAGTCGGACACGACTGAGCGACTGAACACCACCACCACCCTGGATGAAGGTGAGAATTCAATGGGCTGGCAGCTTCCAGACCTCAGTCCCTGTTCTCAGGAAGATAAAGCTGTGACTTATGAAATCTGTGAATCATGTTCAACCTTATATGAACCCCCTGGGAGAGTATCAAGATGGCTTGACATAACTTCACACCCAGAAGTTTTGGGTTCAGCAGCTGATCCTCCAGTGCGTGTTGTACGATGGATGAGCTGGCCGCCAAGGAACCTGGCTGGGAGCTCAGCTTCTCTGAAGTTCCTTGGGGCTGCCTGGTCCAACTTGTTTAGCTGAGTGATTTTCAAACGGAGATGATCTTGCACCCCAGGGGGCATTTGGCGATGTCTGGCTATATTGAGGGTTGCTGTTCCTTGGGAGGTGCTACTGGTGTCTAATGGGCAGGCATGTTGCTGAACCTTCTGCAGTGCACAGGGCGGATCTCTGCAAGACAAAGAGCTGTCCAGCCCAAGTGGTGCAGAGGGTGAGAATCCCTGGTTGAGTGTCTGGTGTGAGTGAGCACATGTGTGTGTTCCCTGTTGTATGTTTGGGAAGGGAGACCCACATGTGCTGCCCCCAGTGATCACTCGAGGGGGAGCGGTGCTCATCTGCGCCCCAGCCCTGGTGCTGGTTATGGGAACATCATGATGGAGGCTGGCCTGTGAAGAGCCCTGAGATCCAAGGGGAGAAAGAGTTTAATTTGATTTATTTTGTGGTTCTATTCAATTGACTTCGCCTCTATTTTGAGACTTTCTCTTCCAAAATTACAGTAAAACACACAAGAAGAGAAAAACCACATTATCCCTCCGCTTTGTCTTGGAAGATGGCCTAGTGAAGGAGCCAGAGTTCTCCACCTCTTCAGATGTAACTGCTTTAATAGTGTGATATGCTTATAAATTTTGCCCATCTCTGAATTCCATTGCAGGGCCTTTATATATGTGTGTATGTGTGTGTGTGTGTGTGTGTGTATGTATTTTTATGTATAAGTACATATTATATACATACATGTATACATGTATTCTTATGTATGAGAATATATGTATCATATACATATGAATGTATTTTTATTCATACATATATATGAATAATTATAGAAAGAAATTAATTTGTTGAATCTTGAGTCATCAGACTTATGTAATGACCAGAGGCAGCCCTGATTATGTATATGGGCAAAGCGTTTTGTGAACAATGTCCCCTTTGTGTAGCACACAAAACAAGCTTTTCTTCACATTGGACTTGCAAGTTGGCCTTCTCCAGTGAGGGCCTCTCTTTACTCCACCTACCTTTGAGCAAACATTATTTATTGTGGCTGATATGTGATCAGGTCTTGATTTGGGGTTCTTTTTGATGTTCTTTCTTTGTGGGATCTCACCCACGTGCCCCTGGAGACCCTCTGACTGCCAGAACCTTTGTTTGCCAACCACCCATGTGGTGCCAGCAGCATCTGCTTTGTGGCCAGCCGTCCCCAGAGTCCCAGTGTGGCCTGGGGATGGTCTCCGTGATTGGACCTGGCTGCCTCCTGGAGTCACTTTTGGGCTTAGAAATAATGGCTGTGCTCTCTTACCCCCTCCCCTCTCCTCCCTGACCCCCTTTCCCAGTCATTTTGATCTTTGTTTCTAGTAACTTACCAAGTGTGTTATGGAAGAGCTAGGGGAGGGGGAAAGGAGCTTGTCTAAGATAACCTGCCTTGTGCCAGCCCCGGAGTCTGGTCACTGTTGCTTCTCCAACCCTCCGATGCCAGTAGGTGGGATTCTCATTAAACAAGTGGGGAACCTGACTGTGGGGACCTGACTCTGTTGGGGAACTTGCCTGAGGGTCTGCAGGCAGCAGGTCTCAGTGACTGGATTGACTTAGGTCCCCAGACCCTGTCTGTGAGGTGGTGGTCGACCGCCCGCCATTGTGTTTAGATGACTCGGATGGGACTTCCCTAGTGGTCCAGTGGTTCAGACTTTGGTGCTCCCAATGCAGGGGGCCTGGGTTCAATCCCTGATCAGGGAACTAGATACCACGTGTAGGAACTAAGAGCCCACAGGCCTCAACTAAAAAGATCCTGCATGCTGCAATGAAGATCTTGCATGCCTCAATGAAGACCCAAATGTTATAAAAAGCATAGATGGCATGGAGCTTGGTGGGGCTCTGAGGCTGGAGGCTCCATGCCCACCTAGATAGAGGCAGTAGGCGCTGTGGACATGTGTTTTCTGTGTGGGGAACCTGGAGAATGGACACATTCAGAGGTGTTTTGGGATTCCCCTGGGGCTGGAAGCAGTGAGCCGAGCCTGGGATTGGTAAACCATTGGGACTAAACAGATGGAAGAAACGGGCAGAGAAAGGGGAAGTTGATTGCCCAAGATCAATCAGTTAGTGTGTACTTGATGAATGAGAAGCGACTCCCCCGGTTCCTTGAAGAGCGGGTGGACTTTTGATCTTTAGGAGGAGCGCCAGGGCGTGGAGAAAGCTCTGGGGTGGGGTGCTGCTTGGGGCAGGAAGTGCAGCGAGAGCCGCTGGGGTAGGAAAGTCACGTAAGGGCCAAGCAGGGAGGGTTCTCGGCCAGAGGATGTTTTGGGTCTGTGTGGACTCCAGACAGGACCCATCAGTATTTTAGGGAGCTGTGAGGGAGCTGCAGCTGCGACCTTCCCCTGGAGGAAGGGGTAGCACAGTGGCCAGTGGTACCTTAAGGTCCTTTGGTAATTATTCAGGCCCAGAGCTTAATAGGGTCCAGCTCTGCCGCAAATTAGAGATGGTGGCTGGCCACAGCGAAACAAGACTCCTTTCCCCAATCCTACTTTTTTACAGGAAGATTTCCCTGTCTGGAATTGAGGTGGCACTTTTCTTCTCCCAGCTGTGACTCATCATATGTTTTCAGACAGTTCACATTAAATTTTCCACCCGGAATCAGAGTATCTTGTGGGGTGTGGGTGTTCGCACAACTCTGCTTTTTGTAAACCCTCTTTTGGATCCCTCAGAGCGTCTTCCTGCCTAAGCCTCTGTAATTGTTGCAGTTCAGGGGAATGGGGGCGGGAGCTTTGTATTGTGGTGCTCAGACCCTGGACATATTTCCTGGCCCCTGGAATTCATCATTAGGGCAAAGATGAATGAATGAGGGAGTGAATGACTGTATGAGGCCCATGGTGCTCAGGGTGGTCTTATAGATGGTCTCATGTGCTACGGGATCGTTTGGGTGGTACATGCTGTAACTGTGAGCAGAGGGCTCTTTCACTGTCCAGTGAGCAGTTAGCATGGTGCTGGTTTGTGGTGATGTGCAGAGGGAAAGCCTGGTTCTTGGGGGAGGAGTCTGAGGTCTGTGAATAACATTAGCTGGTAGGATCACTGCAGAGGAGGTGCGCATCTCATCAGGCTTTAAGTTGGGTTTGAGCTGGCGAAATTCTAAGTCCTTTGCTGTATCCTGAGCTTCATCGTTGGTGTTCTCTGCTGGGCTTCACTCTGCATTGGAAATGCTCTCACCCCCTGATGACCCTGAAGCTGAGAGCAGTGATTCCTAAAGTGTTCCAGTGTTTGGCCCCTAGCTGCTTCTCTGGTTATCACCTCCTTTCCTCCCCACCCCTGCCTCCCTGTCTTGCTTGAGGGTTTGGGATTGAATGGCCCCTCCTGGCACTGAGAAGTGAGGATTGCCCCCTGGAGGTGGTCCTGTCTGCAGAAGGGATGGGTTACTGAGCAGGAGGAAGTTTTTCCCAAGTGTGTGTCCTCGTCATCCTGGGGTTCTTGCCTGGAACCCGCAGGAATGAAAGACGAAAAACCAGGCTTGGTTTGGGCAAGGATTTCAGTTAATGGGTCTGGGAGTTCCCTCTGTCAAAATTGTTTTCTTTTGACCAGAGTCTGGGCCACGGTGTCATTGTCTAAATGTGGAATGTAGCTGTTATATATTCTGGGAAGTAAAAACCAAGACTGATCTGGGGGATCCACAGAGATAGGAAAAGGCGGGGGCTGATAGAACATTCCAGAGATGTGGGGATGAGGGAGAAAAATGGCTCTGTTGGCATCCTAGAGAAAGAGTTTGTTAGATTTGGAGTGAAGATAAATTTGGGGGCCTCTGATTCCTTTTAGAGACTTTTCTTGCAAAAAAGTAAAATGAAACTCAGGAGATGTAGCAAAATGGGCAGCAGCACATTCTGTCCATAATGAAAGGTTGTCCCTCAAGAATTTCTTTCTCTGTTCTATCCTTTTAGCCAAATTTCTGTTTCTAGAAGAGGAGAAGGGGGAGAGATAGGCTTGTTTATTTTCTTAGTTGAAACCTCAGATTTTATAGTTTTCAAGTCCATTATCCTGGGTCAGAACAAGAAAGACCAGAGGTTCCCTAACCTGGACCTTTCCACACTGGAGGAACTGGCCACATGGTGCAATCCATTGAACTTTTTTCTCTTTTCCCCCTTTGACTTAGACGATAACTTAAAAGTGCACAGACCTTGGGTATCCAGCTGTCTGGTTTTTACATGTTTATGCCTGTGTGACCATGACCCTGATCAAGATAAAGGACATTGTCCAGCATCATAGAGGGCCTGTCGTGCCCCTTCCCAGAGAGAACTGCTTCTTCTATAACCATAGCTTTTCTCTTCTTAAATTTCATATACATAGAATCATCCCTAGGGTTTTAATTTTACTTTCATACTCCTCCTCCTTACCCAAATCCAGTCTATTGGAATCTCTAGCTATTTCATTAGAACGCTTTTTGTCTTATCTGTGTATCACAGAATTATAGAATCACAGGTACAAAAGCCTGGAGCACACGTTTGCCTGGGACGCTCCCAGGTTGCTGCAGCCAGGGAGACTGGCCTCTAACCATCCTCTGGGGCTTTTCAGTTCTTCCACCCTCTTGCTCCTTCCCACACCATGCCCTGTCTCCGTGCCTACTGTCCCCCGAGCCTGACCTGCTCTTTTCCTTCCCATCCTCCACTTGCTGCCACCTCGGGGGGATTCCTGGGGTGGCTGCTGTAATTTGCATCCTCTTAAAACTTCAGTCCTTTCTCTGCAGGGCTGGCATCTCTGTTTGTAACCGGCATTGCCTGGTGTGATTATTTGATTAACACGCGCTTTCCCTCTAGAGGGAGAGCAGGGCAGTGTCTGGTGCGCAGTGGACGCCCAGTTCCAGTCGGTTGCCTGATCGGAAGGGCTCATGAAGCAGCTTGTGGCCCTTCCGGGGGGTGTGTGTGCTGGTGGCGGGGGGCGTACAACGCCTGCCCAGGCGGTTTTGTTCTTGGGGATTCCAGGTAGGAGATGTTTCAAGCCCAAGGACCGTCATTGTCCCTGATGTCTGTGTCACGAGTGACCTCATTTCTTGTCCAGCCTCATTCCTGCACCCCGGCCCGCCCCAGGCCTCTCCGGAGCAGGCTCCCTCGCCCGCTCGCTCTCTTGGCCAGGACTTTAACATATATCACAGGCTGGTAGGCTAAGAGCTGGGGACTTCCCCTCACCACACTCAAAGCCTTTGATCTTTTGCTTTGGAGGTAACATCAAAAGGAAGGCTGAGGAAGACAGCCAGGCTGTGAAGTTCAACGTTCAAGTTAATAGCTTGACTGAAGGTTGTGTTGCGTCCTGGCAGCATCGCAGAGGCTGGAGTAAACATGGCGATTCCGCCACATTTTCCTGGAGATGGAACACTGTTGTTAAAAAAAAAAAAAAAAAGCCTTCATTTGCATTTGGAATGATTTTTTGGGCTGCAGGGAGAGCCTCTTTCCTTCAGCCACTTTCTGGGAGAGAAGATGTGTATTGAGGGTGTGAGGAGGAGGGGGAAATGGAGACCAAAGGGATGGTGAGAGAGGGGTGACCCCATGGATGGACCACACCCTGGAAGTGCCGCCGTCCCTGATTCCAGCGTGAGCTGTCTGCCTGCCTTTGCGCATGGCACCTCTGCACCACGTAGTGTTCCCGGGTTAGCTGGGTGTTTCTGAGTTCTGATGGAATCTAAAGAAGGCCGCAGGCAGGCAGCTGGGCTGGGGCTGGGGGAAGTCTTGTGCAGCCTGAACAGTGCAGCAGTGAGAGGGCAAGCCGGCCCCGGAGCCAGGAAGGGACTCACGACAGAAGCCGAGGTGAAATCAGCCCCTCAGGCTCCTCCGTTGGGCTTCTCTGCCGAGCTTTGTGGGCACTTCTGTGGAGGTTGTTTCACTGGACGTTTTCTGGAATGCTTCTTTTTCAGATTTTCATCCAAAGCTGTGTTTGAGTAGTTTTCTAACACATTCTGGCCTCAACACCTTTGGCAAATGGTTTACTTTGGGGGGTGATTTTGCTTCCTCAAGCTGGTCATCTTCTCCAGACTTGCCTGGATTCTTTCTTGTGTATCTCAAGCTTCCTGGGTGCTTTTGCTCAGCCTTCAGAGCCACTGCTTCCCTCTCACTCTCAGCTCTCCCTTCCTCCTGATATTCACCTGTCTGTCCCTGCAGGGTGCTCCAGTGCTCCCCCCTCCCCCCGCCCCTGCCCTCCCCCACCCCTCCCCCCGCTGCCAACCCCTTTTCCTCAGGATCTTTCAACCCTGATGAGTTCAGCATGACATAACCATAACTCCCGCTAGGTTTCTTTGGTGTGGTTTTTAAGGTTCTCTCATCCTTTACCCTCTTCATGATCTTTGGCATAACTATATGCTACCTGCACTAATATTTTTCTGGTGCGTTAACATGTTTGATTCACTTATTTAAACTCAGTTGCACTGTAAGTCTTAACATCTGTGAAATTATGAGTTTGATGTGCTAGTTATTATTTTTTTTCCTAATACACGGGAATCTAATCCTGTTACTACTCAGGTAACATCTTGTACCACCTGAAACCATGCTCAGTAGCCCCACAGTTGGGGAAACAGTATTTTAAAAGAGCAATCCCCGCCTCCCACCCTCGATTCCCGTTTTGGTGGCTTGCAGCTTTGGGCATCTGTTGACACTTAGCTGTCTTATCTTTCTCTTCCTGCTCCTGAGGCCAGCTGACCTCTGCTTAGCTCCTGCTTGTAGTCAAAATTCTGTGCAGGCAGTGGTTTTAGGCTTCTGGAGATGAGTTTTACAGTGACTAGAATTCATTCCCTGTCAGATGAGTTCCTTCTCCATCGCTTTCCGTTCTGCCTGTCTAAATCAGTAGGCGTTTTCTCCAAGCCCTCAGATTGCTGCCATTTTTCAAGGTGGATGGTGAAGCTGGCTGGGGCAGCCCGAGATTGCTCTGGGTTGAGTCACCTTCTGAAAGGTCTCTGCAAATCCCTGCCACCTCTTGATCGGAGTTGTTGGCATGATTTTCCTGTGGTTCTAGGTTTTCAGCCCTTGAGGCTCTCAGCTGCATTCATTATACATGGCCACTGGGCATATTCTTGAAAAGGTATCTCCTGCCAGTAACGGGTGTGGGCTTCTGGATATCCTTAGAAAATATAAGATGCAGGTCTCTGGGGAGGAGTCTCCAGAGCTTTAGGGACACATCCTGAAGGACTGCTCTGGTAGGGTGCTGCTGCTTGTAATCCCTCAAGTTCAGTGACCTTTCGGGCTTCCCTGAAATGGGTGTTTTTTGCCCAGCTTAAAGCTGTAAAGGGCCACTGTCAAATTTGTTTAGCTTCTTAAGTCATGTTCCTTAGTGGATGGTGAATTGAAGCTAGCATTTCTGGACAGAGCCTTTCATACATTTAAGAAAACCTGTCGGGTCTCCCGGGGGAATGAGGCAAGTGAGAGATGAAAGACTTTCTCCAGACCTGCTTGGTAGCGTGGACTGTTCTTTTAGGTAATTAAGGGAGACTATCAAAGATGAACACACATGTCCATTTTCCTTTCACTTGGGGGTCTTAAATCTTTTCGTGGTCTCCTTTAACTATATACTTGTGAGTTACCTGTGGGCCCCCGCGGGCTCCGTTTTCATTGTTCTCCACCTCATCCACTGAGACAGACCATTGGAGACTGAAGAACCGGGTTTTGGGGGGTCTTTGGCAACTTTGAGTTTTCTTATGGAGTCTGTAGAAGCATTCCTCTGTGTTTTCTGGGCAAGGCCTTCTAGTGAGAGTTTCTGGGGTCGGGCAGCCAGGTGAGGGCTCCCCGGAGCAGGTGCCCAGAGTGTACATCTGAGTCGTTTTCTCCTACCATGGATGTCTCCTACCCGTCAGGTATTAGGGTAGTGCTCCCCACGGTGTGTTGCACATTTGAATCAACCGGACATCTTTTATAAAAATGTCACTACCCAGCGCCTGCTCTGTGGGAAGAGTGAGGTATCGGTAATTGTGAAGATCCCTAAGTTAGTCCAGAGTTTAGGGACCACTGCCTTAGGAGAACAAGACTAGAATCATTTGCATTCTGAATCACCTATACTGATCATTCACCAGATCAGCATATGTATATGTATGAAAGCGAAAGTCACACCCTTTGCTATCCCGTAGACTGTAGCCCACCAGGTTCCTCTGTCCATGGAATTTTCCAGGCAGGTGTACTGGAGTGGGTTGTCATTTCCTTCTCCAGGGGATCTTCCTGACCCAGGGATCAAACCTGGGTCTCCTGCCTTGCAGGCAGATTCTTTTACCAACTGAGCTACTAGGGGAGCCTAGTATGTGTAATATTTACATATAATATGTATGATATTTACATACTTAGAAGAGTCATCTCAGTGATCCTTGAATAGTTAAGGAGGTAGGTGGTGTGGTCCCCATTTTATGGGCAAGACAGCTGGAGTTCAGAGATGTTCGAGCACCCTGACCAAGGTCACTGTGTGGTCTTCGGTGGAAGGAGGCTTTGAATACAGGTGTATCTGTCATGTCTGTCTGTCTCCAGAGTCCACGTCATTGCCCTGGTTAAGGACCTCTGGGGGGTGGGGGTGGAGGAATTGCTCTGGTGAACTGGAAAACATTTGGTACCTGCATGCTTAAGCCTTGACATTTGAGCAGTCATTTTCTGACCTAAAGATTAGAAGATTCCAGGTTGGAGGAAACCACATGAGCAAAAAGGCCCACGGGGTCATGGAGTTTTCAGAGAGGCGGGGTGGCTGCAATACCGTGTCAAAGGGCAGTTAGATCTAGTGGTGGCTGTGGATGGTTCAGAAGCTGGAATGGTTGTTTGGGATTGTACTGTGAAGGACCTTGAATGCTATGTGCTAGAGAGACCTTAAGTTCTCATGGGCTACTGAATCCTTGGGAGCACTGGTTAAAATGCAGATTCTGGTACAGAAGCCCTGGGACAGGGCCTGGAAGTCTTCATTTCTCCCAAGTCCCAGCACTTGCTGCTGCTGTTATTATACCTGTTTTTTGCAGTGGTTCTCAAACTTTGCTGCATGAGAGTGTCACCCCAGGCAACTTAAAATGTTCATGCCCTGGCCATGCTCCATTCTAGTTAGGTTAGAATGTCTAGGGGGACGGGAGCCTAGATCACGGGATGTTTAAAGGATATTCAGGTGACTCCCGGGTGCACGATTGAGAAAGGCTGCTCTAGGGGGTGGGATGGTCCTTGCTGAACTTGAGCTGGGGGACTAACTGCTCCATCTGTAGAGTGGAGAGGATGGATTGGATGGAGTTGAGAATGATTGCAGTTGTTTTCTGACTTTATTCATGAAGTCTGCCATATTTGCTGAGTGCCTGCAGCAGGCCAGGTACTGTTCTGGGGGCTGCTAAGATGGTCTGAACTAGCTGGAAGACGGGTTCTGAAAGAAGAAGCATTTTAGGAAGGACGATATTCGGGAATTTTGAATCACAGGTAATTTGGTTGGGACCCCAAACTGAAATCTCTTTTTCTTGCTGTGATGAAAGGGTTTGGTGGGCATTGACTAATGAGCTGGTTCAGTTCAGTTCAGCCACTCAGTCGCTCCAACTCTTTGTGACCCCATGAATTGCAGCATGCCAGGCCTCCCTGTCCATCACTAACTCCTGGAGTTCACTCAGACTCATGTCCATGAGCTGGTAGAGGACCCATTAACTTGCTGCTGCACCCAGGTCCTGTAGAAGCCTTGTTATTCATGTATAAGCACCTGCCTGGCCCATAACCATTTCTGCAGCTTCCTTAGCTGCTGCTGCTGCTGCTGCTAAGTCGCTTCAGTCGTGTCCGACTCTGTGCAACCCCATAGACAGCAGCCCACCAGGCTCTGCCGTCCCTGGGATTCTCCAGGCAAGAATACTGGAGTGGATTGCCATTTCCTTCTCTAGTGCATGAAAGTGAAAAGTGAAAGTGAAGTCGCTCAGTTGTGTCCGACTCTTTGCAACCCCATGGACTTGCAGCCCATCAGGCTCCTCCGTCCCTGGGATTTTCCAGGCAAGACTACTGGAGTGGGGTGCCATTGCCTTCTCTGTAGCTTCCTTAAGGATCTTCTCTAAGGAGTATTTGCTTTGCATCTTTCGGGGTTACTTTAAGTGTTTGGAGGAACTAAAACATTTTTCTTATAAATAATGCTCATCTACAGTTCACATTTTTCAATAGTTTCTGCCGATTGGAGAGAACCTAGAAGTGCTGACTGAGGCTTTCTGTATATTCTACTGTCTCAGAACCCATGAATGTGTGGAACTTAACTCGGATCCAGAAACTACTAATGTTAGCATGTGAGAACAGGGGTGCATGAACTTAGGGAGCTGCCTCTAGAAGAGACTGGCCTCTGAGTAATGGGGGTGGTTGGACAGAGAATGTATTAGTTTCGGGTTAGCATGCAGCTGAAACTCTGGCGCTCAGAATCCTGAAATACGACATGCTCTGCATTTCCCTCCCAAGTCTTCATGATCCAGGAACTGTAAAAGGCATAGGTAGGAGGCTTCAGGACTGTGGTGGGTCTTGTGAAAGGACCATGTGCTTGTAGCTATAAGTATCACTCTATCTGGAACCAGATTAATCCTATCGGGTAGTTTCAAGGCCTGATGATGTTTCTGGAATGGAAGTACACACTCGGCACTTGGGAGCTCTGTTCATTGATTATGTTGGTGTGTGAATGCAGGAAGCCTGGATCCTGAAATGAGTAGACTCCATACAAGGCTCAGAGTTGTGCCCCCTCTTATTCTTAGAAGTGCCCTGGCTTGGCCAATGTACTGTATGGTTGCTGCTGTTACTATCTGAGATGGGTGTAGCTGGTGACCTTTGCATCATTTGATGAGGTCGTAGACTAGCGCTAGGGAGAAAATCGTGGGGTGGCTTCGGCCCGTGACCTTGCTGCCACCTCCCCTCTGCCATCTTCAGGGCACTGTCGTCCTGGGGAGAGTTGGGAATTTTTTGCGCATTAGAAATCCTGAAATTTTTCTGAGTCCATGCTGCATCTGCTCCTTTCCTTGGCTGTCTCTGCAGGATTCTGGAGGAATAATTAGTTACTGTTTGCAGAACACTTTGAAATGCTCAGATGAAAGGCAGCAGAGAAGCACAAAGTAGTATTATTTATTATTAGTCTGAGCCAGAATGGGCAGCCCCTTCCGCCGGTGCCAAGCCCATTCCTTCTGCTGTCTGTTTCTGCCCGACAAAACTGAAGAAGATGTGCGGGATCGCAGTCAGTCATGTACAGTCTGCCTGAGACTGTGGCCAGGTGAGGTGAGAGGAGCGTGGGCACGCCGCGAGTCCAGAGCAGGGACCTCTCAACCCCGGGTCAACCTGGACTGCCGCGCCCGTGGGGCGTGGGGTGAGTGGGGTTTGCCTTCAGTCCTCCTTGCCTGTGCTCCATGTACTGTGATTTTTAGTGTCACTTGATTCAGTGATGTGAATGCTAAGGAATCTGCTTCCTGGACACCCAGATGTACTTGAGTCAAGAGAGTTGGGAATGAGAATGATCTTTTGCTATAGTTGTTGTTTTTCAGTCGCTCAGTCGTGTCTGACTCTTTGCAACCCCACGGACTGCAGCATGCCAGGCTTCTTGTCCTTCCCTATCGCCCAGAGTTTACTCAAACTCATGTCCAGAGTCGATGGTGCCATCCAACCATCTCATCCTCTGTCATCCCCTTCTTCTTCTGCCCTCAATCTTTCCCAACATCAGAGTCTTTTCCAGTGAGTCGGCTCTTTGCATCAGGTGGCCAAAATACTGGAGCTTCAGCTTCAGCATCAGTCCTTCCAGTGAACATTCAGGGTTGATCTGCTTCAGAATGGACTAGTTGGATCTCCTTGCAGTCCAAGGGACTCTCAAGAGTCTTCTCCAGCACCACAGTTCAAAAGCATCAATTCTTTGGTGCTTAGCCTTCTCTATGGTCCAACTCTCACATCCGCACGTGACTACTGCAAATAGCATAGCTTTGACTAGACGGACCTTTGTCATCAAAGTGATGTCTCTGCTTTTTAATAGGCTGTCTAGATTTGTCATAGCTTTCCTTCCAAGGTGCTGTTCAGACTGATTCATGCTGGCCTCAAGTACGTGTGTATCAGCATTTCACTTCCTCATCAAATGTTAGCATGCCGAGGTTGGTACCCTGCAGTTCGGGGCAGAGCAGGGTGATTCTCTGGCTCTTTTCCCTTCTTCAGTTAAATTTATCAGCTGCCTGGTTGGTGGCCAAGATGGGACTGCTGAGGGAGGAAGGAAGATCTTTGGGCCAGTCCTTTTTGAAATGAAAGATTTGGTTTTCCTTCTACTTGTCAGCAGAACGATTGCTGCCCGCCCCCAATAAAAACCTTTGCAAGTTATCCTGACATCTTCTGACACAGCAGCACGGTGTGAGCCCCCGGCAGCCTCTGCTGCCTGGTGTTCTGCGAACTCGATGGTGTGTCTCTGCCCCGAGGCTCAGAAACCCAGAGGACTGACCACTTCTTGAGGCTTATCTCCAGTTTGCAAAGAGCCCCCGGCGAGAAGAGCTGCGGATTCTTGTACCAGCAGCTCCCCGGCATATTACCTTCTCCGCTTGGTCTGCTGTTAACATGGGACGGCCAGGAATAAACTCAAATCCTAGTTTGCAGTGAAGCCAAAACTTGACCTGTGTTTTCTATACCTGAACTGTTTCTTGTAGGCCCCGTGGATGTGGTTTATAAGACTTTGCTAAACCGTGAGGGATTTGAGTCCCATGGAGTAGTAAGATGTGGAGCAGGCCTGAGAGGTTTCTGAGTGATTTCCTCTGTGAACCAGGCATGAAGGGCCTGAGGTAGTGGGGAGAAGTGGGCATTATCCCTTTCTACCCCCTGAGGAAACAAAGGAATTGCCCAGCGATGGAGAACTAAGCCTCTTTCGTCCTGGTCCCTCCTCGGGTGTGCTTTGCAGCTGCCCACACCATTTCTTTTGCTGGCCCTTTAAATGGGCCCCTCTTGATCGCAGCCTGGCTGAGAAGGGCTCTCCTGGATGTAGCCCTTTGCGTCGGAGTCAAGGGGAAGGCTGGCCACCCTTTGTGGCCACTGGGGACTTTTCTTACTTTCACCTTGGAGGGCATGCACCCTACAGAGTCTCCTAAGGAAGAATCTGATTATTGGAGGAGCCAGACATAGCTTTCCTGATCACCTGATTTCTCAGAAAAAAGACAGAGGAACCAAATTTGTATTAAATTCCTTGCTGGGGTCTATTAATTGTGTCTCTTTTACTTCTCATAGCAGCTTTAAACAAGCACAGTATATTTATGTTCATTTTACAGCTGAGAAAATTGAGGCTCAGAGAGGTTCAGTAGAAACCTTTACACGTTAAAAATGCATCTTCTTTGCAAACCAGGCTTTTGTGTAGCATATTAAAGAGGGCTGGGGGGAGCTGAGTCAGGTGGCATCGGGGCCATCGACACATAATTATGGAGCAGGCCCAGTGCTGGGTGATGGAGGAACTGCTGGTCTCTCTAAGAGGCCTTGAGAAATTGGATTCGTATCCCCCAGTTCATCTCCCATCACTGCCGAGGAAACAGGTACATTTCCATCATGATGGTGAAGATTCCATGACCTATGGCAAGCGCTTGACCAGTGTCTGGCATGTGGCAGGCGCTCAATAAAGATTAACCTCTGAAGATGTGGGAGGAGATTAAATTCCCTCTCTGGGTATGTGGCCCTGCTGTTCTCTGCTGCACTCTCTCTGTGCTTTAGGCGTTGAAAATGTCCTTTAGGCTGGGATGAGGTCCTCGATGAGTCGGTATTGAGAATGGGTGCAAGGCACTCAGCCAGCCCTGCAGGCTTTACCCTGAGTCCTTTGTGAGAGCCTTGCTGGGTGGGACAGCCAAGCGTCTTGTTTCTTTCAGTTGCTGAGCGCCTCACACTCGCCAGCTGCAGTGCTGGGAGCTGGAGAGAGGTGAGCAGGAGATGGCCTTGGGAGGCAGCCATGAGAACCAGGAAGCAGAGTACAGTTATTGTGGGTGTGCTGGTGGCAGTCGGAGCCGCTTCCAGACGTGACATGGGAGTGAGGGTGGGTTTCTGGGGCCACTGGGACACAGCACGTGAGACCCAAAATGGGGTTCTCCCTGTGACTGAGGCACCTTTGAAGAAGTCCTCAAGAGGCTCCAGGGGAAGCTATGCCAGACTGTGTCCCTGGTTTATCAGACGGGCTCCCTGGTGGTTTTAGGGGCCCGTTTTATCGCTTCCTTATGGGGAAGCGATACAGTGACTTGACCCCAGCGAACGTAACCAGTTCGAATGTCACCAGACATGGTGGCCCCTTTGACCTTTTATGTCCTGCGTAAGTTGTAGCTACCTGCTAGTTTACAGGAAAATAGGTTTTTTTTTTAAACATTTTTCTTTAGGAGTAAAATGGTGTGTTAGAAAATATAAAGCAACCAGAAAGAATGGTCCGTGATCCCGCTACTTAGAGAAAAAGCATTACTAAGGGTGGTTGCTTTTTCTTTTTCAAAGTGGTGAGTAGACGGGTGTTTTGGCTATATTGATTTTTCAGGGATGCATGTGATCACATGGACAGCCAACTTTTTTTTTTTTTTTTTTGTAAATGTGGATTTCAGCCGGGCTTGACACCTGCCCCTTAACGAAAAGTAAACCACTGCTGTATTTGTTGGTTTCGCTGTGGCTGGCATCGGGGGAGGAGGGTTGACGTTATGTTAAAGACTTGACAACCCAGAAGCACTCTGTTGGCGTCTTTGTTGTGACCTTTGAGCCAGCGACAGGCGGAGATGTCACCTTTGCCCTGCTTTAAAAGCAGCAGTAATAGGTGGTGAGTGGATGGATGCCTCTTAAAATACTGGGAAGTGCTGTGGCCCTTGGGTTGAGCTTTTTAAAAGTTAGTATGTGTATTGTGTTCTTGTAACTAATGATTCTTTGGGGTCTGAAGATAATGAGTTTGGAGGGCAGCCATGCCACCATACCAAGTTATCTGAGGGTCCCGGTCACCCAGAATGTGCCTGGCCTACTGTAGGGGCCTGGAAGGCTCTTTTGATTGATACAGGGCTGGGGAGATAGGTGGAGTGGCTGCCAGGCAGATGGCGAGCCAGCTGAAAAGAAGCATGCAGACACCCCCTACTTCTCCTCCCCTTCGCTGCGTGTGGATCCAGTCTGGTACTAGTGCTTTGTGCTTCTCTTTCCTGCCTGGAAATGCAAGCATCCTGTACAGCGCAGCTCCCATTTGCCCTCCCCTCATCCCTCTCCCTCCTCCCCCTTCCCTCCCTCCCTCCCTCCCCTCCAGGGGTGGAGCACTGGCTTGGCTTCACCTGATGGGAAGGTGCTTTGCTGCAACTCTGCGAATAGCAAGTTCCCAGTGGCAGTGAGGCCAGTGGATGCTGGGCTGGTCCATTCCTCTAATAACAATATTGCTTTTATAACATTTGATATGATATTTTACAGTCTAAGTGCTTTTCAGATACCTTACTATTATCTTTATTTTATAGTATATATTAACCAGGGCTTGCCTGCGGAGACGGGAGGGGATTGTGGGGAAAGAAGGAAGGGAGCTAATCTTTTTATTTTATTTTTAAATTTATTTTTAATTAGAGGATAATTGCTTTACAAGGTTGGGTTGGTTTCTGCTGTACAACAGAGTGAATCAGCTATAAGTGTGCACACATCCCCTCCCTGTTAAACATCCATGCACTCATCCCAGGGAACCAATCTTGACTGAATCCTGAAGCTCGGCTAGAAACTGCCAGGCAGCTAGGTACTGGTTTAGGGGAATCTTGACATTCACCCCATGAGGGAGGTAGATGAGGGAAATTATTTTGCAGTAACTGGGGGTCAGGGGAGCTGAAATCTCGACTCACCTTCACACAGCAGGTTGGGTAAGAGCTAGGATTTTACACCCAGGTCACTTGACTCTCAGGCCCTGTGGATCTTTCTCCTCTGTCTCTGGCACCCAGCATAATGCCCGGTTCTGGCATCAATAAATATTTGTCGAATGTTAAATGAGGCTTAAAGAGACCGTGCGTGCTTGGCACAGGGGCATAGAGACACACACACGTGTTTCCTGCGCTCCTGACCCTCACTTCCAAATCCTGTGACCTTGGGCTGGTTGCCTGGGCTCTCCCAGCTCGGTTTCCTGAAAACTTATCTGAAAAACTGGGTAAAGGACTTGACGGAGGGCATTTCCTGTAGTAAGAACACAAACGGAAGATGATTTCTCCTGACTTACTGCTTTCTTTTCATTTTTCCTATCACACGTCTTCCCTGTTTATTTCTACCTCTTAGAGAGTGAATTTCTGATGACCAACTGTAGTGTTGGATGATAAGAGTGAAAAAATCATTCCTGAAGTATCACCAGAATCCCCAAATGTGACGAACATCAGCTTCGTAGTAACAATCATGGTCATGGAGCTGGCATTTGTTTCTCGAGCACTTAATCATCTCCTGGGTGCCACCACGTGAAGTCCTGATTTGACAGTGTCTCTGATCAAAAGAGCTGTCGTGCCTCCTATTTTATAGACGAGAAAACTGGAGCTCAGAGAGGCTAGGTGTCCTCCCAAAGTCTCTGAGGGTCTGAGTGGTGGTCTGGGATTCCCTTGGGCTTCACGGGTGGCACTAGTGTTAAGAATCCTCCTCCCAACGCAATAGACACAAAAGATGTGGGTTCAATCCCTGGGGAGGGAGTTCCCCTCAAGTAGGAAATGGCAACCCACTCTGTTATTCTTTCTGGATAATCCCATGGACAAACGAGCCTGGCAGGCTGCAGTCCATGGGACTGCAAAGAGTTGGACACAACTGAGCAACTGAGCACTTATTACTCCTGGGATTCCTGCACCAGAATTGGTTCCCCTTCCCTCTCTTTATAAATTGTACCTAAAACTTAACTCCCCATGTGTTCGTTCTGGACATCTTTGTATCTCACTCGGCTCGTTTACAGCCTGGACTTTTGCTCTGACCATTCTCAAAGTACATGGTCAGCTCAGGAGGAAATCCACTCTGGTCTTTGGACTGAACCAGGGTGCCCATGGCTGATCTTGTTTTTCTGTCCGACTGTGGTGAGCCAGAGGCACCAGGAAGGTCTTCAAATTTCTCTTTCCCCATGGTGTATCCCTTCTTTAGGCAATATTTTTAATGGACCAGGTTGTAAATCTTACTGACATCTCCAAAGAAAGATAGAGGAGTTAAAAAAAAAAAAAAATCAAGACATGGCCTGGGAGAAAAGCGGTAGGGTTTTTTTTTTTTTTTTGAGATTTTTTTTTTTTCCTTAGTCATTTTTCTTTCATATGCACATTGTAAAGCCTTTTTTGGGTGATGATTTCGTGTGGTTTCTTGGTAGCCCTGGAGCAGCAGCTGCTGAGCCTGACCTAGTGCATGGCAGCCCCCTGTCTGTGGGCCAGCTTGTGCCTTATGTATCTGCTGTTTGCAGAGCATGAAAGGGAAGAATCAGAATTCTGCTGGGGTTGCAGACGTTTAAGAACTCTCTTTAAGTCTGAGGGTCAGTTAGAGGGAGGAGATGCAATGGCTTAGAACACCAGGCCTGCAGCTGAGCTTTGGTATACCCAGTTGGAGACCAGACATGCAGAAGACCAAACGTGGTAACAGAAAAATTCCACTTGACCAGAAGGCTGGGAGTGAATGAATTGAAGGATGGGGGTGGGAATAATCTGGAGAGGTGAGGCTGGTTAACTAGGGGTGTTTTCGGTCACTTTGCTTTACTTCGAGCTGAGTGTTCATTTCCCTTTAAAGCTTAAGATAGTATCTGAGGATTTACTTTTTTGGATGGTTTAGAATTGTGCAATAGCTCCAGGGGTTTTATTCTGTTGATACTGATCATGTTAATAGCAATATTATTGCTTGTAATGATATAATAGCATTTACTAAGCATGTGCCATACGCCAGGCACTGTGCCAAGCGTTTGATCCTCACGAGAACTTGGGAGATAGGCTTTTGTGTATATTCCCATTTTACAGATGAGAAAACTAATGCTCAGAGTAATGCAATGATTAGCCCAAGCTCACCCTGCTTAGATGGTGTGCTTTGATATCTTTTTTTAAAGAACTCAAATTTTCTTTGAGTTTCAGCACTTGGCCCACATTGGGTACTCCGTGCATACTCTGGTGAGTTGAATGGAGTTACAGAGCTGGGGTTTGAACCCAGGTCTGAGCTGCTTCTGAATGTGATTTAGGAACTTGGTCTGAGTGTGTGCAGCCCCCATGACCCCTGTTTTGTTGCTCTAAGTCCTCACAGTAGTAGATTCGATGAACCCAGTTGGGGCTCAGTGGTCCAGAAGAAAGGGAGCAAGGCGACTTGGTGGAGGCAAGAACAAGGCTTCTGGGGTCCTTTGACATTAAAGCCATGGTGTGGACTGTCACTCAAGACAATGTGCTGGATTTGTTTCCTCTTCAGTGGCGGCATCGTGTGATTCACTTAGTGACCCCTGTGTCTGCAGAGCGAGCTGGGCCTTTCAGGTGGATGACTGGACAGTCACCTGTACCTGAGGAGCATTCAGCGGGGCCTCGTGAACTTGGCTTCCCCTCATTTGGGTGTCCGGTAATTGAGACAGCGCAGTGGAATTCTCAAGGCAAAGCCCTTTGCCAGGGTACATAAAGGCAGGAAGGAGGGATCTATTTTAAATACTCGAATGAACAGTTTCTTACTTTCCCGTTTGCGTGTAGACAGTAATGGTGGGTCGTTATCAGCTGGTTTGTTCGTCAGGCTCCCAATGCGACCAGCCTCTCTGTTGACTTCCTGCATTTATTGCACAAAACTCACGTGTCTCTTTTACTCCCTGCAGTGAGATTGCTCGCTCCATGAACTCAAACCCCACTGGCCTCCCATCACACACATCAGGAAGGTGTAGTTTACAGTGGCGCATGACCACTCAGACCCAGCCTAAGAGGGAGGCATCTTGCTGTTCCCATGCCATTATCCTCATTTTGCATCGGAGGTCAGGAAGCTGAGAGAGGTGAAGCCATTTGTCCAAGATCCTAAAAGTACTAAGCTGCAGATCCTGGATTTGAAACCAGGCATTCCAGCTCTCTGCTGGTCTGAGTGAGGTTTTAGGTTTGTTTTGAACCAAACTGCTTCTTCTAGAAGCTTCTGTCAGCTGACTCCACAATGGGGAGGAGTGGTGACCTCTGTCCCTAGGGTCAGCTCAGGCTAGAAGAGAGCACACAGACGCTGTTAGATGGCTAGAGAGACAGTTCTTAGTTCCTCGCCTTGACCACCCAGCCCTTTTTCGGAGATGAAGCCCCCTTTGACCTGAAGTCTCCTTTGACCTGAAGTCTCTTAAGTTCAGCTGCCTCCCACATCTCTGTGCTGCTGTGAGAGGCTGAGCCCTGAACTTTCTTCTCCCAGATTTCTGGGAGCTCTCGAAGTGGAGATGGCCAGGTTCTGTGGTCAGGGCTGGTTGGGATTACAAATAAACTGAAGCCTGGGAAACTTTCTTGCTATTAATAGTGCAGACCTTTGGGGGAGGGAATAACCAAACTTGATGCTGTTGGAATTGATTTTGCCTGTCCAGATGACATACTAATGAGCTAAGTGGTTAGCTTAGATCGTTACTGCGCCTTCCCCAGCCAAGTTCTTTTAAAGCCTAAAACCACAAAAGCAAAGAACAAGTTGGTTTAGAGACGCACAGTGGCCCTGTTGAGCACGGGGAGGTGGTCGGCTTGGGCTCACGGGTGGGAGAGTGAAGGTGGTGCTCAATTCAGAGTGACTTGTGTCACCCAACTCCATTTCTCTGCCTTGTGTTCCTTTTTTTTTTTTGGAACAAGAATTTGTTTTGTTGTCTGGATTCTTTTTAAAATTTAGTTTTTATCTTATCATTGATTTGCAGTGTGGTTAGTTTCAGGTGTATGGCAGAGTGATTCGGTTACAGGTTTACATATCCATTCTTTTTCAGATTCTTTTCCCATGTAGGCTACTACAGAATACTGAGGAGAGTTCCCTGTGCTATGTACAGGAGGTCCTTGATGCTCTGTTTTTATATACAGCAGCGTGTATATGTTAATCCCAAACTCCTAATTGATCTCTCCTCCTGCCTTTCTCCTCTGGTAACCGTTAAGTTTGTTTTCAAAGTCTGTTTCTGTTTGGTGGATAAGTACATTTGTGTCTTTTTTTTTTTTAATATTCCACATAGAAATGGTATCGTATGGTACTTCCCTTTCTCTGTTGTCTGAAGTCTTGATGGAGGTATGTCTGTCCCTTCGGTGCCTTTGGGTTATTTTGGAAAGTTTCTCTCCCAGCTCAGAGTATGTCAATCCTTGTGCCTCTCCAGGGAGAAAGTCCCTGTCAAACAGCCCCGAGATCCTGTCTCTTCCAATCACCCACTTTGACTATAACACCCATTGTTCTGCTCCCCCTGCCTCTTGGCATGTTCTGGTCTTTGTATACAATTGAAAACACACAACAGCCCGCCGTGTCCCGAGTGACTGGCCTGTCCTGGTGCCCCACGGGAGCCTCGGGAAGCGGACAACTGTATTTCCTTCCCCGAATGAGGTGATTGCCCTCAAAATACCTCCTGGTGGTTTATTAGAGGAAGCCACGGGCTGGGATCAGAGACAGTTTCTCGGGCCTGAAGCTTCCTCTCCTGCCTCTTCCTTCTAGATCTTTCTCCCCCCACTTTCTCTAGATCTTTCTCTCCCTATATTGAACCTACCCCTGCACCCCCCAGCCCCCCAGTGGTATGCTGTCCCCGGGGGTGGGAGCAGCCCCGCGTCTTTCTCCACGATGCCGCGAAGCTGAGCCGAGTGGCTTGATGGCGACCTGTCCTCACTCGTCCCTGTGAGGAACGTGAGGGAAGGAATGTGGGGTGTGGACTTCCCTGAGTGACTGGGCTCCGGCCAGTGGAGTCCGCCAGCGGACGAGAAGTGTGTGGGCAAAGGGAACTATTGTGTGAGGCTTCTCCGGACAGAAAGCCTGCCTTCATCTTTCGCCGCGCCGAATGGACAATTGAGACATTCAGCCGGTGTCTGAAAGGAGAGTGGGCCGGAATGGTCTCGCAGACCTCCCAGACGCTGGCTTGTAGGGGCAGCAAATAGAGACGGGGATTACCAACAGGAGAAACAACTGGGGCTGAGTCCTGGGAGAGAATGTTTATTTCCTTGCTCTCTAGGAGGGATCTGGAAAGAGCCGTAATCCTGGGTTAGGAGTAATTTGTTACAGCAAGATGATACTTGAGTGGCAGGCCGCTTCTGGCTGAGGCAGCAAGACTTGCGTGCAGGGGGGTCCGGGGGCCTCCAGAAGGTCAGCCTCACTAAATCTTCCCCCCTGGCCCGGGGGTTCGTTCCTCCCCCGGCAAAAAGAACCATCGCCGTTGCTTGACCTTTCGGCTTCCTGGGTGTCGCGTTACGAAGCATCTCCACATGCTTGTCACAGCTAGAATCGGACAGTAAAAATTCGGACAGGGAGACCTTGCTGGAGCCACCGACCTCTTTCAAATGTGACAAGAGGGGGAAAAAAATACAAAGGGAACGCAGGCTGCTTCAGGGTTTCGGTTGGAGTTTGAGGATGGGAGCGGAGGTCTGTCTTGCGTTTGGTTCCTACGTAAACTTGACTAAAGCACCTTAATTGGTTGCTTATTGGTTGCCAGGACTTTGGATGTTCTTGTCAAGAAATGTGGAATTATAGGGAGAAGGCCCGAATCAGAAAAACCCAAGTCTTGAGAGCTCTCGGCCAGGGAGAAAGGAAGGAATTTTTCAGCGTTCTTCATTTTAATATCTGCTGTGATCTGATCATGCGTGCATTTAAAATAACCCTTCCAGGTCACCAAGACCCTGTTACTGTCTGGCTTCCTACCTGTCAAGGGTCATCCCATGGCTCTGTCTCTTAACAGTTTCCACGGTAGACCTGTAACTTATGACTTTTAAATCCCTGGTGCAGGTAGGGGAAAAAATAACTGAATCTTAACTCTCTTGAATTTTATGTTAACTCTTTTACTTGATTTACACCATTTATCCTTTGAGTTCTGAAAGCTGGTGAGGAAGAAAGCTGGTGAGGAGGTCTGTCAGATTTTAGGTGGGCAATTCCATGCCCATTTTTTAGATGAAGAAACTGAGGTTTCAGTGACCTGCCCCATCGGGGATAGCGGAGGATGGACGGCAGGATTCAGGTCTCTGAACTCCCTGTGGTTCTGCTGACTCAACTGCTCCGCTCTGTTTGATTTTAGCCACAAGCCTTGAAACAGCACACAGTTCTGTTCCTCTCTCCCAGGCTGTTCTAATCCAGGGTGTCTAATTCAGGGTGATACAGCTCTCATGGAGTTCTCTCTCACCTGCCATTGTAGCGGTCCCTCCTCAAGGGTTTGACACCAACCAAAATCACATGTGCAAATTGTGAGTCCCACAGAACTTGGAAGATTACGATTTCTGTTTTCTTAAAGAATAGGTTCACCTGTTTTTCGGTTCATTCTTCGGCGTTATGGGTGGAGTCTGTGTAAATGTGTCTGTTCTCTCCTGCCCCGCTGGTCTCCTGAAATGAATGTGAAAATTGTCAAATGACTTGGTACTTTTTTAAAAAAAAAAAATTGGAAACATTGAGATCTAATTCATATACCATAAAATTTACTCACTTAAAGTATACAGTTGCGTGGGTTTTAGTTTATTCACAAGACTGTGCCAATGTCATCACTATTTCCAGAACATTCTCATTGCCCTGAAAAGAAACTCTGTACACACTAGCAGCCACCCCCTCATCCTGTATACCTGTACTGCCTGACAGTCACTAATTTACTCTCTGTCCCTATGGATTTGCCTGTTCCAGGTAGTTCATATAGAAGGAATCACGCCGTATGTGACATTTTTTGTCTGCCTTCTTTAAGTTAGCATGTTTTCAAGGGTCATCCGTGTTGTAGTGTGAGTCAGTATTTATTCCTGTTAGTTGCCAAGTAATAGTCCATTGTATGGATATACCACATTTTACTTATCCATCCATCAGCTGAGGCTTGGTGCGGCCTTTTGGCTCAATGTGCTCCATATTCTGAGTTCTCTTGATGGCCATACTTGGACCCTGATCTGCTCTGGATCCAAGTATGGGACTTCCAACTTATTTTCCTGGTTTTGCGCCTGCAACCACCTCGCGCTTGTGAGGGAGCAGGCGGTAATTAGGACATTACAATCAACAGGACTGCTCGGCCTTTTCATAAGAAACAGTAATAAAAAATGTGGTGGCTTGCATTAAGAAGACTGTAAATGTTTCTCTGTCTAAAGGTAGGTTGTCTCTAGTTTTTCTTTCAGTGTGAGGCCCCTCCACTGACACGCGAGCCTTTGTTGTTTGTCAGCTGCCATCTGGAGGCCATGGGGAATGAGCTGCCTGTTGTGATGCTGAAGACCGGGCGGCCTGGAGTCAGAGGACCAGGGCTTCCCCTCTCGTGTTTTCCAGTGGCTTCATGTCCTCTGACCCATGGCTCAGAGACTTGAGTACTTGCAGCAGGGCTGACATTTCTTGGAACCAGTGGCTTTTTTTGTGGGGAACTCGGTCTTGAAGCTGGTTGAAGACTGTAACATAGATGCTCTTGGTGGGGACTTTTGGTCCCGACAGAGAGATACCCTGTCTCTCTGAGGCTGGTTTCCTGCTGGTCTCTGTGTAGAAGTGGGGGCTGTACCCTTTTCCCCCACTATGCCCTCCCCTGGGTCACCCATTGCCCATTCTACTCAAGTCTCATTTTGAGTTCTGGCCTGAAAATACCCAAACATTACATTCTGGTTCAGAATCTCTAGTACGTGCATAATGAAGTCACTTAATTTCTCTCTATCTCACTTTCTTTTGAAACGGATTTGGAGATTATCTGCTATGACGCTTAAAAAGGATGTAGTGACAGTCATTTTAGACTGAGTCTT
This sequence comes from Capra hircus, assembly GCF_001704415.2. Lineage (NCBI taxonomy): Eukaryota > Metazoa > Chordata > Mammalia > Artiodactyla > Bovidae > Capra > Capra hircus. The sequence goes on along the minus strand of NC_030833.1, from coordinate 18,463,314 downwards.
TGGAAGGGAAGGTGGAATCTGCATACGCTTAGGGAGCTCTTTATCGACACTACAGTTCAGTTCAGTCGCTCAGTCGTGTCCGACTCTTTGCGACCCCATGAATCGCAGCATGCCAGGCCTCCCTGTCCGTCACCATCTCCTGGAGTTCGCTCAGACTCACGTCCATCGAGTCAGTGATGCCATCCCACCATCTCATCCTCGGTCGTCCCCTTCTCTTCTGCCCCCAATCCCTCCCAGCATCAGAGTCTTTTCCAATGAGTCAACTCTTTGCATGAGGTGGCCAAAGTACTGGACCTTCAGCACTGGTAATTTATGCTAATAACTGATCACCGGAGTCACTTGGCAAGTTGGGAAAATGAAAATACAGACTCCTGGGCCCCCTCCCAGGTGGTTTGACTAAGCAGGTCTGGAGTGGGTCAAGAGAAAAGTTTCTAAACAAACCAGCATGGTATATGAACCAGGGATCATGTCACCATCAAGAACTAAATCTTTTTTCATGATGTTTCCTCTTACCTTTCTTGTGTTCATCCTTGTACTGCTCATTAGCTTCTTGTTTCATTGGCTGGGTCCTAGACAGCTTTTCTAGGCCTCAGAATATGTAGCCCACGTTGTACACTAAGCATGTACTTGGTGAATACTGTAGGAATCCACATGTTAGAGCAGAAGGGATTTGGGGGGTCATGTTCCTCAATTTCCTGCTGTGGACTTAGGCCCAGAATGGGGAAGAGGTTGCCCGGTGAAGAAGTGAAATTGGAATGATGGCCCAGCTAGCAGCAGAGCTGGGTCTGGAAAGTAGGTTTCCAGACTCTATCCCAACGTGTGACTCCTAGGAGCACACAGTCATAATTTTCAGATTGACTTTTTCTGGAAAGTGGAAGGGAGGCCTCGCCCCAGCCCAGGGGCCCATCTGGGTTTGAGAAGAAGGTCCTGGTGACAGCCTTGTGCTTCCATGAGCTACTTGTACTTCCATGAGCCGCTAGCCCATAACCTCTCTGCAAAACCACTGTTGCTAAGTGCAAAAATATCTTAGGGTCCTAAGTTGAATAGTTGTAGAGGTTCAAAGCAGGCAATCCCAAGTTTTGGTTATTGGATTTTTTTTGTTTCTTTGTTATTTATTTGTTTGTTTAGCTTTGTTTCTCCATTACTATCTGTGTCCTCAGAAACTCTTGCAGAAATAATTTTTTGGTGGCCTTGGAGGAATGTAGTTGAATGTTTGCCCAGTGACCTGTGGGGGAGAAGAAAGATGGTTAATGGTGGAGGTTCGTTTATCCCTTTGGGGACACCTTGAGATGTTCCCTTAGCTGTACCCTTTGGGACGCTGATCCCTGGTTAGAGTTCAGGTGAGGATGCCTCACAGGTGATAAGAAACCCAAAGAAGGTAGAGGGGGGTTGAAAGATAGGTCAGGATGTGGTTGAAACATCTTGGTGACCAAATGTTATTTCAAAGGATTGTTACGAGTGTGGTTATGAACTCTGAATACTCTCTGAATGTGAAGCAATACTATTAATATGGACCCTTTAGTTATTATGATTAGGAGCAAAAAGTTTAAGGATTTTATTTAAAGAATCTTATCTACCTAGGGATTATCATACTAAGTGAAGTGAGTCAGAGAAAGACAGATATATGATATCACTTGTTTATGGAATCTAGAAAAATGATACAAATGAACCTATTTATGAGACAGAAATAGACTCACAGACATAGAAAACAAATTTATAGTTCCCAAAGGGGATGAGGGGAAAGGGATAAATTAGAAGTTTGGGATGCACAGATATACACCACTATTATGAAATAGATAAGCAACAAGGATTTACTGTATAGCTATATTCAATATCTTACAATAAACTATAATGGGAAAGAATCTGAGAAGGCACACACACACACACACACACACACACACACACACACACACACACACACACACACACACACACACACACACACACACACACACACAGACACACACACAGACACACACACAGACACAGACACACACACACACACACACACACACACACACACACACACACACACACACACACACACACACACACACACACACACACACACACACACACACACACACACACACACACACACACACACACACACACACACACACACCTGAATCCCTTTGCTGTGTACCAGAAACTGAGGCAACCTTGTGAATCAACTATACTTCATTTAAAAAAAATATATAACCAACGGCCCATAGAGCGAGAGCTATTACATTGTTTTGCCCAAATGCCTTGATCACTCTTTCCCTCCCCACCCCCTGGCCCTTTCCCCCATACTGTTTTTCTGTTGAGAAATGGGGTTGTGACTTTAAGGGAAACATTTCTAAGTTCCCTTATGTCAGTGTCATTGAGAAAGATAGGGGGAGGAAAAAAGAAAAAGTCAATCTTCTTATTGAACGTTTTTAAAGCTTTTTTCCTTTTCCAAATTCAGAATATACCTAACCTTCTGAGATCTTTGGTTTTCTTTTCCTAGCTAACGATAGTACTAACATAGTACTTATGTTAATTCTCAACCAGTAGCAATCATGTGTTCCTGAATTTTCTTCTGTGCTATTACGCTTCATAGGCCAATAATGCCTCTTTAAATAGAACCTCTATCTTAGGTTCTCTGTGAATTTTCAAAAGAAGAAATTCTTAGACTTTGTTTTAACCTAGAACGGGACAGCCTAATCTCCTATACCCTCTGCATCTGCATTATTAAGCAGACCAATTTTATAATGGGGGCTCTCGAGGATCCTGCAGGATGTAAAGCCTTCTGAAGCAGTCTCACATAGTTCCCACTGTTAGGTATATATGATCACTGTTGACTTTTGGAAACCTTTTGGTACCGATATGAGGGTGGGCTAGAGTATGAAATTAATCACAGATTCGTATATGTTAATCATGCTGGATAAATTGGGGTTTTGTGATCCCCAGGGCAAAATTGCTTCCAGTTTTGAGAAATGAAATAGGTTTAGGGCGTGACAGCTGAGCCTGTTCCTTAACAGACCTAATTTTGTGGATGTGTGTTAGGGGTGATCCTCACAATACGAGCTCCTGGAGAAGCGTGTCTGTGCCATCAGCATTAATATTCGGCTTTCTGTTGTCTCACTCTTTTCCTGTTTCCCTCTTAGGATGAGTGGCTTCTGGTGTATTGTGTTAGTTGTTCAGTCGTGTCTGACTCTTTGCGACCCCATGGACTGTAGCCCGCCAGGAATTCTCCAGGCAAGAATACTGGAGTGGGTTGCCATTTCCTTCTCTGGTTTGGGGGGGGTCTTCCTGACCCAGGGACGGAACCCAGGTCTCCTGCATTGCAGGCAGACTCTTTACCATCTGAGCCACCAGCCTTTCTTTTGTAAAGTTCATTGATGAGAACATAATCATGTTTTTTACCTTCTAGAACAAAGTTTTGTCGTAGAGTTGGCCTGGTCCCTGATGAGCCTGCAGGGGGTAGGTGGGAGCAGGTTGCCTTACAGGGGAGGAAGGATGAGTGAACTTGCATGTCATAGGCTATGGCTGGCAGTGCTCTCAGTGTGGGGTGTTTAGGCAGAGTATTGACTTTCCATTTTATAAGAAACACAACATGTACAGCTTTCTGGCACTAGCGAGTGAGGAAGACCTCGCAGTCCAAATTTGCCATGAGGATGGTTTCCAATTAATTTGAATTCTTGTAAAATGGATTTTCCTAGGAAAAAGCACCCCTACTGAGAAAAGGCTTGGATTGAAGAGGCTGTTTTGTTGTGGTTGATTTTTGTATTTAGGTAAAGAATGCATATCAGGCCAGGAGAGGGGAGCAAGGACTTCAAAATGTAAAAATCAAGCCCTTTTCTGGGTGATAGTCCTTCTATGGGAAGGACTGTTTTCCAAAAAGAGACTGGCTTCATCTCCATTGAACAATCTGTCCAGGTTCACGATGCCCCTTTCCCACACTGAACCCTGCGTTTTGCCCGTGCCAGGGACTGATGCCGTCTCTTGGTGGCAGATGGGGTTGGCACAGCAGGGGCTCGATTCCAGCGTTGTGATGCATGGAAAATCTGCAGGAGAGGAGCATCCGCACCTCGAGAGTCGATCCCAAAGCTTCCAGGGCACGGCACCCTGACCTGCGGGATGTCTGCCCCGTGGTCTTATGTAGTGACTCCTGACACGTGATGTATCACCAGGGTCTCCTGGGAACTGGCTGAGAACATCTGGACACGTGGACCTTTTCCAGTCAGAATTGCTCAGGCCTTGGGACTTCCATTTTGGAAGGAGGGATGGTTCTTCCCGTTGAGACTGTGGTCTAGTGGTTGGACCTTGTGACTGGGAGTCACAGCCAGAGAGCTCAGATGGCTTTCCAAGCTTTTTCCCCTCCAGCTTGAGTCTGCCAGGGACGCTTCATCCACAGCATTGCTTTTGGGCCGCTGAACGTGCTTTTCTATGTGGTGGCGTGTGCCTGTCTGCCTTTAAGACCCAGTGAAGGAATGTGTTCCATCTGACATGATTCAGGTGTCTGCACACTCAGCCCCTAAGCTAGGGATGGCAAACTGCAGCCCACGGGAGAAAGCTGTCCTGCCTGCCACTTGCTTTTGTGCAGCGTGTGAGCTGAGAACAGTTTTCATTATTTTTAAATGGTTGAAAAAGATCAAAAGGAGAATAATATTTCCTGACCCAGGAAAAGACCCAGGAAGATCACAGTACGTTCACATGTCAGCATCTGTAAACAAAGCTTCGTTGAAACACAGCCATGACATAACACATACATGTATTATTGCCTGTAGTGGCTTTTGTGTTACAACAGCAGAGTCTAGCTACAAAGTTTAAGGTATTTACCATCAGGCCTTTTATAGGAGAGGGCTTCCCAGGTGGCACAGTGGTAAAGAATCTGCCTGCTAATGCCAGAGACGCAAGAGACCCAGGTTCGATCCCTGGGTCAGGAAGATCCCCTGGAGGAGGAAATGGCCACCCACTCCAGTATTCTTGCCTGGCAAATTCCATGGACAGAAGAGCCTGGCAGGCTACAGTCCAGGGAGTCGCAAAGAGCTGGACACGACTGAGTGCATGCTTGCACACGCGCGCGCACACACACACACACACACACGCACACACACACACACACACACACACACACTCCTTTACAGAAGTTTGCCAGCCTTGCCTTGAACAAATAAGGGGTGGTCTCCGTGTGCCCGTCCATCAGTGGAAGGGAGTGATAAAAGTACCCTCTTCTTGCCATCCTTGTCATGGAATTGGGACTCATGGGGACGGGGATGCCTTTTTGGAAGCAGACCCTATCAGGCCCACTTGAGTACCTACTCATCACCAGGAACGTAGATCCTGGAGGCAGCTTTTGATTTCGAAGACCTTCCCCGTTTGCCTTTGCTTTTGCTTTTTTATTGGGGAGGGTGGAGAAGGAGAAATCAGAGCTGTGTACCTTTTTCTTTTCTTTTTGCGGACAGTTCGACAGGCCTTTAAACCACCTTGATTCCTTTCAGGCCATTGGTGGTGTGTATATATATTCAAGACTTGGCCCACAGGTCCAAAGCTTGCTCCTTGAGATATGTCATAAAATGTGATGGTGGGGGGGCAGGCGGGAAACCCTAATGGGCCATGACCAGAACATTATTATTAAACAAAGGATGAAATGCTTAAGCCAAGATGGCCCTATTTACTTATTTATTTATTTTTACAAAATGAAAGTCGAGTAGACTCCATTTCAACAGTTTTCAATGCAGGAATTCCCACAGCCCCGTTTGATTGCAGTTTGTTGAAAAGTTTAATGTTTTTGTAGGCAATTCATAATTTCCACGTTGAGCAGCCCAGAAGGAAGGGAGCCTGGAGCCCAGTGTTGTTTTTATAGTGGGATGGTGGGAACTTTTTTTTCCCTTCCCCAAAAGGATATAAAACCGAAGTTGAACTGTTGGGAAAACGTGGCGTGGTGATCCAGCCCTTCCGTCAGTCCGAGATGACTCCCCCTTCAGGTCTTCCTTTAGGACCCAACAGAATAGAATTTCCTGCTGCTTCATGTCTCCAGGAAGGAAAAGATTTTCCTCGAGACTATAATAGTACCTAATTTCCTTTTTCTTCCCTTTATTTATTTATTTTCCCTATTAATAAGGACCAATTGTAGAAGATGAAGGAACCTGGGAAACCCATCACTTTTGCAGGAGGTTAATAACTTCCTTTAAAAACTCCTGGCTTAATACTTAGTTTCCCCAAAAGGAACCTCGTCAGCCTGAGTGCCAGTCAAGGCCCAGGGGATGGGCACAGCCTCCTGGGGACCCAGCCATTCTGTGGGATCGAGTTACAGCGGGATGGAGAGGTTGGGGCTGTCACTGCAGAGTGGCTAGAGTCGGCAGGACCCGGGCTGTCTTCCCCGCCATCTGGATCTGGTTAGCTCTCTCTGGGCAGCAGGGCCGAGTCTCATTTCCTCCAACCAGTAATGTTATATAGGCGGTGATCCTGGGCTGCCCTAACATAATTGAAAATTATGTGTATTGTAGGCTCGGAGCGCTGAAATGTAGGCTCATAAAAGTATGTGGAGCAGGTAGCCCGCGGAGATTGGATGTGGCACACAATGAAGCTTTTATGTAAAGTAAGAATTATAAGTCCCCGCATTAATATTGCATTATGGGTATGATCATTCTTGGGTGGGGTCCTTAGGGCTGGCCTGTCACCTCCAACAAAGCCTAAATTTCCTCAGTCTGGGGAGCTGGTATTTGGATTCAATCAGATCAGTTTTTGCAGATGGCCAAAAGCTCATCTGTGAATCCAAACCTCTCAACTGAGGGCAGAGGGAGGTGGAGGTGTGTGGCGACTCGGCTTGGCGTTATTCTTCACAGGCTTTTATGTGATGAAGAGGTGAGTGTTGGCGGATGTCCATTTTGGTTGGCCTCAAGGAAATGACTCTATTGAGTGGTTTTGACCAGTGAGGCCCATATATTTATGTGGCAAGTGAGAATGGGAAGAAGTAAGGGTGAGACCAGGAAGAAGAGACTCCCATAGCCCGCTGGCTTGGGTTATAGGGCTGAGGGAGACCATGGAAACATTTACTTCAGTGGCTCTTAATTTGGGATGATGTTGCTTCCGGACAAATGTTTGGAAATGGTTTAATTGAAAGGGTCACTGGGCGGGGTGTGCCTGCTGACATTTCCTGTCTGGGGGCCCAGAATCCTAGAAGTTCCGACAGCTCCTCATCCACTCCCCGCACAGCTGATAACTTCATTTATAGAGGAGACACCAGAAGGTCTTGTGGTGAGTTACCAGAACTAGTAACCAAATTTCCTTACCACAGGAGGCTTCTAGGTGAAAGTTCTGAAGTGGCAGAAGTTGCTCCAACTCCGTCTAGATCTAGGCTGGGTAAATGACAACTCAGTTTGGCAGGTAGCTCCCGGGCTAGGTCTTCTAGCTTTAGGTATCACCAAATTTGGTTTTAATTTGCTGGGACAGTCATGTATTTGAGGAACCCATGGAAAAGCTTGTGGATAGTTTTGGCTCTAACACCCCACGTGGGAGTGGAGCAAACCCTTCTTTCTTTCTGGACTTCCCTTTGCTGTCCGTTTTTCTTCCTGTCTGAGTCCTTCTGACTTGACAAGACCTCCTCTGTTCAGTCTTCCTCACCTCAGTCTCTTTCCTCAGAAATGCACCTTCTCTCCTGGCATTCCCTGGCCACCTTCCCCGAGTCCCTGTCAGAGCCTCGCCACGTTCTGTCCTGACTTACCTGTGGTGAGTTGGCCCCCTCACGTGAGCCTAGGCTCTCTGAGGAAACACATGATGCTTCGCAGGAAGTCTGTGCATGAGACAAGCTTTAATCTGTGTTGCTCAAGTAAAAGTTTCTATAGAATTAGTGATAAAACTAGCCTCTGGAAAGACCAAGATGGCGCCATCTCCAATTGACCTTTGGAGGTACAAAGGCTAGTGTGGACGTCCTTGTTAAAAACCTTAGCATCGTGTCTTTAAGTTTTGCTTATTCGTGAAGTGAAACTGGTGTAAAGTCACCAACAAACGTCAGATGCCTGCAAGTTGCTTACATGTGTGTTGAGTATCTCTGTGACTAGACAGGCTGCCTCCTTCAGGCTCCCCCACATGCACGATGGGGAGCTGGATCAAGTGGCTGTTCTCTGAAAGGTGAGGTGTCACTTTGGACGGAAGCGGCGCACTTGCTCTAATGTCATGTGTTCATTTTCTGTCTCAGAGAAGGATAGAGAAGGGCCCATTTGGTGTATACCTTTGTTTTTCTCTATGTGGTAAGACGTGTGTTATTTAAGAATTTCTTTGACCTTTTGTGAATGTAGAAATTGCATTGCGCCCTGTCTGTGCATCTCTTAATGGAGAAATACTTTTTGTTTTGCAAACTTTGGAATTGGATGAGGAATTCCATGCTCACCTTACTTGAGTAACTTCTAGTAAAGAACAGCTACACATATATACTCAGCTTTCTTGAAGGTGAAGGATGATGGCATTTTAGAAATGAAGGTTGTTGAAAGAGCAGATTTGGAATTGATGGTCTCCTTGAGCACATCTGTTGGCTTCACAGGTGACGCCAGTAGTAAAGAACCTGCCTACCAATGTAGGAGGCATAAGAGACTCGGGTTCGATCCCTGGGTCGGGAAGATCTGTTGGAATAGGAAATGGCACCCCACACCAGTATTCTTGCCTGGAAAATTCCATTCCATGGGCAGAAGAGCCTGGAAGGCTACACAGTCCATGAGGTTGCAAAGAGTTGCACTCAACTAAACGACTGAGTAGGGTATCCATGGCTTGAGACTTCATTAGCTTTATTTCTTTAGAAGAGAGGTCTCCCTTCTCTTCTCCCCTCTCCCCACTGGTTTTCTCCAAATGAGGCGGTATCAGTGATATCATTTTATCCCAGGCCATGTAGTTTGAATACAAAGACATAACTAATTGCTAATAATATTGGTGCTCCATGCATGTGGCTGTTGAACATGATCTCCAGGGAAGAGCCTGTCAGTGCTGCACGACTTTGCTGTTGTCAGTGTTCCCCTGGTTTGCTTGCTTTCGCGTTTTTTTGTGCCTTTATTTGCACATTTTAAGTTTTGCAGTTTCTGATCTGTGTGTCATGTATCCTAAGACTCTTGGGGTAGCTGTGTCGAATTTCTTTTCTAAATTCGTTTTCCATGTTCATTTTGTTTGCTGTCTCCAGTATCTTCAGATGAAATGGCCACTGCTTGATGTCCAGGCGGGGACCCTCCAGAGCAGACAAGCCCTCAAGGATGCTCGCTCTCCGTCGCCAGCCCACATCGTTGTAAGTGACCTTACAGAGATGTTTGCTTCTTTTCTTGTGGGGAGATAAAATGTTCTTTTGTTGATAACAGACCTTGCTTATCAGTTTCTCTTTTGTTAAAAATAGTTCTTTGGGGGCATATTCTTGGATATGGTTTGTATCTAGAAGGCACTTGTTTTTTTGCTATTGGACCTTAATGATTGGTATCTACCTGGAAATGTTCCCACTACCCTTTTCACCCAGTATTGGGTTAGAATCTAGCTTTGTGGGTTCCAGTTAATAGGGCACAATCACCATGGTGTGGGGAAGATTGGAAAAGATATTCAAGCAACTTAAAAAATGTACCCAAATCTTTGCTGAAAAAGTCATTTAGGGGAGGTGAGTTGCAAAGAATTAGGAAACTCAAAAGGGAAATCCTGAATTTGAGACTTTCCAATCTTATTCCCCTCATCCCCTACCCCCAACACACTCACCAATTTATTATCCTAATTATTGGATAGGAATAATCTAGACTAACATCAGAAAGATTTCATCTGGGCTGATTGGAAACGTAGAGTACACATGAACTTGGAAAAGCTTAAATTAAATTTAATGTGTACATCCGTGGCTTTGAAAGTGTGTGGGTTTAACACAGAAAACATTTGTTTGTACTACTAAGAGACTGCAACATAAAGTATGTGTCTGCATATATTTTTAATGCACTTTCTCCGGATTTTGTAGATTCTGAAAGTGGAGTTTATAAATTAACCTCTTGAGAAGATAACTCAGCCTTATTAGAGTATTTTCTTCTATATATTCCTATCATGAGCTGGACTTCATACTTTTGAAATAATTAATGGAAGATATATTTTTATAATGAATTCATGACAGGTAGAATTATGCAAAGCATGAAACAATTCATGTATATTTTATTTAAGTATCACAAAATGTTATCCATTAATATATTTTGCCTCTGTGTTACTTTTAATTTCTAAAAATGGCAAAATAATTTTCTTAAGTAGAAAAATCTTAAGATACATTGTGTCAAATTTCAGGCTAACTGCCTCCTTATTTTGTAACTTGTTATAATTGAGCATATATTATTTAAGGAGTTTTGCCTCTTATATGAATATTAAATATGTATATGGTATGTGTGTATATCTCACAAAATAATTGATTTCTGTAAAACCACTTCTTTGAGTCATCGTTCGTGAAAAGGTCTTACGAATTCTTAAATGAGGCACGTAGAAAGAAGGTTGACATTTTCCAGAAGCTTCCTCCTTCCTCCAGTCCCTCGATAAAATGGATGCTCATAATCACACATGCTCTTACAATGCTAAGATTTCAGGGCTGGAAGTAACCTTAGATCAGCTAGGTCCTACCTACTCTCAGAAAAGGAAACGGGTCCAGAGATGCCTTAAGTGAATTGCCCAACGTCACACGCTGTGTTAGCGGCCAGAGTGGGAACTGGGCCCAGTTCTCAGCTCTCTTTTTGGGGCCTAGTGGACTGTTCTCTCCTAAGGGAGTCAAAAGTAACTCTCTGTGACTTGTTCTGTTTTGCTTTCTCTAAATTGGCTCACTGTCAAAGACAGTGTCATAGGCATAAAGAAGTTGTTGGCTTGGGGTTCTCATGCAGGTTTCTCCCAGAAAAATGAATGCCATGAAAAAAAAAAAACCATATTTTAACAATCCACAAAGATTGTTTTACAAGTCCTTGAGGGTACAGTGAGGAAGCCAGTCTGTTTCACTCTTCCTGCCTCCCTGAATTTCCCAATGGGGGTCTAGGTTTGAAATTTATTTTTCTGCTTTTGGAAGTGCTGGGCAGAAGTCACCCATTTCTTTTTGGGGGTGAGCCGGGAAGTGTAGGAAAGGGATGCTATCTTTAAAATCTCTTGGAGATGTTTCTCTCTTTGAGTCTGGAGAGAAGACACATTTCTTAGAAGTGGTCCAGAGGGGCCGCAGCCCCCTGGTGGGTGTGGCCTGGAGGTCCAAGTGTTATCCCTGTGCAGGAGTGGGATCTGTCCTTTGGGAGAGAGGTCAATGATTGCCCTCCTTCCCTCTGTCCCTCTGACTCCCCAGATCCCATAGGAGCAGTTGCCGCAACTTAGGCCCTAGGCACTTTGTTTTCACGTGTACGAGTTAACAATCCGAGGAGCTGGTAAAACATTTTTGCAGAGCCGATGTGGACTTGGCGAGGGGCGCAGTGAAGGGACTTGGGTTTCTTTTTCCTTTGCTGTGGCTTAGGAGGCGTGTTGACCATAGCAATCACTGTGGAGCCCACCCCACCCTTCTGAGGGAGACCCTTGTCGATAGAAGCCGCAGCTGGCAGCTGTAATCCGATCTTGTGTTATCTGCTCCTGGGGGCCTAGGAGTGACACTGCATAGAGGTTGTATAGTGGGTTGGTGGTGAGAGTGGGCTTTGGGAGCTGGAGAGAGGAGAAAAGCCATGAACTTGGGCAAAAAGGAAACCAAATGAAATACTTGATGCTCGTGGCCTTGGAATGGTGTCTTTAGTTTATGCGTCAGCCCTGTCATTGTGCATTTCTGCAGTCTTCACGAGACACCAGGACAGAGGAGGAAGAGGTATTGAGGGTGGGGAGGAGGTTAGTAGAAGGAGAATGGAAAGGTAGGGGGAAGAAAGTCTGGAAGTTGTTGACCTCTGGGTCACATAGAGTTTTGGGGGATTGAGGAGTCGTGTACCTTGGGAGTATAAACTTATGATCACCTTTTCATTGAACGCAGGGCAGTGTGTCAGCCCAAACCAGCTTGGCAGGTACGGTGTGTCTGTATTTATACAGGGAGCATTCTGGATTGTGGCTGATGCATCATTTGGGTCTTTGTATATCTCGGCATTGGCCAGGAGACTCTGGCTCTCCTTCAGATTCTCTGATGAATGGCTAACTTTTCTCCATCACTGGGCTCTTCCTTACTTTCTCGTTTTTCTTTCTCTTGAATAAGTTTGCCACATCACAGTGTTTCATCAGACCTGTTTCAAAATAATTGTCTGAGGATTGCTTCCTAATTTCTCCGAAATTTGGATTTATTGTAATTTCGGCGCCAGGCTGTTTCATAATTATTTCTAATGTTTTTATTTTGAAACTAGAGAAGTGTTCGTTCAGCGTTTGTTAGTAATCATTAGGGACTATAGCTATCACAGGTTGCTAGGAAAATAACTTGCTGTAGTACTCATGGGGGTAGGATTTTCAGTTGGGAATTTAAAACGTTTTGTTGGCATATTTTAATCTGATTGGATTTTTTTTCTCATGTGGTATGTGGGTTACCACATTGTAAAAAAAAAAAAAGGATGTGTAGAATGAATGTTCTTAACAAGTGGAGTTCAATTGATTGAATGATGTTTATATGAAGGAACAAGCCCCCAATACAACATCTTGTTTATTATAATCTGATGGCTCCTACTCTATGCTCAAAATAGAGTAGAAATGATCCCCCAAGGGTGATGGTTTTTAACTGTTTTTTTTTTTTTTTTTAAACTGTCCAAAAAAGTAGAAATTTAAACAACAGATCTGTCTCTCTCTCCTCCCTTGGATTTCTACTCTTCCTTTCTCCCACAGAAATTCATGAACTTTCTAAAGTCACAAGATCCTCTCCTTTCCTCAGCTTCCCCATACTCTGTTTTGTAGAACTTGCTCCTGTTTCTTTCTCTGTGGTGTTTATATTTTTAATTCTTTGCTCTTTTAAAAATTCCTTCTTCCAAAATGAGTGCCAGGCAGCTGGGCTGTGCTAAGTGGTGGTGTTTGAGTCTTGGCCAACCCACTCCCAGGGCCCCTACGAGGAGCCCCTCTCTGGACACCGCCCCAGGTGTCTTTGCTATACAAAGACTTTAATTTAACTTCCTTTGTACCCAGCAAAAAAAGATTCTGTGCCCCAAATGGTGGTATTTTGGTATAGTATGTATCTTACAAAATGGCAAAAGGCTTCAGAAGTTCCTACCATTGTGTCTTGGGGGTTTCCTTTTGAAGTAGACATGGAGTTTTTACCTTGGGGTGTATTTCTAGCGGTTCTGAGTCTTATGTGTTTTGTTGTGTAATGAGCATGGAGGTGTGGGATGAGAAAGCTGCCTGAATCCCGAAGAGCAGAGCCCGCCAGACTGGAGTGTGTGCTTCTATCATTTTGTTGTTGTTACTGCTTAAATGCTGAAAGAGAGCAGGAAGGCCCTTATGAAATATAGCCTGATGGTAGGGCTTCAGACAGGGTGTCTGCTGTTTGAGTTGAGCGTTTTCAGCTCAGAGGGCATGCGGAGTCTTTGGTTGTTTCTGAAGAATTTGGGCATGGGGTGCGGGGGTACTGAGTTGCAGTTAATAGCAATCAATTACTTGGAGAGCCTCCTCTTCGTTATTAAGCACACACGGATGTTTTGCTGTGTTACTTGGGTTGTATTCTTCCTTGTGCTGTCGGATGCTTGGCGGCAGTGGCTACATGGTAGGAGGCTCTGTCCTGGACACTGAGGTCCAGCAGAACTGTCGCAGCCCCTGGCTGGGTGGGAGGCTCTGTGTTGGGTGCTGTGAGGGGTTACCAGGCCTGTGAGGGTATGTGATCAAGGAGCTGGGATGTCTTCTGAGAAGCTGGTGAGGATCAACAGGCCAGGATTGTCCCCCTGAGAAAATGGCATTTAACATGTGATTTGAAGGATCAGTTGGAGTTGACCAGGTGAGGGTATGAGAGAAGGGATGGGAGGTGAGAAAATATTCCAGGCAGAAGATAAAACGTGTAAAGGTCCTAAAGAAGAGAGAGGCTGGCTGTGAGAGGAGCAGGATGCCAGCTACGATGGCTGCTCGTCATGGGGCATGGAGACAGTGACTTGGGTAAGATATGGTGACAATTTGATGTTTCATCCCAACTGCCGTTGTGAAATCATTGAGGGTTTTGGCTTGGGTTACGCTGCTGCCGGTGGGGAAGGTGAAGTGGACAGATTTGGAAGGAGGGGCCGTCAGTAGAACTGAGGGATGGATCAGATGCTGTCAGTAAGGGGAGAAAGGAGGGTCAAAGGTGGGTGGGTGGAGATGCCATTTGCTGAATGGGAAATACTGGGTGGGGAGAAGGTTTGGGGTGGAAGAGTTGTCTTTAATTAAAAAATTTTTATTCCAACTTTATTGAGATACCATCAACATATAATGTTGTATAAATTTGAGGTGTACAGTGTGTTGATTTGATATACTTATATGTTCTAAAATGACTATTTCTGTTGCTAAGACTGCATCCCATTACATAAATACCATTTCTCTTTTGTGGCAAGAATATTTAAGATCTACTGTCTTTTAGCAACATTCAAGTACATGATATAGTCTTGTTAATTATAATCATCATGCTGTACGTTAGGCTTCCAGAACTTATTCCTTTTATAATTAGAAGTCTGTACTCTTTGACCAGCATCTCGCCATTTTCCCTAACCCCTGGGTCCCTGGTGGACTCTCTGTGTGGTTTTTTCTTAAGATTTCACTTGTAAGCAATACCATGAGATACTCTTGAGAGTCCCTTGGACTGCAAGGAGATCCCACCAGTCAATCCTAAAGGAATCAGTCCTGAATATTTATTTGTAAGGACTGATGCTGAAGCTGAAACTCCAATACTTTGGCTACCTGATGCAAAGAACTGACTCATTGGAAAAGACCCTGGTGCTGAGAAAGATTGAAGGCAGGAGAAGGGGACGACAGAGGATGAGATGGTTGGATGGCTGGCATCACTGACTCGATGGACATGAGTATGAGCGAGCTCCAGGAGTTGGTAATGGACAGGGTAGCTTGGCGTTCTGCAGTCCATGGGGTCACAAAGAGTCGGACACGACTGAGCGACTGGACTGATGCAGTGTTTGTCTTTGTCTGACTTAGCGTAATGCCTTCAAGGTCCCTCCATGTTGTCACAAATGGCAGAATTTCCTTCTTATGGCTGAATGCTATTCCACTTGGTGTATGTGATACATTTCCTTTATCTGTTGGTCTGTTGATGGACATGTAGCTTGTTTCCTTATCTTGGCTGTTGTGCGTCACACTGCAGTGAACAAGGGAGTGCACATCTCTTGGAGATCCTGTTTTTGTTTCTTTTGGATATACACCCAGAAGTGAAGTGAAGTGAAAGTCGCTCAGTCATGTCTGACTCTTTGCGACCTTGTGGACTATACAGTCCGTGGAATTCTCCAGGTCAGAATACTAGAGTGGGTAACCATTCCCTTCTCCAGAGGATCTTCCCAGCCCAGGAATCAAACCCAGGTCTTCCACTTTGCAGGTAGATTCTTTACCAGCTGAGCCACCAGGGAAGCCCAGGAGTGGGTTTGCTGATCATATGGTAGTTCCAGTTTTAATTTTTTTGAGGACTGTCTGTGCTGTTTCCATAATGGCTGCACCAATTTACATTCCTGCTAACAATATAGAACATTTTTTTTTTCCCATATCCTAACCAAAACTTGTTATCTCTTGTCTTTTGCTGACAGCTGTTTTAACAGGTATGAGGAGGTAATTCTTTGTCGTTTTGATTTATATCTCTCTGATTAGGGATGTTGGGCATCATTTTGTGTACCTATTGGTATATTTCACGTACCTTCTTTGGAAAAATGTCTCCTTTTAAAATTGAAGTATAGTTGAGTGAGTTGTATTTTTTTCTTTTTTTTTTGGCCACACTGCACATCTGGCAGGATCTCAGTTCCCTGATCAGAGGTTGAACCTAGGCCATGGTAGAGGAAGCTCCAAGTCCTAACCACTGGACCACTGGGGATTTCCCTGAGTTGTCTTTTTTAGAGAGATTAAGATACCAGGTTTCCTGACCCCACAGAGCAGTGTGGCAATATGAAATGCGAGCACTTCAAACTTAATTTACAATTCAAATTTAATGGATTAAATTGACATCGAGTAATGTTGATTATCTATTAAATTTAGATTTCCGTTTATTCAGAATGTATTTATGGAAGGGTGGAGACGTCTCGCTTTCCTTCTCCAGAATTTAGATAAGTAGCTCTAATTGGTCTTTCTCTTGGTTTTGTGTTTACCATTGATTCAGTCATTGGCTCATGTTCATGGATCCTGCAAATATTTCATGATTGCCCACTGTGTGAGGGAAAAACTATTCTAGATGGAGAGAGAAAGTGGAGTCAGTGATGAATGATGATAACAATGAAAGCAAGTAAGTCTGGGACGTTTCCTTCATGCCAGACATTGTTCCAGGTGCTTTTCAGAAATTGTATTATCCCCACTGTACAGAGAGAGAACTCAGTACAGGGAGGTGAAGCATTTGCCCAACTGTGGGAGTCAGGTTGTGAAATAAGGCGGACTAGCTCCAGTACTCTTGCCTGGAAAATCCCACTGACGGAAGAACCTGGGGGCTGCAGTCTGAGGGGTCGCGAAGAGTCGGACACGACTGAGCGACTTCCCTTTCACTTTTCACTTTCATGCATTGGAGAAGGAAATGGCAACCCACTCCAGTGTTCTTGTCTGGAGAATCCCAGGGACGGGGGAATCTGGTGGGCTTCTGTCTGTGGGGTTGCAGAGAGTCGGACACGACTGAAGCGACTTAGCAGCAGCAGCAGCAGCTCCAGAGCATGCCATCATCTTAACTCCACTGACCCCAGAGGTGCTGAGAAAGAGGTCAGTGGGACACAACGCGTATGCAGGGTGCTGCCAGGGAAGCACCGGGTGGAGCACCAGCTGGCCAGGGCAGGCTTGTTCAAGGAGCCCCGCTGGCTTCACTGGAGAGTGGGCCATGAGCTTGGCGAGGGATTTGGTTTCTGGGTGTGGCTGCTGCAGAGGACTCGCTGACTTGCTGTGGGAAAGGAGGGCGGATGCTTCGGGGGCAGGTGAGCTTCAGGCGATGTGAGGCTGTGTGTGCTCACTTCCTAGAAGCCTTTCCCTGTGCTGTCTCCTCTTCCTCCACTTCATAGACACTTACCTCTTTTTTTCCTTAATAAGTCCATTTCTCTGTGACTCAACCAGACTTTCTAGAATACTTAAGATGTATTTCCTAGCAGCAGCTGAGTCAGAACTTTCCCATTTCACAGAACCACGATTAAAGGTATATGTTTTGTCTAAGCATATAAAGCAAGCCAGTGAGCACAAATATTAATATTTTTTTTAATAAGGAACACTATGAGGAGCTAATATTGAGAACCAGCAACCAAGTTATCTTTCTTTTGGGGAAGAAGTGGTGGATTGGATCAGGTATACTTTAAAGGGAGGGAGTGGAGTAAACCCCAAGATGGTCCATAACGGTCTGTGGTTAGAAGTCTAAGCTTCCTATCTCCTTCCGGAAAATACTCTACAGTGAGGAGTTCTGAAGTTTTGAGGTTTGGGTTCATGGTGTGGCAGCTGACCACTATGGCAATGGAAATATTCTACCAAGAAGGATTGTGTAAGCTCGGTTGTGTCCTCTTCAGATTAGAATCATAGAGTTTCACAACCTTCAGATCACAAGGCATGTCACCCAGTGCTGTCCCTTCTGTTGTTTAATCACCACTCAGAAGTCCCTCTGCCAGCCTTACTGTTTTCAGACACAGAGATGGGGCACCTGGCTATCTTCTGATGCAGACCGTTTGCTTTGGTATAGAATGGACTCAAAGGTCTGTCTCCGTATTGCACTGAAGTCTCTCTCCTTGAAATGCTGACTTGATTTGTGTTTGGCTGTTGAGTCCCGCTCAAGCTTCTTCCACTAACCCATCTTAAAGACTAAGATGGAACTGTGAAACATCCTTCCCTCATCACCAAGTTTGCTCAAGACTGTCGTCCATGGTGACTCACATCTTCAGGGACTGATCTTAAAATGTTTTAAGTATGAAAACTACTCATTTTTGGTTGAAAAAAAATTCTACCTCTAAAATAAGTGACAGTAATTGTTAATTGTAGCTTTCCTCATTCATAAAATTTATGTTCGTTGTAGACACTTTGGAAAATAACCCCTAATCTTGCCAGTCTGATGTTACGTTATGAATTGTTTGGTATATTTGGTGTATTTCCTTCTAGACTTTTCCCTCTAAGTGTATTAATGTTTATATTTGTTTTTAACATTCTTGAGCTCCTGGTAGTGCTCAGTATCTTCAACCTTGGATTTACTTAAAATGAAAATTGCTTAAGCACATCTTCATGTCATTAAAATTCTTAAGGATTTTTAATAACCACATAATACCCCATACTATGATTGTATCCCTATTTAGTTTAATCAACGCCATATTGTTGGGTCTTTAGGGTATCTCCTTTCGTTTCAGTTATTCTAAATAAACCTGTGATGAACATCTTTGTGTGGCCCCCTCCCCTCCCCACCCCCATCCTGTATTATTTTCTTAGGATAAATTGCTAGGAAGATAGTTACAAAAGATCAAAAGTTTAAAACATTTCTTGATATGTAGCCACAAATGTCTTCCTGCTAGGTCTCAGTGTTAATAACCATCCTCCGAGTGTGAGAGTTAGATTTACCATGATCAGAATGATGTTATTGTCTAGGGAATTAAACAAAAGCAAAAGTCCAGGCTTCCTGGGAAGGATATGCCCTTATTCCCTGTTGCTACAGAAAAGAGACCCAGCCAGCCCAGCCCAAGTCAACCTCCCTAAGGCCTCTCACTTTCAAAATGAGCAAATAAAAATGATTGCTTCTCATATAGCTAGTAGGTTTTAAAGTCAGCTGATGTTATCATGGTTGTACAGAATGACATATATTCATTTAAGATACTTATAGAAACACTTTTTTAGCACCCCACAATATATGAAGCACATTTAGGGCTATTTTTAGAGGTTTTGGAGTATACTTTTACAAACCTAAAGAATTGTAGTTTTTTACATTTTGGTAGCTCTGTTTTTGACTTTGAGAAAACTCTGGGAGATAGTGAAGGATGGGGAAGCCTGGCAGGCTGCAGTCCATGGGGTGGCAAAGAGTCAGACACGACTTAGCAATTAAACAACAACAATAACAAAGTCGGATCATCAAACTTTTTTTTTTCTCTTTTGTTAATAGTGTATATTAGGCAAATATTATTTATTTGATGCTGTGTATGAGCTTGTTAAGAATATCATCCTAGATTGTGTTTCTGGGAAAACATACCTTCTTTTTAGAAATGCCATTGTCTCCCTGTTTAAGATCAGTCCACAGGGAGTGTGGCAGAGGCTGGCAGCCTCCAATCAGTTTCAACCATTTCCAAGTGCTGTGAGTTGTGCTTGGGTGAAAACCTCTGGCAGCTCTGGGCTCGTGTTTCCTGACATTTGTGTCACTAAGTGTTAACAGGGTTGCTAGGAAAAAGGTTCCCTCCTGAGAGAGGTCTAGGGAAGCTCTGGGTTATGCAGTTGGTTTCTTGATTCAGGGCAGGTTCTTGATTCCTCTGGGTGTTTGGAAACTGCAGGAGTCCCTAAAGCGAGCTTGACTGGAGCATTCTTCTTGGCTCTTCAGGGCCAAGATGGGTGCATCTTCTGGAAAGCTGTTTCAGTTTCAGTACTCGCTCTGTTTACCCAGCGTGGGAGCCTGTTTTAAATTAACGTGGATGTACTTCGAGCTCAACTCATGGATTTGCCTGTGTTTATGTTTCCAGTAAATAAAACAAAAGTGTGCGTTTGGCACCAGGCCTGTCCTGCTTGTCCTTTCTTGTCTGGCTGATTCACGCTATGCATGGGGCTTGCTCCTTCAACAAGATTATAAGTTTCCTGAAGTCAAGGAACCCCATGATTTTATGTCTTTGCAGGTGTCTCTCTCCCCTTGTATTGTGATGCTTCATTAATTAAGCAGCAAAGCAGTTTCTGGTGAGGGACAGGGGTTGATTTCAGCAGGAACAAGTGTACCTTTATTGTTACCTTCATGGTGCATCATGGTAGCACCAGGGCTTGCCCACAGGTCTACTTTCTAATTTCAGAAGCCACCCTAATACCTTCTGACTCGCAACTGAGCCTGTGTCATCAGCCCACTAGCATTTACGTAAACGTGGTTCACACAGAAGCTCCAGAAGGTTGGGCTTGGAGGGTTTTGTCTCTTTCCACTCTTGTTTAAACTGACTGGTGCTCAGGAATCCTATTCTAAGATGCCTGAATTTTTTTAAGAGAGAGCTTGTGAAATCTAAGACTCAATGATATATTATGGGAAATGAATATTTTCAACAACGTGGGTATGTGAAGTGATTCTCTGATTGGCTTGTTAATGGCTTGCAAGTCAGATTTCCATCTCTTTTAATCAGTTAATAAAATTTTAACACTTGGATTTCAGAATTATCCCTTGGAATGTTCTTGGAAACTAGGAAAGGAGGGACCCTCGGGGGGTCTGGAAAGGAAAGTTTATTATTCTGTCCATTTCGCATGTGCTGCTGTGCAGGTGAGCTTAGTTGCATCCAACTCTTTGGGTCCCCATGGACTGCATCCCACCAGGCTGCTCTGTCCATGGGACTCTTCAGGCAGGAACACTGGAGTGGGTTGTCATTTTGTCCTCCAGGGGAATCTTCCCAACCCAGGCACTGAACCCAGGTCTTCTCCATTGGCAGGCAGATTCTTTACCACTGAGCCACCTGAGAAGATCAGGATGTGAAAATCCTGTGAGTGAGTGGAGTTGCTCAGGATTCCATGGGCAGAAATGACCACATTTAGAGAGTTATCCAGATTCTTTGTCTAGCCTGGGCTCTTTCCCCCGAGTGCCTGATTGGATGTCCATTTGGATGCCAGACAGACATGGGAGAGTTAGCTTGTTCAGAATCCAGGTCTTCATTTCCGCCTGCTCCCCACCACCAAGCCTGTTCCTCCCAGCCTTCATGGTCACAGTCAAGATCATCAGCGTTCATCAGTTGTGCGAGTCCCAAATCTTGGAGTTTGTCTTTGACGCGTCTTTTCTCTCACACCCTGCCTTCAGTCCACTGGCCTGTCCTTTGGGCTCATAATCCATCCACATAGCATATGAGCTCTGCCTTTGAAATATCTGTGGATGCAAACAGTTTTCACCCCTCTGCCATCACCACCGAAGCCCAGGCTGCCAGTACCACTCACTAGGGTGTTGCCAGGGCACTTCCCACCTTGTCACTTCCCGTCTTACTTCCTCGGTCCCTGTGCTGCATTCCCGTGTTCCAGATGGCCTTGAACATCCTAAAACAGATCGTGTCGTGTGCTTTTACTGAAAATCTGGAGGATAGATTTTGTCTTTTGAAGAGAAGACATGGTGAGGCTGTGAGCAGGTGCTTAGCTCTGCCACCTGATTAGAAGGTGGGGCGAGGAGATTCAGGGACTTGGGATGAAGAGTATACAGGTGGATTGGGCCCAGGACCTGCCATCCTTCCAGTGAGTGTGGTGTTGGCTGGAGGAGAGAGGGTGAGGGCAGAAGGGGGCACGGAGGTTGACTGAGCCCCGCCTTGATCAGTCCTTCGCCAGTGCAGCGGGATGTGGCTGGTATCTGGGTCACCCCCTCTGTCCTGCATCCGAGCCCCAGCATCTCTGCAACTGTGCAGTCTGTCCAGCCATGGTCTGTCTGCAGTGAGAAACTTGTGAGGCGCTCTGGCAGGCGTGATGCAATCCGTTTTCCAGCCAAAGCTTGCACAGCGAGTGGATCCGGGCAGTGATTAAGTGCATCACTGAGACTGCTTGATAGGCTTGAATGAGGTGGGGTCACCATGTGCCAGAAGTACAGTGGGGCAAAGGCCTCTTGTCCTTGCTCAAGGGTGTAGGCTGCCTGTTTTGCTCACAGAAACACTGTGTTGCCCAGGTGCTGGGGTGAAGAAAGTATCAAGTGTTTAAAAGGCTGAAGAAGGGAAGCAAGGAAGGTCTGTGCCGCGGACCTTGGGACTGAACTGTCCCCGTGGCCCCCAGAGACCATGGTTTTGTGGGGCCCCCATTATCGAGACCTGTCTTTGGACCTGACCTCTGACTCTTCCCCTTTCTGATGCTCCTGAAGTTAGATCCGACTCAGGGATGCATATAACATTCTGAGAGAAGTGTTTTCCCCAGCTCTTTCACACTCGAGGGAGAATCAGCCTTTCTGGGCAGAGGGAGAACATAAAATCTAAACAGAAAGGGGAGCAGGCTGGGAGGAGACGCTCTAGGGCAGACCTCTAGGGTGATGCAGTGGAAACACAAGAGAAAATAGTTTTGGGGGAAGAGGTAGCAGCCTGCTTCCACCAGAGCCCATAAGCCAAATTTGTCCTGACCAAGGCGAGAAGACGTTGTCAAAGATGGAAGAAATATGTTTGAATGGGAGAAGCCGTTTCCATGTTTAAAATATAGCTAAACATCTTCCTTCCTTTCTACCTCAAAGCCCTTCCCATTCTGTTTCCACAAAGCGCTTTATTGGCACAGTCTTTATTACACTTTCCTCTTAAATTATCAAGTTATTTTTGGGAATTAAGCATAGCATCTACGCAGTGACCCTCCAGTCTAAGAAACCAAATACTAACAAATATTAACAAATGGAGCAGAGTCCACATTCATCTCTATGCCAGTTGTGTGTGTGTGGCTTTGTTTTATTTATTTATTTATTTTCCTGCTGGCAGCATCCTCCTCATCCCCTAAGAATAGAGAACTACTTTTCCCCTGTTCGGGTTGGTCCAGGTAGACATGACTGGACAAGGGGTAGGCATGTGACTTAATAAGCAGAAATGCTCTGGAGCCTTCACTAGGCAGAGCATTCTAACTCTGTGGGTCTTTGGAGCTATCCCTGGTGGCTCAGATGGTAAAGATCTGCCCGCAATGCGGGAGACCTGGGTTCGATCCCTGAATCGGGAAGATCCCTGGAGAAGGAAATGGCAACGCCCACTTTAGTATTCTTGCCTGGGGAATTCCACAGACAGAGGAAGCTGGTAGGCTAGAGTCCATGGGGTTGCAAAGAGTCAGACATGACAGAGCAACTAACATACACACTACACACACACAGACACCCACACTCAGACAGACACACACACGCTCTGAATGGAGAGTGCTTGTTTGCAGTGATGTGCGAGAGTTAGGATGTGTGTGGGAGGAACGTCTGTATGATACCATTTAGTTCTATGTAGCCAGCTCTAATCCTGGACTGTCCAGCTAGTCGAATCTTTCAATTTGGAAGCCAATTAATTAGAGGTGTTTTCTGATACTTACAACCAAAGGAATTCTAACCACTGTAGTTTTCCAAGCCTTAGACTTATAAAAATGTTGTTTCATGTTTTCAGGTT
The DNA here is from genome assembly GCF_001704415.2 of Capra hircus. Taxonomy (NCBI): domain Eukaryota; kingdom Metazoa; phylum Chordata; class Mammalia; order Artiodactyla; family Bovidae; genus Capra; species Capra hircus. The sequence continues at coordinate 18,440,023 of NC_030833.1, read as the reverse complement.
TTGATTCTTTTGAATTAGACATGCTAGAGCATACACTGACTCTTCTGCTGCTTTGTAAACAGGGGCCCGTATGAAGGAGACATGCTTGCCTTCTTTAAGAATGGGTTGGTTCCTGCTCACCTGTGGGAGCTATATGCAGTTTTCTCTCACAAGCAATTTCTAGAGAGAGGCTTGTGTGGGGAAAAAAGAAAGCAGTTTCCATGCTTTGCTCCTGTGGTCATGGGGAATTTTGAAAATGAACTTGAGGCATTTTCATGAAATTCCTGTTTTCATATTTTTAGTTTCACAGAATTTTCTCTTCTGACTCCTACTTGACAGAATCATCTTTGCCCTAAAGTGCTCTTATTTCTGATCTTTGGGATAATTAAGGAACAGCCAGTTAATTAATAGTACGAAGCGTGGCCCTTTTTGTTGGAAAAATGTGATCTTCACCATCATAAAGAAGGAGGTGCTAGTGGTCTTCTCTACATATCAACAATCATTATTTTAGAACCACTGTTTTCTTATCATGGATAATTACTGACAAACTGAGCATACAGCTATTTATTCCTGTTTGACTATTACAGCTTTACTATTTATAATTGTTCTGTGCATTTTCCTATGTATCACATATGAACCAAGGAAAGATCTTGCAATTCTACCAGACCAAAAAAAAAAAAAAAAAAAAAGGTTTTTCCAAGGACTGTGAGAAGAGTGCAGTGTTTGTACCTAGATGGAGGCTGGGTAGTGTCTGCTTGGAGCACTGTGTTGAGAGAGATTCTGAGGCCTTATATCACAGCTCCAAGGGAAAGAAGGCACCGATGGATTAATATCTGGGTGGAGCAGGGTGCAGTACAGGATGATTGGGGTGTCACAGCTGTCATTTCTGCTTCAGGCAGTCCACTGTGGGGAAAGAGTGGCAGAAACTGAGCCCTCTACTCGGTCCATCAGAGCCTGATCAAATGTTCATTACCATGGAGATTCTTTTGATTCACCATTGAAACGTTTTTTTCCAAAGTAATGGGAAAGAGCAACATTTTTCATCTGAATCAGAAATGAGAATGTGCCTAAGAAAAGGAATCTTGGCTTTGGAGCTGGGCTGTGGCTCAGCCGTCTTGATTAATTTCACTCAGTTCCTCCCTCAGCTAGGAGCTCTTCTTGCCCTCCCCAAACAATCAGTCTTGCAGGACGTGACGTGGGCTATGCGTGAGCTGCAGATTCAGCCCACATTTGGGGGTATCACACCTGCGTACGTTGGCAGTACACAAAGAGAGTCATAAAACAATGAACTTTGGGGGTGAAGTTCACATTTCTCCTGTCCTGCCATCCTGCAGGAAAAAGTTGCCTGATTCAAAAAAAAAAAAAAAAGATGTGTCTAAAGAGGATGATAACTTTAACGCTATCTAACCTTTTATCTTGAAAGGGAGGCTTAAAAAAAAAGACCAACTCCATGTTTATTTAGTTTTTTTTTGGTGCATACCTGTGATAACTTTCATCCTAATTTATTCTTTACTCTATGAGTCCAGGCCTGAAGTGATCACAGCTCTCACGCCAACAATCTCATGGTTAAGCTTTAGAGCATGAAAAATACAAGCCACTGCGAGGCAGTAAGGACATATGCTGAGCTAGTGCGTGTTTGGACATCCATGTGGAATAAGTGAGTGGGTGGGGAGGGCATGTGTCAGGGAGAGGGAGGGCGGGCCATTGGCCTGGGAAAGCGGGCCGGGGTTCCAGCGGTGGCCAGCACCACATCCAGAGGCCAGCAGGGGTGGTTTTGGCCAACTGTTCCGGTGTCTGGATGCCTGTGTGAGTTTCCTCCAAAGGTTTCATTTGGCAATGTGGGATCTGCTGGATCTGGAGCCAAGGGTGGGGATTGTCGGGATCCTATTAGGTGCAGGAGTGTGATTCCAGAGGTTGGAACTGAAGCCAAGGGAAGGGGCTTGGAGAACTTTTGAGCAAGCTATGTCTTGGGGCCTCACCTCCAATAGGCTTGCACGTTATAGAGCAGAGCCTTGTTCTCTCTCGTGCCCACCCTCCTATTCCTGAATTTTTGTTTTAATCTCAGAGCTGTTCGTGGACTTGGCATGTTGGAAGGGAACTCAGGAGTTCTTTTGGTCCAGAGCCCTCATTGTGCTACTTAAGAAATGGATGCATTGAGAAATGGAGAGATGTGCTTAAGATCATGATAATGCTGGAGGTTTACTGAACGCTTACTAGTTCCAGTCACTTTGCTGTTTTACTAATTTACTGATTTCCTGTTCTGAGTAATGTGTATGGTTGTCAGGTTGAATCATCACAACACCTTGTGAGTTAGCAATTGTTTCTATTCCATTTTACAGGTGGGGAAACTGAGACTCAGTGGTGGTGGTGGTGGGTGATCCATCCAAGGCCACACAGGTGGTGGGTGAGTGGCCAGCTGGAATTTGAATGTGAGGAGTCTGACTACAGCACTGGGGCTCTCATCTGTAGGCGTCAATGTTGCTTCTGTCTGGAGCAGGCACACAACCAGGACACAGCCTGGGCTGGTGGCTGCTTCAGGAAACTAGGAGGCATGTTGTGCTTTGAGATGCTGTTGATTGCTGATGAGGAAATGAGGCTTTGTGGGTTTTTAGGAGGACCAAGAATGAACTCATGGCAAAAGAAAAGAACCAACAAAAGGAGAGTTGCATCACAATGCGCCGTCCCTTCATTCAGATTATATTAAAACTCTCCCTTACACAAGGCGGGTGTGTGTCTGAACTTGAGGGTAGCTTACACATCTGTTTAGTAAGTTACATTGGATGGAAGGCTTTTGTGAGTATTTTTCAGGCCATCAACCATTTCGTGCGAGGTATGCTCACTCTTTCATGGTGTAAAAGGATAAGATAAGAAATACACTTCGGTACCTGCCATCTATAGTAACAGTTATTAATCCTAGCCCTCGTGTTTAAAAGAACCAAGCCAAACTTGTGTTCCCCTCCCTAGTCCCTGATCTTCCATCCATAACTACTGTGGTTATAATTTGATGTCTTCACAGTCCACGGTTTCACACTTTTGTACACATATATGTGTAAATCAGAATGTATTACAATTAATGCTAGTAGCTTTTAAATTTTAAGTAACTGGTTTCATTTTTCATAGTATTCTCCAGCTTGTCTTATTCAACATTTTTATGGATTTTGCCCTTGTGTACACCTCAGTCTAATTCACCCATTTTAACTGCTATGTAATATTCCACTGTACGGGCATACCACAGGTTTTCCATTTCTGTATCGTTAATTATTTGGATTACTTACCAGTTTTTAAGGTTACAGATTATGCTGCAGGAACCATTCTTGAGTAGGTGTGTGTAGGCACACACACGTGTGAGTGTTTCTCTGAGGTTCAGACCGTGTAGTCATTGGTAGGACATAAGATGCTGATGTTCAGTTGTAATTCACAAGGTATCATCATGCTCTTTAAAGTGACTGAATCAGTTGGTATTTTCATGACCTGTATAAGCACCTTCTTTCCCCGAGTCTCACCAATACTTGTCAGACTTAAAATTTTGGCCCATCTAATTGGTGTGCAGTGACATCTTACGATGTTTTAATTTCTGTTTCTTTGAGCCCTGAGGTTGACTATCTCGTCATTTGTTTGTTGTCTCCATTGTGGCTTGCCTGATTTAATCTTCTGCTCATTTTAAAGAATCAGTTTTTCCTTATTGATTTATAGGAACTCTTTATATATGTTGGAGACTTGATTATGTGTTAGAAATACAGTCACCCCTGCATACTTGGAGGTTCTGCATCTGTGAATTCAACCAAACATGGATTGAAAATATTTGAGGGGGAATCCAGAAAGTTCCAAAAAGCAAAACTTAAGTTTGCTGCTTGGCAGCAACTATTTACATAGCATCTACTTGTGTTTAGGTGCTATAAATAATCTAGAGATGATTTAAAATATAGTGAGGATGTGTGAGGTTATATGTAAATACTGCGCCATTTCTTGTAAGGGGTTTGAGCATCCATGCGCGTGGCTCTGTGTGTGTGTGTGTGTGTGTGTGTCTGTGTGTGTGTGTCCTGGAACCAAAGTCCCATGCATAGCGGGGGATGAATGTATTTAATCCCAGTTCACGGTGTTTTAAAACTGCCTGATTGGTTTTTAAATAATGAAGTTTCCGATTTGAATGCCCTCGAGTTTGCCATCCTTGCCTTCTGTGCTTGCCTTCTGTGCCTGCTTTAAGGAGCTCTGAGTCTGTCAGCAGTTGCTGCAGGAACGATGATTTTGATTCGGTGTCTGCTCTGTTACCGCCACATCTGAGGAGATTATTTTCCTTTGGTAGGAATCTAAGTGAGAGGATTGATTTTTAAACCTGACTTCAAATGCGATTAAAACAACTCACTTGGGGGCAAGATGAAGAAACTGTGGCCAGGACCCATATCTGGAAAATAAGGAAGTACGAGGCTAATAAATAACTCTTGGTCATATATTGATGAAGTACTGGTGCCTGGACAGGAGCTTTATTTTACCTCCTCGTCTTCCCAACAGCCCTCCTTGAAGTAGGTGATTTTATCCCTATTTAAAGATAAAAACCCGAAGCTTAAAGAAGTAAATTTTATGAGGTAAGTGGCAGCGCCAACATTCAAATCCAGATCTTTCTGACCACAGAGCTTGTGTGCTTAATATTACACCCCATTGCCTTCTTGGAAGTTAGTTGGAATTTATTTGAGTTCTAACCTCTTTATGGATTATTTTCAATTTGAATCTAATTGGAAAGAAACAGCAGGTGATTGTGGAAGATAGAAAGGAAAAGGGGAAGGATTTGAGATTCGATATTAGAAACTAAAAACCCATTACTAGGAGGGCAGTTTAAAAGGAAGAGTCCCATGTTTCATAGAACTAGCATGTTAAAAGCCCAAATCATTGCATCATGCAGGTCTGATGCTGAGTAATCACCGTCCTCTGTATTATTGGGGGGCAGGGAGGCAGGGAGTCTGGGAAGCTGTTTTTGCCTAAGGAATTACATTCCACAAGACTCCGAGGATTTAGGTAACCACAAAAGCCATTTATTTTGAGTACACTGAGATTTCTACTACTTTGATCCCTAATCCATAGCATAATTAATAAATGAAATGTGCTGTAGTACTTTTTTTTTTTTTTAACAAAATATACATTTAAAATGGCTTTTGGTCTGACATGATTCATTTACCACTTGGAAAATCATCGTCACTTGAGATGGGCAAGCCAGAGGAGGATGCCTGGTTGAGGTCTGTTTCCCAGGATCTCGCCCTTGTGTTGGGCTCTGCAGAGAAGCCCTTTCAAATATCCCCCTGACTCTTCTTCCTCCAGGAAGTGGGAGGAAGTTAGGAGGCCAGGATGGAAATGTTGTCCTGTCTCAGTATATCTGAAGACCACAGACCTCCTAACCAATGAACTCTTCTTGTCTTTGCCCCTTTATGTCAGTTGACGAAGGTTACTATGAGTAGGTAATAATAATTAGAGTGGTTACTGATTGCCCAAGCTGAAAAAACAGACATTTGCCTTCCCCCCTCCCTTATTCTTTTTCTCTCCCAACCTCCAAAAAATGTTTAGTGATGACTGGTAAGGAGGCAGGCTAGAACTATGTCAGTGAGCAAGAAAAAATTCTTGTTCTCATGGAGCTTCTATTCTATGGGCAGGATGGATGGGGAGAGCATAGAGACCAAAACCAGTAAATAAATATGAAAAAGATGTTAATATATTAATATAATAACAATATTTTGAGCATTTATTTTATGCACCAGATTCTACATGTATTATTCAATCTTTAACAACCATTTGGAGAGCACATAGGTATTATTATTATCGGCATCATCATTGTATACCGGTTTTACAGATGAAGAAACTGAAGCCCAGAAAGGAAGGAAGTGGCTTCTTCATAGAAAGTCAGACCATTGAAATATTAGTTTGGGAGGTGGCCAAGCTCTTATTCATTGCTCTTCTTCCAGCTGAGATCAAACAAAGTCATTTAAGATCATGGTAGAAGCCATGGAGAAGACAAAGCCAGATAGGGAGGGGTCAGAGAAGGACCATGGGCTGGGGGCTGTTCTGGATGGGGTGATTGGGGAAGGCCCGAGAAGACGGTGCCCGGTGGAAGGTTCCAGAGCTGTGATGCTCACCACTCAGAGCAAATGGAAGCTTCTGGCAGGAAGGAGTTAATGCCTTGCCTGTGCCCTAGGCTGGTTCATTAGTGCCTTAAAAGTGGGGAAGAACATAATGGTTGTAAATGTTACAATCTTACCTTTGGCCCTTAGGGATTCTGTCTTTCAACCTTGGCTCAGTACTAACCTGCGACTGCCCCACAGGCTTCCTTTTTCCAATCAGGTAAGAGAAAGGCCTGTTACATTCAAATATGCCATAAAAGTATCACCATTTATTTCAGTGTCTGATGACCTGAACTTGGGGAGGCTGAGGAGGCTTTGAAAGGGTCTGAAGAGGCCCTTTAGAGCAGAGATGAAAAGGGGGTGGGGAATCCTCAATTCTAAACAAAGAATTGCAATGGGAAGGTAGCCAAACGCTGTTTTGGGAGAGGGTGAGAAGGAAAAGAACAGTATATAGATGGTTAGTTGGAAAATGTGGTTTTAGACGCAGAGTTTGGGCAGGGTGCCTGAGGATCAAGGGCGATACAGACTTCACCAGGGACTTCACTCTGGGACAGCTGGTAACCCAGCCTGGTCCTCTGGCTTCCTGGTCAGCTTTTGAGAAGAGGAGCAATCTAGGAGGGTTGATGGAGGTGGCTCTATGAGACTTTTCAAATTCTCAAGTATCCTGTTCCGTGTAAAAGTTCCAGGTTTTAGGTCTGGAACTGTGTGTGTGTGTGTGTGTGTGTGTGTGTGTGTGTGGTACCTCCATGGAGAGAGATGGGCTTGGGCCAGTGGGAAAGAGAGAGACCTCCAGGCGCAGAGTGACAGGGTCTGATATGAAGCAGCGGGAGAGCTTTGCTCTCTTTATTCCGTAGTAAATCCCGACACAATGCCATATGCTGTCGAGTTCCGTCACTGCTGCACCGTATGAGGTTTGGTTCATGCTCACTCTGCAGACAGGAAATGGTTGCTGCTCTATGTGCTTTTCATGGAGATAAAGTGTCAGGAGCAGAGCCCCAGAGTACCAGCTGTGCAGCACCCCCGACACTCACCCAGACGGAGGAGGATTAGGGTGGTCACTGGAGGGTGGAGAGGACTGGGGAGCAGCGACAAGGAGGGAGCTCCAGGGCTGGAGTTGGTCCAGGTAGTCAGGCAGTGGCATCAGTTGGGAGGAAAATATTGATGTACCCTTTTTGTTTTTGAACCTGAAGTTTGGGTTTTGCACACATATCTGTGGATTTTTAAATGTTTTCCAAGCACCAGAGTTTGCATGTTAGGTCACCGTAGGTATCCATTCCTATGGACACGTTTCAGTGGAATGTTTTCAAGACTCCGTAAAAACACGAGGCTTTCAAGGCTGGGCCGGCGATGTGTTCAGGTTTACCCCCACCCCCCATATCCCCACCCTTTTTGGCAAAACCAGGCAAACATTGGTATTCGAAAATATTTTGTTACTTTTCTTGGCAACGTGTCCTAAGAAGGAATTGCAACACAGCCTCTGAGTTAGGAGGCGACTTTCTGGGGAAAAGGCGGGGGTGGGGAGGTTTGGAGTTTGAATCAAAAACAGACACCGAAGCTTTAATAAAATAAATGAAGCGGAGCCCTTTCAGCTCACGGCAGACCGTATTGGTGCGGGTCAGGCAGCCTAGTGGAAATTGACAGGCTGAGAACTGGGACATAAACAAAAATGTCAGTCCCTGGGAGTCTTGTTCACTGGACAATGTCTCAATTGTTTCCTTGGTTTTCAAGGCAGCAGGGGAGAGTGGAATATTAACTGTTTACTGCCCAAGGCTGGCTCGGAAATTGCTTTGAGAAGGAAGAAAAAAAGACAGAAAATCACCTTTTTATTTAGAAACTGTTAAACATGTCTGTAAGTGGTAGGAAAAGTGTGGGTTGTTTCTTAATCATCTGCCACTCAAGTCCATGATCCTGGATAAGTGTGTGTGTGTGTGTGTGTGTGTGTAGGGAGAATACGGTGTTTTCCTTTAAAATTTGAATGTTAGCCTTTCATGTTATCAACTTTTAAAGATAACTGACCTGTAAGTTACCTGCCCCCAGTGGATATGACAGTGTAGATTTTTAACAATTTGAATTTTAGTATCCTGTTAGTGTTTGTTGCTCTTAAAAATGCCTCGATGGAATAAAAATCAAGTGGTTGAAATTTTATTTAAAAAAAAAAATTCTGCTACCCATACGGATAAACTTAGTGATAAAGAAAGGGGGAAAGGTAACTATATCTTAGAGAACTGGGTACAAGAAAAGTCCAGATTTCTATTCACATTTGAATTTAGTTGATGAGAGAAACAAACAGGGAAGCCTGGTATATCAGCCTTTATCTGGGCAAAGTTCAAAACTCAACTGGTAATTATGTCCTTAGAAGCTTTAAAAGGACTGTGTTGTTACAAAGGCAGAGACCAAGCTTTACTTTTTCAGGACAGAAGGCACTGGGGTTGTTTGTTAGATAAACTTGTTTTAATAAATAGGGGTCAAGGGAGGAGTTCATGTTCTTGGAAGACTCGGATTCTGACTCCCTGATAAGTGGAAGTGGTTGCCTTTCTCTCCTTTTTAACTTTTAAGCCAGAGGTTTGTAGCAGCTAAAGTCAGCCTTGGCTCCCGCTTCCTGTCAGACAGGAAATCACTTCCTTAGCCAAAATTACAAGCTGTGGCCAAACTCCCCGGCCACACCGAAAAGAGGCTGTTTTTCCCAGAAGACTGTGTTTCTAGATGCGGAAGCGTAAATTGGTACATCGTGTGATCGTGCCCAAAATAACCCAGGGGAGAGGGTGCTGGAAGGAGGGTGCTTCCCTAAGTCACCATGGGGAACGGGTGGACTTTGCCACCCTGGTTTGGGCGAAGGGTCGTGTGGAAGGGCCAGCTGCTGCGTGAAGAGGAGTTTGTAGCTGCCATGGGGAGCCCTGGCCTCCCTGAGCCTCATCAAAGTTCGCATCCAGGAGAGATCTCACATAGCTCGATTGGAAACCATGAAGTCTTGAGGGTGGTCGTCGAGGAAGCTCTCTTTGACCATGTCACAGATTCAGGAGATGTTGGGAAGCCATCGCCAAACTTCATTTGTATATTTACCCTCTTTCTTTGTCTACTATTCAGGGATCTAAGGGCATCCCCCTTCCAGGTAAGGTAAGTCCTCGAGAAGTCTAAACTTCTTTCAGGAGGCAGTCACGTGACTTTTGGGGTAAACTGATGGCATGTCTCCCAGTTGCTGTGGCGGGCGGGGGGAGCGGGTTGCGTTTCTCCAGTCATTCCATGAAGAGTACAGTGATGATGGCGATTCCACCTGCCCCTCCTGGATGGAGTGTGTTCCGAGATCCCGTGTCCTTTCCTGGGGTGCTGACTACGACAAACTGCCACTCTCTGGACGTACTTGCTTCAATTAAGGATGGACGTAACCTCTGTGGTGACTTGTAAACCTTCAGTCTTCACTTTCCCCTTCCGTCAAGATAGTCATATGAGTGTTTGTAATCATCATTGCAGGCACTAATTTGAAACATCTAAATCATAAGTCTTCCCTGTGGTCTTTGGACAAGACTTTGGAAGAGAGCAAAGACTGTGTCACCTAGGAAATTGCCCCTTCCAGTGAGATCAGAGGGCAGCAAGCTAAGTGCCCGCTTTTTCTTCCTTGTCCCCCTCTGACAGTTACGGCTTCTTCCCTGGCACGGTACAGTCTCCATTCTGAGCTTTTTCCTGACAAAGGGGATTCCCAGTTCGTCAGCCAGTGGATACAAGAGCAGGTGAAGATTTAGAAGTTGGCACTACCTGCCTGTTTGAGAGTCCCTGTATTTTCAGTCTCTGCCTACCCAAGAGTTGGACTGTGTTTCTAGAAGAATCTCTGGTGGCCGAGAAGTGCAGAGAAGTGCAAGGAAGCATGACATGAAGAAATAGGAGGAAAGGGGCAAATATCATCACTCTGTATCTGTTTGTTTTGTTGTTAGCAAAGGGCAGGAGACTCATCTTACAAAACTTTCGCTGGGGTCACGGGGAGGGTATGGGGAGGGAAAGGTTAAACTTACACCATGGCTGAAAGAGTTTGGACGTACTGCTCAGAAGAAATGTTTCTCCTGTGGAAGAAACGAATCTTATGAAGATGACTGACCCTCAGCCATCCAGTGAGTCCTTTATAGTCTCTTCCACTGGTTGAACTCCAGAGGCACCTTCAGTTGACCCTCCTCAAATCCCCCACCTTCTCTGCCCAGCTGCCACTCACTCTTGCCATGCCATCTTGAAACTGGCTGCCTTGCACCAAGACTGGAAGTGCCTTAGTTAGTTCATCTCTCTGTGTCCCCATGTGCCCGCAAAATACATCCATATGAAGCCAGGTGAAAGTGGACCACATCACATTTCCCTCCAAGCCAGGTATCACCCGGTAGGAATATAAGTTAACGTTTTCCTGATGTTAGGGGTTTCTTTTACTGCCTTTGGTCCCATTTGTTTCTTGTGTGGTTCTTTTATGGCCCTAGTGCATTTTTATTTTCTTTTCGTTTCCCTCTGCTTTGGCGGGGGAGAGGTGTGTGGCAAGTGAGAGGGTCACAGATAATAGTGAAGTTTAGTCTTTCCCAGACCAGATTATTTAGTGTATGCCATCTAGGTTAAAAAAAAAAAAATCCACCCAATTAAGGGCCCATTAGGTATTTTAATAGCAACTGAGTTATATAAGCTGGGGAAGGGGTTGACCAAGACAGGAGGTCAGGGCTTTGTGGTCTGTTACAACTCCCCTGGGGTCTGGGACCCAAGGGACACTCTGAGGTCTTCATAAATAAATGGGGTTTCATTTTGAGCTCTTTACTACCCAAGATTGACTAATAAATTGGGTGTGATGCTTCTTCTTAAATACTAACAACAGAGGTGGGGAGGAGGGGGATGAATATGCGTGTGTGTGTGTGTGTGTGTGTGTATGTGTGTGTGTGTGTTTATAGACACTCATAGACCATGAATAATTTGGGGGAACTGTGCGTAAAATTTCTCATTTTTCTCATTTTACATCAGGGAAGACAATGCTGAATGAACTCCGGACCTGGGAACTCTGCATTCCCATCTTCTCTCCCCTAGCTGACCCCCATGCTCACAGTTAGGACAGTGTTTCTGTGATGAAGTCACACACTTCCTGCCATCTCTCTGGGGATAGGCTGCTTCAACCCAGCTTTAAGAAATAGCTCTTAGTGCCTCGAACCAATTCCCCCTCAATTCCGCCTCCCCCTCATGTCTCCAAGTCTTCTCTTCTTGGGGCAGTATTATTTGGAGATGTAAATTTGACCCTAGAGAGAAAAGACTCTGATGACAGGCTAATGCTTATGTTTACTAATAAACTTCCCCTTTGACAGTCATTGGCTTCAGGGCCGCAAACCAAACTCTTAAGCTGCTTTTATGCTGGGCCAAAAACATACTCCTTGTTTCCTCCCAGTTTCTTAAACAATGAAGCAATGACATTTTACAGAGCAGTGTGTATTGGTGAATGGGCTGAGATGGGATGGCCTGTGATACGGCCCTGGTTCTCCCTGCTCTTGCCGGAGGCCTCGGATCAAGGAGGAGAAAGCGGAGGGGATGGGGAGCCTGCGTGGACGGACCCTAGGTGAACCCTGCGAGCTGAAGGAAATGACTCTGGATGTGACAGTATTTTGATTCTGTTACCTGAAGCTTTTGAATCCAATCTGCTGCTTCTCCCTCCTAATCTGTCCTCTCCTCCTGGCTGGCTTCTCTGAGACCCCTCAGTGGATTCTGATTCTGAGCTTCTCCCAAGGAGTCAGAGGCTGGAGAAAGAAAAAGGGGCCAAGAAAAGAGCAATGAAAGGGTTTTTATTTAGCAGAAAGGGAAACATGCCAAGAGATTTGGTAAATATTAAACCAAAGGGCCAAGTACAGGAAGATGAGACAGAGCAGAAGAGTGTGTGTGTGTTCATATCTGTGCACACGCATGGATGTGTGTGCACACGTGTGTGCATGCATGTCCAAGTGTGTTATATATATTTTGTTGGGTGGGTGGATTATGTTTCACCCACGCAGGTTTAAGAAAGTTACTGAAAGGCTGTGAGATTCCTAACGTAGACACGTCTAGGGGGCTCCTGGGCGGAAGGAAGAAGTAGGGAGATTGCTAAGGACTGGCTGGATCTGGCTGGGCCTCCACCATCTTACTTTTCATCTTCCTTTCCTTTGGGATGTTTACCAGTCTTCCAAGCTGGAGGATTTTATTCTTCGCCTCAGCTGCAGAGACCCTTGTACCTTTAAGGTTAGGCTTCCCCTGGGTGGAAGGGAGGGCCCTGGCCAGGACAGGCTCCAAATGGTGGCAGCTGAGGTATTTCCTAGCTGGATCTAGGCTTTGCAGGAGGTTGGTGAACATTTAAATGGGGGAGTCCATTCACATCTGCTTTTATTTTTCCCATTTTTGCAGGCCAGACTGAAAACTTAATAAATTGTATGAAACCCAAGTAAGCATGGATGTTAAAGAACATTAAATAAATTACATAAGTATGCCTACCTGTAACACTTTTATAAGGTAAATGCACGTGGGTTATTTCACCATAAATGTGCACACGGACCAAGATTTACTCTAAAGCCCCCTTGTTTCAGGCCTGCCGCTGGTGAAGGTCCTACTGTTCTCCAGCTCCTTCCTTCTCTCCCTGGCAGCTCGGCAGCCAGGCTTGGAAAATGCGATAATGATGCCGTAAGTACCCTAGTGCAAAAGTTGTTTTTTGTTCCAAAACGTTGCCAGTTCACGGCATATAAAACTACCACGGATGCTTCAGCCAGTTTTTCTTTTTCCCCAAATAAGGCAAGCATTAATGAAGCAGCTGAGGGCCTGGGAAAATATTCTGTCATTCCTTCAAGTGAAATTTTGTCCCCTCTCTAGGCAGGCCCCTAGATTTTCAGCTGAAGTATAAATAAGTATCTAGCCAGAATGTGTTGAGTAGTAGGCTGTGCAATTAAACTTGTTTATTGCTATTGTTACCTCTAATAACTGTTGATCTAAATAATGCTCTGTCTTCATGTTTCACCACATATTCATTCAGTGACGAGAAGGCTTTGAGTGAACGATGAATAGGTTATCCCCATTCTAGAGAGAGAAGAGTATTGGATTGGCCAGGAAGTTGTTTGCGTTTTTGGTACAAAGTCACAGAAAAACCCGCATGGACTTTTTGGCCATCCCAGTGGGTGGAGCCAGGTTCCCTGACCTGCCTCTCATTGAACTTACACACCAGGAAGTTGGGTCAGGCAGGGCTCCAACTCCCAGAGGCTGTGTCCACTCAGGTACCGGCTACTCTGGAACCCAGCGTAAGGCAGGTGGTTAGTGTGGCCGGTGTGAGTGCTATTTACCAGGCCAGTAACCTCATGGGTTGGCAGGAGGCCTGTTTGAATGTGAGGAAAGTAGCCTCTTGTTTAGAAGTATGGAATGTAATATCCAAACAGTTGGGAAATATTTTGGGTGGGGTCAAGGCCAGAGATGAGAAGATACCCATAGATCCATTCATAGAAATGGAAACTATCCCAAGTACTCATGGTATGTGGAGTAAAGGACACACATCTCATTTATTAATTACCTTAAGGCTACCATTTGGGACCATCCTTTATTTCTTGCCTAGTACATTGGAAAAGTATTTCCCGCCTCCAGACTCATGCAGTGCCTGGCTCCCACTACCTGGCCTCATTTGCAGTTATATTATCTTTGTATTGATGGCTTAACATGGAGCCTCAGCTTATTCATCTGTAAAGAAAGGGGCTAACCCTGGCTTCTGAAGGGGCAAGGCTGTGGAACCTAGTGGTTAAGAGCACTGGCTTTGGAGATGGACGCACTTTGTATTTTTCCCTTTTCTAAATTTATTTTTATTTAGCTGCATTGGGTGTTAGTTATGGTATGTGGGATCTATTTCCCTAACCAGGGATGGAACCTGGGCCCCCTGCATCGGGAGTGTGGAGTCTTAGCCACATTAGACCCCCAGGGAAATGTGGAGATGGGCATGCGTTGGTTTTCTCCTTGATTAGCTGCCCCCTTGCTGTGTCAGCTTGGAAAGTTCCCAATCTGTTTTCTTATCAGTAAAGTGAGGGAAATGACGACTGCCTCCCACATGGATTGTAGTCAGGAATGAGAGGTGCTGTGAGTCAGGTGGCTGATGGAGAAACAGCTTCTCAAACAGGATATGTTGCTTCACCCAGTGTTTAGGAGGGGAGTGCTGCTAATACTTGGAGGGCTTTGCGAGCAGGTCTTTTGCCTCCGTATAAAGCTATGCCAATTCTTATTATTTGGTTTAGGTAGGTGCATGAAGGCAAACACCTGCCAGAGAAATGCATGAGAATGACTGTTCGCAGTACCGTGCTTTCTAAATTACACCATCAGTTACACGATCAGTTGTAAGATTTGCCTTTAATAACAGATTTTCAGAGAGTAAAGAAGCGCTGCTATGTTAAAATTTATCTGCCTATCACATGCATCTAAATTTCAGAAATGTAAACATGGCGGAACAGTGTGAGCCTTAGGCTGGAGAAGCTATTCCTGTTTGTTTGTAATTTGAGAAGAAAGAATGCTACGTAAGAAGCTTTCGAGCCCACTTTCGATCACGTACAGGTGTAGGATTTGTGTGGACCCGAGTTTTAAGCCACACTGAAAGAGTAAATGCAGATCAATCATGAGACAAGATTGGCCAAAGATCCACACTTAAACAGAGCACGTGGACCAATTCTGCAGGATTCTGCTAATGATGGTTCTGCAGTTCCATGTTATCACCTTGTTTTTGACCATTAAAGGGAGGTGTTTGTGTTGATAGCTGAAGAGTCTGGGCTGCCATGCAAAGCTTCTTCTCCATAAGCATTGTCGAAAGTAAGTCTGCATTCCAGTCTTAGCCCGTCACCCCGTTGGAAGGGTTGGGCTTCAGCATGAATGGGAACAATGACTACAGAGGCTTCATCAGAAGGCGGTATCTGAGCATTTAATGTACTCCCGTTCTTCTATGTTCTATTGGGAGGAACGGGCACCTTGCATTAACCTTACTGTAAATGCGATGCATTTGAACATACAGTGGAAGAACGGCCCAAAGAGAATGCACTTCTGCTGTGAGCGGTTTTGAATAAATCAACATAATAGCCCACGGTTATTAACATATTACGTGAATTGGACAATGATATATACTTGGAGGACCTTGAACTAAAGCTACCAGCAAAGAGCCTGTAGGATGGGCTCCAGAAGGACTGGAGTTCTGGGTGTTGAGGTTGTCATACAAAGAAATGAACTGCAGACCACTGGCAGCAAGGGTTTTCTGGTAATACTCAGCCCAAAGTAAATTTTCAAATGCTTGTACTGTAGCAGAGAATTGACTGATGTCAGATTAATTGGGTCTGGACTTCTAAATGTGGGTCAGTTTGGGTTGGAAGTGATTTTATTATCCACAAACCTCTTTGTACCTCTTTTCCCCCCAGAAATAGTCAACCGTAATTTTTCTCTGTTGCCAAGGCTTTCTTGTGAAGCTTCTGAGAAGCAATGTATTTTTTCTGTTAGATTTCATAAGTAGTGCTAGGCTTTTGATGTAATTATGTTTAGATTTCACAGAAACTTTCAATGTGTTGAAAGTTAAATTCCAGGGCAGACAGGAATGAGTCCTGGGCTCCGACCCAGGGAGCCTGAGTCCTTGTGTTACTTCTGTCAGAAACTTGCCGTGTGACCCTGGGCAAGTCTTGGCATGTTTTATTTCATAGGTTTTAAAAAAGAAAAATAGAGGTTATGTATGATGAGGGTTTTTTGGTTCTTTATAGCTTGGAAACTTAGAGATTCAGTGATCTGTTTCCTCTGCTGTGATTGTAAAATGGAAAATAGAGTCAGTGGACAGAGCTTATAATTTTGGAGGACTAGCCTTCTCAAATTCTTCTCCCTTTCATCTCTGGGTACCCTTTAGAAGTCTCTAACTGGGGACACGTCTTCCTCCATGGTATTTGGTATAACTTTATGGACTTCAGTTAAACTCTGAAGTCACTTTCAGAAAGTTAGTCTTTTTTTGTCCTAAGTGCCTTATTAAACCTACTGAGGAGATAACAGTCCTGGGAGACCACTTATCACATGTGAGAACAGTCTAGACTTAACTCCCCTTTAAAAAATGAAGCTTACACCAACTTCCCTTTCTGAACAAAATGTAACAAGTGTTTTTGTACACGAAATCTTCAGGCCCCTCTGCGCTATACTGCTCTTTCTCACTATTGACAGTTGACAGGGGATTGTTTATTTGGGTAAAAACTGGCTCACCTGAATGGTGATTACCCAGAAGCCCTTGCGAGTGGTCCAGGATTCTGGGAAAGAGGGGGAGGAAGTGGGCTTGGGGAACAAGGAATGCAGCTTGGTTACCATGAGTCTTGTGGGCTTTATTTTAAGGCTGCACTGGAGAACCAGAAAGAAGAGATACTGACACGGTGGCTTGGCCTCCGGTAGACCCAGACCGGAATTCAGCAGCTGGAGAGGGGCTGCTGGCCATTGGCTCTGGCAGGCCTGGGAGTGGGGGCCTGCCTCACCCCAGGCTGCTGGAGGCAGGGCAGGAGTTGCTCCACTCCAAGATCTTGCTCAGCCCTTGGCCTGTCTTCTCGCATCTCTGTGTGTCATCTCTTAACCCTCCCTGTCTGCGGGCCACCTGCTCTCTGCACCTTCGTGCTCGCTGCCCGAGGCCCCGTCATCTTCCTAACTGCCACGTCCACCCTTCGTCTCAGCCCTTTCACCTCGTGGTCTTCTGCTCTAGATCCCTTTGCCTTTGACTCTCAGTTTGTTCTGAGTTCCCTATTAAGGAAACAAAACCCCCTAAAAAGACCAGGAGGGAGAATTTGGCCCCCTGCCCTGGGCTTGGCTGGAGTGTGTGTGGCTGTTGACAGTCACTGTCCAGTCTCAGTCGTTCTTGGGGAAGATGCTGCCTCCGGTCCAGTCAGCAGGGAGGGGCTGGGCACATGGCTGAGAACGTGCACCTAGGGTGGGGTGGACCCCTCAGAGGTGGATGGTGGGTGTGGTGGGTACGGTGGTGTGTCTACTCAGAGGGAGCAGCGTGTCTGTAACAGAAGCCTGTTAATTCCTGCTGGCTTAAGTCAAAGAAACCTTCCAGAAGGGTGTGCTGGGGCCATGCAAACAGCCACAGACACCCAGACATGATTCAGAAATGAAACTGGGGCACGTTTGAAGACTGGACCCATCTGGTCTTCTGCATGTTGAGGGATTGTGTGCCCACTGGGCACATAGAGAGTTCACTCAGGGCATCCCCTTCACCTGTTTCCATGCCCGCTGGTTGACGCTGAGATCCACAAGGGCTCAACCATCTACCAGAGAATGTTAGCGGAAGGAACACTGATGCAGCCTTTTGTGCTGGGGAGCTAGCTCCATTTGCTAACTCCCCACTGCAAGTTTTAAGCAGGAATTCTGTAGCTGTCTTCCTTGTTTTTTGATATTCATTTCTACAATGTAGAAGCCCTGTGTTCCATCATGTCTAGTAATAGAGCAGTGCTGTGTGGGGTGTGTGGGATGGGACACACACACATAACGCATACACACACGATGCTCTCACAAACACACAGGCCAGGAGAAGTCCATGTTTAATCATTTTGGCAGTTACCTGGGAGTAGGAGCCTTCTGTGTTGCTGGTGATTTTGAGTGTGCACATGTGTATTTTGGAGACAACCTCTGTGAACATTCTAAGGGCCAATGGAGGGCCTCTCCAAATGCCCTGTGGTCCTATTCAGGGCAGAGGATTTTAGTAAGGGTGGTTGGTATAGTGTAGGGGAGTCAACCAGCCACCACTTTGGAGCTAGATGGGCTGGCCAAGGTTTCTGGCGCCATTCACTATTACCTCTGTATGACAGCAAAGTTAATTCATCTCTCCCTTTCTTTAAAATATTTTTAAAAAACCAAACTGCCTTTAATGGAGCTGTGTAGTGACAGGTATCAGAAACCCAAGGTGAACAAGGTTAAACAAGGAAGAGGGGAGTTCTTTGACTGCCATAACTAACTTGTGGGAAGGCAGAGGAGGAGCTTGCTGAAGGGCAGCTGAGAGACTGTCCCACGAGGGGACATCCACCCTCGGGTCTCTGTTTGCTTCTGGAGGATGAGTGGTGTCACAGGCTTTCATCCTTAGTTGGAGGCTTGTGGGGGCTCTTGCCCTAACTTGACTCAGACCCGTTTCTGGGACAGGATTCTAATTGGTCTGTCTGGATGAACTGGTCTAGTTTCTAGACGAATCAGTGAGACAAGGAAAGGAAGATCATATATGCAGATGTTGGCTCCCATTGGATCAAATGACTGACTGGTAAGATTTCCTAGGATGGATTAGCTGGAGTTGGTCTTTAAAACACTTACTGAAGTTAGCATTCAACAGGTGGTGTGAAGATCTTAGCCTTTTGGTGTCTACTAGATGCTCTTCGTTAGTTTTTCTCCTTTTCCTTATAAAGGAGATCATAAGGGGTTAGCCTGTCTGGAGCTAAGAACTGGTCATGACATCTCCTCCTGGAAAAGCCAGCGTGATCCTGGGCATCGTCCTTGTGCTGTTTGCTGTGGCCTGTCTGCTGAATAGGGGCAAGACTTTCTGGCAAAGGAGAACCCTGCAGGAATAGTTACGTGGCATATTTTGAGGACATGGCATTTCAGGTACAGCTTTCATAGAGCTCCCAAACTTTGGCAGTTATTATTATTGTCTTTTAAGTTGGTCAAAGTCTTAATATTGAAGGTGAGGAAAGAATGCTGGGGAAAAAAAAAAGAAACAGGGTTCAGGCAAAGATAGCAGCCAGTCCTTCTCTCTAGAACCTGGCGTTTCTCTCTGAGGCTTCCTGTGGGAGCGTACACAGGAGCATTCTATGGAGTGTCTACCATGTCCTGGGTGCTGTGCTAATAAGCTCCTTACCTCCTCCTTGAAATTGAATCCTCCTGACATTTTAGGGTAGATAACATTGTTACTCTTGTACCAGCAGGCTGAGTCTCAAGCAGGTTAATACTTTACCTAGATACTTCCTAAGGACCTTCCAGATTATCTTTACTTCTAATCCAATAGACAACATTTAAAGTTGACTAATCCAGAGGAGGATGGAAGCCCTATGTTGCAGTGGCTAAACATTTTTTTTTTTTTTTTTAAATAAAAAAGCAGCCACTGTCCGTTTCCCCCAATTCCTCCCAGTGCTAGGCAGCTACTACTGTATGTTTGTCTCTGGATTTGCCTGTTCTAGACGTATATAAATGGACTCATACACCATGCGGTCTTTGTTATTCCTTTCACTTCGTAAAGTGAGGGACTTACGATGGAAACTTGCCTGAGGTGGCCTCTTAGCCTCAGCCTTCTGGAATCCAGTGTCCTTTCACTTGTCTCAACTCTGCCTCACTGCCTTGTTTGCCGCAAGAGGCCAGAAGATGGAAAAACCCAAGCGGACATTGTGAATTCATTTTGCTTGAAATGAATACACAGCTCTGGGAAGCAGGCAGACGAGCATGCTGGCATTAGTAGTGGAACCTGGGATGAATGGATTCCTCCCTCCGAGTGCCCAGTGGGAACTCCAGTGATGATGGGGAGAGAGTTAAAGGCTGCCTCCCTGGCCTCCACCTCCAGGGGAAATTCCTGCTTTGAGGGTACCCAGGGCCTGGGAAGCTTGAGTATCTGGAGGTAGTGGTGCTAAGAGGGCCTCCAAGGGAGTCGCAGGAAACGTCTTTGGCTTTCTCCCCGGGGCCTCCCCTGCTTTCCTCCCCTAGTTCACACATCGGAGGGAGGAATCTTTTACTTTTTCTGTTCCGGTGTGGCAGCTGTGAGGAATGTTATCAGTGTCAGGATTGGGCGTGGGCCCAGACCACACTGGTGCCTGAGCTGTAACGGAAGCCGAGCCTAAAACAGCAGGGCTGGTCTGGTGTGAACTGGCCAGACTGACATGGAGACTTGTCCACGCCAGCCTGGTGCGTTAAGGATCTCGATGGCGGAGGTGGCTCAGGTTCTAGCAGGCAGGTCATCCTGGTGTAGTTCCATGGAAGACGGCCCTCCCTCCCAAGATAAGTGGGCTCCTCTGGGTCGGGAACCTGCCTGGGGCTATGCGGATGCCTGAAGGAGCAGGGCTGAGTTGCCACTGTCTTCAGACATGCTCCCCAGGGAGAATGGCTGTTCAGGCACATTGCTGTTAATACATGGGAAAGTGCCTTCCAGATCACCCGCTCGCTCACTTAGAAACTTATAAAAGGAGCAGATACAAATGTCATTCATGTTTGGAAGACCAGCAGTGGCATATGAGACGTTTTTATTTGTGGTGACTTGGTGGCTGCTCATAGGTTGGTTTTTTGCCTTGATCTCTAGCTATCTCTTATTTCTTGGTTTCCCTTTTGGGATGAAAAGAAATAAGACACAGGGTCCTTCCCCTCGTACGTCATGGTAACGATGTAAGGATTGCCAGTGGGTCCAAGACCTTTCTGGTGTCTTAGATAAAAATGTGAAACCAGGGTTCTCCAGGTGACTTAATGAATTCAGATGTTAAGTGCTGAGTGCGGAACCTGGCCCCTGAGCTAGAGTAACTACACTGTTGAGGGCCACAAGGCTACTAGGATGCTGGCAGCCAGCCGCGTTTCACAGGGCACAGCCTTGTGTGAGATGGTGCTAAGAGGGGTTCCAAGGGAGTTGCAGGTCACCAGGCAGGGCTGGCTGCCTCATGGATCTCTCTGTTGTTTTTAAGTCTGTTTATATCTTTTTCTTTTTTTTTTGGTCACACCAAGTAGCATGTGGGATCTAAGTTCCCTAATCAGGGACCGAACCTGCGCCCGCCTGCACTGGGCCATAAGCACTGGACCATCGGGAAAGTCTCTCTCGCTGTCTTTCAAGCAGGTGCCTTTCCAGTCTAGAACCCTGACAATAGGCAGAGTTCCCGGGCTCCTCACCAGCTTGGGGTCTGTAGAGAAAGAGCTGCTGTTGTCAGTGGGGGAGTGTCCAGCCCCCAAACCGAGGTTTAGATGATGATCACGAGAGGGTTTGGGTTTAAATGGGTCACAGGGTGTTCTGAATTCTTCCCTGCAGAGCTGCTTCCCGCTCCCATTTTTTATTCTCGCCAGCCTTTCCAACCTGTCGGCCTTGGTGTGAGTCACTTCGTCAGACGGCCACCCATCCCCGTGGCCTGGACGGCTCCCAGCAGGAGTTGCTGGCACGGCATCCAGAAAACAGACCACACCCTGGGAATAACGATGTGTTGCAGCGTTTCTCCACTCTGGACCAGAGGCGCCAGGGTCTTGAAATGGGTCTGGGGTTTGGCCCCCTGACCCCTGCACTGCTGTGCCCTCTTGCACCCAGGGGTGATGAGCAAAGGAATGCTTATCCGTGGTGGTTTGAGGGCAGTTGGCTGGCCAACTAATCCTCTAAAGGGCCAAGAGGTTGTTGATGCTGCCCCTCTTCTTGCTTGAACACAGACATCCTCTGGGATCTCATAGATTCTAGAGTTAATTATGCAGAACCTTCTGGACTTATGAATTAGACTTGGGCTCCATTTTTTAGTTTGTACTTTGGATTCTTTCATTAAGGAGATCAGAAATAAAAATATCATTGTTTTGCTAACTGGCTACCAACAGACTCCTCACTCTGAACAGGGAGTAGTTTGGGTTTTCTTGAGTGACTGGGATATCTATTACAGATCAGCAGATTACTGCAGCTCTGCCATTTTAAAGAGACCTGTACCTGCACCCAGGGCTTCCCTGGGAGATGAGGGTTCAATCCCTGGGTTGAGAAGCTCCCCTGGAGAAGAAAATGGCAACCCACCCCAGTATTCTTGCCTGGAGAATCCCATGGACAGAAGGAGCCCGGTGGGCTACAGTCCATGGAGTCACAGAAGAGTCAGACACGACTTGGTGACTAAACAACAAGTACTTGCTCCCGCCCGCGCCTTTAGACACATACCACTCCTGCTGGAACTGTCACTTCACCCATTTGTAAATGACAATGTTAAGGATTCGTACAAGACTTGTAGGGCACTGTGGGGTCTTGGCAAATAGTTGAAGGCTGCGCGCTGGTCCCTGGGGATGTTTACCAGATCATCATATTTTCCTGGCTTTCTGAAACTGATCGCTGTGGGAGGATTTGGATGAGAGCTGGCCGATTTTGTTGTGGAGGAATCTGGGTCCTTTGTCAAGCTAGGGCCTCTGCATCAGCCCTCATTATAGGGAAGTGTTCAGGCCAGTTACCTTTAGCTCCCTGGTTCCCAGCTGGGGTGATTTTGCTGTCCAGGAGGCATTCGGCAGAGTCTGGATGCATTTTTGGTTGTCACAGCTGGGTCGGGGGGATGCTGCTGTCATTTAGTGGGTAGAGGCCAGAGATGCTGCTAAGGCAGGCGCCTGTCACCCCCCCTTCCCCGCACCCCACCGAAAGAACTATCAAAAAGTCAGTAGTGCTGAGGTTGAGAAATCCTGCTTTAACACAAGTGTTTATTGAGCAACGTTCCCTCTGTTATTCCTTAAACTAAAAAACACACCAAGGTAGAAGAAAGAATATCTTTAAAATGAATGACATCTCAACTTGCCAATGTATGTTTTGTCTTTTTTTTTTTGCCAATGACTTTATGGCTTAAAAAAATCTTAGTGGTTTACTAGAGTATTTTTTTAAAAAAAGAAATGGTTAAAAACTACACAAGCATGATGATTTAAATGCTAGTAGCTTCTCATACTTCCAAAAGCCACTGATGCAGAGAAAAGCCCCTGTGAGCTGTGTTTTGTTTGCTGTGGTCCAGCAATGGATTTCGATCGTACCTGGTTATTGGGATAGATGATGTGAAGTCATTACACTTGGATTTCTCAAAACCTACCAGCCTCCCACTCACCTAATAGACTTTCCTTTTCCTTTTCTTTAAAATTAAGTGTGAGCCCCAACCAAGTCATCTTGCTTCTCCTGGAATACTAAAAGTTTGTTGTTGTTTTTCTTAGTATACCTCCAGCTTACCTTCTAGAATTCATATTTTGCTTTCTAAATCCTGTTCTTAAAAGGAACCATCTATTGACAGTACATCATAAATTTCCTGGCTCCTCCATGACATTTCTGGGGAAGTAAATGAAAGGTGTAAATTAAGAAAAGCAAGTGTTTGTGGTTCCTACTTTAACCTTCTGTTATGTTAAGTGGCTTTGTTGAAGAGGGCTGTCATTGCTCCTGAAAACTTGGGAAAATCCACAGTGAGCTGTGCCATTAGTTGCCTTTGGGAGCGCAAGATGTTTGATGTGAAAATTATATGGCCACATCTAATTGGGTATATTTTCACCCTTCTGGATATCAACTCAAGAGATGACTCCCCCCCTCCTTTTTTTAGCTAAATGGTTTAACCTGAATTTCATGCTATTATGAATTGCATTCCAGTAATCCAAGTGCCATTTTTTCAATGTCTTTTGTTTAATAGCCTGTCTGCATGACCCAGCCCTATAAATTTCTAGACATCTGGCAAGAGCTGGATATTAATCCCTCCCTGATTTGGGGAGTTGATAAGACCTAAGACTCCCCCATAGTTCACACTCCTCCTTGTACCCTGTGGAAACCTAGGCAGCCAGCGGAAGGAAAACAGAAGCTCTTTGGACCTCTGTTTCCTGTGAAATGGGAATAATAATTCTTACCCTGCCTGTTGCCCAGAGTTGAGTATTTGCTTCAAATAAAATGTGCTCAGAAGGCAGTTAGAGATAAGATAATGGTAGTTAGGCCAATTGGAACTTCAGAATTTAAAACTATACAGTTCACCCTTTTAAAGGGTGCACTGTAGTGATTTTTAGTATGCTGCTGCTGCTGCTGCTAAGTCGCTTCAGTCGTGTCCGACTCTGTGCGACCCCATAGACGGCAGCCCACCGGGCTCCCCTATCCCTGGGATTCTCCAGGCAAGAATACTGGAGTGGGTTGCCATTTCCTTCTCCAGTGCATGAAAGGGAAAAGGGAAAGGGAAGTCGCTCAGTCGTGTCCGACTCTTAGCGACCCCATGGACTGCAGCCCACCAGGCTCCTCTGTCCATTGGATTTTCCAGGCAAGAGTACTGGGATGGGGTGCCATTGCCTTCCCTGGATTTTTAGTATATTTATAGGATTTTGCAACCATCACCACAGTCAAGTTGAGAACAGTTCATCACCTTCAAAAGAAACACTGTCGCCATTAGTTGTCACTCCCCGCTTCCTCCAACTCACCCCCCATCCACCATCTACTCTCTGTCACTATGGATCTGTCTCTTCCTGATATTTTGCGTGTATAGAATCATATATGTGGTCCTTGGTGACTGACTTCTTTCACTTAGCATGGTCTTCTCAAGATTCATCCATGTTATACATGTGTGTATGGCTGAGTCCCTTCCCTGTTCACCTGAAACCACCACAACATTGTTAATTTTCTTTACCCCAATACAAAATAAAAATGTTTAAAGTTTGGGGAATAAAAAGATCATCCATATTGTGGCATCTGTTTCTATTTCATTACCTTTTAATAGCCAGATAATATTCCATTGTGTTGCTAGATCACATTTTACTGGTCCATGTATCAGTTGATGGTAAGCTTCAGAAATTTAAAAATATTGCATGCGTGCATGCTAAGTTGTTTCAGTTGAGTCCGACTCTTTGTGACCTTATGGATCGTAGCCCCCCAGGCTCCTCTGTCCACGGGATTTCCCAGGCAAGAATACAGAAGTGGGTTACCATGCCCTCCTCCAGGGGATCTTCTCGAACCAGGGATTCCAACCCTCATCTCTTACGTCTCCTGCGTTGGCAGGTGGGTTCTCTACTATCAGCACCGCCACCTGGGTGTCCTGTCTCTGTTGTCTTCTACACATACACACATATGCACACGCGCACGCACCCACAATTAGGACTTATTTTTTCCTCTCTCAAGGTTCTCTTTAATCTGATTTTTACTGATGTTTTTATTCAAGATGTAAACATATGGGGTAGAAGGATAGTGCGTGACTTGAGTAGCATGGGATAATTTATCTCAGATCTCTTATCCTATGACTCCAGCTCTCTCCCTTTCAAGCTGAGAAGCTCCAAATACCATAATTCTGAGAGAATTCATCACCCCAGTCCAGGCAGGAGCACACCATGGTTGTCCCAGGTGTGTGCCCAGTGACAACAGTTACGATTAGCAATAGTGTGATTCTTTCTGAGGACAACTAGGAGGCGAGTGTGATTTTGGAACCAGAGATGTTAGCGAATGGAGCTGGCAAGCCTTTCCCCAAATTCTCAAGTACCTTCTCGTTCTAAATGAGATGGTGTCATGGGTTGGTCCTACCTGTGAGTGTCTGTTGTTTTTGAATATTTATAACCTTATGGCCTTACAGTGTGATTCCTGCTTTTTCATAATGTTTGGGGAGGTTTTTTTTTTTTTTAAGTTATTTCAATTTAATAAGTTTTTATGCCATTAGTATAGTGCATTTAAACCAAAATGGTTGTTTTTCATAAACACTGAGCAGGTTTAAATAATGTTTTCTCATAAATTAGTCCTCATTTCCACAGTTATTCAGTTATTGCACCATGAAGACCCTCTGGAGTTTGATGTTGTCAGGAAACGTATTAGCAGAAAATAGTATGTTATTATCTAATGCTAATAATCAGTGAGAAGAGAAGACATTTAATTGGGGCTCCTGTGACTAACAAGATGTGAACTATAAAAACATTTCCAGGAGAAATTCCAGGGTTCTTCTAGAAACCTGTTATTTGCATTTTAAAACATTTGGTCCTATTGATATGGGAGGAGGGGGTTGTTGATCAACACTGCTTTCTGTTTTGGGGCAAAGCACTCTAAATTTCCTGAGTGGTAACTGGCTCTCCAGGCACAGCTGGTCTCTGTGTTGTCTTTAAAATCTCTCAGCTCCATTTTGGGGTGCTTTTCTTTATCTTTTTTAGAGAGTATGTTGGATTGTAAAGAGAGGATTACCAAGTACACACTGCCAGTCCCAATCAAACTCTCTCCCTGTCTTGGTCCCTTGATTCTGTGCAGTACTGTCTATGGCCCCCAGGGGCAAAGTATGGACCCACACCCCTTCCCAGAGGCTCTTCTGGGAGAAGGCACTACCCTGTACCAAAAATCTCATCAGTAGCCTGTTATTACGTTTGTTTGCTAGCTGGATGCACAAAGCTTCCTTCAGCCATTCTGGACCTGAGCTTCTGCCTCTATTTCTTCCATAGCAATCTACGCCTGCACCTGTGAATCAGGTCCTTTTCTCCCAAAGTAACTGATGAGCATGGTTTTTCATGAGCTTGCTGACATTTTACTTGTCTGGAGAGATTACACTGTTAATCTCTCAATTCCATATGCAAATGATGGAGATGGAGGTTGCATGGAGAAGCTTCGGTTTTCCATCTGCTGAGGTCACCATGGAACCTCATCACTGTCTGAGGAAACAGACCGGAGCGATACACTGGTGTTCTGCTAGCGCATGGGTGTCCGAGGAATTAGTTTGGCTGTAGAAAGGACTTCATTTAGTGTTCTGGCGATGTCTGTTAGAACTTCATTTACTTTTTTCATGCCTTGGCTAATTTTCCATTATTAAGGTTGGCTGTTGTACATTATTACCATCCCAGAAAGCCTTGACTTCACTTTCTGGGCTACTTTGGTGTTGATTTCAGCTAAAAAATAAAAGCATCTCCTTTATTCAAAATTACTCAAGTAACTCTTTTTTTAAACTTTATCCCAAGCTCTTTGAAAACTATTTTAGGTGATTTTCCTTCATTTGTTTCTACCGTAATAAGAAAGTGGGTTTCTTTTTCACCTTCTCAATATTTGTTACTGAGAAGTACTTTTTTCCCCCTCAGAAAACAAAAGTTGGCAAAGTTTTCTTTAAACCAGGAAACACCATTCAAAATGATGCTACAAATTCCCTTTTATTATACCTTATCGCTGAAGTATTTTTCCTTGGCCATGTAGATCTTTTATCTGATAAAAGTTTTTTCTCCTAGATGTCACTGTTTATAATAAATATTGCCTCAGTGTCCATGTGCAGAAATCCAGGCATGTAAGATTTGTACTCCGAGTGATGGGAGGAATTAATGCTCCCCCCAACCCCCCCACCCCCATTCTTCTCACCCTGCAGATTTGGAGCACATTGGAGGTGGGCAGGGCCCTCACATGACTTGACACACTAAGCCCCCAGAAGTACAGGGCACACAGCTAGTTGGTGGAAAGTGGCAGTGAAAATAGGGCCCTACATCTGTCTCTTTGCTGAGATCGAGGATGATAAAAGGCTAGTCTAAGAAGGGACTTAATATTGGCTCCTTTTGTGTTCATTCTGTTTGGATCCCTAGTCTCTTTCTCACTAAGATGAAGTTCTTGAGGGCTAAGGCAGACTTCATTCCTACATCCCTTGAGTGTAGGGGTGATGGTTACATTTTACCTGATGCCAGCTCTAAGCAGGGTGGCCCAGTGATACTGACCGGGAAGTGACAAGTGATATTGACGAGAAGGAGCTGCTCTGTGCGAACTGGGAACTTGCCGTTCCTGACTGCAGGCCACTGTCACCCCCACTGGAGGATACCCACTTACTTCTGCACGCCCGTTGGTGGGCAGTCTGTACACACACCACACACAGACTCTCACACCTTATCACTCACATGCTCATATTTTAGAAAAATAAGTCATGAAAAGTAGTGTCACGTACATTTACCATGTCTGTGGTGGCATGCTACTTTGGGAAAAAACTGGACTCACCTTTAAAGATAAAAATGGTGGCTTTCCTAGCGCCATTACAGTTTTTTTGTGTCTTGTTTGACAAGACCTTTCTAATGTGATTAGTTCACACCAAACTTACCGTACTTTCAGAAGTGACAATAATTGATAGAGCATAAAGACCTGAACCCTCTGAGTTTATGTGTATGTGTGGTTGGTTGGATGGATGGATGGCTGCTGTTGCTTAATTGTTTTTTGTATCCTTGTTTACATACACATGTGCATGTGTATGTAAATGATAAAGAGATAAGAGGATTTCACCCTCTTGCCAGTTTTTTTTTTAAATTATCATTTTATTAGTTGGCTTCTTTAGTGGAATGGTTCTTCCCAGTACTTCTCTCAAATGGATGTTTTTCCTTCCCGAGATGCTGCTGTTTCAAAATAAAACTCTTCCATGTTATGCATAGAACCCTGACCTCCTAGTTTTTAAAAAAACCTGGGTTTTTGGTTTGTTCTTTTCTAGCTGTATAGTCCTGGGGAGGTCCCTTTATACCTAGACTTACGGATTAAAACAACAACAACAACAACAACAAAGAATTCAATTACATGATTTCTAAGACCCATTCCGTTTTGTAATTCTGATTCCTTTGAGAGACCCATAAATAATCCTTTCCCTCTTACTTGGGGGGGAGAAAACATATAAAAAACATAACCCAAATGTATTAGGGTTCTCCAGAGCAATGGAACCAATAGGAGATAGATGGATATAGAAAGAGACTTATTGTAAGTAATGAATTGACTCATGCAATTATGAAGACCAAGAAGTGCCTAGATCTGCACTCAATAAGCTGGAGGCCCAGGGAGGTTTATAATTTAGCTCTAGTCTGAGTCTGGAGGCCTCAGAATCAAGAGAGCTGGTGATGGAGTTCTGGTCCAAAGGCCAGCAGACTTGAGACCCAGAAAGAGCCTGTGTTTTAGCTCAAGTCCAAAGGCAGGAAGAAAACGTCTCAAACGGGAAGAGTTTTCCTTATTTGGTTAGGATCAGCCTTTCTTCAATTCAGGCCTTCAGCTGATTGGACACGGCCTACTCACATTAAGGAGGGCAGTCAGTTTTATTCATTCTACCAGTTTAAACTCATCCAAAACACAGAAACACTCAGAATGTTTGACCAAATATCTGGTCACCCCATTGCCCAGACAAGTTGACCCATAAAAATTAATGATCACACCAAACTTTACTGAAACAAAATTGGAGGCTTTTGCTTTTTTCCTCCTGCTTAAGCAGTGGATACTGAATTCTCCCAGTAGCCAACAGCTGTTGACCAAATTTGGAGTGAGTAACACATTTCATATAAAATCTGTATGTGTGGAGGCTTTAGTATTTTTAGGGGTTTTGATTTTTAAATGCTTTTCAGCTTCTTCTATACTCTCTTTTCTTTTGTGTTTATTTTTCCTGGCAGAGCAATTTGTACTTTCTATCTCCTTGGTTTCCATTCTGTTACATTAACATTTGAATGTTGCCCAGCCACCTGCTGAAGGTGGCTTTAAGCTCATAAAGAAACAAAATAGTAGAATACACAACTATTGCTCCAACTTTTAGTGATACACCTTGATTCTGCTCCATGTCGTCATGTCCAGAGCTGGCCAACTCACCATGTCCTCAGGGGCCACGTCATCAGGGAAAATGAAGCCTACCACCTGCTTTGCCTGCCATCTTTCTTGACATGTCACAGCCTCAACTTCTGGAGACCGCATATCAATAAAGTCGGTCAGTGAAGCCAGTGGCTTTGGAGGCACTAAAGGAGAAGAGCTGAGTGGTAATTCTAGCAGGCGTGTGGTTTTTGCAAGGTCCTCACTCCCCTGTCCAAAGACTAGCCACACGCCAGTCATTCTTAGTTTGAAAAGTACTGGACACTTATCTCCAGTATATTGCCTTGTAATAATCCCCTCATCATGCCTGGATCATGAAACTCCAGAGGCCTTCATTGACTTTTCCTGGAACATCTCCAAGTTTTTCCACATTACTGCCTGCTTTGTGGATGGATGATTATTGAGGTCAGTCTGACAAAGGCGACTAGGTTTCTCTGGTCAGGATGCCCTTCTCCTTCCTCCAACCTAGCCCAAACTGGCCCAAGGAAAATGAGTGTATTGACCCATACTTGAAAAGTTTATAGGAAACATGTGTCAGGCATGGCTGGATCCAGGGTCACGTATTCCAGGACACCGTTTCCTTCTTCCTCGGCTCTGCTTTCCTCCAGGTTGACTCCGTTGCATAGGGGCAGGTTCAAGTCCAGAGAGACCTTATCTCCCTGCATGACTCTGCACCGGTGTCTGTGGTCAGGGGGCGTAATGGGCTGAGTGCATTTGAACTGAATAAACTTGCCCATCTGTGGAGCTGGGGGCTAGAGTCCACTCTACCCAAACTGAATGGGTCAAGAGTTGGGGTGATACCTCCTAAATAATTCAGGGTACTGTTACCAGAAAAAGTTTGAATGGATGCTGAGCGGAAAACTTGGCAGAGGTCTGCGTGTCATCTTTAGGATTTGTTGAAGAGTCTTGTATTTGTTAAGGGAAGACTCATTTAGAGTTCTCTCAAGGTAACAAAATGACTTGGTATTTGTATGCACACTTAGATCTATTTATGAGAAATCCTATACCCGCCCAAATTTGAAGTGGCTTGTAAGACTTCATATTATGTAAAAAGATGGGAAGTGAATAATGAAGGAAATTAGAATAAAGAGGAAAGCAAGATAGACCTGTAAGATAAGATGGGGGTAAGGGTAATCTCACAGATTTCAAAGCTGGAAGATCCTATGAGATTGGTAGACGTGACCTGCAAATTTGGCTCTGAGGTTCCCAGGAAGAGTAGTAGATCCTATACAAAGGGGGAGAGAGAGAGAAAATGTGTGTGTGCGTGTGCCCACATACCCATATGTGTGCAAGCCCCTCTGAGAGTGGAGACCCTGAGAGGCCATGGGAAGATAATATGGTCTGGGGTATCCTTAGATTCATTTCTTTTCCAAACTCCTGGGATGCTTGCCCTCAGGAATCTTTGCTCTCAGCATTGTGTTAGGAAGCAAAGCAAGCAGACCAGGATTGAAACCTCCATACTGCTGGGTTCCTTTCAGGAACAACTGAAGGGCTAAACTGTGTTCCCTTTGGTGGGAGGCAGTAAGATGAGTCACTGCTGTGACGGGGGCAGAATAGGATGACCTCGGTTGTAAAGCTAGGCTAATCTGGAAAATGGACTCATGCCTGGACCGTGACTCACGTTCCTGTTTACAAACGAGCCCTGTGGAGAAGTGCAGAGAGGGAGACTCTGCTTCCCGGATGGAGACCAGAGATGTCCAGGGCTGGGCACCCGTGCTTCCTCTGGGGCTTGGGCTGCGCTTCCTGGGGGCAGACCTTGGGCTTCCCGCAGTGGTGACTTTCAGTGTCCAGCCACGGGTACAGTTGCAACTCATGAGGGCAATGGCGAGGCACCGGTTTGCAGGTGATATGGCCCCTTCTCATTTTGGGTATTCACATGCTTTTGGCTGGTTTAATCCACCTGGAGAAACCACCCCCCCACCATCAGAGGACGCAGTTGTCTGAGAACCATGTAAATTATTCTAGAAATGTGGCTGCTGTTTCACAGATTTGTCCGTTATTTCCATTGCTTTTCTAGCTCCTAGTCTTCAGTGCCCACCATGCTCATTCTGCTATTTAGTGAATATCAGAACATAAAATATTGGGTATTGTGCCCAATCTCATATTCTTAATTTTGAATTCTGTTTTTTGGGGGGGGGATTAAAAAGGGTGAAAAAATTTGTTCATCTGGATTTTCCTTCACATAGAACTTTTTAACAACTAGGGTAGAGAAGACATAATTCTTTATCATGAACACAAAAGTCATAGGTCTTTTTTTTTTTTAACAAAAATTAGAATGATATTTCCTTGTTGTGAAATAGCCGTTCTTGGACCCCAGGTCACTCTTAACACCGATCAATTCTCTACCCCGTTTTTAGAGCAATAGTCAACATCTGGACAGGAAGATGTATTTACGTAACAACAGTATGAGTTGAGTGAGACCTGGTTCTGGTCCCCCTTACCCCACCGTCTACTAGCTGTGTGACCTTGGGCATGCTCCTTAACGTCTCTGAGTCAGTTTCCTCCTCTGTAAAATGGGCACAACAGGACCCACCTCACAGGGTAGTTGTGAGGAATGCTGGAATGACACAGATGTTCCTGTCTAGAACCCTAAGCAGAGAAGCAGCGCTCATCACAGGGCTCTGGCTGAGTTGAAAGCAGTAGAGCACCGACTTCCTGAGCACTCGGGGCTGGTGCTCCCGGATCCTTGAAGGGGTCCAGAGACGCCGGTGCAGTTGCAGCTCTCAGGTTGCAGCCTGGCAGAGGGAACAGTATTAAGAGAGCTCCCCAAATAGCTCTGGCATGGAACCCTATGCAGCTGCATTTTTGCATTTTTGTAGGGTAGAAATATTGACTCGGCCCAAATGTTCATTTGGAGTTTTCTTTAGAACCCGGATGAACTTTTGGGCCAACCCAATAGCAGCAATATTACATGGTTTAAATTAATGGATGATTCGGAAAGGTAAGTTGAGAAAGAGGGAAAATGCTAGCCAGCAGGCTTCTCAGAAGAGGGAGTGATGGGCAGAGTGGGCAGAATGGGAAGGGATGCCCCAGAAAGGCTGCCTGGAAGAGGCTGTGTTGAAGATGTCTCTGGCAGGGTCCCCGAGCTGGCCGGCAAGGACTTGGGAGAGTTCCGGGTTTGAGCGGGGCAGTGCAGTCCTCCGCCTCCTGGAGTTTGTAGAGAAGCGGGGGTTGGCACAGGACGTCAAGCTGGGGGCCGTGAATGCCTTGCTGACTGCGCACGCCTCCCTCCCGAGCCTCACTCTGTTCCCCTTTCTTCCTGGCAGCAGTGCCCCCTCCCTTGCTGCACTCAGGGACATGACTGTCAGCACTTCTACCCCCCCTCAGACTTCACTGTCAGCACTCAAGTCTTCAGGGACATGAAAAGGAGCCACTCCTTACAAAAGGTTGGGGAGCCCTGGTGTTTGGAGGTAGGTCTCGGAGCAGAATGACGGTATGAGATGAGCGGGCGCTGGACGGAAGCCACCCATGCGCACGGCTTCCTTCCCGCTGGGGCAGGACCCATCCTCCGTGGCCCCTGCGTCCTGTAACATCACCGTTATGTTGGCTGCCACGATGCCGGGCTGGCCTGACCACGGATGGGTTTATCATAGCTGTAACAGTGCCAGTTCATAAGGACAAGGGGAAGGGAGATGCTCCCCCGAACCCAAGGCGGTGGGCTCCTCCTTGAAGCCACATGGTCTAGCATCATGCGTGGCTTCCATAAGAATGATGCACAAGGTCATCCCGTTAAACTTGACCCCGTGGAAACGATTTCCTAGGACTCTCCAGAGCTTCCAGTGGAAGAGAAGGTATCACCTGAACTTGGCCTTTGTTCTTCATTCTTTAGAACTTATCGATTTTCTTTTCACATCCAGGGTGCCAGGCTCTGTTCACCCTTTCTGCAGTGGTGCTTCCCGAGGCAGCAGCGTGTGGCTTTTCTGGCAGATGTCGCTCTCAAGGACAGGAAGCATTGTTAATTTCCTTTAAATAATTCAATCCGATGTCAATACCTCACACTGCCCCGTGCCTGGGAGTGACAGTTCTCTTCAAATTAGTAGTCCCAAAGAATAAAGAACATCCAGAACATGTTTTTATCCTCAGAAAAGCAGAAGTCAATGCAGATACAAACCATAAAGTTAACTCTCTAAACTTAAACAGTGCATGATTTAGTAACTCATTAGCATGCGCTTTTGCCTTTTCTCCGTTTTGAAAAGGAAAGGGAATATTTAAGAGCCAATTAGTAGAGCCTCTGTCTTTGATAAACATTGATAGTGTACCTACTGTGTGCTGATTGCCCTGCAGCATGTTAGGGCTACAGGGACAGAAAACAGCAGAGGCCTAGAGTAATACGTTACATTTGTCGGTGCGTCTTGCCTTTGGAGAGGGAAAAGGCGGGTGAAATCATCCTGAAAAGCTTGTCCTAATTTAAAAAGTAGTAAATAGCCCTGTAAGAAAACAAGACACAGGTAGAGAAACATCCAAATGTTTCATCCAAATGCAGGAG
Source organism: Capra hircus (assembly GCF_001704415.2). Classification (NCBI taxonomy): domain Eukaryota; kingdom Metazoa; phylum Chordata; class Mammalia; order Artiodactyla; family Bovidae; genus Capra; species Capra hircus. Next base: position 18,406,254 of record NC_030833.1, on the reverse strand, counting down.
AAAATGTTAACACATCCCTTTTTTACCTAGTTGTGATCTCTTAATATTTGGATGCATTTCTTTCTTGTCATTCATGTGTCTGCAGTTTAAAAATGGTTTGCAAAACATTTGTAAAACATGGAATGGCTCCTTACAGAGTTTTGTCTTTTCACTCGGTTATTTTCGTACACTATGTTATGTCTTAATTCTGGTTAGTTACATGGTGTCTTCTGGGGCTCTTCCTGTCTGATTAGTCCCCTCTGACCAGATGTGACTAAAGTTGAAGATGTGTCTAGGGTCTTTTGAACCATGCCCACCCTACCCCACCTCTTCTGATGAGCCCTGTGCTTGGAACCGCTGGGGCCCGTGTATGAATATAGCCCGGGTCTTTAACTGGCCTGAGTCAGATGGAGCAGGAAGGCTGACTTCTGTGTGGCAGCCCTGGCCTGCAAGGAAGAGCTTTTTCTCAGCAGCCCCTCTTTGGTTTGGCTTTTAATAAGCGCCTCTGTTCATCCTAACTATGGATGATAAGGCCATACCGAACATAATTATTCCTCCACCAGGGCCTCGCAAATGGTAACTCATTAATCTCTGGTCAGAGTTACACGATAGATAAAGGAGAACCAGGCACCCATTCTGAGTTAAAGAAAACGAAACAGAAACACCAAGTTTCTTCCTTATAACTCGAGATCCGCAGGCGCCGACGCCTGTTTCTCGGCTTGCTGGCGCCAGTTTCTCAGCTTTGCCCTCAGGACAGGGAAGCATCTCTTGGGGAAGAGCCAGTTACCCCAGCCTCCCAGATGGGGGACCAAGTCCCTAAGTTGTGAACAGACCAGATGCAGAGACACCACTTGGGCTCTGTGACCTCAAGCGAGTTACCTACCTGCTCTGTGCTTCAGTCCCTCGTCAGTGCAAGGGGGCCCGACATGAGCTGTTGTGAGCCTCAGTTGCCTTGAGGCATGTGGAGCGGGAACTTGGCCAGAGGAGCCCGTGAGCTGGGTCTGGCACGAGCGTCTGGCAGGATCCTGGGGAGCCGCACCCTGGCGGTGTGTCTCTGTGGTGGGCTGGCCTCTGGTGGGGCAGTGCAGTCCTGCCGCATGGTTTCCACACACAGCTTGGGGGCACTCCAGGTGTTTCTGGGGAGCATCGCGGAAACTGCGCACGATCAGAGGAGGCAGAACCAGATTTGAGTCCAGCATTCTCTCACCTCTGCTAGCAAGGTGCTTCATCTGTCTGTGATGCAATCCCCGTGTCTGTTAAAAAGGGATGATGGTGGAATCCCTGCCCCAGCCTCCTTCGCTGGGCACCTCCCAGGATCCCTTGAAATCCTGATCAAAGAGACTTTTTAACACAGCACCTCCTACGGTCCAGGCACTTCTCTAAGGGATTTGTGTATTTTAACTCTTGAAAACCTAACAACAACCCTTAGAGGAAGGTGCTGTGGTTTTGTCATTTCGCAGATGTACCACAGAGAGGTTAAGTAACTTGCTTAAGATTACACGGCAAAGGGGCAGAGCTGTAAAACTGCTATTAATGAAAGACCATGGCAGTGGTCCATGGTTTGGAGCTTTCCCCGCCAATCACCTTCCACTCACTAAAGGAGATTGGGCTAGGTCTTGCTCAACACCCCGCCATCTCAGGAGCTGCGAGGAGACTTCTGATTCAGGATATCTAAAGTCCAGTCTTTGGTTTATAGGTACCACGTCTGGGATCCTTTCTAACCCATCCATTGGCCCTTCTCTCTCTCCCCTGCGAGTCAGCTTGATTCTAACCCTTTAGCTCTCTCCTCAAGGGAATTAAGGTTGGTAGACCAGTTTAGTAAATATGAGTAAGAAAGTCAATATCCACCTGGGCAGGCATGAGTCACTTCTTTCTAGTTAGCTATTCGTGGCCACTTTCAAGCTCACCACACAAAGTCATTACATTGAGGCTATTACCATGTTTAATAGTGACAATAATAGGGTGTGACCCATGGCATAAATGCATTCAGATAAGAAAGAAAGTTTTTTTTTTTTTCCTGTAATTGCTTAGTCAATACCATTTTCACGGAAATGCTTGCAAACAAACTTTTAAAGAGGTCTTTGTTCGAATCCTTCCCTTATTCTGTGCTTCCTTCCTCTTGAAGGGCTTTTTTGAACTTTTCCTGATCAGTGGGCTGGGGGTTAGCAGGGTGATACCCTCTGTCCTTTCTGATGTTTTGGTCTACTGACCTACCTTTTTGCTGGTTTTGAGCCTAATTTTATTTCATTTTTAGGTGTGCGTGTGTGTGTGTGAGAGTTCAGGAGAGGACACATTATTGCTGGTACTTGCTTATTAACTTCTCAGCTTAGACATTTAAGGGGGAAAAAAGACTTTTGCTAACTTTGCAAAGCTAGTCACATAGACAGGGAGTTAACCATTTTGGTGAGAGGAAATGAAACTTTTCTTAGGTTTATTAGACCACATCCTATGAATCTGTGGCTTATTATATGTCTGACTTCTAAAAAGCATGGCATCATGGCCAGAGTTTTATTTTTGCTTATTAGTCATTGAAACATATATAGATATTGCTTCATTTCCTTAGTTCTATGTTTTTCAATATGTTAATGTATGGAAAATCTGGGTTTACACAACAAAGTACATTAGAAGGGGGAAGTATTAGTCTCTGCATTACAACTTTGGATTACCAAGTATTCTGTCCAGCTAAAATGTTTAGTTCATCCTCCCCCTCCTGATTACATAAAGAGGCAGGATGAGAGAAAACAGGTAAAATGTTCCTGAAAGGCAAAATTAGTATTTGGACATGGTTTCAGTCTTTTAAAGGATGCGTTTAAAAAATGAGAGGTAGGCTCGTATTATATATGTAGTTCTTTCCTGTCTGACATTTCTTGTAATAGAAACCCTTTCCTATGTATCCTGCAAAGACTCTTGGTAAAATGTCTAGCGATGTCCATCCTAGAACTGGATATCTCTCAATATGTTTAGTCATTGCCCCCGTGCAAACCCACTGTTTCTAAAGTTCCACTATTACAGTCTGATTGCATCTCATGCGGGAAAGAGTGCAAGCTGAAAATAACAAAGAATGACTGTGGACATTCCCTCATGCCCCCATGATGTATATGACCTGTGGCTTAGCACACACAGCCCTGGAGCATTCTGTGCAAGCCGTCCAGCAAATTCACTCCCTTCCCCAGAGTCATTCTCCCCGGGGGATGACTGACTAGTGGGACCACCCGTATTATTTTGTTATTTCTCGTTTTTCTTTCTGGAGATCTTCCTTGTTGAGTTCTTCTAGGTTAAATGGGCGCGTGGATTTCCTCTGCCGAATTCAGCTCCATGAGTGTAAGTGGGCATCACGGTGCCTGACTGGAATTCCTGGCACCTCAGAGAAGCCACACTCCCAGTGCATGGTGAACGTGGTGTGGTTTCCCATGCCATGTGTCAGAGCCCTGCAGGGTTGACACAGCTTGGCCACTGCGTGCACAGGGCTCCCCACCAGGGACACAGGTCCAGAGAGGGAAGGGATTATTCTGGGCCTCATGTCCCTTGTTGACCATTCCTTGGACCGAAGGCATGTACGCTGATCACTTCTTATACTTTTCTCCACCCTGGAAGCCCAGGCAGTGTACATGAACATGCTTTAAGGACCCCCTCCCTTGGAGGGTGGGGGCGTTCTCTGGCCCTGCATCCAGCCTCTGGGCCCCCCTGAACTCCGCCTGGACGCCACAGGCTGGATCACTGCTCCTATCTCTGTGACCGCCTCCCTTTTCCCCATTCTTTGTGAGTCACATGTTTTCTCATGTGACGAAGGTCGTTAGTAGCAGAGACTCGGGCCTTCCATGCGTGACATCTCGTCATCCACACAGTTTATTGGTTTGGGATCCTCCCCTTTTGCAATTCTGTGAGGTGACAGGTCAGTCTTTAATGGGCTGTGCTGTGTCAAGGGAGAGTTTAAATTAACCTTCAGACTTTTTATACCTCACAGGGCCCCTCAGATCATAATACACGGTCAGTATTTGAAGAGAGGGAGGGGATGCTTTTTACTCACGGTTTTGACATTCTATCGAATCCGCCTGCCTGTCTGTTTCTCCGTGATGTGATACCTCTGTTTCTCTACTTTCCTTTGATGATGTCAGTGAAGTGGATGTTTGGAATTTGGGAACAGAGAGGAACCACGCTTCAGCCCAGACTCTGGAACTTAGTTTAGTTGTTTTTATTGAAAGGAGATTGTCAGGTCAGCAAAGTGGAAGCTCTTAGTTTCTTGGTTTCAAGCCAGCTCTATGCACCTGATCCAAAAGGTATCTGCTGCTGCTAGTTTTGCAGGAGCTGATTCTAGGTGCTGCCTCATCTTTTATTCTTTATTCCACTCTTTCCCAGCCTTCTCCGTCACATCACTGAATGCTCACTTCAAACCTGTTTGCATTAAAGGAATGTAGTAGTTCCGAAAACAGTTTTTTGATGTTGGCTTGGGGAGTAAGGTGGTAGAGGTGTTACCTTCTCCGATAAGGCCAGGTTCAAGTTTTGACCACCCTTTCCTCAGGCTGTCCTTTCCCCATCAGTGACTGGCTGCCTCTGCTTGAGCCGCAGATGGGGAAAGGAGGTGGCCTCTATCCGGCCAAGGAGTTTTGAACTCTTTGTTAACAACCTCCTGGGGTGTATGTGTGTGCTATGTTCTTCTGGGGCCCCGCCACCCCCAGGGTGCTCACAGCTCGGCAGCATTTTTCTCTGGAAAAGTCTAAATAGCAGGCCTGTTTGGGCTCAGAGTGAAAGTTTCTGTTTTGGAAAAGCCAGTTCCTTCCGATAAGGGAGGGTGGGGATGAGGAAGGAACTAGAGACGCCAGAAAAAGAAGAAGTGAGAGTCCAGGAGGCGAGGAGGCGGCGGGGTGACCAGGGGACACGTGCTGCCCGCTGCGTTTGTTTCCCAGCCCCACCTGTCACTTGACTGCCCAGCTTCGCCAGAGCCCCCTGTGTGGCAGCCCCTGGTCCCCAGCGGGGACCTCTTGCTGCTTCAAAAAACAGAGCTGGCAGGAGATGGTGTTGGGTTGGACATGATGTACGGGGCTGGGGTCAGAGGGAGCATGCAAGCGCTCAATCACCGAGTGCTCAGCCTGGACTCTGCCCATCGGGTTTCTGGCAGGCCCGGGTGGTTCTCCGGCAACCAGTGTGGCCAAGGAGAGGTGCTCTTTCCCCCGGGAAAGGAGAAGCCCCTCCACCCAAAAGTACAAGAAACTCAGAATCATCCAGGAGATCCCAGTTCACAGCTCTGCCTCTTGGATAAGTTTCTTTCTTCCTGCCCTTCTTTTTTAAAAATAAGAACCCAGAAGAAAGCTGGGTGGAGGCAAGAGGGAAGGGCAGCTTGCTGATGATGCTTTTACTGGCTTCAGGAATCCGGGCAGTTCCTGAAGGGCAGGTGGGGCATTTCTGTGCCCGGCGGGGCAGGGACAGCAGTGTCTGGGCGTGGACTCGCAGCTCTCATGATGTAGTGATGTGTAGGCTTCTGAAGAGACTGGGACATTAGTTTCCTTGACCCTGTCTTGCTGGGGGCAGCAGAGTGGACTCAAGTCGGATTCCTGGTGGGGCCCTCTCCTCCCTGCAGCCTTGCTTGGTGGGGCACCTGCAGCTGTCTAGTTTTTAATTTGCACTTCCTGTGTATGCTTCTGTGTCCCTGATTCTAGGTCTTAGGAGCAGGCTTCCTTGGCCATGTGGGGTTTTCAAAAATTATCTTTTAACATACACAACAAAATTGGCCTTTTCTTTTGGTCTACAGTTCTGTGAATTTTAGCATCGGTTCGTATTATCGCCACCACAGTCAGGGTACAGAACAGTTCCGTCACCTTACACACACTTTTATGCTACCCTTTTCAGGTCACAAGGGATGTGGGGTTTATTTTTTTTAATTTTTATGGTTTTCACCTTTGAAAGGTATCGTTGACCTGATCTGTCTCTTTCATTCAGAGGCTGACTTCTCATTGTCGATTCCAAGTTTTTGCTCTGCTCTTTCTCCACCAAGAGATGTAACCAGAGTACCTTTCTTGTCAGCCTCTGACTGACATGGTGGGTTGGGTTGTTTGGTTTTTGTGCTGGCTGTTTTTGCCCACACCCGTAGGATGCTTTGGGCTAATTCTGACAGTGGCCAAAGAACGCTATTAACTAGTAAGGGACATGTTCTTGCCGACCGTCTAGGAGGCCTTGTGAAGGGAAACGACTTCTGGAGTACTCTGCTTTGAATTATCTGTGTTATTGTCTTCCAGATGTCAGGACTGATGATCAAGGTTTCTTGTTGTTCAGCTGCTCAGTCGTGTCCGACTCTTTGTGACCCCGTGGACTGCAGTACACCAGGCTTCCCTGTCCCTCGCTACCTCCCAGAGTTTGCTCAAACTCATGTCCATCGAGTTGGTGATGCCATCCAACCATCTCATCCTCTGTCACCCCCTTCTCCTCCTTCTCGGAGATCTTTCCCAGCATTAGAGTCTTTTCCAATGAGTCGGTCCTTCACATCAGGTGGCCAGAGTTTTAGAACTTCAGCTTCAGCATTGGTCCTTCTGATGAATCTTCAAGGTTGATTTCCTTTAGCATTGACCAGTTTGATGTGTAAAATGAAGATGGTGCGTCATCTGCAGATTTGTTGACCCGTGTGGCTCTCCCAGACTGTCCTCACTTGTCTGACTACTTAGGTGAAGCCAGAAACAGTGTTGCTTCCATGATCACCCATGCCTCCCCAGCCAGGTTCAGGAACAAGCTGGAACAGCCACGGGAAGGCCAGAGCTGTGTGTCACCTGCTGTGGTCAGCCCTTCTGCTTTCTTCGGGAAAAGGGAACTGCAGGCATGTTTGTGTGGTACACGCAGATCCTGGGTATGTGCCTATCCTCTTGGCAAACGAGGAGAGGTGACCTCGAAGGTCTCTGGCTCAGAACGTCACACTTGACTGAACAGTTGATGGTGCCTTTGCGGTGGATTTTGCTGGGGAAGGTGGCAGCAGTCGCGCATATGTGAGATCTGGCGTAATCTGATTCCTGCCTTTGTAATTACTTGGAGACTTGCCATTATAGCCAGTTGAGAAGTGGGAACAGTGACCCAGAGCAGAAAGCAGAAATTATAGGGGTGGAAAGGGGAGGTAACATCCAGAAACACAGTTGTAACTCTCCTGGCTTTCTGGGATGGAAAACTGCTTTAGGATCAGGAGAAAATGTTAGAACCGCCTTCTAAAACATGTCACCCCTTTTTCTGGTCTGTATGCCCACTCCTCACTGCTCTCTTGACAGGCTGAAGGAACCACTCAGAGTGTGGTAGAGTCGGGGCATCCAGGGTTTAGTTGAGAGGAGTGAGTCTGCTGATCAGAAACTACCTTTGTCTGGCAGCAGGTTTCTGTAGAGGAATGTCCTCCAGGTGCAAGAAGAATGGGTCTCATTAAAAAAAAAAAAAAAAAAATCCCACAATAAACAAAGTAACATGAGCATGGATGTCAGGACGAAACCAGGAGAATAGAACAGCTCTCAGACACAAGACGCTTTTCCGCATCCTGATTGACAGGACAGGGGCGCTGTGGAAAGCCAGGGCTGGCGTCATTTTCACACGTGGAGCAGGTGTAAACCATGGGGCCGGGGGGCCTTCACTCTGGAAGATGCCAGAGAAGAGCTTACAGAGTGATCATTCTCCCTCCAGAGGTGCTTACCGTTTGTCTGATCGATGTCGGAAACATGATATCATTTCTACCAACATCCACATAAGAAGGTTTCTTTCTTTTTTTTTCTTCCCCCTTTTCTTATTTGGGTGACAGATTGCATGTTAGGGCACTAAAAGATGAAAGCACTAAATATTTGCTTTAGAAAAACACAGCGAAAGACTCTCTCATCCTCCCAGCTGAAAACTGATGGGCTTAGAATTCCATTAACAAAAACGACTGTCTGCAGTTAAATGTATTGCCACCCTCTGGGCACGGTTAACAAGAGGGGGAGAAAGTGGAGGTCGAGGGGTGGAGGATTGTACAGGATTCTTTCTCCCGGGGAGTGGAATTAGGGCCCTTTCGTCGACATGGAGGTCCAAGGTAGCCCAGAGAAGTGCCTTCCTCCTTCTGTCATGTTGAGCTCCTCCTTCTGGGTCTTTTCAGTGGATTTCCTCTCCATAAAAAGAATCTCTTTGTTATTCCCTCTTTCAGATGTAATGATAAAGTCGTAATTCTTACAATCCTCTTTGGCGTGAGCTGTCTTGCCTCAGAAGAAGAGAGAATGCGTTTTGGCACTTGTTGATGGTTCTTGCAAAGTCTGTTTAATGGGATGATTAAGAGCGTGAATTCAAACCCTGCCTTTGCTATTGACTGGCTGAGTGATCGTGTGCATGGTATAGTTTCTAGACCTCAGTTTCTCCATCTGTAAAGCAGGGAGATTTTTATATATCTCTTCCTTTGTTGAGAGATTTCACCGAGTTAAGGTGGTGTACATGTCCATCTGTCAACATCTGTTGTTGTTTAGTTGCTAAGTTGTGTCTGATTCTTTTACGACCCCATGGACTGTAGCCCGCCAGCTCCTCTGTCCATGGAATTCTCCAGGCAAGAATACTGGAGCAAGTTGCCATTTCCTCCTCCAGGGGATCTCCCCAACCAGTGATTGAACCCACATCTCCTGCATTGGCAGGTGGATTCTTTACCACTGAGCCACCAGGGAAGCTAATGTTCTATCAACATTAGCTCTTACATTCATTCTCAGTGGGTATTTTAAAATTCATCTCTTTTATTAAGAGGAAAGAAGGATGCACCCTTTCTCTGGTCGGGGTATAATATTAATGAGTTCAGTTTTTTTATAAATATTGTTGTTTCACACTTACAGCTACTCTATCATAAGACGAAACACTATTTTTTTCCAATTTTGTATATACCTAAGCTAGTTGTAATGTTTATTGAGTGCTTTTCCATGAACCAGCTCTAGTTTAAGTGGTTTTTCATATGTTAATTCATTTCACACCCCCCCCAGCCCCCCCAAAAGTTAAGAACTATTTTCCTCATTTTTAAAGAGAAGGAAGCTGTGGCATAATTTTTTTTTTTTTAATTGCCCTTGGTTCTACGGAGAGTAATCTTAGGGCTGGGCTGTGAAGGCTAGATCTTGACGTTTGGAAAGCCAGGGTGCACACCTCATCAGTGCACTGCCAGCCTCCACTCTAACATGTGAACGGTCCTAGCTCGCCAGGATCGTGCATGGGAAACACTGAGCAGATACACAGATGCTCTCCAGATCTGCTGCTTTATGATAGTTGGGAAGAAAAATCTTCATTACCGGAAGTTGTGGCTTCTGAGTCTCTCAGCAGTTGGCAGCATATATTTTTGATTTGTTTTGTTTTGTGTGTGTGGTTTTGTTTTTTAAATAATTAGAAACAGTTAGACTCTCCTTACCACCCACAGTAAAAATTGCTTGGATCCCGCAAATGAAAGAAAAAAAAAAGTCCATTTGGTAGAATGATTAAAACGGGATTTTCAAGAGGAAAGTTCCATTTTTAAGGGTGAGCTTTAGATGTGTAAAGGCTTAGGGATTTCACGCTTTTCACCTCCCCCTCCGTCTGAATTCAGAATCAAATAGTGTTAGGGGCTGTTGCCAATGATGGGAGGGATTACCCACAAGATGGCTCTGGGAGGAAACCGACATTTTTTTGTACTTATTAATGGTATGTCTTTTGTGTGAGTGGGTGTGAGGACTGAGGAGGAAGCATATATTTACGTGGTGTGTGGTCCTTTCTGCTTCATTTCACAACCTGTAATGCTGAGCTAGGGAAGAAGAAGCCTTAGCACAGCCATGAGTTTCCATTGTAGGGATTGGATCATTGAGGCAGGAGGAAGCCAGGCCTTTTTCCATGTCAGGAGGACTGAATCAGAGTGGCTGGGACTCCTGGTTTTTAGGACTCTGTTCTAATGATGCCCTCACTTTTATACACACAAAATGGGTACCCTTGCACATATGTGGTTCGCCTCACTCTCCCCTTTCTCAGACCAGGGTCTGAGTTGATGTCTTTGGCCAAGTCAGACGTGCTGTCCATTTGGAGATCCCTTGCCCCTCACATCCCCACCAAAACCTCCTTGTCATTCTAAGACTGTAGCTAATCACGTGAATGACTTCCTAACCCTTGTGGGTGCTTGAAGGGATTCGCCTCTGTAAGAGAAGGAACATCCCGCTTGGAGGGCTGTCTGTGCGTCCCATTGGAACCCACGTTGCTTTTGAGTTCTCTCCTATGATCATTCCCAGGGAGGCCCCCTCTTGCCATCCTGACTTGTTTAAATTTGTGGGTTGTTGGCAAGCCATTTTTTGATGCTATTCTCATAGCCAGAGGCCAAGATCCCTTGTGGAGCAGTGCCTGAGTTTAATGGATGTCATCTGGACGCCAGGGAGGGGCGTAGAGAAGCACTGGGGGAAAGTCTTGGACGTGAGGTGCTGCCCCTTGATGCTTGTCTTCATCCCTTTCGGGGCAGAGCATTCAGAGAAGTGGCTTTGGTGCTCTCACGGCATTGTGTACTGTATCTTCTCATTTTAGGACAAAAGGTTCACTGTCCTAAACGGACTTGTAGATGGCCTAAAGAATACCCCGTAAGCCACCCATTCAACTTGGTCTTGAATGTCTCAACGTTATTGAGCTCTTCCCCTGGTTGTAAAGCCAGAAGATCTGGCCATGGCTTTTGTAACACTAGGTGATGCTCCAGGAAGGATGTCTTTACTTTTCTGGCTGTCTGGGGGTTTGGTTCTCAGGCCAGGTTCTAAGACAGACAAGACAGTATCATCTTAGCTTGATTTAATGAGCTTAGCTTCAGATTCAAGGGAGTCTAGAAGTTACCGGGGCTTCCTTGGTGATTTCATGGTAAAGAATCCGCCTGCCACGGCAGGAGACGAGGGTTCAATCTCTGCGTCGGGAAAAGATCCCCTGGAGAAGGAAATGACAACTCACTCCAGTATGCTTGCCTGGGAAACCCCATGGACAGGGGAGTCTGGTGGACTATAGTCCATGGGGTCACAAACGAGCTGGACACAACTTAGCAGCTAAACAACAGGAAAAAGTGAAGCAGGGCTGCAGACAGTCTTTCAGACATCAGACTTCTGACTGATAGCTGTTACAAAGCCTTGACTTTGTGGGACAGGCGGATAGTCTTCTTGTAATGATGAAAGCTTGCAAAATAGGTTTTAACATCCAGAGTGACTAGACAGGAGCGCCAGCAGCACTTGGGGACAGTGCATGTTCGCCAGGCACTGCTGGGCAGGTGCTATTCTCTGCTGGGGATGAGGTGGGAGCAGGATGGACTGAGTCTTTGCCTTCAAGGAGTCGCCCTTCTAGCTAGAAGTAATGACTTGAGTCCCTTGGACATTCTGCTCCCTTTTGGTCCCTGCCCACCCTGAGGTCTGCTCCTTTCTGAGGGATCATCATCAGAAGTTGCCTCCTGGGCTCCTGGAGAACTCAGAACTCCCTCCATGATGAGATCCTCCATCTTGGTGGGAATGGTCTCCATAATGAGGCTTTCAGGAAAAGCCATGTTGAAGAGAGGGTGTGTTCAGAGTGGACAAGCCCACTTTCAAAGCTTGGGAGGTTCTGACCACAGACTAGATGCTGCCAGATCCACATCTCTGCTTCTTCACCTCTTGCTTCTGCGTGACCAGCATCCTTTTGGTCTCACCTTCCCTCTCCTCTTCCCCAAATTCATTTTCTTCATCTCAGGGAATTTCTCACCATATTTACATTTTTCTTTGTTCAACATCAAATCTTTGTCTCTGTTCCCATCACAAAGATCTGTAACATACATACCTGGTTGCCAGGCATGCCCTGCCCAGGCTTCAGGCAGAGCAGAGTCTCTGGCAATTCCGGCCTCTTACAGTTTATAAGAAGGGGAGAGAAAAGTAATTTTAAAGTGCCATAAGCGGGAGTTGTTTAGAATAGGGCAGGCAGCCCTCAGTCCTCTGATGAGCAATGTTTTTAATTAGAATCCTGATAGATTAAGAAAATATGTGGCCTCTCGATTTGAAAAAAGGCAAAAACGTTGCCTGGGGAGATTGACTGGGATGGTCTCACAGGTAAGTTCAAATTGAATGTTGCTCAATAGGTAGTAGGCTGATGGTAAGGTCATTGTATATATGAGCCTGGGCTTCTGGCGCCAGACAGATCAAATAACTCAGGTCACAGAAATGGACTTGGGTGACCTCAGAGTATTAATGCAAACAATTCTTTGAGCCACTGACCCCAAGCAGAGGGAACAGACTTGTTCCTTCTGGTTCGAGTAGGTGGATGGGTAGAGACAGTTATTAAATCTTAGAATTGTCAGAGCCGAGTGGTGACTCAGGCCTCCTTGTGCCATCCAGTCCTCTCTGTAACCTGGGGAAACCAAGGCCCAGAGAGAGGAGATGACTTCATGGAGCCAGAGAACGATGGAGTCAAGACCACCAGACTCCAGGCCGCTCGGATTTTCTCCTTCCGTCCTGCCAACCTCTGATTCAAGGTGGAGTTTGATTTTTGCAGACCTTTCATGTTAAGTGGCGTTCATTTTTAGCTCCTTCTGGGTCAGTGTGTACAGTTGAGTATGTTCAGTATGAATTCGCATATTTTCCTCTTAGAGGCTGAGTCTCTCTGGGATGCCCCAAGCGTTCGTGGTGGTGATGGGGATGGACTTGTACAGTCATCTGCTTGGGGTTCACTAGGGAGAAGTGAGCTGGAGAGTCTTAGGGAGTCATAGTAACTCTTCCAGCGATGAATGTGCTTTAGGAACATGTAGGAAGTCAGATCTTAGGTTCATACGTGCATTTTGAGTTAACTAGTCTCTGCTGCATGATTATTTCTACAACCCCACCGACCTTCTTTCCCAGGGAACTCATCTTTGGGAATCCTTTTATAGGGTTGCTTTCTGGGCTTATGTCTAAAACTCGGAGAAATGTATGAAAATGATCCTTTAAAATCAAGTTTGATACCAGCCTTCTATGATAAACCTCAGAAAGTGTCTAGGTTGGGCACTGCCAGTACCTGATGTGAGGGCAACCCTGATAGACAAGAAGAAGGCATTCAGGAGTTCAGTGGTGATTTTTCAGTGTTTGCTGAGAACTCGGTTCTGTCCCTTGTGGTCCCATGTCCTGTGACAGAGCTGGTGCTCTGGGTCAAGTTCAGCAAGTTTGTTTTGACTTGCAGCCCATGATGGGAGTGAAGCTCTCATTATGTAATGTTAAACTGGTCCGGAATGTCAGCTGGGCTAGGCCTGCCAAAGCTTGAAGAGTTGATTGGGAATGGACTATGTTTAGTGTGACTAATCCAACTTGGCTGGGGAAAGGGGTGGGTAGGTGTCTCTCTGAGGAGGGAGGGAGGTATGATTTGTGCTATTTTGAATGTTAGCACTTTGTGTAAACTCTGCAAGACCCCGCCCCCACAATCCCCTGGGGGGTGGGGGAAATGTTCAGCCTTATGACCAACTAGTAAAGTCGAGGGCCGTTGACTGATAACCCAGTGTTGCCGTGGAAAGCTGTGGGCAAGGCACCAGGGTCTGTGTATCACTTGCAATCAGAGAGTTCGCATTTTCGGTTGATGTGAAATGGTGTTTCTTAAACACCTAGCCTGCACCCATCAAATTTTGCTAGCAGTGGTAGTCAGTAATTTAAGCAGTTACACAAAGTAGATCCTGGGTTCCTTAATAAAAATAGCAGTCAACCCTAATAAAAAATTTAAAGCAGAGAAAGAGGTGGGCTATTTTCCTAATAAAGGTTTGAAAGTATAATTTAAGGTCTGTCTAGTGACTGACCTTCTTGGTCTTTATTTGGGAGTCTTTTTCTCCCTCTGCCCTCATGGTCCCCCACCCCTACCTCCCATCTTCCTCTTGGATCTTCTTAGGGGACGAAAGAACCCCATTTTTATGTTAATGTCTTTCATAGAAGGTAGAAATAATCTGGAACCCCTGTTTGCACAGTGATCCTGAAACACAATGTGGTCCCTACCCCAGCCAGAAAAAGGTTGCATTTTGGTGAGCATGGCAGAGCCCAGCCTCTGCATTGCCCGAGGTAAATGGCCGGGGTGGGGGTGGGGCTTGCTTTTGTTTCTTCTCTGATGAACGATAGTAAAGTGTTCACTGAACCTGGAAACACCTCCCTTTGTGTCCAGTGCTCTCCTAACACAGGCTGTTAAACTTGGGGCCATCGCTCTTGGTGGGGGATTGAATGGGGCCATGGTCGGGGGGAGGGGCTCACACGGAAGCCATTGAGGGCATGGAGATGCCATTGTTTTTCTGAGTAGTGAGAAAGGGAGGAAGACCACCTCTAGGCATCAGTGAAGCCAGTGCACTGACTGCATTTCCAGGTTTGCATTTTCTTCGAGGATCTCCCGACCTGAGTGGTTCGGCAAGGTCAGCCTGGACAGTAAGCTCCTGGGAGCCTGCTCCCAGGAGAATAGAGACCTGGTGCCCACTGTGTGCTTCTGCATCATGGACCTTGTTTTCCTCCACATTTGCGGGATGCTGCCCGCCTTGGGCCTACCTGTAAGTCTGCAGGGCAGTGCTGTTCTCCAGGCAGCGGAGTTAAAAACATTTGTTAAAAATCACTCACTCCACCTTAGGGATGACACCTAGTTCCCTGCCAGCAACGTTTTTGTGTCGCTTCCCTTTTGCCATCTGGTCTTCAGAGGCACTTCTGATCTTAATTATAGCATTCGGCCTCTGTTTATTTAAAACTCAGAAGATAAATAGGCTATCGAGAGTTTATCTTCAGTCATCGTGCCAGCATACCTACCAACTGTCCCCATAGTAAAGCGCATCGCTACGATCCCTGCCGACAGTGTTTGCACACGCACACGCACACACACGCACACATGCAGGCCATCTAAACTGATGCGTTGATCACAGGCGGGAGTGTACAGCCAGCTTCCAAACTGCTGTACTGGCATCTTCCATTGAGCACCTCTGCTGTGAAATGTTGCCTGGAGGAAATTTTAGTCGTAGAACTGGGAGGAGTTCGAAGACCTGGGTTCGCATTCAGACTCTGCCACTTGCCCTATTATCTCGAGAAATTATTCCCTAGGAGCTTCCGTTTTGTCCTCTGAAAATACAGGGACAGTGGCATCAGCACCTAGAGGGATGTGGGATTTAAATGAGATGTTCATGGAAGGGCAGGGAACAGCTTTTAGGCATCGTTGCAAAGGGCCGTCTTTGCCATTCAGTGTTCCGTTGTAGAAAGTGAGACCTCATGGGGCTTCAGTAACCTGCAGGCTACAATGCAGTGACATCCACTGTCTGTTTTTAGAAACATAACACTTACAACAGTTCATTTTGCTGTTTTATTTTTTACCTCTGATAATTTTTATATTCTAATTAAACAATGATTTAAATCAGAGTATGTAATATCTTGAAAGTGAAAGTGAAGTTGCTCAGTCGTGTCCGACTCTTTGCGACCCGTGGACTGTAGCCCACCAAGCTCCTCCGTCCATGGGATTCTCCAGGCAAGAATACTGGAGTGGGTTGCCATTTCCTTCTCCAGGGGATCTTCCTGACCCAGGGATCGAACCCAGGTCTCCCACATTGCAGGCAGACACTTTAACCTCTGCACCACCAGGGAAGCCTCCGTTCTTTTAAAACATGCCTCTGGCTTGAAGACCGTAACACATTTCACAGAGATTAACTTTGCTATACTTGAAAGTGAAAGTTGCTCAGTCATGTCCAACTCCTTGCAACCCGTGGACTATACAATCCGTGGGATTCTCCAGGCCAGAATACTGGAGCGGGTAGCCTTTCCCTCTCCAGGGGCTCTTCCCAATCCAAGGATCGAACCCAGGTCTCCCACATTGTGGGCAGATTATTTACCAGCTGAGCCAGGAGGGAAGCTCAAGAATACTGGAGTGGGCAGCCTTTCTCTTCTTCAGGGGCTCTTCCCAATCCAGGAATTGAACCAGGGTCTCCTGCATTGCAGGCAGATTCTTTATCTGCTGAGCTATCAGGGAAGTCCCTGAGCTATCTATCAGGGAAGCTTCCTTATTGCTGTACTTAACACTGAAAATACAGTCGTTGAAGCCACTAAAGAGACATGTTTAGAAAATGTTTAAAAAAAAAAAAAATGAGTCTCATTCTCATTTTAAAGCATGGTTATTGCAGACTTCTATCCCTGCATTTAAGAAACTCTTCTGTTAGAGAAATCAGTTCTTATAGATCTCTTTGATAACTATTTGCATAGGAGTAAAGTTTGCATTTTTTAGAAAAGTATCTTTGTAGACCATAATGAACTTTTAGTCTTTAAACTAGGTTGTGGTACCTTTTCATCAGGTATCACATCTGAACAATTGTTTTAAAAAAATCAATTTCAGGAACTGTATTTAAAGAATTTTCATCCCAGTATGTGCTTTGAAATATTTTAATTATAGAAATATAGAGATTGTCTATTTGGAGTTTAAGTTTTTTTTTTTTAAGTGTTTTCTAATGTTTTTGTATATAATTCCTGCAATTCTTGAACATCTCAGTGCTTCATTTGTTCTGTATGTTTTATATTAAGACACAGTGATAACCATGTAATAAACACACTCTTTTGGTAAAGGAAACTTCTCCTTATAAGCCTGGCTGACCTAAAATTATAGTGAAGAATGAAGTAGATTCTAATGGCTGCTCTTGACCTCTACATCTATATATTTTATCTAATTTGTAGTTGGAAAAGTAGCTAAAAGCATTGAGTTTGTGCCAGTAGTTTGAGGAGTTGTAGTTTATATAGCCCTGGAATTAAGTACAAAAGTACCAGAAAGACAACGCTATGTACTGGGTCAAAAAGAAGAAATTAAATTAGTGTTAGCTGGTATTCAGGGGCTTCCTGGTGGGTCAGACAGTAAGAAATATCTGCCTGCAATGCAGGAGACCTGGGTTTGATCCCTGGGTCAGGAAGATCCCCTGGAGAAGGGAATGGGTACCTACTCCAGTATTCTTGCCTGGAGAATTCCATGGACAGGGGAGTCTGGTGGGCTACAGTCCATGGGGTTGTAAAGAGTCGGACACGACTGAGCGAGCAACTAACAGTCACTCCCTGAGTGCCAGTAATGTTTATGTTCAAAGCATAGATTAATTTGGCCAACTGTATGGATCAAACAATGAAATAGTCAACAACTCTGAGTTCAGGACGGTGTGAAAAGCTTGGCATCTGAATGTTACTGCATGTTCCCCAAGTCTGTGATGTTCTCTGACCTCCAGTGCAAATAGCTCTTCATCAGTAGGTGATTCGACAGCATCTTTTAGCATTTGGGATTCTTTAAAAACTACTAAAAAAGGGGTGATAAAAAACTTGTGCTTCTTCTCTAGCGGATAAAGGCTAGATTTTTCAGGCTTTTCAATAACTATTTCTGGGGCAGAATAATTGGCATTAAACATTGGGCTGGATAGTCAGAGAACTGGTTTCTGTTTGGCTCTGACTAGATTATTCCATGAGGATCTTCCAGGAGGGCATCTGGTAGCACTTTGACACTTGTAAATTATTACCTCGCTCTCTGATTGTAAGTTCCCCGAGGGCAAGGACTTTTTTCCTCTGATTTATCTGGAGTGCCTAGAATACTGCCAGGTATGCAGAGACGCCAGATCAGTACTGACTGAATCAGTGAGTGAATCTTGAAGGGTGAAGTGTAGGGAAGCTTCATGCCTTGGCTGCAGTAATTTTTCCTCCTTTTCCTTTTTCATTTGCTGAAGTTCCTAACCAGCTAATCTCAAATGCGTTCTCCCAAATCCCCCGAGCTTGTTTGTTTTTCTGTCTATAAAATGGGGCTGTTGTCATGCAAGACTTTATTTCATTATGAGAAATAGTCCCTCCCAAACTTCCTTGAACAGAGGTGCTAGACAAAAACAAGATGGTTTTGAAAAAACACCGCAGTCCAGACTATACTAAGATGCTTGGTCGCATCCGAAACCAGTTTCACAGTCTGCTTTAGGCGGGCAGTTGCAACATGCTTTCCATCTGTGCCTCATTGAGGGGAGCAAACTTGAGCTCCAACTCCACACTGTGGCGGGAACATTGGCACCACCGCTCCTTCCCCAGACAGCCCATGGGTGTTGCTATGGTGGAGGCATGACATAATTTAATTTTACTTTATTATTTGCTGGATGTGCCCATTGTATGCTAGCCTCTGGGTGTGTTTGCAAGGAGCTTATTTAGCAAAGAAGTAGAGACTGGGTTGTCTATAAAGCTATCTTGTCAGTGTAAGAGTCAGGCATGTATACACACACACACACCCTCTCCTTAGGCATCCAGCATACACACACCCCCACACCCGCTTTGGCATCCAGCAGCAACCAGTACTGGCCAGGGGTGAAATCATTACCATTCAGCAAGTGGCTCAAAACACTCAGAAAGACCTGCCTTCCTAAAATCTCCTCCCCTTAACCCTGTAATTCCCCATGGCAGCAGCTTGGGGCTTGAGCATGTGTGAATCTAATTTCTCAAACACGTGTGCAAAGGGCATAGCGAGTCGCTGTGCTTATTTAGTAGAGTTGAAACCCACTTCCTGGATTTGGGTGACTTTTCTTGGCTGTGTTCCTCAATTCGCTATGAAACGCAAAGGTTGAAACTCCACAAAAACGTCATTTGTTTGTTAATGAAAACCATGGATGGGCTCAGTCTGTCCTGGGCTGTCTCCTTCTCTCTAATGTTTTGGTGGCAAGTTGTCTTTATGTAGAGGTGAGCAATCATGTATTTTAAGCATGGGAGGTGGTAAAAGGAGGTGAGTCTGGCCAGTGTCCATATATTCAGATCCTTGGCCTTTAAAAAAAAACCAAAACTGGAAGGGGCTTTTCCTTTTCTATGCTTTTTGTATGTCAGTGTTGTTTATAAAATGACTTCCCTTCTTCTTAATTTTTTTTAAGTTTATTTTTATTAGCACCTGCATCTTTTTGAAAAGATTCTATTGCAGTATAGCTGATTGAGAATGTTGTGTTTCTTTGTGTAGCAAAGTGACTCAGTTATACATACATGCATATTTCATATTCTCTTCCATTATGATTTGCCACAGGATATTGAATATAGTTCCCTGTGCTAGTTAGTAGGAGCTTGTTTATCCATCCCATGTATAATAGTTTGTCCCTGCTAATCCCAAACTCCCAATTCATTGTTAATTTCAACTCTTGGTTCTAGACGACACAGTTCCCTATAAAACAGATTCCCTTCATTCTCACCAAATTACCTTATTTTTGTTTCAGCAGTATCTAATTAGGGGCCTCATGGGTGACAGGAGTCTTTTTTTTTAGTTCTGTAACCAAAAACTCCACCCTAGCACTAGCCATCCAGGTCTGCCTTGTCGAGCCAGTGAAACCCTGACAGCTTGTGGGGTCTTTCCATCCCTCCCTGCAAGTCAGTAGAGAAGACAGAACCAGTTCTCTGTCAGCGTGTTATTCTGAAATATTTAAATTTGACCAGATCAACAGCTTCTCACTTCTCATTGCATCTTGATGTGCTTATTTAACTTTTTCCCCCCAGAACTTGATCAGTGCCTATGAGGACATAAATCAAAGGGGAGTAAGGAAAGGATCCTTCTTTCCAAGGTGGATGGACTGGATGCAGTGGCCAGGTTGAGAAGTTCTGAGGGGACCTTGAGAAAGGAAGTGTGCCCCCTTGAGAAACTGTGGCCTGCCATTCCTGTGTATCTTTGCACCCATTTCTCCTAGTCCCAGGGAGCTTTGCCGTCTCTCTTCTCTTCCTCCAGCATTCAAAGAAATTAATTTTCCTTTGTTTCCCCATTGTCCAGATTAGAGAAACTGGAGATAAAAGATGTCACTCTGGGCATCTTGAAACCCAAGGATTTATACTTTATCTGGCCAAGGATCTCATTTTTTAAGAGAGGAGGGAAACTAAATAATTGAGTCAAGTATTTCAAGATGTTAAATCTAAAAAAAAAAAAATCAGCCTTAGTCAGTCACTTTTACCTTGAATTTCCCACCGTGATTCCATTCTTCAAAAGCTAGGATGACCATCAGGGAAGTTTTAGCTTGGTCAAATATGGTCTCAATAGTTTTAAAAATCTTATTAATGACCCCTCTAATCCTGCGAGTTTTCAGGAGAAAATCTTGATGAACAATCATGGAATTGCTTTGCCTGGTAATGTCTTGTTTAT
Source organism: Capra hircus (assembly GCF_001704415.2). Taxonomy (NCBI): domain Eukaryota; kingdom Metazoa; phylum Chordata; class Mammalia; order Artiodactyla; family Bovidae; genus Capra; species Capra hircus. Next base: position 18,386,241 of record NC_030833.1, on the reverse strand, counting down.
TGACAGTATCCCCAGCTGAGCTCTCTTGGTTAATACATTTTCTCTGGCACTGCTCTGGGTTTTTTTGTTTGTTTTTATTGTTTGTTTTAAACCTGAAATGCTTATCAATAGGTTGCAGGGTTAGGAAAATGGCATGTTATGTAGCATTTTCCCAAGGAGTATTTAGAGAATACCAAATATGTCATGGTCCTTGTGCTAAGAACATATTACCATTGTGATCTCCGTACAGGAATTTGCTTTATTGACACTGATGTGTAGGTTCCAGAGACTCTAGTTGACATTCTTTTGCATCCTGATCAGAAACCCTGACTTTCTGGTCCTTAGCAGAGAATACATCCCTTGATGACTTGTGGGTGCTCTTAGTGGAGGCAGTGATGTGTGGTCTTGCGAGAAGTCAGAACCATAGCAGGTCTGTGTTTCCCTCCAGCATAGAGCTTTGTCATTTCTAATGATGACAATCCATCAGTCCCCACAGTTCAAAAATGAAGATAAATTGAATTAATATATGTGAGTTAAATGACTCATTGATATAATTATACTGTGAGGATTTCTTCAGTGTAACCTAACACATTTAGTGGTGTTAATTGTAACGGCTTTGCATGGGAGCATTTAATTTCATAAGCAAACAGAATAATTTATTAAATCTCAAAAAGCTATTTCAAGGCCTAGATGTAGAGAGAAAGAGTGTGTATTTAACTTGCTGTTGACTGTGGTCTGAGTATGCTTTGCTTCATCAAATTGGAAATGGCTAAGATTTTTTTTTTCTAATTTCAACTTTTATTGGTGCATCCTCATATGTGCCCAAGTCAATAGTGAATTGAAATGAAAGTGGAAATGGGTACCATCCAGTAAATCTTAATAAGTTATTGAAAATTGAAGAGCACTGAATAATAAAACAGTTCTAATTGCAGTTAAAACTGTATTGGCGGCAGATATGCCTGAACAAGGATGATAAAACAGCCGAGGAAGAGCATTGGATGGCAGAATCGAAGAAGGGTAATAGATTAAATGCAAAACTCAATTCAAATATTTTGTGAAATGCAGGCATGCTGTGTAAACCTATTTTTTGCTGAAAAGCATGTTTTCTCTTATGTCAGAAACGATCACAGGAATCCTTTTAATATTCATTTAAATAGTTTTTAATTGGCTTCAGAGAGTTTAAAGTTCAGCATGAAGGTGAGATCTAAGCTTACTAATTAGATCGAATGCCGTTTGACTCAAAGAGCAGACTTGATAATTAAAGAATTTCATACCAAATATACATTTGGAAAACATTCTTTTCACATCATTGAGGTAAAAATGGTTTTCCTGAAATTCTTCCTATTCTTTTTCCAAGAGAAATATCTCTTGCAGAAGGATTATAAAACCTCACGTCACTTGTTAGAAAAGGACAATCTGTATTTTGGAGCAAACCTCTCATTTGATTGTCGCATAGCCGACATCCGCTGTTCAGGGCATTCTGATATATGAATTTTTTCTGTCCAAGTGGAATTCTGACTTGCTTGGAACATTGTGATGAACACAAGTTGTTGTGTCCTGTGTTTTTCTCCCACTAAGTTGTTTGAAGCTGTTGAAATGGAAGGCTGAGGAGAGGGGGCACTTAAGCAGTGAAGGGTTTTTCTTTGTAAATAATAGATCAAGAGCACTGGATCTGTATCTAATGGAGCTGTGTGCGGCCTCCGTTTCAAGGACAGCGCGCGGTTTTAAAATCCACAACCACCGATCAGCCCGTCCGAAACCTGTGGTCAGTTTTGTGAATGTGTGTGTGTCCGCTTGCCTCTTGCCGTGACTCCCCCTCACCCTCCCCCCCCGCCATACATGGTGTGCTGTAACGTCATACTTTATTTCATAAAGCTAAAGAAGACCCAAACAATATTTTATAAACATGTATATATACATTCACATGAGAGAGAGATCCTTACCAATACCTATCTTCCATAATTATGGAGTGATTTAAAGAAGTTTGGTCCTGTTTTACTAATATGTTTGAATGAATCTATTTGACAATGATGTGCTCTGCTAAGAAAATATTGATGTCTATAGCTGACATTAATGCAGAAATTAGTTTATTATAACAGCAGAAAAATCGAATTCGTTATGTTTGCAAACATATGTTACCTTGATAATTGGATGAAAAATTTGATTTGCCATTTTCTCCCCCATTCCCGTTCCTCTTTTAGAGTTTGTAAATTTGTTCTTATATTGGCTGGTTTGAATCTGTATTTGAAAAGCATTGAATACTCTGAGTATTGTTGGGATGTTTCATACAATTCTTAAAAGCTTAATAGGGCTTTGTTCCTCCCAAGCTTGAATTAGTTGTACTTTATCATTTGCGATCTAAATATTATACCTAATTGATATTTCTTCTCGTATTGCAAGAGTACAGGCATGTACCAGTATCTTAAATATTTAGTCTGTATCAAGAGCATCATTGGAAATAGAAAAATGAATATTAGATGTTAAATGTCAAATAGGAGCCTATATAAATAAAATAGAAAAACAAGAACAGATTAAATTTGGAGATTCCTTTGATTATTTCTGGAAAAGTTGTTTATAAGATTAAGTGGTAGTTACTCTCAATGGAACCAGTTCTTTTTTAAAAAATTGCATCCTACAAATTTGGGCCTATTTTTTTTTTTTTTATAAAAGGTCCTTTCCTTATAAAATAGGTTTCTGAATAATAGAGTTTAACCTAAACAGTTTAAATATTTTTATTACATACAAAAATGTGTGCTGGAAACTAATGCTTCTAACGCAGCAGCTCCTTGAAAGAAAATCATTAATCTTCTCAAATGTAAGTGTAAAGTTGATCCATTTTAGCCTCTTGTCCATAAATTGTTGATTATTGGTTTTGAGGGAAAGCGCAGTGTAAGTGTGTTTTGAATTTTAACTTTGAAATCATAGATGTACAACATGTTCACGGCAGTCAAATCACAAGCGGAGAGAACCCATTTGAAATAATTTTTTTAAAGTATTCCTGTCATGGCATTATTTATAGGAATGATAAGTTTCAGATTTTAGGTTTCAGAAAGTTGAGGTTGGCCACACTTCAAATCTACAATTTAACTGCTTTGAAAGAATGGCTTTGCTTGTCTTCAGGGGGAAACAAGTAACTTAGGGGACATCCGTTCTTCTTTTTTTTTGCAGTCTTTCATCCCTAAGTATAACAAATTGTTTCTTTTATTAATGTGGTACTTGCACTATGGAAGCAGTTCTTAGGGGAAAATAATCAGGAAGATATGCTTTTGCTTCTCAGATGCTACAACCTGAAATATGTTACTTCATTCCTTGAAGAGATTTTCTTTTTTCTTTCCTCTTTCAACAAATAACAGCTAACATAATAGAAATTGCAGAAAAGGATACAATGAGATTTTTTTCCCTTCTTGCACAGCATGTTTTGGTTGGCTAGGAGAAGCCAAGGTATTGGAATATGATTGTCCCTATTTAAGGGAAAAAAAGTGGTATAATTTGTCATCTTACCGGTTCTCGGCATTCTGTGTGGCGCGCGCTTAGTCAGTGCTGGGAAAAACAGCGGTCTGACAGCTAATAGATATCTCTGCCCTCAATTGTTTAGACATTTTTGTCTTTTGTGACATTGAAGAAAAGACAAGGAAGGGAATGGAAGCAACTAAAAAATGTCAAAAGATCAAAAAATCAATGGGCCGCAGGAATGCGATCTGTTTACGGGGTGGAGCTGCTCTTTCTGTTCCCCCAGAAGTCGGTCGGGGTGTCGGGGGCAGCCTCCGGAGTCGGTCGCTGCCGCCTCCCTCCCTGGGAGAGGTGACACAGTGCCGAGCGACGCTTCACAAAGCGGGCGCCGTGGCTCGCTCCCCACTCCCCCCACCCCTGTGAATAAATAATAAAATAAATAAAAGCTTTGCTTTCAAGACTCTGAAATCTGAGTTTGGGGTGCCGTGCAGATCTCCATCCATTTCCAACCATTTCCAGATTCCCTGGACTGCAGCCCAGCAGATGGGGTAGTGGATTTACTCGTGGGCATTTTAATTTTTAGATCAGGGGAGAACACTTGACATTTTTATTATTTATTTATTTGATTTTGGAGGGAAAAAGTCAATATGAATGAAATGGGTGATGATTAGGTGGGCCACGCCAGGCAGATGAATAATTGTTTCGTCCCTGGCTTAGACTGTTTGGACAAGACTTACGTACATATATCTTGGAGTGGTCAGTGGCAAGGAGTTGAGATTTTATGTGAAAACTTGTTTCTTAGAGAGGAGGAGACTGGGTATGTGGATAGTAAAGATGATTTTAATTTAACAGGGAGAAGGTAGTGTTAGTTGCTGTCCATAAAAACTTATGGGTTTTGAACTGTAGACCTTAGTTACCTTTTTTCTCTCCTTTTAAAAACTTTTCAACCAACTGGTTGTTTGTTGTCTGGTGTGTGTGTGTGTGTGTGTGTGTTCACCTATACATTTGCCTCGCAAACTGTGACAGCCCAGGAAAATAGATGGACCCTACAAGTCGAGGCCACAATCTGTTACAGGGAAGTTCCCCCCCACCCCCCCAGGCATTGTAGTTGTTATTTGATAGTAAGTGTGGTCCAGGCTGCATATTTTATAAACTTTCTATTAAAGTTGGGGCATGTTATCATAAAACTCAATTGCGATACTTTGTATTACGCTCTGGGATTGAGAGATAGACATAGGATTAAAAAAACAATTTCTAGGCATTTCTAGATGATAAATTTAATTTTCTTTGCTATTTGGAGGTCTTCTTTGAAAATGCAATTGTAATGAACGCATTCAGAACTGGAGAATAGATTTACCCTTGGCTTCAAATAGTCGACGTTATCAGGCGCTGTCATTCGCTCCTTCCTATTTTCGGGCTGCTAATTGATGTTTTTGATGTCAGCAAGAAAATTGAAGAAAATGTCATGTGTGAACCAGTGCGGAAGTTAATAAGATTGACTTCGTTGACAGAATTTACAATGAGAGCAGAGACCGCATAATGGGACCGCTGCGAATTCTTTGGAGTCAAAATTGACACCTCACGCTAGGCCAGTGGTCGATAGGAGAGATGCAACATTTGGGAAAGTTCCTAATCTCATTTTTCCCCCCTTACCTTTTGGTCTCCGATGGTTATTTAGTTTCCCCAGCAGCTGTTTATTCAGGGGGCTATTGCTTCGGACCATGCCAGGGCCTCAGTTCAGGCTCCCGGTGTCATCAACAATGCTTGTTTCTTATGCTGTTTTGAGTTTGAAAGCAAAAGAGTCTTAAAAAGGTTAGATTAAGATGTGTCTTAAGGAAAGATATACTAATATCGGTCAGGGTCATTGCAAATGCTTGGGTTATGTGCAATAAAGCCGAAACGCAAATCCCTCCCTGAATAAAGAAACCGAGTTGGCACTGAGATCAGTCCTCAAGCCTCACAGAAGGCTCTAACTTGCAAGCAAAAAAAAAAAAAATAATAATTGAGTTCTTGGCTACATGTCCCCAATCCCCAAAAGAAACATTTTAGCCATGATGCCCCTTAAACTTTTTTCCTAAGTTATTGAAAGTTTAATGAAATGGTTTAATTTTCCAGTAACGTGGCAAAGTTTATTGGATTTGTGTGTATAATTATGGATTGGATTAGTTGAGTTTGGTTCAGTGCATCTGATTATCTTCTGGCCTTTAGGGAAATGCGCTAAAACCCTAATATGTCCAGTACCCCCAAGCGGTCTCTTTTTGAAGGCACCGCACAAAATGTGGTCTCTACCAGCACCCGGCCTCCAAGGATCTTCAGTAAGAGACATTATTCTTGGAATATCCAATTAATTCCACGGGCAGTGATCAGTTAGCGCTTCTTCTTCCTTTCTCGCCATTTGAAATGCTAACACAATGAATATTTTCTCATTGGTCTGTGTCCCTCGGCTAAGCTGTTGCCGCGGGCTGAGAATTTCATCGACTGATGAGACCAGAGGCTCCGCCAATAAAAGGTTACAGTACGTGATTTGCATGCCAAGTGGGGTTTGGTTTCATGAGCTTAAAAGTTCTTTAACTTTTATTTGACTTTTTTCTTTTGTTCAAAGTAGATTGAGGGGTGAGTATATTTGTGAGTGTTTAAAGTATGAAAATTACCAGGAACAGTAGGTCACAGCAATATTTCGGACCATCCTTATGGAGATGGTGGGGGTGGCCCTTTGTGTTACCAGCTTTCATGGAGAGCAACCATGTCCACTCTCTAAGATCCGGTCTATGGAAAGCATCTTTTCAGATGTTGGGATTTTGTGTTGAGTCCCTCCAGTATACTTCAGGAGCTTGACATCTAGGAGAATGGTACCATTAGAGTATCTCGTAAGTACTAGTAATCCAATCCCAGCATTATTTGAAAGGACTAGAGAGCATTGAGTAGGGCATTTGGGAGAGGAAGGAATATCCTTTTCTTTGGAGTGGTTGGTAAGCAGAGTCTTGAGAATCAAGGAAATAATACCTTCTAGAGGAGTATTCAAAGGCAGAACATCTTCTATTATCAAGGATAAGTTGGAGGTTGTTATGGAGTACTGAGTTGCACTGAACACAAGAAAAGCTACAGCCAAGAAAATGATCAGCACCACTTTCACCAGAGAAGGTTCTAATGGATTAGATGATAGCTTGCAAAACCTAGTTTCCCAACTATTTCTCAACTAGACAAAACCCCGTAAAGTACGGGGCCAGCAGCACATACGTTCAGTTGGCTCAGGAAAACAACACCTGATGGTGTCACTGTTATCTCTTTGGTCTTCCACAATCTTCCAGACTTGGGTTTTATTAAGTCAGGATGCTCCTTGTTGATTTAAAGCCATTAGAGATGTCTTCTGATCTGAGGAGTATGGGTTGACAAAAAGAGGGAGGCGGTGGAGTTCTAATCAAGGTACCTCATCCCTTGCTCAAAATGGGGGGTGGGGGGAGGGATTGAGGGAAAAGAAAGAGGCAGCCTTCAAACCACTGTTATCTTGGAGGAAGGATAATATGATTGGAGACTTGACATATTTCAACCGAATGAAAAATCATGATACCTTTACCAAAGTTGTTAGCAAAAGGGAACTGGCAAGGCTAGGAATGGTGAGCGGTTCCCCTCTCTCCCCCTCCCGCCCTCTTCCTCCTTCCTTCCCTAGCTGTCTGTGAGGAGCAAAGCAGGTGGCTCCCTGTGGCTGACTTTTCATGACAACATGCCATTAGAAATTGCCGTCCTGTTGATCAATCCTCTCGACATGACAGATTTGCCGCAAGGCCTGGCTCTTTGAGCGCCAGCACTGTGGCTTTTCCCTCCTTTTTTCCTGCACTAATTGGTGAAAGTTTTTTTACTGTGCTAGTGGCAGAGGAAATTCTTTTGAACGTTGTCACAATCAAGTGTTGACTTCTTTAGAATTGCAAGTAGGTTAAGTGAGTATCAACATTGGGGGGGGCGTGGATGGGAGGAGGGAAAACTGTAACGCAAAGTTAATACCACCTAAATTTTATGATTAGAGTCACATTGGAAAACAAACTAATTGGATTACTTACATACACACACACATACACACAAATGAAGGCAAGTATCAAATGATCCTTTTAAACTTTTGTTATGTTTGGTCCTTTTGGGGGGCTCCGGTCCTGACATTAGGAATTGGGGAAAATACATTGTCATGTTGATGGAGAGAATATATCTAATTCTGCCTCCTTAGTTTCTTCGTGTAATAAATGTATTCAGAATATCAAGAGCACAGACATTATATAACATACTGTAAATCAAAAGAGGTACATAGAGCTTCTGTTAGGGGAGCACATTTTCTTCTGAACTACTGATTTTCTGTCCAAAATTGACATACAAAGAATAACCTCTTAGCAAAGCATTTGTCCTCAGATATTGATTCTTTTGATTCAAAAGATGTAATTCTGCTTAAATTTTGCTGTTCCGGTTATATATAAGATTATTTTTTAGCCTAGACTATAATAATCTTTCATATTATTTAAATCCGAACTTCTCAGGGAAACTGAGAATTAGGATGCTTTTCTTTTTAGATCATTTGAACTTTAAACTTATTTTTAATAATGAGGATTTTCTTACTGAAGGAAGTTGTAGAATCGATGTATGTTTAAAGACATATTCTCTGGTGATAAAGATAACTGTTAGAAGAATAGTTTTGTTTAGCCAGATTGAGTGAGAGGGTGTGCGTGTGTGAATTTTCCAGGTCGCAGAATCTGTGTAGTTCATTCTGATTCTTGACCACGTACCATTTCAGATTATTCCTAATCGGAAAAAAAGTAGTGGTGGAGGGTATGAAATCCCTACAACTTTACTGTGGGTTTGTGGTAACTATTGAGAAGAAATCCTACACAAAAATAAGGATTTTGTACTGACTTGTGCTATAAACATAGAAGCCTTGTGTGCGGAGTAGGTTACTTCTATTGCACAGTTGATATTTACTAGGAAATGAGAATTACAGAATACAAGTTACTAAGATTATGAATGGGATTTTTAGTTAATTATTTTGGTTCTAACTACAAAATGAAAAGGTAAAAGAAGGCAGTAAAACATTGTCTGGAATTGCGTGGGCCTCGACCCCCTTCTTAGCCATCCTATTTGCTCCAGTTGTTATGTTATAAGGGAGAGAAGTGCAGAAACCCCTATTGCAAGAAGCATCCATTCATATAATTAATTTTGCCATTGTAAAAATCATTTGTAAAATTTGCATTATTAACATTATCAAGTCACTAGTTGGTAAGACATCAGACATGACGAGAGTGAAGGGCAGCTTAGGGAGAGCTGGGCTTTAAACCCTCAGTAGATCGGAGTCAGGATCAAAGGCGCTTGCTTTATGTGGCTGTGCTAGACTTTGAAGTCCTGACTGCACCTACAGCACTCATTTCATCAAGTTCACTGGTGTCTTAATAGCAGATCAATAAGTTTCAAAGTCGGAGAGTTAATTTGATACTAGTGCTGATGCGGTCGTGCTGGGGAAGCCGAGAGAGAGGCAGAGGAGGCTGCCTATTAACAACTCCAGTACGAGCGCACAGAGATGCAGATTACCGCTCTCTCCCTGGCCCTGAGAAGACAGGCTTCGGCCAGGGATGGGGAAGCTGCGAACTGATAAAGCAAGGAGTCCTTAATTTAGGCATCTCAGGTTATCTGGAAGCTAGTCCGGGCTTGAAAA